>NC_138549.1:58831707-59561350 GCF_964273705.1 Natrix helvetica | reverse complement strand
TCTCTCTCTTCTTCAATTCCACTACCAAAAATCCAAAATCCCTTCTAAGCTTTAGCATCGCTGGGGGTAATTCTTTAAAGACTCCGATCGTTTTTCCATCTATTTGCAAAGATGAATAATAAGAATTTTGCAGAATATCATTTCTAAGATTTCTCTCAGTAAAGTATATCACAACATCCCTTGGTAGTTGCCTTTGTGATGCAATACGTGAATTAACTCTGTAAATTTTGTCAATCCTTGCAAAAATCTCAGAAGAATCCTGGATCTTCAATAACGTGGCCAGAGCATCAGCACAAACTTTTCTTAAGTCCTCTCTAGGGTTTTCTCTGATACCCCTCAGTCTAACAGCGTACTCCATAGATCTGAATTGCATCATGATAATCTCCTTATCCATCCTCTGCATATTCCCCTCCATTTCAACAAATTTCAAATCTGTTTCCTTCGTTTTAGTTTCCAAATCCAAAGCCAGATGATTAACTTTGCTGTCCACCTTAAGAACAACTTCTGACAGACCTGTGGCTAAAGTGTGTAATTTTTTATCAAGTTGATCATGTTTTTTAATGGTATCCTGAACCATTTCTTTAACCTCCTTAATTTCTTTGCGTAAAAAAGCATTTTCTTCCCTTATAAAGTCCTTGAAATCCTGATAATTTATTGTGGCACCTGGTGAAGCTTTTTTTTCCGTTGCCATAATTAATAATTCTTACAGCCGCCTCTAGCTGTCACCATTCAATTAACTTTCGTTTTCCTTAGGTATTCAGCTGTAAATTAATACTTGCAAATGTTTCTTTCTAAGTTGCTCGAAATTAAAACTTTGACATTTAAGTAGTTCAGGTTATGTAAACTGGCTTAAAGATTGTTAATAGTTAGGGTTGTTTCAGCCGTTCCGCCTTTATTGCCCCGGCTATCAGCAGGTAATTAGCTTTCGTTTTCTGTAGGTTTTCAGCTATAAATCAACGCCATTTTGAATCCTTTGTTCTAAGCCCACGCCTCTCGAACTCAGCAGTAGTGTTCTTTTTAAAGAGATTTCTTTTTTTTTTTTTTTTCTTCCCCCAATTAAAACTTAAAATACTTGCAAAAGTCTTGCTTCCTTCTTGGGATGTTAAGATGTTAAGATGTTAAGGCTGCTCCCGGCGACTGGTTCTGCTTTTTTAGCAGAGGTTATCAAAAAGGCAGGAGAATACAACAACTGCGAAGGGGGGCAAACCTCGTCAGACTCCGGACTCCGGAGGGTACACAAGGGCTCAACCCAGCAGCTGAATCTCTCCCTCATAAATTCCAAGATGTTCTTTTAAACTAAACCGCATATCCAGGAGGACTCCCAGATTGCGAGCCTTCTCTGAGGGGGCTAAAATTTCTCCCCCTATCACCAAAGATGGAACAAGGTGTACAAATCGGGATGACGGAAACCACAGCCACTCAGTCTTGTAGGGATTGAGCTTGAGCCTGTTCCTCCCCATCCAGATCCGCACAGCCTCCAGGCCTCGGGACATCACGTCGAGGGCATCGTTTGGGTGGTTTGGGGTAGAGATGAAAAGTTGGGTATCATCAGCATATTGATGATACCATACCCCAAAACCACGGATGATCTCGCCCAGTGGTTTCATATATATGTTGAACAGGAGGGGTGAGAGAACCAACCCCTGGGGCACCCCACAAGTGAAGCGCCTGGGGGTTGATCGCTGCCCTCCAGTCAACACAAACTGTGACCGATCCGACAGGTAGGAGGAGAACCACCGTAAAACGGTGCTCCCCACTCCCAACCCCCCGAGTCGTCGCAGTAGGATACCATGGTCGATGGTATCGAAAGCTGCCGAGAGGTCTAATAGGACTAGGACAGAGGAGCAGCCCATGTCCCGGGCCCACCAGAGATCATCGACCAACGTGACCAATGTCGTCTCCGTGCTGTACCCGGGCCTGAAACCCGACTGAAACGGATCCAGGTAGACAGCTTCATCCAGGTACTGGGGAAGCTGACGTGCTACCACATTCTCGACAACCTTTGCTACAAAGCGAAGGTTGGAGACCGGAAGATAGTTGGCTAAAGAATCTGGGTCCAGGAAAGGCTTCTTAAAGAGGGGCCTCACCACCGCCTCCTTCAAGGCGGTGGGAAAGAACCCCTCTCTCAATGAAGCGTTGGTAATCGCCTGGAGCCAGCCTCGTGTCACCTCCCGGGAAGCCGAAACTAACCAAGAGGGACACGGGTCCAGCACACAAGTGGCAGCACTGAGTCTCCCCATAATCCTGTCCATGCCTTCAGGGGTCACAGGGTCAAACTCATCCCAGATAGTCTCCTCAAGATTCATCCCTGTCGGCTCGCCCGAATCTACCCAGTCAGAGTCCAAGGCTGTCCGGATCTGAGCGATTTTATCCTGCAGATACTGAACAAATTCTTCAGCCCTACCCTGCAAGGGGTCTTCCCCAGTTCCTTGGTTAAGTAAGGAGCAGGTCACCCTAAACAGGACGGCTGGGCAGTTATCTGCAGACGCGATAAGAGTGGGAAAATGTTGCTGCTTTGCCGCTTCTATCGCCACTAAGGAGGATTTAATATGAATTCTTACTAGTGTTCAATCAGCTTCATACCGGCTGGACCTCCAGCCACTCTCTAGGCGTCTTTTCTGGCGTTTCATCTCCCGGAGCTCCTCGATAAACCAGGGAGCCACCCAGGATTGACACCGGGTCAGAGTCCGCAAAGGCACAACATGATCCAAGGCCCCAGTGGCCGCCCTATTCCAGGCTTCCACTAGGGCTTCGGTCAAGTTGTGAGCAAGGGATTCAGGAAAAGTCCCAAGCTCCATCAGGAACCTTTCGGGGTCCATCAGGTGCCTGGGGCAGAACCATCTAGTCGGTTCCACCTCCCTGCGGTGAGGGGTAGCGGTATGGAAGTCAAGCCTGATGAGGAAATGATCGGACCATGACAAGGGTTGAATAGAAATATCCCCTAAATCTAGATCATTCATCCACTGCCCAGAGACAAAAATCAGGTCGAGCGTGAGTCCCCCATTATGGGTGGGGTCTTGAATTAACTGAGTTAGGTCCATAGCTGTCATGGAAGCCATGAACTCCCGAGCTGACTCGGATGTCTCGCCAATGGAAGGCAGATTGAAATCCCCCAGGACCATGAGCCTGGGGAAATCAACCGCCAATCCACATAATATATCATTAAATCTCTTTTCCAGATATGGAATTTGCGCACTGCCTCTTCCAGTGACCTTAGCCTTCTGGCCATCTGCCAAGGCTACTGCATCTCCAGCAGCTGGATCCATCCTGTAAAACAATTTAGAATTGTTAACAATTGTTTGAGTAGTCCCACTGTCTATTAACCATTTGTCTTTGCCATTACAATTTCTAACTTTTGAAACAGCAATTTGTCCATTTTCTGCTTTTCTTCCTTGCAAACAGTCCTTTTGCAAATGAGTCTTATCACCACAAATGAAGTACCGCCTCTGTTGCTGGGCTGTATTCTGGTCTCTTCTGCTACTTTTCTCTTCGCAGACATCTGGTCTGTTGCTCTGGTCTCTGCAGAAAGCCAGTCTGTTACATTTCTCTCTCTGCTCCTTGGGCCCCCACCTCAGAAATTTCTCATCATGGCTTCTCCTAAAATGGCACTTGTTCTCTTCAGCAATCAAACAAGCCTTTAAGGCCTCCAAACCAGTGGTGGGTTTCCATTTTTTTTACTACCAGTTCGCTTGCGCATGCTATGCTTCTGCGAATGCACAGATGCTTTTGCACATGCGCAGAAGTGTCTGGGTGGGTGGGTGGAGCCTCTTGCTGCCACCACTACCAGTTTACTCGATCCGGGCCAAAGCAGGGGCAACCTACCTCTGCTCCAAACACAACTCCTGCTCTGGTTTGCACTCAAACACTGCAGAAATTATGTCCCATGTTTCATCCAGACTGTTTAACACCAAAAGCACCTTTTGAGATTCAGGAATCTGCATCTCACACTGTTCTAACTCTACAGATAAAATTTGCATTTGTACAAAATGCTGCTCCACAGATACTTCTGGTTGCAGAAGGGCTCTGTATATTTTTCTTGATAATTGCACAATATTGCATGCAGACACACTCACATGCACACTTCTTAACTTCCGTCAGACCTCCTGGGCAGTCTTTAAATCAGCTACATTGATAAATTGTTCATCTTCTAAACTCAAGATGATGTCGAGTGTGTGTCCTCCATTATGGGTGGGGTCTTGAATTAACTGAGTTAGGTCCATAGCTGTCATGGAAGCCATGAACTCCCGAGCTGACTCGGATGTCTCGCCAATGGAAGGCAGATTGAAATCCCCCAGGACCATGAGCCTGGGGAAATCAACCGCCAATCCAGTTAATACATCCAGCAGCTCCGGTAGGGCCGATGAAATGTAGCAGGGAGACAGGTACGTAACAAAAAGGCCCACCTGAGCTCCAAGGCCCCAATTCACAAAGAGGGACTCACACCCGCCTATCTGAGGCACAGTGACCTCCTGAGGTCTGAGACTTTCCCTAATAACCACCACCGCCACCCCGCCCCTGCCCTGGGCTCTCGGCTGGTGAAACGCCCGGAAGCCTGGTGGGCATAGTTCGCTAAGGGGCACACACCTCTCATGGCCCAACCAGGTCTCCATAATGCATGCCAGGTCCGCTCTACCCTCTTTTATGAGGTTGTAAATGAAGGGAGCCTTATGTACCACGGACCTGGCGTTAAGCGACACCAGCCGGAGACCAGGGTCCTGTAATCCCGAGCACCCGGGGGTGTGAGAAGGGCGATGAGGGTCGGAACGCGCGATCGCTCTTAAACGGCAAACCTGCGTCCTCCGAACATAATTCGGCCCTCGGCCTCCACCATATCTGCCTCTCCCACAAACAGTAGAGATGGTGAACCCTCCCAATGGAATGGCTTAGCATCTCCCCCGGAATCCCAAACCTTCCCAGCCCTCCCAACTCGTGCCCATTAGTTAGCTCTGGCCTGTGCCCTGGCAGACTCCTCCCCAAGCCTGTCTGAGACATCCGAATCAACCCCCCCTCCCGCCTTAAAATTTGGTTTAAAAGCCCCTGTAAAAAAACCCTAAGAAATCTCTTCTTCGCATGCCACCTCTCGGGATCCCAAGATCCGTCATTAAGGAAGCGTGTTGATAGGTCAGAAGGCCATCCCCGGGAAAGGGGGAGTTCCCGGAGGGAATAAAGTTCTGTTGCAGTATAGCATAGAGGAGAGTGTGGCATCAACCAAACGGGAGGACATCATAGGGAGATGGAACGAGGAGATGACATGTCCAGGGGGGGGCAGCCAGCAGTGTTCAAGGGGGTAGCAGGAAGCTATGTCCATCATAAAAATAGTCGGTGTTGGGGACAATATGTAAGGGTAACGGACAGCTGTCCAAAATCGCAGCAGATGCTAGCTTGCGAGGTGGTGAAGTGGCCAGTGATGGCGGCAATGAGGACAGCGGCGGCATCAGCGGCTGCTCCAACTCCGACTCCAACAGCTAAGCTCCGCCCACGCCAGCCACACACACATCCATCGCCAGGGCCACACTCCATTGACCCAGTCCATAATATCACAGGAGGGGGGGCAAATGGCCAAATGGCACAGTACGGTGGCCCAGGCAACGGCGGCAACACCAGGGGGGCACAACGAAGGACCCCACCACACTCCAACCATGCCCACACCAACTCCCGAAGCCATCTTCCGCTGGCATTCCGCTGGCATTAGTATCCATGCCAGCTGCCTCAGCTGCCTCAGCCCCTCCCCACTGATCTAATTTATCATGTTCATAAGCAAGGAGGAGGGGGGAGCAACTGGGATAACACCATGGCGTGGTGGGGCGGCAGCTGTAGAGACCCCAGACCAGGCGTCCCACCGCCACCGCCAGCCACACCCACGCTGGCTGCAGAGACCCCAGACCGGGCGTCCCGCCGCAGCTGCTGATTACAATGCCACTAAAATCTCCCATCATACAAATACCAACATAGTCTAAGTCACAGATTTTCTTGTGGAGTTTTTTTGTAAAATTCATCTTGTTTTTCATTAGATGCGTAAATTGCAATTAAGAGTATTTTCCTAGTATTATCCATAATTTCCACCATCCAAATTCTTCCATCTTCATCTGTATATATTTGTTTCGCTGGAATTTTGTCTTTAATATAAAAGATCACTCCTCTTTTCTTACATTCAGCCAAAGAGGTACAAAATTTTCCCAAGTTTTGGTTGTATTAATAAGTGACCATATTTTTGTTGAATATGTACTTCTTGTAAGCAAATTATGTCTAATTTTAACTTTTCTAATTTGTGAAATATTTTCCTTCTTTTAATTGCCGAGTTAAGCCCATTTATATTAATTGTAAGCATTTTTTTCTTCCATCATTATGTTTTATATATAGGATTTACGGCACTAGTTGATCTTGGTTCCAATTGTTCTCTGATCTCTACACCCCCTGTGGCACCTATTTAAATATCAATCCCACCTATGGCACCTTCCATCTTCTCAGTTTCAGTTATGGGTGTATCTAAGAGTTGCACCAATAATTCTTCTTTCCCAGACTTCTCGGCCTTTCCCCTCAGATGTTCTGTATAGAAGGCTTCTGCTTTTTCAGTTGTATCAATTCTATACCTTTGTCCTCTCCACTGGAATATTAGACCTTCTGGTATCAGCCATCTATAGTTAACTCCTATCTTAAGTAGGATTGTAGTCAGGAATTGATAGTTTCTTCTCTTCTCTCTCACTCTTCTTGGGATTTGCTTTAAGACTACAATCTCCTTGCCTTTGTATTCCAATTTTCTGTCTCTTGTTTTCTGCAGTATTTGTGATTTCAATGTTTTTTTGGTGAATCTTACATGGACTTCCCTTGGAAGAGTATTTCTCATTGCATATCTTGTATTTACCCAAAATATCTCATCCATGACATCCATCATCTTTTCTTGGGGTATCTCTAACACATCTGTCAGAATTTCAATTATTATTTGTGGGAGATTCTCTCCCTTTTCTTCTATTATATTTTGAAATCTTAAGAAATATTCAGAACATTCCATCTCCCATCCTATTTATCGCACTGCTTTCTTTTTCCATTTCCTTAATCTACTGTTGAGTTCTTCATCCCTCTTCTCTCTTTGTTCCTCTCTTTCAGCGATTGTTTGCATTCTATCTTCTTGTTTCATAACCCATTGTTGTATATTTTCTATCTTTCCCTCTGTCTTGCCTGTTTTCTGTTCTATGTTCCCAATTCGCTGATCCATTGTCTCCATCCTCTTTTCCATATTTTCAGACTTCTTTATAAGCGTACCTAGTTTTTCAACAGTGCTTGTTTGTAGTTTTTGTACTGCTTGCATAATTGTCTCTAATGATGTGGCCTTCTCTTTTTCCTGTTGAATCATTGTCTGTATTGATCTTTGTCCTCCTGCCAGAGAGGAGGTGGGGGTCGTTGTTGTAGAGCCCACTGCTGTTGTTTTTCTACTCATTTTCCTGATTATATTCTTTCTTTTTCTTTTTGTAACTCGATCCAAATAAGATTAACTATCAGGGGAGAAAAGGAAAGGGCAGAGAAAAAAGTAAGAAAAGAGAGAAAAAGATATCCCAGAAGATCACTGGGATATCTCAAGAATAGAGAACAAGAAGAAGCAAATAGGTATGAAAAATAGGCAAGAAGGTCCGAGTTAAAATAAAAAAGAGTATATGAGATGTAGTAAAAAAAGAAAAAAAACACCAAAAAGACAATAAAAATCTTAATCACCTTGTCCAATTAGTTCAAATTCATAGAGTCCAACTTAAAAAAGAGAAAGAAGAAAGAAGAAGAATAGGGGAATTGGAACATTATAAAAAAGGGAAGGGACTAAAAAGAAAAAAGGAGCAAGAAAAGTTTTGCTTGCAGATTCCTTTAATTCAGTCCATTTAGGTTTAAAAACAAACCATCCAGATGTCTCATATATCTCAAATATCTCAAGAGGACGAGAAGAAAAGAAAGAAAAAAAGAAACAATATTCAAGACTTCAAAACTTCAAAGCTTCAGCAAAAAAGAGAAAAGAGGGCGGACAAAAAGAAACCATCACATCCCAGGCAAAATAGTATAAACACTGTCAGCAAAAAAGAAGGGGAGAGAGCATTCAAAGTTTTTCCCCTTTTAATGTAGATGCTTTTCCAAGGTCACTCCAATTTTCCCTTATATGTTTTCATTCATCCAAAATAGATTTCCAGACCCTAAATTTCCACAAGAAACACTTAAATTAACAACTATGTTCTTGCCTCTTATCAGGTCTTAACCTTGAGTAGGAGAGTTTCTCTCTAAACAGTTCCAGCAGTAAGAACTGGCAACTTTGTTTCAAGATCTGCTAAGTGGCAGTGTTAAATTGTATCAAACTTCAAGCCTCTTACAAGTCTGCCTTAAAATAGAATATTCAAAGAAGAAAGCCCAAAAGGTAAAACAAATAATGGCAGCTTAAGAATAAAAGGATAGGTTTATTGAATTCACTTCAAAAAGTCAAAAAATTAGCAATGAGGAGAAAGCTCCAGTAGCGAATCCATTTTAAACTGTAGTAAAAATCCAGCCTGGCTTCCGGAAATAAAAAGGGAGGAAAAAACCAGACAGATTCAATACAATACAATACAATACAATACAATAGTAGAGTTGGAAGGGACCTTGGAAGTCTTCTAGTCCAACCCCCTGCCTAGGCAGGAAACCCTATACCATTTCAGACAAATGGCTATCCAACATCTTCTTAAAGACTTCCAGTGTTGGGGCATTCACAACTTCTGGAGGCAAGCTGTTCCACTGATTAATTGTTCTAACTGTCAGGAAATTTCTCCTCAGTTCTAAGTTGCTTCTCTCCTTGATTAGTTTCCACCCATTGCTTCTTGTTCTACCCTCAGGTGCCTTGGAAAATAGTTTGACTCCCTCTTCTTTGTGGCAACCCCTGAGATATTGGAACACTGCTATCATGTCTCCCCTAGTCCTTCTTTCTCTTAAGCTAAACATACCCAGTTCCTGCAACCGTTCTTCATATGTTTTAGTCTCCAGTCCCCTAATCATCTTTGTTGCTCTTCTCTGCACTCTTTCTAGAGTCTCCACATCTTTTTTACATCGTGGCGACCAGAACTGAATGCAGTATTCCAAGTGTGGCCTCACCAAGGCATTATAAAGCGGCATCAACACTTCACGTGATCTTGATTCTATCCCTCTGTTGATGCAGCCTAGAACTGTGTTGGCTTTTTTGGCAGCTGCTGCACACTACTGGCTCATATTTAAATGGTTGTCCACTAGGACTCCAAGATCCCTTTCACAGTTACTACTATTGAGGAAGGTACCACCTATACTGTACCTGTGCATTCCATTTTTGTTGCCTTACTCTTTTCACCATTGAATTTCATTTTATTAGATAGTGCCCAATGTTCAAGTTTGTCAAGATCCTTCTGTATCTTAAGCCTATCTTCTGGAGTGTTGGCTATTCCTGCCAGCTTGGTGTCATCTGCAAAATGTTCCCCTTCCTCTCACCGTCTCTTCGGGATGGCTTGGCTCCAAATTGGACCGTCCAATTGGACCGTTTCAATTAACTATGCTTAAACTTGCCTGGTTATTCTCATTTTACCTTCCATTTCCAAATTTAGGGTGCTCTTTTGCATCAAGAAAAATAAATAGAAAAGGTCTCACCAAAATGGCATGCTTCTCTCTCCTGCACTCAGCTTTATGGAGCTGTCAGCAGCTTCGGCAGCCTAGGGGCTGGCACTTGATCGCCGGCAAAAGGGGCTTTCTCCCGGGTCTCCAGAGACTTTGCGAGTGTCTCTGGATCCCCCAAGTGTTCCCCTTCCTCTCACCGTCTCTTCGGGACAGCTTGGCTCCAAATTGGACCGTCCAGACGATCCAGATTCAACGGCTATTCCGGAGTGAGCAGAAAGCTGCAGTCACGCTCTTATTGTCCAGTTGTCCCAACTTTATGACTGGCAAAAAATGGCAGTTGTCCCTGCTGTTATTCGAGGAGAGCTTGCTTCAGACCTAACCAGGAAATTTCAAATTCCTCATGGTCAGCGAAGTGCCTCTCTTTCCTTCACCTCCCCTTTAAAGAGGCTATGACCCCATGGGGCCTCCTGACAGCAGTTGCCAGCTGGATTTTGTGGGGCTCAGCAGAGCCTGGCTATTTTCCAGCTGTTCTCACAGTGACATCAACCAGAAGCTCCAAGTTCAATAATTTCTTTAGAGTCAGGCGATCAAGTTGCTTTCGAGACCATTTTTACAGAAAGGCCCCTTCCCTCCTCCCTTGACTTCTAAAGCAGACAGGTAGATGGCAGTAGTTCCTATTTATGCAACCATCTATGAAACTTGCTCTTGGCTATTTCCATGCCCCATTTTGGTCACTGTGTGATGTGTTCTGAATGGTTGTATAAAACCTGCAATACCTTAGCAATGATTTTCTATTACCAACAGAAGAAAATACTGGTAACTAATCCTATTACAGGGCACCTGGGAGGTGGTGGATGGGGCAAGCTCCACGGCATTGTGCTGCACTGCAATGGAGAAATGGGAAGTGGAGCAGCCAACACGAGGGAAGGAGGCCGCTTTCCCTCTTTCTTCTCCTTGCTCCTCCTTCCCTCGTGCTAGCTGCTCCATTTCCCATTTCTCCATTGCAGCACAGTGCACAGGAGCTGGAGGACAGGGATGGGCCATGCCTTCTCTCAGTCCTCCATGTATAAGACACCCCTCCATTTTTAAGTAAATATTTTTTTAAAACTCTTATACATGGGAAAATATAGTATTATGATTTTCCTCCAGTAATGCAGAGGAAAGGCATTAAGGAAGTCGAAAGAGAAAGTGGTGAACAGGTGATGTTAAATCAATACTTGCTATTCTCATCCTAGAAGCCAGTTATGGTGGCTAATGTGCTGCCGTCTAATCAAAGAGCTCAATGCCCAATTTCAACTCATTTTCCAGCCCCAGGGCCATGACAGGACATTACCTGAGAAACCACACAGGCATCAGGCACTTTGGATCCTAGCTTTAGGATTAACTATACAAATGAAGCACGGAAATTACAAAAAAAAAATCAATATAACATTTCGGGAAATGGGGAGAGTAATTTTAAGAACACCTGGAACCTTACATCAATTTCAAGACTCTACAATTGATACTTGGTAAGGGGATTTCAGTCCTTTATTTGGGAAAAATCCTATGGATATTAGCAGGGAGTATTGTGAACAATACAGAAGAGTGCTATGTTGTAAATCCCTGCTGTACCTTTTAATCATGTAGTTACAACAAACATTTTTCTCATAATTCAGGGAGATTTGACTTGCAGCTTTCACTTATGCAAGCCTATCTGGGAACGTGAGATATTGTATAGATAGAATTTGAAAGACACATATTCAGAGGTGGGTCGCTCTCAGGTTGGTCCGGATCAGGCAAACTGGTAATGGTGGTGATGGGAGGCTCCACCCACCTACCCAGATGCTTCTGCGCATGCACATGCACATGCGCAGAAGCATTGTGTGTGCACAAGCATGAGCAAACCAGTAGTAAAAAAACGGAAACTCACCACGGCACATATTGACTCTTGCCCACTCACAAATACTTGGTAACAACAAGAGCAATTTGAGATAAAATCTAATGACTTAAACTGTACACAGACTGTTTTGTAGCAATATTCATAGTGAAGAAATCACATTTTTTTTTACTTCACTGCTATCACTATATTTCTGCTCTGACATCCAATGGCATTATTTTCCACTTACTGTGGCCCAATTAGAAGAAACTTTGAACTACAATATGACCAATGTATATTATGCAGATAAAATGGCTGGCAACTATTTTGATTTGGCTTCCAGAATTAGACATGCTATTCTTACTTACTTTATTTATTGATTAGCCTTTGGGCCATATCAATGTGCAGAGTTCCAGACACAAATTATTACTAAAATATGATTTAAAATAAAATTGGAATAAAATACAGTTTAAAATGATAGCTTTGATTAGCCTATAGGCCATATCAAAGCACACGGTGCAAACACATATCACCAATAAAATCTTATACAAACAATTTAAAATAAGAGTAGGGTAAAATACAATACTTATAGGATAAGATACAATATAATTTAATACATAAATATATAAAATAAAATAACAAAAAATTATATTTCAGTGTCATCCTTACAATCTACCCCAATCAGTACCACATATGTAGATCTCAACTGAACTATTTTGTTTAAGTACTATGCTGTGTTAAATGTTATTTTCAGGTTCTGGCCACACATTAAGTTGTTTTGATATGGAGACCCCAATGGATCATTTGTTTGGTATATGGACCAAGGTACCTGTCTCTCACCCTCTTATACAAGCAACAGTCAAATAGGATGGGAGCCAGGTCTTCTATCTCTGCTGCTCCGCAAATGCAGAGATGCTCATTGTAGGGTATAGAATGGAATCTCCCATATCTGACCATTGTCCTTTTTCTCTGCAATTTTCATAGGTGTCTGGATGATCAGTAGCATCTGGGAATGTCTGCTCCACTCTGGTTGCAGTGGTGACTTTCCAGTAGATTACTAGATCCAAATCCAATTCCCTGGCTCAAATGGATGGTCTCCTCTAGAGGCAGCATCTGGGTCAGTGTGCTCTGCTTCCACGTGTTACAAACTCATCTGTGCAGGGCTGAAAGATATGAGAACAAGACCACCTTCCCTCTTTGTGGGTGATCCTCCCAGAAAAGGCATTGTTGTTCTGACATGAGGAATGGAGAACAGAGGATAAGAGATGGAGAGGTGGAATGCAGTGGATAACTTGAAGGGTTTGAAAAGACATAGGATAAACTACAGATGTTAAATAAGCACATAAAACCCACTTATGGTAAATGCAAAAAATAAAACTTTTCTTTTAAATGAACTTAAGGCCTGAAGGCTTCTGATAGCAAAACGGAGGCCGTGGAGTGGTGCACACGTCAATCTAGAGCTCATTTCTTGATTGCAGAGGTCTTTCCTGAAGGCCTCTGATGGCGAAATGGAGGCCAGGAGAGTGCCATGCGTGAGTGGTGGCAAGTAGCCGCAGAAGAAGTGACCGGCAGCTACCATGCGGGCTTCTGCTTGGCAGGACTGTCAGTGACACTGCCACTAGATGAGACAGTGGAAGACATCCCTCAAAAATAAGACCTAATGCCTCTTTTGGAGGCCCAAAAAAAGACTGGGTCTTATTTTCAGGGAAACATAGTAAAAGTTAAAATTAAGAGGTATTCACCTCCTTTCCAAGCAGTCATTGAGCTAAAGACTCAAAATACCCTTTATACCCTTGCTCCAAATGAGCAAGTTTCAGGGAACCCACCCACAGACATAAGTGGTCTGCTGCTGGCAAAATTGAGGCATATCCAGTCAGGTCCGGGTCGGGTTAGCTTGGAGTGCCATCTGAGGTGCCAAATTGTTGGAAGTAAAAACTGGTTCGGTTCCAAGTTGGGAGAAAGATGCTGGAGGTAAAATGGAGGCAGGCTACAGGAAAGGAACTCTGTTTACTTGATTGCCAGAAACATCAGTGACAGCAGCATGTTTCTGGGGTAGTTGACAAAATGGTGTTGAGAGTAGGTGGATTTTTATATATTCTTTGCGGCTTTGTGATTGAGATGCCTGTTCCTGGGTAAGAATATGTTCTTTAATATTTTAATGGCTATGGCCAGATTCCTATGGGTTCATGTAGAGGTCATGGCTGGCTCTAGAGGTGAAATGGGAAATGCAAATCCTAATTGTTTTGTTTGCTTGATCTAATCTTGTCAGTTTCAGTTCCTTGCCTATTGTATTGCTTATTTAGGGTTTCTGGCTGCTCTTTGCTTATGAATAGATTAGTCCAGACTTTCTGAATAGGTACAAAATCTCCATTCCTAAAGACTTCAAGCTTTTTCTTTTTATGTGAAACGTTTTTTATTTTTTCTTTCAAATTCATTCTTAGATACCCATTATTATAATTGTTATTTAACTTATGTCAATTCATATCATTTTTCTGCCTGTATATTTACATTTTTATATTTTCTTATTTTCCCTCCCCCTATTTTAATCATGTGTTGTCTGATATATTTCATGTTTTGTTCCTTTTTCTTTTTATTTATATCTTTTTTCAAACCACTTATAAAATTGCCCCCTTGTCCTGTAGTACACGGATTCCTCCTTGTCCTTTAGTCTCTGAAGTGGGGCATGGGAGGAGTCACATCTGGGTATTAACATGGTCCATTTGCCCAGAGACTGAGGTAAATCTTGAGGCCATACCTCTGCCCTCCTCCTGACCTCCCCAGATTAACCTCAGTCTTCGGCCCAGAAGGAGTATTTTCCTGACTCTCCCTTCACTTCGAAGACTCTCTTAATTTCAACAGTTTTTTCTACTTACCACCTCTCTTCACTCCTGCCTCTCTAATTGCTAGCTTACACAGGCTGTGCGCTAGCAGAGAGCCTCCGAGCGGCTAGGTGGTCACGGGGGGAAGTTCCAGGCCACGTGCCGCAAGAGTCACAGTGGTGAGGGACCACAGTAGACTTCAAAGGATGGCAGAGGATGATCGATCGGAGTGGATTCGGACCGCAGGTCAGCGGTCACCATCTTCAACCGTGGCCATCTTGAGAGGAGCACATGAGTGGAGCGCGTGGTTGGCTTGCCTGGTCATGGACGCTGCGGCTGCTCAGATTCCACCGCCGGAACCCAGGAGAGAGAGTTCCTTGGGCCTGTGCTCTGCCGGTACTCTAGGGAGGGCCCAGCTGTTTGGGGGTGGGCTGGTTATCTCACCGCGGATCAGCAGCTTACTCAGAAGGCATGTGGAACCCCTAGAAGTGCACGAAGCGCATCAAGCCGAGGCCGGCAAGCAGGAACAAGGTGGTGGACGTGTGATTAGGATTATGGCAGAGGCCATGAGGAGCGGGGGAGCAAATGGCCCTAGACTCGGACCCAGGCGAGGGTAGCTCTAGAGGAGTTCCTCCAGTCACCAGGGGGAGGTCGGCCTCCAGGAAGAACACCTCTAAGGCAGCTAGGAAGGAGATCTCCAGCAAGGGGGTGTGGAACACCACAGCTTCCTGAAAGCTTCCAGGAGGTAGCTCAAGGGATCACCACGGGGATGAAGCACCAGTCCCAGGGCTCCAAAAGAAAGCATTCCAGTAGGAACCCTAGAGGTCATCTAGACCAACCCGGGTCCTCTGTCCCCAGAGAGTCCAGTTCTCCCTCTATCGCCAGCGAGGAGTCAGATTTAGAGGAAGGAGAACAGAGGACATTGGGTCTCGGAGGATGAGGACTCCCAGGCCCCAGAAGCACCCAATATCATGGGGCTCTTCCCTCCATCGTTGTTTAGTTCCTTGCTACACAAGGCCAAGGCCACTGCAGACCTGGACAATGATCCAGAGACCACCCAGACTGCTGCCACATCTAGCACAAGCGGGGGGGACAAGAAGGGACCCTTCCAAAGGTAGAGAAGGAAGAGATCCCTACCCCAGACCTCTTCCTAGAGGTACTTAAATCCCAGTGGGTTAGACCAGGCACCTTCCCAACTCCGGAAAGCAATAAGTGCAGATTTTACAACCGTAACGCTACCTTCACCCAGGCTTTACAGGTTCCTCCAGTGGACACTCCAGTAGTTAAACTAGTCTCCGCCTCCATGGTGATGACTGGGGACATCTCCAATTGCCTCAAGGCAGAGGACAGAAGGGCGGAGCTGGTAATGCGCAAGACCTTTCAGGCTGTGACATGGGCGATTAGGGCTGCGGCTTCTGCCTCTTTTTTCAACAGGTCAACCCTGCTATGGCTGGAGCAGCTTTGGGACAGGACGCCGGCATCAGAGGTGAGGCTGCTTCAGGACATCACCAAGTTAATGGCAGCCACCCAATTCTCAGCTGATGCCACACTAGACGTAGTAAAGTATTTGTCTAGAGCCTTATCCTCCTCAGTAGCATCCAGGCGGTTGCTGTGGCTGCGCCACCAGCAGGCCGAGTCGCGAGCAAAATGGCACCTGGCAGGCACAGATTACATCAGAGACAAGCTCTTCAGCTCATCGCTGGACAAAAACAAACATAAGGTCTTCCCGTTTACGAACAGGCCCCATCGACCGGCTCCCTATCCCAGGAGAACCTCCTATCATCCTCCTGAGTTGGAGTTCCAGCAACCAAGAAACTGCACCCAGATTCCCCAGACAGGGAGATAGGCAATTTTCCAGGGATAGATTCAGGAGCCAACCGCAGGGCAAATGGCCCTTTCAGGGAGGGCGGCCATCCCTTCCACAGGTTCAAGTGATCCGGCTCCGGATCACCCCATCGGCGACCGTCTCTCCCAGTTCGCGATACCTGGGAACATGTCACTTCGGATGAGTGGGTTCGCCAGACTGTTAGGCTCGGGCTCAAGCTGGAGTTCCGCTTGCATCCCCCAAATAGGTTCTGGACCTTGGCCTCCTCCAGGAATCCTGCCAAGCGCTCCCTCATGCGCAAGGTGATCCAACATCTGCTGGATATCAGGGCAGTAGAGTTGGTTCCGGAGGAGGAGAAGGGATCAGGATTCTATTTGAACCTGTTTTTAGTTCCCAAGGGGTCAGGGGGGTGGAAGGCCATCTTGGATCTCAAGTTACTTAACTCCAGGCTGGTCTACCACAGGTTCAAGATGGCCTCACTTAAGTCTACCCTGGAGGGTATCCGTCAAGGGGACTTTCTAGTCTCCATAGACCTCACAGAGGCCTACTTACATATCATGATCGCCCCTGAGCACTGTAGGTTTCTCAGATTCTCCTACAGGGGTACCCACTTCCAATATAGGGCACTTGCCTTTGGGTTACTGTCAGCCCCCAGAACCTTCACCAAGGTGCTGGACGCAGCAGTGGAACATCTTTGTTTCACCCCAGTCCGGCTGCATTGCTACCTAGATGATATTCTCGTACTGGCCAAGTCAGCTGCCAGCGCCGAGAAGGATCTGGGAATCACCATCGACACCCTAAGGTCCCTTGGCTTCTCGATCAACCTCAAGAAGAGCCACCTGAGTCCCCTCACCAGGCTCCAGCACCATCATTGACTTGGTGACCTGTGAGGTGTTCCTCTCACAGGAGCATAGGGAGAGTATTGTTCAGCTGGTTTGGGAGATCCGCAAGACTCATTCTGTTCCCATAGCTCTTCTTTCCAGGCTTCTCAGGAAATTCATCTCCTGCATCAGGATAATGCCCTGGGCGCGTCTCCATGCCAGAGAACTACAGTGGGTTCCTTCTTCCACACCAGAGGGATGGGATGAGCAATGTGAGCTTCAAGGTTCCTGTGACACCCAGGTGCTCCTGTCACTCCACTGGTGGCTGTTGCCGGCTCTGAGCAGAGGGTCTGTGATGCAAGTCTGTTTGGCTGGGGAGCACACCTGGAGTCCCAGCTAGCCCAGGGCCGCTGGACCCCAAAGGACCTGCGGAAGAACATCAACTGGTTGGAGCTCAGAGCGATCTACCTAGCTCTTCAGCACTTCAAGGCGACAGTCTACGGTCAGCACATCCTGGTTCTGACGGACAACATAGTGGCCAAGCCGCACGTGAAAAACAGGGAGGCACACATTCCAAGGTGCTGCGCAATGAGGTGCTCCGGCTGGGGAGCTGGGCGGAATGGAACCTCCAGTCGATCAAGATGGAGCACATCTCTGGAGTGGAGAACCAACAGGTGGACTGGCTCAGCAGGGAAACAGTGGACAATGGAGAGTGGCAGCTCCATCCCAACATCTTCCAACAGATTTGCCAGAGATTCGGTCGGCCGACAGTAGATCTCTTCACCTCCTCATTGAACGCCCAGCTGCCCAGATTCATATCGAGGTTCCCGACGTGAGGGGCAGTAGACACCAATGCCCTACGCTGCAGATGGCCAGCGGTCCTCCTGTACACCTTCCCTCCCCTTCCCCTAATTCCCGGGGTCCTGAGGAAGCTAGTAGCAGAGAGGGCAGAGGTCGTGCTTGTGGCACCCTATTGGCCATTCTGCCCCTGGCTTGCAGATCTGGTAGACATGTTGACTGCACCACATTGGGGAATCCCACAGGGGGAGGTGTCCCTATGCCAGGGGACTCTGGTACACCCAGATCCGGAGTGGCTCCATCTGACCATCTGGCACTTGAGCAGCAACAATAAAGGGAGGCAAACTTCTCCGCCAAGGTCATTAAGACCATTGAAGCTTGAATTTACAATGCATCCTGGGCAGCATTCTTGACCTGGTGCCGTGTCACGGGGACTGATCCATCCTCGGCCTCCGTGCCCCAAGTGTTGGACTTCCTCCAGGATGGCTTAGACAAAGGTTTATCCCACAGTACCCCCAGGAGGCAGGTCTCAGCCTTAGCCACATGTTGGGGGGGGGAGTGGGCTCCCGTCCCTTGTCTCAGCACCCGGTAATCAGGCGATTTCTCAAGAGGGCAGCTAACCTGAGGCCCACGGCGGTTCACCGCTTCCTGACCTGGGACCTTCCCATGGTGCTATAGGCACTGATGGAGCCGCCCTTCAAGCCCCTGAGGGAGGTGAGTCCACAGTTCCTGACCCTTAAGGTGGTCTTCCTAGTCGCAATCACCTCATCCAGGAAGGTCTCCGAGCTCAACGCTCTCTCCAACAGGGCGGATCTCTGTTCCTTCCTTGATAACCGGGTCATCCTCAGACTAGACACGGCCTTCATGCCCAAAATCAACTCTCCCTTTCACAGGGCTTTAGAGATAGTCCTCCCAGACTTCTGTCCTAACCAGTCCAGGGAAAGGGAAAAGGCCTGGCACCGTCTGGATGTAAGAAGAGCCCTGCACATATACCTGAGATGCACGGCAACATTCAGACGGTCGGAGGCACTTTTCGTCTCCTTCCAACCTTCTAACTGAGAAGCTAAAGTCTCCCCAGCCACCATCAGCAGATGGATCAGATTGGCCATCTCCAAGGCACGAGGGCTCCAGATTCCAGAAGGCATTACCGCACACTCAACTAGAAGTGCAGCCACCTCCATGGCCTGGGCCACCCAGGCACCCATCAAGGAGATCTGCAGAGCAGAGGCCTGGTCCTCACCCTTGCCTTTCATCAGGCACTACAGGCTGGATGCATATGCCTCCGTGGAGGCTGCCTTCGGGAGGAGGGTTCTGCAGGGAGTCCTGGACTCTCAGGGGCTCAGGCCCAATGATTCCCTCCCACGGACATCTAGCTTTGGTATGTCCCAGATGTGACTCCTCCCATGCCCCACTTCGGAGACTGTCAGTTGGTCATATATGCACCAAACACGAACCAGAAAGAATACTATAGTAAACTACATAAACGGATTACAGAACTGGAACTGGATAACATATGTCTACTAGAGGACTTCAATCCAAAGAAAGACTATAAAAAGGATAATAAAAAAACTATGAAAGGAGAACTCTACCAAATACATTCTTTGAAATGGCCCAAGAACTAAATCTAAAAGATATTTGGAGAGAAATCAATCCACAGAAGAATCAATACACATTCTTTTCAAACCCCCATAATTCATGGTCCAGAATCAACATGGTGTGGATGAATCCAGAAATGGAGAAAGATGTAGAAGAGGTAGAAATAACACCGAACATGTGGGCAGACCATAACCCATTAACAATCAAATAGAAAGGAGAAGCAAAAAGGAAAAAGAGATGGACCATGAATCAGAGGGTTGTAAAAGTAAATAATTATGTACAGTATATGGAAAAAGAATTAGCATTTTTCCTAAAAGAAAACTGGAATGAACAGACAACCATTCAAAACCTATGGGATACAACTAAAGCTTATGTGTGAGGCATTACGATAGCATATACAATAAGAAGAAACAAAGATAAAAAGAAACGATATACAGAGCTTCAGGAGAAACTGGGCAAATTAGAATATAAACTCCAGAAAGAACCTCAAAACAAAGAAGCCAAAGAAGAAAAAGAAATAATTAAACATAGATTAAACTTAATTACACAAGAAGAAATGGCCCAGAAAATTAGATCAAGTAGGCAAAATTATTTCGAAAATGCCAATAAAAACACCAAAATCCTTGATGGAGGCACTAATAACACTAATTCCTAAAGACAACGCTGAAAAACAAAAGATCCAAAATTATAGGCCAATCTCGCTGCTAAATGCTGATTATAAAATATTTATGACAATAATAGTGGAAAGAATTAAAAATATATTAAACGGAAGCCTACACCCAGACCAAAACGGATTTTTATCCAACAGACCATAAAAAACAATATACGAACAATAATGGACATATTAGAATACTACAAGATACACCCAGGAAAACAAGCAGCATTGATACTTATTGATGCACAAAAAGCATTTGATAACCTGAATTGGGATTTTCTTATAAATCAATTAGCAGTAATGAACTTCGGAGAGAAATTCATCGGGATGATCAGAGCAATATATTCGAGTCAGAGGGCAAAAATAATACTAAACAGGGAAGCAACAGAAGACTTCAGCATAACCAAAGGGGTAAGACAGGGATGCCCGCTATCCTCCGTTATTTATCTTCTCATTAGAGACATTGATATCACAAATCAGGCAAAAGGGACTGAAAACATTGATTTCACAAATCAGACATAAAGGGACTGAAAATTAGAACACAGGAATATAAAGTGCAGGCCTTTGCAGACGATCTTGCATTTATCATAGTGGAACCCCTAGAAACTGGATTAAAACTATTACAGGATATAAACCAATTCAGTAAAGTGGCAGGGCTTAAAATAAATAAAGAGAAAACTAAAATATTAACTAAGAATTTAACCAAAAGACAAAATGAAGAACTGGAGGAGAAACTGGGAATTTTGAGGGCCAAGAAAATTAAATATTTGGGAATATGGCTATTGGCAAAATGTATTACAATAAAAGAAGATAATTACGACAAATTGCTACGACAGATACAAAAAGATTTGGACAATTGGACTAAGCTACAGATATGACTAATTGGCAGAATCTCAACAATCAAAATGAATATACTACCCAAATTACTCTATCTTTTTCAAACAATACTGATTAAATTAGAGAAATTTTTTTTCCGAACTACTAAATAAAATGGTATCCAAATTTATTTGGTCAGGGAAAAAACCACGTATTAAATACAAACTTCTACAAGATAGTAGAAACAGAGGCGCCTTTGGACTCCCAGATTGGGAGCTATATTACCAGGCAGCAGCCCTAACATGGTTAAAAGACTGGATCCAATTAAAAAATAAAAGAATCCTTATGCTAGAAGGACATGATCTCCAACTAGGCTGGCACGGCTTCCTCTGGGAGGGAACGACTAAATCCCACTCCTACTTTCAGAGATATATAGTAAGGGATGCTCTGTTTAGGGTCTGGGAAAAAATAAAAAAAAATGCACTACCTGAAAATCCCAAGCTGGTTATCAACCATGGAGGCAATGACATATCCATACACTATAGACCTTAGTAAAATGGTAAGATATGCAGACCTCTTAGATGAAAAAGGAGAGCTAAAATCAGTACAAGATCTGAAAGCAGAGAGAATAAATATGGAGTGGTGGCCCTACCTACAAATTAAAACAAGATTTAAAAAAGATCGGGAACAATACGGAATATATGAGACGCAAGTGGAATTAGATAAAATATTACTAGGAACAGGAGGAAAAATGATCACTAGATTACATAATTTTCTTTTAAAATATAAAATGGAGGAAGAGACGGTAAAGGAGACAATGATTAGCTGGAGAAGAAATTTTGGCCATAATATAGAGTTAGAAAAATGGGATAAACTGTGGGAAAGAAACTATAAATTTATGACAGCAGAAGCTTACAAAGAAAATCTCTATACCCAAATTTATTGCCTAATTGTTGGAGATGCAACCACAAGCCTGGAACATTCTACCACATGTGGTGGACATGCCCCATCACAAGAAAGTACTGGTGCAAAATTCGGAAGTGGTTAGAAGAAATTACTGAATGAAAAATAGAACTCAAACCAGAAACATTCTTATTAGGACTGCTGGATCAAAAAATGGACAAACAATCTCAATACATAATCATACACATACTCACTGCAGTCAGGATTGTCTTCGCACAAAACTGGAAAAAAATCAATACACCCTCAGATGAAACTACAATCAGGAAAATACTCGAATACGCAGAAATGGATAAAATGACAATAGAACTAAAAGAAAGAGAAGAATCGGATCTATAAAGTATGGAATAAAATGTACACGTGGCTAGAAAACAGAAGCCAAGACAGAAAATAGAGAATACAAATATATGAATATAAATAATGAATACTATTATAAGTATTAATACTATGTTTGTTAAATCATAGGACAAGGTTATAGTGAGAGGAAGGCAATGCAGAAGGGAGAATTATAAAAGCTAAGAAGCAAAGCCGATAGAGAAAGCTATAAAATTATTGTATATTGTTATGTATGTTCTGTGTTTTGTTTTGTCTTATTGTGTCTTATTGTGTCTTCCCTATTGTTTTTAAAGATAAAAACATTTAATAAAAATTATTTATAAATTAAAAAAAATAGTTGAGATAGTGGGCACCCTTGCCTGGTCCCTTTTCTAATCAGCACTTTTTCTGTCATATCTCCATTTACCATCACTTTAGCCTATTGTTCTTTGTAAATAGTTTTAACCATATTTATAAATCCCTCCCCAAAATCCATCATTTGCAGTTGCATTATCATGAATTGCCAATTTACATTATCAAAAGCTTTCTGTGCATCCAAAAATAATAATGGCATTTGTTTCCCAGGGTGTACTTCGTAATATTCTAATGCATTCAATATAATTCACATATTATCTCTAATTTGTCTGTTGGGTAAAAACACATTTTGATCTGAGTGTATAAATTCACTTAACAGTCTTTTAAGTCTTTCCGCCATTATCGATGCAAAGATTTTATAATCCACATTTTATAAAGAGATTGGTCTACAGTTCTTCATTTGCTGCAAGTCTGTTTCTTTTTTTGGGATAAGAGTTATATAGGCCTCCGACAAGTTTCCAGTATTTTTGCTTTCAGTAACAGCTCATTGAATACTTCTAGCATGATGTTACTTAGCACATCTTGTAGTATTTTATAGAATTCCATTGGTAATCCATCCGGACCTGATGTTTTCCCTTTTTTTTGTCTTTTAATTGCTTCTGTTACTT
This sequence comes from Natrix helvetica, assembly GCF_964273705.1. NCBI lineage: Eukaryota > Metazoa > Chordata > Lepidosauria > Squamata > Natricidae > Natrix > Natrix helvetica. Next base: position 59,538,322 of record NC_138549.1, on the reverse strand, counting down.
CCATCATTGTTATTCTCTCTTCTAGTGCCTTTTTAAATTTTTCTGGAGTCTTAGGTATTTCTGCCTTCTCTAGATATTGTTTTATCTTTTCCTCTGCCACTGTGTCTTGCTGGTATAGTTCCTTATAATATTTTTTCTACTATTTTTTCCTTTTCTTCCTTTTGGTAACAAATATTCCCTTCTTGGTCTAATAATTGATTTGTGGTTTTTTTTTCTTTCTCTTTTTACATCTTATACGCCAACCATTGTCCTGATTTATTTGCATTTTCGAAGAAATTTTGTCATGGCTTTTACTTTAGTTGCCACTTCTTCATTTTCCATTAAATTCAATTTATGTTTTTCTAGGGCCATCAAGTTTTTAATTTTAACATTTTGTGGGTTTCTTTGTAGTTCTATTTCCAGTCTCCTGTATTCCTCCTCTATCTTCTTTCATGTTTGTCTGCTTTGTTTGTTTCTTTTTCCTAAATAAGTCATTACTAGTCCTCTAGTATATGCCTTGCTGGTATCCCACACATTCTGTAGGGATGTGTCGTCCTTGTTATTCTTTTTTTTAAAAAGTTCAATTCTTTTTCCATATATTGTTGAAATTCTTTTTCATTTAATAGATTTTGATTTAATGTCCATCTCATTTTTTTCTTTGACCTTTCCATGTCGTTATTATTGGATTATGGTCTGCCCATATACTTATTTCTATATCAATCGTTTGTGTTTTAGCAATTAGATCTATTGTTGTCCATATTATATCTATTCTTGACCACAACATGTGTCTATTTGAGTAAAATGTATATTGTTTTTCTCTCAAGTGTCTTCTTCTCCATACATCTTGTAGACTTAATTTTTCCATCATTGTAAAACTTCAAGCTACTTTTTTTGAAGCTGTTTTCCTATGACATGAAGACTGGAGATGCTTTCTGCCTTTAAGATTTTTCTCCTCTTTTCCTTTAGGGGAAATATTCTATCTTGCCTCTTTTTAATATTAGGAATAAAGAATATTTTAATCTGGGGAGGGGGGGGCTCCCTGCAATTTTAAATGGTATGAACTATATCAATGTCTTAATTCAGTGCTGTCCTTGTAATGTGGCATTTCAGTTTTCAGATATTCTGACAGGAAATTGATTGCTTAAACATTCTTTTTAGTTTTCCTGTACTGGCTAATATGCAAAGAAAAGCTTAAGAAAAAAAATATTGGGAAAGTTATTCTTTATTCCATAGCCACAGATTTCTGAAAGAATGCATTTCCGTGTTTTTAATACCATATGGCAAATCTGCATGCTTTAATATAGGTCAATGTGTCTCATATTGGCAACATTATAGAAACAATGATCATTACTTTCTTCTGGGTTTGATTTTTACTATCAGATCTGCCATCACATCAATTGTCCTTGAGCATGGAAGGCAGAAAAATTAGAACTTATTGTTTTCATAATATGCCTTAATTATGTCCTTCAGTTATTATCTTTGTGAAAATTACTCAGCTTCCTTATCATTCAACTAGCATAGCATTCAGAACATGGATTCAGTCACTAGGTAACATACTAGTTTTCTAGACTTATTGCATCAGAAATTCAGAATAAATGATGATGATGATGATGATGCGTGGACCAATACCTTCACTGCTTCATGAACCAGCAGCAAGACAATTGGTCAGATTATCTGGCAGTAGCAGAGTTTGCATTCAACAACTGCAGCACACCTCCATGCAAATGACCTCTTTCTTGGCCAATGTGAGGTATCATCCTTGGTTCTTTCCCCTCACGCAATTCGACTCACAGGTTCTGGCAGCTAATGACTATCTGTCCAAGTTACAGGTCGTCCATCAATTGGTGCTACGGTATCTGGAAAAAACCAAAAGAGTTGTGGACCGATCTCAGCGAGCGATGCCAGCATTGGCTGTGGGAGATCGGGTATGGTTGTCCACCAGGCACCTTCCATCAGACTGGGCAGTCAGGAAGCTAGACCACCAGTACCTTGGCCCATTTCCCTTGAAGTGGTCATCAACCCAGTTGCCTACTGCCTGACATTGCCACACTCAATGTGAGTCTATTTAGTCTTCCATAGATCCCTCCTTGTTCCAGAATGGCCAGCCTGTCACTCCGTCAACCTGACCATCTCCAGCCAGCACCACATGACAGAGATGGCCTGCTCGAGTACGACGTCACCAGCATTCAGGACTCCTGGTGGCTGAAAAAAATCATTCCAGTATCTCATTGAGATACTGGAATAGAAAGAGGAACAATTCAAGAGTGGAAAGTTCTGTTTGTGACTGTAAGAGACTATGTGCAAAGTTTTGCCTTGCCCTGCATTTGGAAACTAGTTATCTGGCAGTGCTCCAAACAAGATAAGGTGCATGTTGATAAACGTTCCTCGGAAATACTGTTTGCTAAGACTTGCTGACTGTGAAAGAAAGGAATTCACAGTCGTGTAAATAAAAGAAGTTTTGCCGGGACCAAGACTCCGCTTCTTGCTTTTTAAGGAAGCCTGGGTCAAAACAATGTGTCTCCCCTCTATCATTATTGGCTTGGATGCTATCCAGGCTATTGATCACAATTCTGATCCCACCACCAGCTTGAGCTAACTGCTATGAAACACTGGGCATACTTTCTCCAGTAGCTGTGGTAGTTTTAACTCCATAATCAGCGGGTTAATTATTTTCACTATTGAGAAAGGTCCTATGAACTTCAGACCCAGTTTCTGGCAGGCCAGTTTTAGCTTCAGATATTTTGTGAAGAGGTATATCTTTTCCCCCACATGGAATGACTTCTGGGGTGATCGCCTCTTGTCTGCTTGCACTTTCTATGTTTCAGCAGCCTTAGCTAATGCCCACTTTATGCTTCCCCATGCGTTCTGCAGGGAGTCCACCCATTATGTCAAACTCACTGAGGAGTGGGGTTCCCAAGGATACTCAGGTATGGGGACATATGCCTATGCATACCTTGAACAGGGTAAGTCCGTGCATTATAATGGACTGTATTATTGGCAGCCTCAGCAAAGGGCAGAACGTCTGCCCAATTGGACTGCTGGTAGTTGATGTGGCACCTCAAATATTGCTTTATCATTGTTAGCTCATTCAATGGCCCTGTTTGTACTCAGATGAAATGCATAACTAAGCTCCTGGGAGGACCCCATCCTTTTCACAAACTCCCTCAAAAACATTACCGTAAATTAACCCCCCCCCCCCCATTTGAGATAATCCTCCTTGGCACGCAATGCAGCCTATAAATGTGCTGCAGAAACAATCTGGCCAGTTTCCGGGCAGACAGGAAGTTCAAGCAGGTTACGAAGTGAGCCTGCTTGGAAAACAAATCTATCACCCTCTAGATGACTATGTTCCCCCCACTTTCAGGGAGCTCAACTAGTCCATTGCTATTAGGTTGGATCTGTCACTTGCTGCAACAACCCCAGGCTCTTCCCTGACTTTTTCTTCATGGCTGCACACATGGCACAGCTTTTCACATAGCTCTCGATGTCCTTTTTCATCCCTGGCCACCAGAAATGGCACTTCCCTCAGTTCAGGTTCTTTAGAAACCTGAAGTGGTCAGCTTGCTTGGCATCATGGCCCTGCTGTAGAACTTGGACACACAGGTTCTTAGGGATGTACAATTTGTCTCTCTTTCAGGCTAGTCCCTCTCGACATCAGCTCCTCACCCCATGATCTTTGAACCACGACTCTAACTATAGTTCTCTCTTTAGCTGCTGGGTTAACTTGGCCCTGGGTCCAATGAATTCATCCTGGCCTGTTGTGTTGTAGTCACTTGTGCCACCTTCTGTGTCAGGGGAATGATGGCATTTGCTACCTCCTCTTGATTGCTATTGTACTGTGGCATGTGAGATAGGGCATCGGCCCAAAAATTATTCTCTCCCGGAATGTACTGTAACTCAAAGTTAAACCAGTCAAAGTACTGCCACTCACTGAACCTATTTTGGTGAGAGCTTCTGAAGGATTCTAACTGCCTCCTGATTCTTATGGTCAGTCCATACTTTGAAAGGCACTTTACTCCCTTCAATGAACTGATGCCAGGTCAATAGGGCTCATCTTACAGCAAATGCTTCCTTCTCCCACACTGCCCAGTCTCTCCATCTTGGTTAATTTTGGGAGGTGTTAAGCGTACGGCTGCAGCTTCCCTTCCTGATTTCTATGAAGTATCACTGCCCCCGCAGCTAGATTGCTGGTGTCTGCCTGGATGACGAAGGACTCCTTGGGGCTGAGGAACCAGAAGTGGCTCCTCAGCAATCTGCTGCTTCAGCTCCTTGAAATCCTTCTGGCACTCTATTGTCCAGTTCAATGGTTGGCTTGGTCAAAGTTTCTCCCTCCCTTTCTCTGTTTTTAATAGTCCGATGATTGGCAGGGCAATCTTGGCAAAAGAGGGTATGAACTGCTGGTAAAAGTTAGCAAACCCCAGGAAACTCTGCAACTGCTTTCAGGTCCTAGTGGTTTGCCACTCTAGTATGGTCTTCACCTTCCTCATTTCCACACCCTTGATTGACACTTGGTAGCCCAGGTAGTCCAAGCAAGACTTGTGGAATTCACATTTGGACAGTTTGGCATATAAATTGGCTGCCACGTTTTTTGGGCACCTGTCGCACTAGTTTCACGTGCTCTTCCATCATCTTGATAAAGATGAGAATGTCATCTTGTTACACTATGACCCTGTTATACAGGTGATCATACAGCACTTCATTGATCAGCTGCATTAACACTGCAGGAGCTCCCTGAAGGTCAAATGGCATTACTTTGAACTGGAAGCGCCCTAACTGGCAATTAAAAGCGGTTTTCCACTCATCATCTTCCTTGATCCTCACCCCTCCCTCAAGTCTAACTTAGATCTTCCCTTTGGCTAAGAGCCCTAACATGTCCTTCATAAGGTGGGAGGTGGTACATGTTCTGCAGGCACAGTCCATTTATTTCCCTGAATCCAAGCATAGCCTCATCAATCCATCCTCCTTGAACAGCATGGGGGCCGCCACATGGAGTTCTAGTGGTGAGGCCCATGGCTGCAGGAGGACTCACTGCTTGCTGAGGCCTCATGGGCTCTATTGAGGGCCAGGGCCAGCTGCAGCATCCCCCTTAGGGGATGGACTGGTGGCTCTGCCCCCGGATGGGGCTCAGGCTTTGGTGGGCTGGAGGTGACTGGGTTGGCTGGATTCCGGCTCTGGCCAGCAGCACTCTGCGCAACCTCTTCCTCAGCTGCTCCACCGAGGGGCTGCAAATGGCCATCAAGTATCTCCACTCTGTGTGTCCTCTTCGCTCTCCACCTCAGCACCAGCACAGTGAAAGTTCAAGGGCAGGGCAGGGGGAACTCGGCTTTGGCTGCCTTCAGTGTGATCCTCTTCCAGATGTCTTCCTCTGCCCAGTAGTACAAGTCCCCAGTCCTCAGGGTCTCCTCCTGCCACTCATTCCTCTCCACTCGATCCTTCAGCCAGGTCAATTCCAAATGGGCTCTGAGATGTGCAGGGGTCGCTTGCTGCATCTCCTTCACTGAACCCTGAGCTGAGAAGCGGAGTCTACCTTTTGCTCCATTCCTAGGTCTTCCCTATAGTCTTCTCTGTCCTCCCAAAGTTGATCGGGTAGGCAGCTGGGGCTCAGGAACCCAGAAGAATTTGTAGCTAATTAAAGCTTAAGAAGACAGAGCTGGTTTAATGTCAAGGTTCCGAATAATGAACCTGTTGAATTACAAAACCAGTTCTGGCTATTTCCCGCGCTTTCAGTATAATTAAAGATTAGACAGCTCCCTTCCCCCTGATTAAGGGTGACATTGTCCAATTAAGTGTTCTGTCATCTCCTTGGTAATGGTAACCTCTTCCAGTCTCTGGCCAGCACCTGTTGAGATGACCTTGATTCTCTTGAGATAATAAGGTGTTGATGTCAGGTCTGACATTCCAAGCTCCTCCCCCTCCCCCCAAAGCGTGTCAAGCTGAGAAATGGAGAAAATGGCTGTGACAGGCCAAATCTGTTTCAAAGTTGACACTGATGTGATAAGGAAGATTACAAGACTCTACACACACACGCATGTGTGCACGCACACACAGCATTTGCATTTCCATTGGAGTTGTATACTAGCGTCAGTCCTATTTGATAGGTTCTTCATGTGCATGTTGTCACATGCTGTCCAGGATCTGAAGGAGAAGTATACATCAAGTACCCATCGGATGACCCTCTCTCTGAGTTTCATTGGTTGGATACATACACTAAGTGCCTCCATGCAATCATTCAAGAAACCCTCTTTCTTGATGACTATGTGTTCTTGGCACACAAAGACAGTGATTTACAGTTGATGCTGAACAAATTCTCAGATACTACTATATTTTTCAGCCTATTCACCTGAACACTGAAGTATTTTTACCAGTCCATGTCAAATATCAAGCCCATAGAACCAAAAATCACTGTTGATGATATACCCCCAGATACAAATATAAACTGCTTCAATTATTTGAGAAAAATAATCTTGAATGATGGGTCTTTTAAAAAAATATTGTTTTATCATAAAAAATAACACACAAAACAGTAAAACAAACAAAACAAAACAGAAGCATACATTTAACCCTAACAACAAAAAAGAAAATGATGTACAAAAAAAAGTAAAAGTAATCAATTAAATTTGACATTTAAGATCCACCATGGCTGGGTACCCACTAATTTTCAAAACCCTCTGTTAAACATGTTGTATTTAGCATATAGAAAGTCCACAAACAGTTTCCAGTCTCTTAAAAAACTGTCTAGTCCAGTGGTGGGCAACCTTTTTTTTTCAACTGAGCCAAATCTCGCCAAAACCACGATTGAAATTTATTTTGAGAGCCACATTTTTAAAACCGAAAATACATAGGATGGTACACTGTTTTTAGTTTCAATAAACTCTGGCATTTGAAGCACGCAAGTCTTAAAGCTGTCAAGTTGCAAGACCCTTGCACCCCTAACCCTTTAGAGAAAAAAAACCCAGGGTCTTCAAACCTGACAGCTTGAAGGCTTGTGGACTTCAACTCCCAGAATTCTGAGAATTGAAGTCCACCAAGGGCATCAATCATATTAGCCCAGGGATCTGCAAAATTGGCTCTTAAGACTGGTGGACTTCAACTCCCAGAATTCTGAGAATTGAAGTCCACCAGTCTTAAAACAGCCAACTTTGCAGACCTCTGTGTTAGCCCAAAGCCTGGCGCTGGGCGGGCCTTGCTCCCCCATTGGTGGAGCCCCAAGAAGCGAGGAGGGAGAAAAAGAGACGGAGGCCAAGGAGCTTCCCCCCCGCCCCCTCCCAGCAAAAATCTAACTGGGGAGCCGGGCGGGCAGTAGCAAATTAGCCGATCATGCTGCACGTGATCGGCTAATTTGCTACTGCCCGCCCGGCTCCCCGGTTAGATTTTTGCTGGGAGGGGGCGGGGGGAAGCTCCTTAGCCTCCGTTTCTTTTTCTGCCTTCTCACTTCTCATCCCCGCCCGACTTCAGGATCCTCCCTAATCATTGTGGGTCGAAAAGAAAAAAGGGAAAGGGGCGCTTGTTTTGAAGTGCCCGAGAGGAGGGAGGGGAGCGGGCGCCCGGCACACAGAAGAGCCGCATTAAAATGTGTAAAGGGCCACATGTGGCTCGCGAGCCGCGACTTGCCGACCACTGGTCTAGTCCATTATCTCTAATTAAAGCAGTTAATTTTGTCATCTCTGTTAATTCAGTCAATTTTAAAATCTACTCTTCAACAATTGGCATCTCTTTTTCTTTCCAATGTTTGCAAGTACAATTCTTTTTTTAAAATATTTTTTTTATTTTTAAACAAACAATAACGAACAAAAAACATAAAACACATACAACCTTCTTTCATTTCATATAGCATGCCGTTTGGTTACAAGATTTTGTGCGTCCTTCACATGGTCACCACTTACAATTATATATCGAATCACAAATTGTTCATTAGATAAACATAAGTACATTATTATTAAATGTCAATTTTTCAACTGTAATTATTATTCCTTAATTTTAAACAAGATATTCTGAATATTGAATCCATACATACATACATCATTTTGCATCAATAGTTCAACTCCAATTATTATTCCTACATTTTAAACAAAATATTCTATATATTGAAATCATACATACATTATTCCATTACATCATTCTAATGTTTAACAGTGCTAAACCCTTATAGTATTGCATATATCATTTTATTATTCTTAAAATATAACAAGTTTTCCCACTTTTTCCATTAACATGATTTTTTATCTAACTATTGATAAAACAAATCCCAAACCTTGTTCAATCCCATGCCCAAAATTTTCCCCCCAAGCTAACATAGTTCCTTTAACTTGTTCTTCTTCTAACCTAACCTCTAGTAAGTGTTGCAAGTACAATTCTTGCAGCCATCCTCATGTGAAGGAATAGCACTCCAAACTGTTTTTAAATTGCCTAGTCCATCATACCTAAAAGAAAAGTTTCAGGTTTCATTAATATTTGCATCTTAAATATGTTTGCATTGTTATGTTTATTCAGCATGTTTTCACATATTTGCAAGACCATCCCATATCATAAAATGAATCTGGATTTTGATTGCATTTCCAGCATTTATTAGAAATCCCTTTATACATTTTTCCTAATCTATCTGGGGTCAAATACCAACGATACATGATTTTATAAAAATTTTCTTTCAAACTATAATTTAATGTATATTTTAGTCCATTCATCCATATATTCTACTATTTACATTATACCAATTTTTTTTGCACATTTTACCTTACAGTCATTTTCTATATTCATCTTGAGAAACATTTTATATACTTTAGAAATCAAGTGGTCATCTCCAGAACATAAATTAATATCCAGCTCAGATTTAGTTCCTGTGAAAACTGGTTTTAATCAAATTTAAAACTTTCAAAAAGTCTATTAATAATTAAACCAATCACAAGCAAACCCTTTACTTGTTCTCTTGTCTATATCTTAAATCTATTTTTCAAATATCAATAAGTCTCAATACGTCATCCCTTTACATTGAAGTGATGGGTCTTTGAACAAAAAAATTGACTCCAGGATCAGCAAGGCCAGTCGGGCACTAGGACAACTGCATATTAAAGTGTTCATTCAACCCAACATATGTATCTCAACAAAACTGAAAGTTTACAGAAATCTGATTATCCCTTCTCTCCTATATGGATATGAGTCCAGGACTCTGTACCACAGACACTGTCAGGCCTGTCTCCATTCAAAATTCAAGAAAGAAACTCCTCAACTCCATTGATTTAGAGAAGAGATATTTTTTACTAAGTTTGAAGTGATAGCAGCGAAAGCAAGGAGAGATCTGATTCAAAATGTGTGAAAGTTACAGATTTGAAAGTCACCCCAAATCCCTCCCCCAGGGTCCACACTGAGAGTCCAATCAACGTCCGGTATGATGTTGTGGAAAAGCCCATCTTCATGTATTTCTCCCATCTGGAGTCTCAAGATGGTTGGCCTTGACAGAGTGTAAACACCTCCCTTCAGCAGCACCATATGAGTGCAAACCTCCCTTTCAGTTCTCATGGGACTGATGGTTGTGAGATCCTGGAAGATTCCTTTAACTTCACCCTTTTCGTTGCCTTGGTTACAATTTCATTTTTCTTTTTCTCTCATGTTATTGTCACATAGAAATATATTTTTTCTTTTATTTCCTTGTAAACATTGGCATCGTTTGAACTGTACATAAGATGCATGTATGCTTATATGAGGATGGTATTTTTCCATATCTTGGTTTAGTTTACCTTTAATTGTCTATAAATGGCAATCCTTACTGTTCAATGTTCATTACAATTCCCTTAATCTACTATATAGAATAACAAGAGGTACACATCTCACTTTGTTCATCATCTTAAAAGTTCTATATATGTCCATGTTTCAGTCAGTTAGCAACTTCATTTTATTGTCATATTTAGGAATAAACCCCTTATCTTAGCTTTATATTTTCCTATATAACAATTTCTAATTGTCTGATTTTTTCCTAGCAAATCTTTTGTCCCAATTCTCTATTCCTGCCTTCTCCCTTTTCTTTGCTTTGACATGTCCGTCCATCCTCCGTCAAAAAGATCTTTTATATTTCCCTTTGTTTGAGTGTAACCTCCTAGTTCAATTTTCCTTATGCCACTGTCAACCTCCAAAACATTTTTGTCTGCTTTTTATTCCCTTTTGTTGGGACAGATCCCCCCTTTATAATTTTCCCTATACCACTGCCAAGTCCTGTCGAGCTTTTTGTCTGCTTTTTATTTCCCACCGTTTCTACCCCTTCATTGTCTCTCCCCCTTACTTCCTTCCCCTCTTCCTTGAATACCTGCTTCTCTGAATTCAGAATTCTATTTAGGCTTGATTTTAATGATTTATGCATATTTTTTATAATTTCACATAGTTCTTCAAATTCCCACCTTTCCATAATGTCCAGTCCCAAAGTTAGAGTTAGTTATGCAATTCTTATTTTAGAGTTCTGGTCCACCTTAAATGTATCTACTTCAGCTGCTGTGGGAAAGAGCGACGGGAGCCATCTTGGTCTTTTGTTCTTCCTTAATGTCTGGTTCCAAAATTGCAGTTAGTTATATCAATATTATTTCAAAATTCTGGTCCACCTTAAATTTAGTTAATTCAACTACTGTGAAAACAGAAGAGAAGCTGGAGCCATCTTGATCTTTTGCAGACAAAAAAGAAAAAAAAGATTTCTTATTTCCCCAGTTCTTGACCTGAAGTTCTCCAGCTGGACAGACATGGGGGATTTGAGCTCTGAAGAGTTTCACATGAACCTTGTCTGACAAACTCTCTCTGAGATCCATTTTTGGATCAGAGCCCCCCCTGTGAAGAAAGGGCAGCATCTCATCAGACCCAGAGGGAGTGCAACAGGTCCCTCGTAGGTCAGAGATTTGCCCTCTGAATCGGAGTTGGGGCAGCAGCATGACAACATGGCTGCACAATAGCTAGCTCCAGGCCAAATCAGCTAAACAGGAGTGTGCAGAGGTGAGATGAAAGCCTGGTAAGATCTATTAACCCACAGTTATAAATCAGAATGTGGAAAAGGCAATGAACCTTGAGAGCATAAATAATATTAATGGACAGATCGGGATTTTTGCGAAAAGAAAGAAGGGGGAAAACGGAGGGTTGAATCATTAGCCCCAAAGAGAGCCATTTGCTTGAAATAATTTGGACAGAAAGGAGAAAGAAGAGAAGTGACAAATCCACTTGAGCACAACCCACTTAAACACAAACTCTAAATTTGGTTTTGGACTTGAAAAGTTTGTTTTTAAAGGAGTCTAGGAGCGTGAAGATTTGCTTCGTCCCAGTGTCTTTTAACTAACATATCTTAAGCAACTCCAATTAATGAGAACTGGAATGCAACAAGGGAGAAACATCAAGAAAAAAGCACCATCTCCTTACTAACAACTGATAACCTAATCTTGCCTGTGTGGGAAATTTTAATTAACCAACTGCCATAAATCAGAACTTGGAAAAGCAGGAGGGAAGAGAAACATACCCGAATTTGACTGTATGCAAGTTGGTTCCAATCAATATATTTTGAGCAATTGTAGCCAACGCGAAGTGAAAAGTACCAAGGAGGTGTAGTACTTCTAGATGGTCAACTCTAGTGCCACTAGTCAAAAGCCAACCTGCAGCTATTATTTTTCTCTCCTTTTCTCTGTCTCTTTTAAGGAAATAGAGAAGTTACTGAAAAAACAAGAAAGGGTTATGAATAAAAGAGATAATGCAATTATTCAAAGGTCTTTCTGGTAGTGCCTTGGAACTTGAAAACTGAGGTGCACTGGTTACCAGGGAAGTCTACTGGAAATTTAAACTACTTTAGATTCGGCATGAGAGAGCAGGAATCAAACCTTTATGTGTGCACAAAATACACAATACAATAGCAGAGTTGGAAGGACCTTAGAGGTCTTCTAGTCCAACCCCCTGCCTAGGCAGGAAACCCTATACCAGTGTTGGGGCATTCACAACTTCTGGAGGCAAGCTGTTCCACTGATTAATTGTTCTAACTGTCAGGAAATTTCTCCTCAGTTCTCACAAGGGAGAAGAATAGGAGGAAATATCCGATTTTGAATCAAAAAATCCAAAGGAACTTTTCCTTAAAAAGAAGAATTGAAATAGTTAACATTTATTATGTTAATGTACCTATTATCTTATTAGTATTTAATAGATGGAAATTGCAATTAATATTATTATTCAACCTTTCCATCAAAATGATGCTTAGTGTAGTTCTAAGAAAAATAAAAGACAGAGAATAGTAATTAAAACTATAATTTAAAAAACAATTAAAGTGGCTTCAAGTTCTACAGCAGGAGGCGCAATAATATAATAATTAATGGGGGCAATATTGCATTTTAAGGCCTACCATTCCATTTCCTCGGGCGCCAGGGGCCATCTTTCCGTCAGTCGTTTACTTTTTCAGACTAATGAGAAAATATCAGTACTTAAAAAATTAAATGTTGAACAAAACTCATTAAACCATATTAGAGAAAGGGCAGAAATTAATCTAAAGCCCACAGGAAAGGGCAATGCGATTATTTCTACTCATTGTTTTTCCTGGTTATCCATTCTTTATTCTATCACCTCTTCGCATCTTATCCTGATTTTAATGGAGTCTCCTTATCGGCATGCCCATTATTTCCCGTGATATTTCTCCCATTCTTTCCGAAGGATATTCCTGTCCTTCACTAGGGCGTATCGCAGCTGTCGCCCCCTCCCCATCGTTGGCGTCATCCAAAACTGCGATTTCCATCCTCTCCACCTGCGGACGCTCCCGCCACTTCCTTTTCTCCCCCACCCCAAATCTTCAAACCTAGCAGCCTCTCCTGCGCAAGCGGCGGCGGCGGCGGCGGCAGCCAATCTCGCCCCGATCGCTCCTGCCGCCTCCCCTACTTGCGTGAACGTAGAGCCAAGAGACATTGCCCGGCGTCCTCTCGAAAAGCCGGCGTGCCGTGGGGCGGGAGGTGGGGGGAGAAGCGATTCTTTCCACAGAGGTCGTTTGTCTGTGCTGGGAGTGGGTCAGGACGATTCCCCCTCTTCTCCATTTCATCTGGAAGCGTCTCAAACGCGCTGCAGCAGAGGCAGGGAATTCACTCAGCCCCGAAAAAAACGAGGTAAGGGTCCGACTGCACCATAATCCGACGGTGTGCTGTGCTCTTCTCCTTCACACCCGCAAGGAAGATCTGGATGAAATTCCAAGGTGTGGGGAGTTGGACTTCCTCCTGCCCCTCGATGCCGACTCACTGCTCTAGGGAATCTTGAGCAGTGCATCTTGGGGGGCAATCCAGTTTATCGTCCCTCTACACTCCGCTGCTCCAAGGAAGGTGGGCAGAAGTGCCAGATTGTGCTTACAATGCTGATGAAGGGAAGACAATTGAGCCCAATGGCGCTGCCTTCCCATTCGCTCCAGTCTTCCACCTCTGCTTACCTATTTTTGCTGGACAGCTGAGAGGACTGGGCCTGCCAGATCCAACCCTAGTGCTCAGTGGGTGAGGCAGATGTACAAGCAAGCCAGTTCAGGTACTCAGTCAAGAAGCAGCTGGTTCATCTTCACACTAGCTCACCTGAACTGAAGAATGCAGAACAATCCTCCCCACCCTTGGTTCCGGTCCCCACCAGAAGAGGGAGAGGTGCAGCAGCAGTAGCATTCCTTCAAGGCCCACAGAGTCCACACAGTTGAATGGATTAGCAGTTAGTTCTCATAAGAACAGCCGGCCACCTCTATCTGCTGGCTTGCATTGTTTTCCTTGGTCCACTGCAGCATTAACCTCCACTACTTTGCTGGGGAGGAGGTAGGGAGGGCAGGAGGGAGACCCAGAGGTGGGGGTACCTGCAGGCTTTCTGTGTCCCATTCTTGGCAGTGCCAATGGGCCCGATTTGTCATTATTATGCCTCTGAAAAGGGAGCTAGAGCAAGGGGCTGGTCCTGAAGGGACAGCTGGTGCCTTCTGCATTTCACTATGTACCAGGAAGGCATACTTTTTCCTTTCTAATTGTTGATAGTCTCTTGACCATCTAAAATTATTCCAGTTACGGTCTGAGCACCACTCTGAGGGAACAAATAAGTAGAAAATAGTTGTTGTCCTTTCTGCTCTCTGTGTGCTTTAGCCCCTTGAGCAGCACAACATGCTTTGTTCCTACTCTTCTTTGTACATTCCAAATGAAAGATGCAGGCAAGTGATCTGAGATAGTATCAACACCTATTCTTTGCAATCACTACTTACTCACATGTATGTGTGGACATATAAGCAATAGCTCTTGTGCTACTTGAAATCTTGGGGAAGGGAGAAGAATTGAAAAAGGGGTGTTACTGTTACTGTGTGGGGCACATGAAATACTTTCCCTTCCACATGTATACTCTCTCTCTCTCTCTCTCTCTCTCACACACACACACGCACACACACGGCACAGTGTCTCTCAGGAACAGTTCAGCAGATGGATAAGACTCTCTTGGATTCTCTTTTCCCCCTTCTGCAGAAATAGTCCAGACTTAGATGTGGGAGGAGATAGCAATGAAATGCTTTTAGTATATGCACACTACTTCTCCTTTTCTCCTAGTCCACTTACCAATGTTAAGGAAGGTATTTATTCATTAAACATGAAACTCAGTCAACTGAACATTCAAAAATGCATCACAAATACCATTGACTGGTGCTAATGGTTGATATGAGTTTGCTGCCAGATATCAACCAAGTACCTTCTTAAAATATACAATGTTCCAAGTAGCACATTTTTTTGCAGTTCCGCTGGTGTTATTGCAGGAAGCTGAAATTTGTTGATGTATCTTATAAAATTCTTGGACATGGTACCAAGGCCTCGATGACAATGGGTATCAGTGTTACATGTTTCATCCATAATCACGTAGTTTCGATGGACAGGTCGCGGTATTTTGTGGTTTCTTCCAGTTCTTCTTTGACTCTGGCATCTCCTGGTACCCCAATGTCAACAAATTGTATGTTTCTTTCTTTCTTTCTTTCTTTCTTTCTTTCTTTCTTTCTTTCTTTCTTTCTTTCTTTCTTTCTTTCTTTCTTTCATTATTATTATTATTATTATTATTATTATTATTATTATTATTATTATTATTATTATTATTATTGCATCAACAGAATTGTATCACAGCGGCCAGTTGTTTCGCCGGATTTGGCATTAATTACTAGTCGGGCCCCACCCAGGGGCCTAGGACGTCGTAATGTATTTTCGTAATATGTGTGCGGATCCAAGCAGTGCGGCCTTTTGCATTTGACTGATGGTGATTTTGTCAATTTTTAACTGTTTTAAATGTAATTCCAGTGCTTTTGGAGTAGCACCCAGTGTGCCGATTACCACTGGAATTACCACTGCTGGTTTGTGCCATAATCGTTGGATTTCAATTTTTAAGTCCTGGTATTTCGGGATTTTTTCATATTCCTTCTCGGCGACCCTGCTATCACCTGGTATTGCGATGTCTATGATTGTAACCTTATTTTTCTCAACCAGTGTGATGTCTGGTGTATTATGCGCCAGTATTTTATCCGTTTGTATGCGAAAATCCCACAAGATCTTGACCATCTGACCCTCGATGACTTTTTCAGGCTTATGTTCCCACCAGTTTGTTGCTGTTTTAATATTATAACTGCACAAATTCCAGTTAATCATTTGTGCCACTGAATTGTGCCGCATTTTATAGTCAGTCTGCACGATTTTTTTACAGCAGCTGAGTATGTGGTCAACAGTTTCATCAGCCTCTTTGCAAAGTCTACATTTGGCATCATTAGAGGATTTTTCGATTTTGGTCTTAATGGCATTTGTGCGGATAGCTTGTTCTTGCGCAGCCAGGATTAGTGACTCTGTTTCTTTCTTTAATGTACCTGCTGTTAACCATAACCAATGCTTTGTTCTGCCAACTCTCCATTCTTAATTTTATCACATCTTTTCTGTATTCTTGTTTCATATATTGGGCCTTCAATAGATTTTTGTTCTTTACTTCGATTAATAGATGTTCTTGACTTTCTTTTAGATAATCAGCCAGTGCATGTTTTTCTTCTTCAACTATTTGCTTCACTTGTAATAATCCTCTGCCACCTGATTTTCAGGGTAGGTATAGTCTATCAATATCACCACGTGGATGTAAACTGTAGTGCATTGTCATTAGTTTCCTGGTTTTTCGGTCCAAAATGTCCAAATCAGCTTGTGTCCAGTTAACTATACCAGCTGTGTATCTTATAACTGGTATTGCCCAGGTGTTTATGGCATTGATTGTATTTCCACCATTCAATTTAGATTTCAAAATTTTCCTAACTCTGTTGGTGTACTCTCCCCTGACAATAGTTTTTACTTCTCCATGCTTGATGTTATCCAACTGCAGAATGCCTAAGTATTTGTAGGCTTCATTTTCGTTGCATTTAATTAGTTGGCCATTGGGCATTTCAATTCCCTCATATGTAGCGATTTTGCCCCTTTTTATGGATACAGTGGCACATTTTTCCATGCCAAACTGCATTGAAATATTGGTGCTGAATACTCGGACTGTGTTTGTTAATGATTGGATTTCTATTTCTGACTTTCCATAGAGTTTCAAATCATCCATATATAATAAATGCGAAATTTTTTCGGCTTCTTTGGCTGTTTGGTAGCCTAATTTCATTTTTTTAAAAGATTACTGATAGTGGAATCATCGTGATGATGAAGAGAAGAGGTGAAAGTGAATCACCCTGGAAAATTCCTCGCTTGATATTAACCATTCCGTAGTTCTCATTCCCTACTGCCAACTCTGTTCTCCATTGTTTCATCGCCTTTTCAGTAAAGGATGTAATATTTTTGCTAATGCCAGTTGTTTCTAAGCATTTTATGATCCAACTATGTGGCAATGAGTCGAATGCCTTTTTGTAATCCAGACCATATTCAAATTTGTTTTTCTGTTCTTACAATTTTCTAATATCATTTTATCAATTAGGAGCTGATCTTTTGTGCCCCTGCTCCTTCTTTTGTTGCCTTTCTGCTCTACTGGCAAGATGTTGTTTGTTTCCAAATAATCCATAATGTTATCTGCAATAATGCCTGTGAGTAATTTGAAGGTTGTTGGCAAGCATGTTATTGGTCTGTAGTTTTCAGGTATTGTTCCTTTAGTTGCATCTTTCTGAATCAAGTATGTTTTTCCAGTTGTCAACCATTCACCAATTTGGCCATTTTGTAAAATCATTCAGTTGCATGGCCAATATTGCATGTAAACTGGTCAGATATTTGAGCCAGAAACCATGTAATTGGTCCTTTCCAGGTGATGTCCAATTCTTTACTTTTTTTACTCGATTTTTGACCATCTCAGTTGTTATTTCTAATACTTGCATTTGTTTGTTGCCAATGCTTTTCTCAAAGTCATGTATCCATTTTGCTTCCTTATTGTAGTCCTTTGCATTTTCCCACAATTCTTTCCAGAATTCAACTGTGGCCTGCTTTTCTGGTTTTTGACTTTTGGTGCCACCATTCACATTAAGACTTTGATAAAAACGCCGTTGGTCTGATAGAAATTGCTGATTTTGTTTATACTGGATGATTCGTGCCTCATATCTTCCAATTTTCTTAGCTGTTGCTGTTATCTGCTGTTTTACAATCTCTACAGCTTCATTGATGTTTCTTGTATCTAATCTATACCTTCTGATTAGCTGATCTATAATTTTGTTGTTTTTAAGCCGTTGCTCACACATGTTCTTCAAGTTGCTAGCATCTGCCCTTAATTTTTTTACTTTTTGTTCTAATCGAATTTTCCACTTTGGCTTTGATGCTTTTTCCGTTGTGTAACTAGGTGCTTTGATTTTAATGCCTAGTTCATTAGTGACTATTGCAGCTGCACTGTACATTAACTGGTTCGTTTCCAAGATGGATCCCGATTCAATTGTTGAAAGCACTGCGTTAACCATTTTCATGATAGGGGCCAAAATTTTCTTAGGCACAGTTTTTAATGATGGTAAACGTTGCCGTTCCTTATTAAACAGAAAATGCTCCATGATCTTGTCCTTCAATTCTTTTTGTTTTTGAGTTAGTTCATCAGTTGGTTCAGTGATAACTGGTTCTGGTGATAGTGTTATTATTTCCTCCCCGACAGCTTCTTCTGGGAGTTCTACTACAATGTCTTTAGGTGTGTCTTGAGTATCAGTTATTTCTGCTTGTGATGCTGTTTTCTTAGTTTTGTAATTTGCCTGAATTTCCTCAAGTTCAACTTCACTAAACACTTTATTCCGTGTAATAAATCACCTTTGATCTGCAAGTCGTTGTTCACTAACATTTGAATCTGGATATTGTTGTTTCCATAATTCATACATTTGCTTTAAATAACCTCTTTTTCCAGGCTTTGAGTTGTAGTAACAGGCCATTATGGCACAGTTTTCATCTGCACTATATTTTTGTCATTTTGTTGGCTGGTCCACTTGTAGCCCACTTGTCGACGGATGTCCAAGGACCTCAACATCCGCCGCGGCCCTTGTTAACCTGCGCGACGACCGATGCGGTATAGAATTTTTATTTGTTTCTTCCACTATGTTATATGGGTTGGCGGTTTTTTTTTTAATGGGGCCAGGTTGCCAACCTGACCCCAATCCTCCTCCTTTCTCATCCGGGCTTGGGACCGGCTTATTATTATTATTATCATTATCATTAATATTATTATGTGGTTAATCTTTGGTGAGATTCACAGCCTTTGGGACTGGTTGGTAGCTCAACAGCTCGAGTCCTATCCAAGGACCTAGGAACTGTTAAGGTAACGTCGGAGGATATAAGCTGTTCCAAGTAGGGTGGTTTTTTATCGAATCAGAATGTTCAAGTCAGGTAAATTTAGAATTTCCAAATAGCGAGGTAGCCCTTTAGGTATTGCTCCAA
This sequence comes from Natrix helvetica, assembly GCF_964273705.1. Classification (NCBI taxonomy): domain Eukaryota; kingdom Metazoa; phylum Chordata; class Lepidosauria; order Squamata; family Natricidae; genus Natrix; species Natrix helvetica. The sequence continues at coordinate 59,519,516 of NC_138549.1, read as the reverse complement.
GGGCTCCAATTACAATCAGGACAACATACGATTTCTTTTTCCACACTTGCTCAACTTCAATTTGCAAGTCTCGGCACTTTGTGATTTTTTCTTGCTGTTTTATCTTCAATTCGCGCATCACCAGGTATTGTAATGTCAATGAACCATAGTTTTTCTTTTCAACAATTGTTATGTCAGGTGTGTTGTAGGCCAAGTGCCCGTCAGTCTGAATTCTGAAGTCCCACAAGATCTTGACTTTCTCATTCTCTAAAACCTTCTCAACCTGATGTTCCCAGTGGTTTTTGCTGTACTCAAATCCAAACTTCTGGCACAATTTCCAGTGAATAATCTTAGCAATCTTAGCATGGCGTTGTAGGTAGTCAGTTTGTGAAATTTTCCTGCACCCACTGATCAAGTGATCGACTGTCTCATCTTTCTCATTACAGAAGCGACATTTGCTCTTGGTGGTAACATCCTGAATTTTTGCCTTCATGCAATTTGTGGCTAAGGCTTGTTCTTGAGCTGCCAAAATAAAGCCTTCTGTTTCTTTTTTCAGTACTCCAGATCTTAATCAGTTCCAAGTTAGTTTTTGATCAGCTTTGCCTTCAATACTTTTCAAGTATTGGCCATGCATAGCTTTGCTTTTCCAATTTTCAGCTCGCTTCTCAATTACTTCTTTCTTATATTCAGCTTTTAACTTAGCTGTCTTCAAAAGGCCTCCTTTATTTACTTCCTTAATCATTGGTTCTTCACTTTTCTGGATGTAATCATCAAGCTGTGTCTTTCTTCTTCCACAGTCTGCTTTACTTGTAGGAGTCCTCGACTACCCTCTGCTCTTGGTAGATACAATCGATCAATATCACTTTTAGGGTGCAAAGCATGATTCATTGTCATAAGCTTCCTTGTTTTTCTGTTCAAATTGTCCAACTCCATCTGGGTCCAGTCAATTATTCCCGCAGAGTATTGAATTACAGGTATAGCCCAGGTATTTATGGCTTTTATGATGTTTCCTCCACTCAGTTTGGACTTTAATATCTTGTGAATTCGTCGTACGTACTTGGCTGAGGTTAATTCCTTGACTTTATTATGTGTTAACTCAGAGGCCTCTAAAATCCCTAAGTACTTGTAGCCTTCTTCTGGTTTTACTGCCTTTATCATTTCTTCATTCTCAATTCCTATTCCATCATCTTCTATGACCTTGCCTGCTTTGATTGCCATTGTTTCACATTTGTCAATTCTAAACTGCATACCAATGTCTTAGCTAAATTCTTTTGTGCTTTCAATTAATAAATTCAGTTCAGCTTTTGTTTTACTAAATAGCTTCAAATCATCCATGTACACCAAGTGCGAAATTTTCAGTCCTTTCTTTTCAAGTTTGTATCCACTGTTCATCTTCTTCAAAATGGTTGTCAGTGGTAGCATTGAGAGTATAAAAAGTAGGGGTGAAAGGGAATCACCCTGGAAAATGCCTCATTTAATTTCAACTTCACCCACTTCTTTTCCATTAGCCATAAGCTTCATTTTCCAGAGGTTCATTGAAGTTTCCATGAATTTTTGTATGTTGCTGCTGCCGCCAAAGATTTTCAGGCATTTCTTGATCCAGCTGTGGAGAACTGAATCAAACACTTTCTTCTATCTTCTAACACTAGTCTATCCAAGCCATGAACAGGTTGGTTCATTTTTTCTTTGAATTCTTTAGGATTAGCTTTTCAATCAGCAGTTGATCCTTTGTTCCTCTTGAATTTTTGCAGCATCCTTTCTGTTCTATAGGAAGCAAGTCATTTCTTTTCAAGTATCCGTAAATTTGGTTTGCAATGATACTAGTGCAATGATACCAGTAAGGAGCTTGTATGCTGTTGGCAAACAGGTGATTGGTCTATAGTTTCCAGGGTCCTTTCCTTTTTCTTTATCTTTTTGGATCAAAAATGTCCTTCCAGTTGTCATCCATTCATCATTTTCAGGTGTTTTTAAGATCTGGTTTATTTGGGCTGCCAATCTTTCGTGCACTCTGGTAAGTGCCTTTAACCAGAAGCCATGTAGCTCATCTGGTCCAGGTGCACTCCAATTCTTCACATTTCTTGACTGCCTTTGCACCATTTCTTTTGTTATTTTCACATCTTCCATTTTATGCACTTTAATAGAATCCTCAACCTGCTTGATCCATTTTGCATTTCTGTTGTGCTTGTTGTTTTCCCACAAATTCTTCCAGAATTTCAGAGCTTTCTCTTTATCAGGCTTTTCATTTGTTGTTACTCCATCTCCACTTTCTAAGCTCTTGTAAAACTGGTGCTCATTTGCTCTGAACTGTGAGTTTTCCTTGAACTGAGTTACTAGATTTTCATACCATTTAATCTTTTCAGCAATGGCAACAACCCTTCGTTTCAGCTCTTCAATTACTACCGCAATCTACTTATTCTCCAAATCGTATCTTGCTTCCAGGCTACTTTTGACCTGCTTATTCTTTAGCTGACCTTGCCTTAGGTTCTTCAAGTTGCTCAAGTCTCCATGGAATTTTTTGATCTTCAATTCCAACTGAATTTTCCACTTAGGCTTCCCCTTCTTGCCTCTTTGGTTCTTTTGTATTTTCAAACCCAATTCTTTGATGGTTATGAAGGCTGCTGCATACATCAGCTGGTTTGTTTCAGCTAAAGTAGTGGTTCAAATGGTTTGTATAGCCTCATTGACCTTTTTTAGTACATTTCCCAATTCTTTCCAGTTCACTTGGTTCAGCTTTGGCAACTGTGCTCTTTCAGCATCTTCCATTTGATGTTTTATTTTTTCATTGAGCACTATCTGTTGGTGCTTGTTCTTCAGTGCTTTCTTATTTTTTATCTTCATCCATTTCAGCAGTCTCTTCCTCTTTTTCTTCCTCAGTTTGCTTTTGAGTCTGCAAATCATTCTTGATGTTACTCTTCTTTGTTGGTGTACTCAGACCATTAGTTGCTTTCTCTTCGATTCCTGTTAATTCTGTTGTAGTGGAACATTTGTGCCTCAGAATTACACGTCGTTGGTCCATTAGCCTTTGTTCACTCATATCGCAGTCTGTGTGGTTCACCTTCCAAATCTGATACATTCGTTTTTGAAATCCATGTTTTGCTGGCTTGGATTGATAGTAAGCTTCCATGATAGAGATGTTTTCTTCCCTAGTCCAGATTTTTCACTTTTTCACTTTTTCTTCCAGTAGCTTGTCAGCTCCATGCCCTGTTTGCCTAGCAGAAGGAGCTGAGCCCTGTAGCTCATTTTGCGCAGAATGCCCAGGAGCCATAGCATCCAATGGAACCCTTGTTAATCCGGGCAATAGTTCAGCTGGCACAAATTTCATTATTATATACTTTATTCATTAAACATGAAACTCAGCCAACTGAACATTCAAAAATTACAAATACCAGTGACTGGTGCTAATGGTTGATACAGTTTGCCACCAGTGTCCTAGGTATCAACCAAGTACCTTCTTAAAATATAAGATGTTCTGAGTAGTGCAGTTTTTTGCAGTTCCGCTGGTGGTATTGCAGGAAGCTGCAATTTGTTGATGTATCTTGTAAAATTTTTGGACATGGTGCCAAGTGCCTCGATGACAATGGGTATCACTGTTACATGCTTCATCCATAGCCATGTAGTTTCGATGGCCAGGTCGCGATATTTCATTATTTTTTCTAGTTCTTTTTCTTCGACTCTGGCATCTCCAGGAACAGCGATATCAATACTGTACACTTCGGCCCTCTACAACCGTGATATCTGGCATGTTGTGCTCCAAATGACGATCCGTTTGTATTTGAAAGTCCCACAAGATCTTCACCTTCTCATTTTCGATTATTATTGTTGTTGTTGTTGTTGTGTGTGTGTGTGTGTGTGTATGTATGTGTGTGTATGTATGTATGTATGTGTATATATATATATATATATATATATATATATATATATATATATATATATATATATATATATATATATATATAAATTGTTGTTGTTGCTGTTGTTATTATTATTATTATTATTAAAAACAAGAAAATGAAACATAGGTGTGATTTTATAAAGAGTCATATTAACCACAATCTACAATAATTGTAGAAATTAAAAAATTGGCTCCAGAGGAAAATGAAGTCTGGCCCTGGAGGGAAAAGGATACATGAACGAATCTTTTGAGGTGGAAGAGTTCCACAGTTTGGGAATCACAACCATGAAGATCTTTCACCCCATCCTCAGTGTGAGAGAACTTAGGCCAAGGTTTCCATTGTTTATCTTAAAGCTCAAGAAAGCACAAACATGGAAAAAGAATCAAGCCTAGAAATGCTTGCTTACATGGGACTTGTGTGGTGCTAAGGCAGGACTTCCCTGAGACCCTTCCTTACTCTCATTATACACGTAATCCTCCAGTTACAAATTTAATAGAGCTTGCCAATTACCATATTTTTGGACTATAAGATGCACCAGAGACGCACATAGGTTGAGAGGAGGAAAACAAGAAAAAAATAATAATTTTTGGCCTCTGCATGTCACATTTTCACCCTCCCCGGCCCCCAGAAGCACTCTACAGTGCTCCACACATCCTGTTTTTGCAAAAAACGCCCTGATTTTGGGCCCAAACTCTCTATGTGTTGTGTTTTGCCCTCCCTGGCCCGCTTTTGCCAAAAACACACCTGATTTGCTGCAGAATTACTCTCATACAATTAAATGGCATTGGGGAAAAAGTAAGATCAGTGATGCCATGATGGAAGATCTTTATTTTTTCAGTTTATGCAAAAATGAATGAAATGGCCAAAGGGTCTACAATCTCTGTAAAATGTTCCAAGTATGGATCAGGGCACTGATTACTTTCAGTAGGTTTAAAAAGAAACAAACAAAAACCACACCATAAATTCATCAGATTGGTGTATATCATGTAATAATTGTATATTAAGACAAATTTTATATGGTGTGAAAAATACAAACATGTCAAAGATATGCAGACTTTGGGGATGGACAACTTGACACTCCAAAGGAGACAGTCTGGTCAAAATAACAAAAACACCAGTGTTTTTGACATTTTGATGATGAAAACAGAAGAACATTTTAGTTTTAGTATTATAATGAGATTGAGTATGTATGTGTGTCCTTCTGGGGGCTGGGGAGGGAGGGCAAAAACACAATGCGCGGAGGGTTCGAGAGTCCTAAAACGGGGGCCCACATTCGGTCTGTAAGATGCACCAAAAGTTTCACCCACTTTTAGGGGGGAAAGTGCGTCTTATACTCTGAAAAATACAGTACATTTGTAACCTGGGGATTCGTTTAATTGAATCATGTTAAATGAATGTGATCACTCCCTGCTTTCCCCAATGCATTTGTTAATTGAATGTGCAGGTCTTTAAATGCACATGAGGTATCTCAGGCTGGGGAACAGCATGTGGGACCTAGTGTTGGACCAGACTATCCAAGACGTCCCTCAATCCATTTAGATACCTCATGCTCCCCTGGTGTCCCCATAACTGCTTCTCCCACTCCATCCTACCCTCTGGGTCTCCACAGACTGGGCCTGATTTGCTAGCATCTCAGATTCTACTCCCCACCCCATTTACCATGGATTACTTAGTTTTTGAAGATCTCCAGAGGTCCAGAAGAGGCTGACCACTGGCTGAGAAGCCAAAGTTTTCTTATTCAGATGATGGCAAAACTGTAAGAACAGGAAATCTAAGGAAAACATTTTAACCAGCTTGTGAGTAAAAGGCTTTTCTCTTGGGGACAGCTTCAGGAATTGAGGTAGCAACAGCAGCCAATCAATGAGGAGCTTGGCTGAACTGCAAGCCCTTTGTTGATTGACTGTTGTGCCCCAGTCCCTGAAGCTGCTCATTCGAACTAGCCAGTCAGCAGCAAGCAGACTGGACACAAATTAAGCCTGACCAGACTGGGTCAGGCCCTCATGGCAGAAAAGACAAAGTCTTTTATTCAGATGGAGAAAGCTGTTTTTCTTACATTTCACGTTCTTACAGCTTCACAGGCTTCTGAATAAAAGACTTTGGCTTCTCTGCCACGTGGGTCAGCCTCTTCTGCCGCTCTTCAAAAAGTAAGTATAGTAAAGCCATGAAAAATGGGGTGGGGAGGACTGGTTTGGGCCCAAGGAGGCTCCATTTCAGTAACAGGCTGGAGGAGCCTAGGGAGTCCCGAACGGGCCTGGGAGGGCCAGATCTCACCCACAGAGGCTCCATTTTGGCATGTAACAGGCCAGGGGAGGCCTATGCAGGCCTAAATGGGGCCCTAGCAAGCTCGGGCAAGCAGCCAGGAGTTGAGAGGAGCCTCCTGACAAGGAGAGATTGAGAGGAAGGGGCGAGGTTTCAGTCGGTTCAGCAAACTGAGCAAACAGTTAACAACCAGTGTGAACCAGCTAAATCCCACCACTGGTTAGAATGCAGTATTGCAGGCTAACTCTGCCACAGCCAGGAGTTTGATCCTGACCAGCTCAAGGTTCACTTAGCCTTCCATCCTCCCAAGGTTGATGAAATGAGCACCCAGATTGTTGTTGGGGGGGGGGGGGAATATACTGACTTGCTCAGAAAGTGCTGTAAAGCAGGAGTCCCAACTCCCAGTCCGCAGCCCATTGTGAACATGGACGGTGAGCATGCCTCACCCACAGCCTTTCTTCGCTACCACTGCCAGTCTATGGAGCCAGAAAGTTTGGCAACTGCTGCTGTAAATCACTATGGGGTGATATTAAAGTGATTGCTATTGCTGTTGAAATTCTATTGCATGGATAGATGGATGGACTGGAGGGCGTTTACAGCATAAACTAATTTTTGATCAGAAAAGAGCCCCATTGGATTCAATTGTGGTTTTGATTATATAAATCCAACCCTCAGAAGCTCCATTTCGGCCTGCTCCATTTGGGCCTCCGCAGGCCTCCGCGAGCATGTTGCAGATCAAAATAGATTTCCTGAAAATAAGACCCTGTCTTATTTTTTTGCCACCAAAAATGGCACCAGATCTTATTTTCGGGGGAATGTCATCCACTGACTCACCTCACTTGCGCATGTCACCCCCAGCCTCTTTTTCGTTATCAGAGGTTTAGGTTTAGGTTTATTTGGATTTATATGCCGCCCTTCTCCAAAAGGACTCAGGGCGGCGTACAACATTAAAAACACACATCACAAAAGTTAAAAAAAGATTAAACCCATTTCCAAAAAGACCAAACCGATTTTTTTTAAAAGAAAGGATACATTTCAAATATTTTCGATCTCTGCCCTCCAGTCAACACAAACTGCAACCGATCCAACAGGTAGGAGGAGAACCACTGTAAAATGGTGCCCCCCACTCCCAACCCCCTGAGTCGTCGCAGTAGGATACCATGGTCAATGGTATCGAAAGCCGGCGAGAGGTCTAATGGGACCAGGACAGAGGGTTGAATAGAAATATCCCCTAAATCTAGATCATTCATCCACTGCCCAGTGACAAAAATCAGGTCGAGCGTGTGTCCCCCATTATGGGTGCGGTCTTGAATTAACTGAGTTAGGTCCATAGGTGTCATGGAAGCCATGAACTCCCGAGCTGACTCGGATGTCTCGCCAATGGAGGGCAGATTGAAATCCCCCAGGACCATGAGCCTGGGGAAATCAACTGCCAATCCAGCTAATAGATCCAGCAGCTCCGGCAGGGCCGATGAAACATAGCAGGGAGACAGGTATGTAACAAAAAGGCCCACCTGATCTCCAAGGCCCCACTTCACAAAGAGGGACTCACACCCGCCTATCTGAGGCACAGTGACCTCCTGAGGTCTGAGACTTTCCTTAATAACCACCGCTACCCCCCCCCCCTGCCCTGGGCTCTTGGCTGGTGAAACGCCCGGAAGCCTGGTGGGCATAGTTCGCTAAGGGGCACACAACCCTCATGGCCCAACCAGGTCTCCGTAATGCACGCTAGGTCCGCTCTACCCTCCTGTATGAGGTCGTAAATGAGGGGAGCCTTATGTACCACAGACCTGGCGTTAAGCGACACCAGCCGGAGACCAGAGTCCGGTAATCCCGAGCACCCGGGTGTGTGAGAAGGGCGATGAGGGTCGGAACGCGCGATCGCTCTTAAACGGCAAACCTGCGTCCTCCGAACATCATTTGGCCCTCGGCCCCCACCATATCTGCCTCTCCCACAAACAGTAGAGAAGGTGAACTCCCCAATGGAATGGCTTAATGTCTCCCCCGGAATCCCAACCCTTCCTAGCCCTCCCAACCCGCGCCCATTAGTTAGCGCTGGCCTTCTTCATCTGGCAAGGCCAACAAGGATTTCCTGAACACCTCTGCAACTGATAACAGATCAATCTGGAGCTCTATTATTGGCTACAGAGGCCTTCAGGAAAGCCTTGCCAGCTGCAGCAGAAGAAATGGGCCAAGATGTGTGACTACAACTATCCAAAGTTAAGTAGTAGGGCAGCTTCAACCACTATTCCCACCCTAGCTTAATTTTTACCTGTGCACCCTGGAGTAAGTGGGGTCTTAATTAGGGCTTATTTGGGGGTGGTGGTATAACTTATATTGGGTTCACATGTAAAAATCAAGGTAGGACTTACTTTCTGAGTAGGTCGTACTTTCGTGGTACTTTCAGGAAAACTGTTATTTTCCCTCTAAAAGATTTCAGTTCATTTTTCAATTAAAGTGTACAGTTTTATGTGTTAATATGTTAAATAGGTTAAAAGTAGAAAAAATTCTGGGGACTGGGGAGGGCAGAAATTAGCGAAATTTTTTTTATCTTGCTAAGATTTTTTCAAATCTCAAAAGCCTGATATTTTAACGGGTGTGGAGACTTCTTATATCCACTGTATTTGTTATAAGACAGAAATTACTTCAAAATAACACTATGCGCATCATGAAATCATTGCACAAAGTATTATCATGTCATTGACTTCTAATGCAAGTGCACAATTTGTGTAGTTAAGTCACAATATGTGTAATATTTGTCTCTATTATATATGCTCATAATTCTAACTTTCAAAATGTTTCACACATACAGTATATATTTATTTTGCTTTTTTTCTTTCAATAATTGGACAGCAATTGTGTCAACATTGTATCATTCTGTCTCATTGAAGACTTTCACGTGGAAATTCCCACCACTTTTTTATAAGTCTGAATTAACTCTAGTTTTTTTATTTATATTTTTAAAATTAATTAATCATCATTTGTATTTGTACCTAATATTTTTTTCACTTTTTCCCAAGACCATCATGCATGGTAAGATGTCGCTTTGTGATCTTCGTATTTCCAACATTGATTCAAAGTACCTTTATATGTCTTAGATAACTTATGTGGTAATGGTACATCATCTTATAATAGTTGTCTCTTAAGTTGTAAAACAAGGTGAATTTCATTCCTTTTAATCACACTGTCTCCCATTGATCCCTCTATATATTATAACCAAAATTCTTAGCCCATTTTAACATGCATCTGTTTTACCATTTCAGATTTCAACAAATGTTCTTTTTAGCAGTCACATGTTCATTCTTTGTTAATGTGTACATTTCACCTTATGTTGTTTTATTTCAGTCACCTTTTTATTTATATGAAATCTCATTCTTAATTGTGCATATGAAAATGATTGAACACTAGTTCCCTCCATAGTCAATTTTTCTCTTGACAGTTTTGCAGTCCAAATCTTTTACAACATCTAAACAATAGAAGTAGTTAATGTAGAATCTTGTCTGAAAACCAGTTTGATGCAATAGTTAAGACTCCAGCTAGAAACTGGGAAACTGTGATTTCTACAGATAGTTCTCAACTTATAATTCCAGTGACGGTTCAGAGTTATGATTGAAAAGAGTAAGAACCTGTACTCACACTTTAAAAAGATACAAAAAGAAAAGCCTTAGTTATAGCATTTAATAGTTATTACTAGTATAGAACAGTTATTTGTCTCACCCAATTTCTCAAATTATGGTTTGTGCATAGTGCCACATTGTAATATGGGTTGTTTATTTGTAGCTCAATATGTTGGACAAGTCCATTCCAAGAACGGAGAGAAAGCTTATGAAACCAATGTTAATCATACATGAATATAATTTCAAAACAAATCAAAATTATGACAGTATTATATATGAATTGGGAGAATATGTTGCATATTGTGATGCCTGAGAAGGGAGCTGGCAGGGAGGCAAGCAACCTAGGCCAAACCCTCTAGAAAGCATAATGTGAACATTACTCTGTTCATTCACTGTTGCTGGTAATCCCACTACAAGTTGACTGGTTGGGTAGCAACCATTTGATATTATGATGGACCTCCCCTGGGTTATGAATTTCCGTCAGTCCCCCCCCGCCCCCCATGGTCACTTGGCTGAATTATGGGCATTCAGCAACCAGTTACAGACATTTGCAGTGTTGCATCATCATGTGATCACATTTTATGAAGATTTTGCCAAAATCTGGCATTTATAGGTGAAACTTGAAGAATTAGAATATCGTGCAAAAGTTCATTTATTTCAGTAATGCAACTTAAAAGGTGAAACTAATATATGAGATAGGCTCATTACATGCAAAGCAAGATAGTTCAAGCCATGATTTGTCATAATTGTGATGACTATGGCTTACAGCTCATGAAACATTTAGGTTGTAAATTCGGATACATACAAGATAATTTTTTTAGATCTAAATGTCATCTATACAACATCTTATAAAAATTCTCTCTCAAATTCTGAGCTTGCATGAATTTTACATTTCTTACCCAAATCTTTTCCCATGTTTCCATCATTATTGGCTCTTCGAAATTTTGTGCCCATTTCATCATGCAGTCTTTAACTAACTCTGTTTCAGAGTCTATTTCTATCAGTATATTATGCAACCTTTTTATATGCATTTGACTCTGGTCCCTAATTTGTTTTACCAAACTATCCTCATTTTGCGTGATACCAATTGTCTGATCTTTTTTCCATCTAGCTTGTAACTGTCCATACTGGAACCAGGTTTGAGTTATCCTTTCCTCTCTTAATACATTCATAGACTTTAACTGTAGAGCACCTCTCTCTATATTAAGAAGTTCTCTATATGTAATTACATCCTGTTTTTGTTCTATACTTATATTCTCTATCGCGTGTCTGGGTACTACCCACATAGGTATCTTATCATTTAACCTATATTCGTATTTTTTCCAGACACACAATACGGCATTTCTTAATATATGGCTTTTAAATATCTTATCCACCTTCTTGTCATATATTAAATAAGCGTGCCAACCATATACCAAGTCATATCCCTCAATATTCAGTATTCTATCCTCTGTTAGGTTAATCCAATCACTAATTGTTGATAAAACTACTGCTTCATAATATAATTTTAAATTAGGCATTTTCAAACCTCCTCTTTCCCGTATGTCTTGCATTATTTTAAGTTTTATTCTGGTTTCTTCCCTGCCCAGACAAAGTTATTAATACCTTTCTGCCATTCTTCCAAATTTGCATCTTTTTAAAGTATTGGTATCATTTGAAAGAGAAATAGAAACCTAGGCTAAACATTCATTTTTACTGCTGCTATCCTTCCCAACAATGACAATTGTAGTTTTTTTCCATTTATTCATCTCTGTATTTTGTGCCATAATGGTTCATAATTATACTTATATAATTTCCCATTTGAGGTTGTAATGTAGACTCCTAAATATTTAACCTTTTCTACTATCTCGCATCCTGTTACTCTTTCTAATTCTTCTTTTTGATTTGTGGTCATATTTTTAACTATCATCTTTGTTTTTCCTAGATTTATTTTGAACTCAGATACCTGACCATATTGATTAATTATGTTCATTAAACCTCTAGCTGATTTCTCGGGTTGGGTTAAAGTTACAACCAAGTCATCCGCAAATGCTCGTATGAATATCGTAGTCTATATTCATAATGCCTAATCTTAATTCCCTGTAGGTCATCTGACCCACATATTCTATTCAACAATAACTCCAAGGTTAAGATAAACAATAATGGAGACAGGGGACACCCCTGTCTTGTTCCTTTTTCAATTTTGAAGGATTCTGTTAAACTACCGTTAACTATAATTTGTGCTGTTTGTTTCTGGTATATTGCCTTGATAGATTGTGTGAAATATTCTCCAAAATGCATCTTTTGTATTATTTTTATTAAAAAATTGCCAATTCACTTGATCAAATGCTTTCTCTGCGTCTAAGAATAAAAGCACTGCGGGGACTTGGTTGTTCTTCCCCAGATATTCCAATATATTAACAATTTGTCTTACATTACTTTTCATTTGTCTCCCCTGTATAAAACCGGATTGATCATTATGAATGATTTGTTGTATAATTGACATCAACCTATTTGCTAATATTTTAGCAAAAAATTTATAATCTGTATTAAGTAATGAAATAGGTCTATAGTTTTTTGGCTGGGTGTGGTCCTAATCTTCTTTTGGAATCAGGGAAATAAAGGCTGTTCTCCAAGATGGCGGTACTCTTCCTTCCATTTAAATTTTGTTAAATAATTCCTTAAGAGGATCTACCATTTCTAATTGTAACTTTTTATAATAAACCGCTGTCAATCCATCTGTACCTGGGGCCTTCCCAATTTTTAATTGCTTAATTGCCAGGAGAATTTCCTCTGTGGTTACAAGTTGATTCAATCTTTCCCTTTGCTCATCTGTAACTATAGGTATTTTCTCTTTCTCCAAATATCTATCTATATCTAAACCTTGTATTTTATCACCAGCGTACAATCTTGTATAGTATACTGAGAAAGCCTTTTTAATCATATCCTGTTGATAAACTTCTTTACCTTTGTATTCTACTTTCTCTATAGTACGAGATTTTTGTTTTTTTCCTTAACATGTAAGCTAGCCATCTACCTGGTTTATTTGCATTACAAAAAGTATTATGTTTAGCATATATCAGATTTGTAGCTACTTGATCTGACATCAACATATTGAACTGTCCTCGCAGTGAAGTAATTGCTTCTCTTGTCTTCTTATCGTCTGGATTAGATATTAACACCTGCTCTTTCTTTTTTATTTCTTCTTCTAATTCCCTTCGTTTTTCCCCCTGTTTACGCCTATATAAATTATTCAAATTTATTAAGACACCTCTCGTGTAAGCTTTGCTTGCATCTCAAACCATTTCCATCGATGTCCCCTTATGTATATTAAAAGCAAAATATTCTTTCAATATTTTTTTACATTCTGTAACATTTCTCTCATGTCTAAATAAATTTTCATTTAACCTCCAAGATCTCCTAGATCCCTCTCTATCTTCCAATTCCATCTAAATCGGGTTATGATCTGTTCTCGAGCATATCTTCGTCTTCTTCACCCTAGAAAGTAAATCATTTGTGATTAGTATAAAATCAATTCTGGAAAAGGATTGATACCTATCGGAGAAAAATGTGAAGTTCCATTCTTTAGCATTCCGTTCTCTCCAAATATCTCTCAGTTCCATATCATCCATCAACTTAAAAAAGTATTTAGGTAGTCTTGGTCGTGTTTGAGTATTTTGCAATAATCTCTTCTTGTCTTTGGTGGTGTCCACTACTCCATTCCAGTCACCCAATAGTATACACGATTTATAATCCCATTGTGTTAATTTAGCATGAAGCAATTTATAAAAATTTTCTTGTTGTTGGTAGGGAGCATATACTCCTGTTAAGAGTATTTTCTTTCCTTCTATTAATAATTCAATTGCAATATATCTTCCTTGAGGATCTGCTTCGATTAATTCAGCCTTTAAATCTTTTCTTAAGTATATAACTATACAATTTTTCTTCTCTGGAGCAGATGCCACAAAGTATGATCCCAATCTTGCGTTCATCAAGTATTTCTGATCCTGTATTCTAATATGAGTTTCTTGCAAGCAAATTATATCATTTTTAAATTGTTTCAAGTAGTGAAATATTTTTTCCTTTTTTGTGGTGAATTTAAACCATTAACGTTCCAGGTTAGAAATTTAATTGTCATCTTCAGCTCCCTGAAGCTTTCTAAGAGCTGCCTGGAAATCTTGCTGGGATTTCACCTTCAGTCTTGCTCCCCCCACAGCTTCTGTGTTCGTGTTTGTAATTTTTTGGATTATTGTCTGGGTTTGCTGCATCTTTAATTCTTGCTCTTTGCGTTTAGTGGCTGCTCGAGTTTGTCTTTGTTCCATTATTTCTTTTATCTCTTCAGGTAAGTCCAGAGCTTGAGCAGCTCCCCCTTGTGCCTGAATATCTTGCTGTATGGTTTTGTCTGCTTCTTTTCTTCCTCTAAATCCTGGGGATGGGGGGCATCCAGCCTTTAATACATTGCTATAAAAATCTCTTGCTTTCCAAACTGTGTTAAGATGATATCTTTGTCCTTGATAATTCACCACCAGTCCGACTGGAGCCTCCCATCTAAATTGAATCTGTTGACTTTTAAGTTCATCCACTAAAAATGCATAATCCTTTCTGGATCTCAACATTTTGGGGGGGATTTCCTTCAATACTACCACATCTTGTCCTGCCACTTGTAATTTATTTTTGTAAGTTGCTTGCAGTATTTCATTCCTGGTTTTCCTGGTGACAAAATAAATTACAATATCTCTTGGTAGTTGTCTCTGTCTGGCAATCCATGAATTAACACGGTAAATTTTATCGATCTGCCAGACACACTCCCCCTTTGGTTCACCAGTTAATTGAGCGAAAGCTTCGGCAAAAATATCTTTCAGATCTTCCTGGTTCTGTTCTTTCAAACCTCTTATTCTTAAAGCAAATTCCATTGTTCTATATTGTATCATTGTTACTTCTGCCTCTGATTTATCAAGTTTGCTTTGTGCCTCCTCAACTTTATTCTCCAACTTAATGTTAGACTGATTAATTTCTTCCACCTTCTCATCCAGAGATGTTAAATAACCAAGTAAGCCTTTAAATTCATCTGCTATGTCTTCTCTAATCTGTTGATTATGGGTTTGAATTAAGTCCTTAATTCCAGACATTTCATCAGACACATCTTTAAAAGCATTTGAAATCTTTTCCTCCAAAACAACCGCTTGGTCCTTTAATGCATTTTGGAGATCCTCAAGTGTCAGAGTTTTTGTTTCTGCTGGGGGTAATAAATATTGTAATTTTTGTGTCTGGGCTGGGGAACTGCCAGCACTCTTGGAAACGTTTAATTTTGCTTGTTTTGACTCCCTCTTCTTTGTGGCAACCTCTGAGATATTGGAACAATGCTATCATGTCTCCCCTAGTCCTTCTTTCTCTTAAGCTAAACATACCAAGTTCCTGCAACCGTTCTCCATATGTTTTAGTCTCCAGTCCCCTAATCATCTTTGTTGCTCTTCTCTGCACTCTTTCTAGAGTCTCCACATCTTTTTTACATCGTGGCGACCAGAATTGAATGCAGTATTCCAAGTGTGGCCTTACCAAGGCATTATAAAGTGGTATTAACACTTCAAGTGATCTTGATTCTATCCCTCTGTTGATGCAGCCTAGAACTGTGTTGGCTTTTTTGGCAGCTGCTGCACACTGCTGGCTCATATTTAAATGGTTGTCCACTAGGACTCCAAGATCCCTTTCACAGTTACTACTACTGAGCAAGGTATCACCTATACTGTACCTGTGCATTCCATTTTTGTTGCCTAAATGTAGAACCTTACTCTTTTCACCATTGAATTTCATTTTATTAGATAGTGCCCAATGTTCAAGTTTGTCAAGATCCTTCTGTATCTTAAGTCTATCTTCTGGAGTGTTGGCTATTCCTGCCAGCTTGGTATCATCTGCAAATTTGATGAGTTCCCCATTTATTCCCTCATCCAAATCATTGATGAAGATATTGAAGAGTACTGGGCCTAAAACAGAGCCTTGGGGTACTCCACTGCATACTTCCCTCCATGTAGATGCAGTTCCATTGAGAACTACACGTTGAGTGCGGTT
This sequence comes from Natrix helvetica, assembly GCF_964273705.1. Classification (NCBI taxonomy): domain Eukaryota; kingdom Metazoa; phylum Chordata; class Lepidosauria; order Squamata; family Natricidae; genus Natrix; species Natrix helvetica. The sequence goes on along the minus strand of NC_138549.1, from coordinate 59,503,723 downwards.
GGTCAGCCAGTTACGAATCCATCTGGTGGTGATGCTGTCTAACCCACATTCTTCTATTTTATCTAGTAGTAGGTTATGGTCTACCTTATCAAAAGCCTTACTGAAGTCCAAGTAAACTATATCGACGGCATTCCTCTGGTCCACTAATTTTGTCACATTATCAAAGAATGCAATAAGATTTGTCTGGCATGATCTGTTTTTGACAAATCCATGTTGGCTTTTGGTTATTACTTTGTTTGCTTCTAGGTGTTCGCAAATTCGTTGCTTGATTATTTTTTCCAGAATCTTTCCTGGTATTGAGGTTAGGCTGATAGGTCTGTAGTTTCCTGGATCTAATTTTTTCCCTTTTTTAAAGATGGGAACCACATCAGCTCTTTTCCAGTCCTCTGGTAGTTCCCCAGTGTTCCAGGATCTCTGAAAGATATAATTCAGTGGTTCTGATATCTCGTCTGCTAGTTCCTTCAGAACCCTGGGGTGTAATCCATCCGGTCCTGGTGATTTGAACTCGTCTAGTGTAGACAGGTGCTCACTTACCATTTTCTTCCCTATTTTAATTTGTGTTCCTAATCTGATTTTTGTGGTGCTGTTTTTGATAGTTTGGACTGTTTTATCCCTTTGTGTAAAGACAGATGCAAAACATGAGTTAAATAGTTCTGCTTTCTCCCTGTTGCTTGTCACTTTCTTGCCACTTTCTCCTAGCAATGGACCAATTGTTTCCTTAACTTTTTTCTTGTTTTTAACATGTTGGAAGAAGCTTTTTTTGTTAATTTTTACTTTTGTGGCAAGCCTTTCTTCATTGTGAGCCTTAGCTTTCCTCACTTCATCTTTACAGGCTCGGGCTATTTGCTGATATTCTGCCTTAGTTATGTCCCCCTCCTTCCACTTTTTATACTTACCTTTTTTGTCTTTCAGTTTGTCAGATAGTTCTTTATGCAGCCATGCTGGTTTCTTTTGGGAGCTGTTATTTTTCTTCTTCATTGGTATTGTGCTAGTCTGGGCTTTTGTAATCTCATTTTTCAAAATTTCCCAAGCTTCTTGAGTTGTTTTCCCCTCGAGGATTCTCATCCATGGAATTTTTCCCAAGCTCTCTCTAAGTTTATTGAAATTAGCTTTCTTAAAGTCCAAGACTCTAGTTTGACTTTGTTCTACTACTTGTGTTTGCATAATGTTGAATTCCAATATTGCATGGTCACTTGCCCCCAGGGTTCCTATGGCTTCAACACCTTCTATCATTTCCTCTCTGTTAGTGAGAATTAAGTCCAATATGGCTGATCCCCTTGTTTCCTTCTCTACTTTTTGGGAAACAAAGTTGTCTGCTAGGTTTGTTAGGAACCTAGTTGTCTTTTGTGAAGTTGTCTTCACAGAGGGAAGTATGTTACATCGGAATTAAGGTTTGTACTTACAATTATATTCACTCCTGCTTCACTCTGCCTGCGTATCTTTCAAATATAAATTTAAACATTGGCAGCAAGGGTGGTCGTGAAGTTTCGTTTCTGCAAAAGCAGAAGCGTCCCGGATGAGGAGCTATGTCGGGCTTCTGAGGAGCTCTCACCCTTCATACTCCAGGATCCCTCCTGGGGGTCCCGGGGAGCTGTGCCCTCGCCCATCTGCTCACCCCCCTCTTTTCCCGAGGGAGGAGTTTTCAAAGTGCTAGACAGCTGATTTACGCTGTTCTAGCAGTTTATTACTCAATCACGGGGCTGGCGTTCCCTAGGGAGCGTCATCCAACACCGACAGTGCCACCGGAAGCCACTAAATGAACTGTTATAAATCAAGGACTTCCCCTATTGCTATACACTGCTATTTATTTATTTATTTATTTATTTATTTATTTATTTATTTATTTATTTATTTATTTATTTATTTATTTATTTATTATTCATGCTTCTAGACTGCCCCCTCTCCCAAAAGGGACTCGGGGCGGTGTACAGTCCATGCAAAATATATCAAAATACAATAAAAATTGAATATGTACAGTTGGAATGGAGGAGGTTAAAAATGGAATTAAAAGAACTGTACAAAGCAATATATATAAATATAGGATTTTGAACCCCTAAAACACACACAATAAGTTAAAAACAATACCCCTAAAATAACCAGTTAATACATTTGCCAGGAGGGACAGTTGTAATTATGCCAGGCCTGCTAATCGGAACAGGTGAGTCTTCAATTTTTGCCGGAAGGAGCGGAGGTCAGTAGTGGTTCTAATGTCGGGGGGGAGGTCATTCCAGAGGGTTGGGCCCATCACAGAGAAGACCCTACTCCTTGGTATCGCCCGTTGGCATTGCCTAGTGGACGGCACCAGGAGAAGTCCCTCTCTGTGTGAGCGAATTGGCCGCAGGGATGTATGTGGGAGGATGCGATCCCGCAAGTAACTAGGTCCCGTGCCATGGAGCGCTTTAAAGATGGTAATCAGCACCTTGAAACGCACCCGAAAAACCACAGGTAGCCAGTGCAGCTCGCGCAGGAGAGGTGTTACGTGGGAGTACCTTGTACTCCCCATCACAGCCCGCGCGGCTGCGTTCTGAACTAACTGCAGTCTCCGGGCGCGTCCCAAGGGCAGCCCCATGTAGAGAGCGTTGCAGTAATCCAGGCGGGACGTCACCAACGCGTGAGTGACCGTGCGTAGGGCATCCCGGTCCAGTAGGGGGCGCAATTGGTGCACCAGGCAAACCTGGTGGAACGCCCCCCTCGCCACGGCTGCCACATGGTCATCCATTGACAGCTGGGCATCAAGGAGGACGCCCAAATTGCGCGCCCGTTCCACAGGGGGCAATTGTTCGCCCCCTATGGCCAGCGATGGAATCAGCTGGCTGAACCGAGGTGCCGGTAGCCACAGCCACTCAGTCTTGGAGGGGTTGAGTTTAAGTCTGTTGTCCCCCATCCAGATCCCGACGGCTTCCAAACACCGGGACATCACTTCGACAGCCTCGTTGGGGTGGTTTGGGGTTGAAATATACAGCTGGGTATCATCAGCGTAGAAGTGACACTCAACCCCAAAACCACGGATGATCTCACCCAGCGGCTTCACATATGTGTTGAACAGGAGAGGCGAGAGGACCGACCCCTGTGGCACTCCACAAGTGAGTGGCCTCGGGGTCGACCTCTGTCCCCCTGTCAACACACATTGCTTCCGGTCGGAGAGGTAGGAGCCGAACCACCGCAGAACGGTACCTCCGACTCCTATCCCCTCCAACCGGCGCAATAGGATACCATGGTCGATGGTATCAAAAGCCGCCGAGAGGTCTAATAGGACCAGGATAGAGGAACAACCTCTATCTCTGGCCCTCCAGAGATCATCGACCAACGCGACCAAGGCTGTCTCTGTGCTGTGCCCGGGTCGGAAGCCGGACTGGCGTGAGTCTAGATACTCGGATTCGTCAAGGTGTTGTGGAAACTGCTGCGCCACCACATTCTCGACAACCTTCGCTAAAAATGGAAGGTTGGAGACTGGACGATAGTTAGCTAGCTCCATTGGGTCGAGTGCAGGCCTCTTAAGTAAGGGTCTCACCACCGCCTCCTTCAAGGCGGCTGGTAAGGATCCCTCACCCAATGAGGCATTCACCAGGCCCAGAAGCCAGCCTCGGGTCACCTCCCAAGATGCCAGTACCAACCAGGAGGGACACGGGTCCATTAAACATGTGGTGGGTCGTAGCCGTCCACGCAACCTATCCAAATCCTCGGGGGCAACAGAATCAAACTCCTCCCAGGATGGTCTCACAAGACTCGCTGTTGGCGGCCCGTCTGGTCCACTCAGGGGGGCCCATCCGCTCCGGATCTGAGTGACTTTATCCTGCAGATATTCCCCAAACTCCTCTGCTCTGCCCTGCAAGGGTGCCCCCTGCGTCCTCTGTGACAAGAGGGAGCGGGTCACCCTAAACAGGGCGGCAGGGCGGTTATCCGCGGACGCAATAAGAGCAGCGCAATATCTACGTTTGGCCGCCCTTAATGCCACAAGGTAGGTCCGTAAATAGGCTCTTACCTGTGTTCGATCAGATTCGGAGCGTGAGGACCTCCACCTGCTCTCTAGACGTCTCCTATGGCGCTTCATCACCCTCAGCTCCTCGGTATACCAAGGAGCCCGGGTGGGTCGCTGCCGCAGGAGAGGTCGCAAAGGCGCAACCCGGTCCAAGGCCCCAGCCGCCGCCCTATTCCAGGCGGCCGCTAGGTCCTCCGACCGAGCGCGGGTCAGGGCTACAGGTAATGGCCCAAGCTCCGTCTGGAACCTATCCGGCTCCATCAGGTGCTTGGGGCGGTACCAGCTTGGACCATCTGGTCCCGCCTCCTCGCGGTGGGGGGTAGCGCCAGGGAAGTCCAGCCGGAGACATGAGTGATCCGACCATGACAGGGGTGTAACAACAAAGTCCCCTATACCCAGATCACTCGTCCACTGCTCAGATACAAAAACAAGGTCCAATGTGTGGCCACCTTCGTGTGTGGGGCCCTGAATTAACTGGGTCAGGCCCATGGCTGTCATGGAAGCCATGAACTCCCGAGCCACCTCAGACGCTGCTCCCGTCGACGGCAGGTTGAAATCCCCCATAACCACAAGCCTGGGGATCTCAACCGCCGTCTCCGAGATCAGCTCGAGGAGCTCGGGCAGGGCCGCTGATGTATAGCGAGGAGCCAAGTATACAATCAGCAAACCCAACTGCCTCCCTGGGCCCCATTTCACACCAAGGGACTCACACCCGGATATCTGAGGAACAGTGAACTCCCTCGGCTCTAGACCTTCCCGTATAACTACCGCCACCCCACCACCCTTACCCAGGGCCCGAGGCTGATGGAATGCGCGGAAACCTGGTGGGCACATTTCCACGAGGGGTAAACCACCCTCGTGGCCCAACCAGGTCTCCATTATCCCTGCAAGGTCCAGCTCCCCCTCAGAGATCAGCTCATTAATGAGGGGGGCCTTGTTGGTTACGGACCTTGCATTGCAAAGCATCAGCCGTAGGCCCGGGCTCTGTAGTTCCTGGCCACCTAGATTGCGGGGGTTGGTACAAACGACCGGGCGTAGCCAACAGCCACGGTCTCCCAACCGACCTTGTAATCTTCTTTTGTCCTCGCATCCCCCCCTCCCCGCGACCGTTGTAATCAAACAACCCTCTATTGGAATTACTTGTTCCCTCTCCCCCCCCCACTCCGCTCACTTCCCTCCTGGACTCACCTGTTCGTCTGGCACTGGCTTCCCTCCTGGCCTGGTTATCCCCCCCTCCCTTCCCAGAACCCCCTAAAAACAATATAAAACATTTAGCTAAAAAGCCCCTCAGCTTCCTCTTCTTCCACCTCTCGGGGTTCACAAACCCGTCATCAAGGCTGGCCCCTGAGAGAGCCAAGGGCCATACCTGCGAAAGAGGGGCCTCCCGCAGGCGGAGCAGATCAGACCTCAAATAAATTAAAACGTTGTAATAGTCCCAGTAGGGTAGGGGTGCAGATAATGCAAAGTTAGTAATTAATAGAGTCTCGGTGGAATGGAGGGTAGAAAGTTAATAAATAGAAGAGTCTCAATGGAGGGTAGGGGATATTCCAGTGACCAGGTGGTACTTGGTACTTGGAGGCAGGAGGGGGGAGGGCGAGAAATGATTAAATATCCCAGGTGGTAGGGGGAAGGCAAAGGTAGCAAAAATAGTGGAGGGTAGATGAAAGTTCAGCTTAGCTGTTTCCAGGTGGATACAGCCCCCCCCCCGATGGATGGGGGGGCCTGGAGCGGTATGGGAGCAGCCAGGAATGATAAAATAACCCAGGAGTCCCTGGCTGCGGCTCCCTCCCTTCGTCTGCCGCCGCAGGCATCTCCCTTTGATCCTCCGACTGCCTCTGCCTCTGGCTGCTTCCCAGCCCTTCTCACCTATCAGCTGATTATTCCAATGTCCTGTTGCATCCCGTTGCTCCCCCTTAAGCCCTTTGATGTCTCTGGGTCTCTGGGGGCCTCCAGAGCCTCTCACCCCCTCTTCCTTACTCCTCTTCTGGCATTTCTGGCTTTTCAGCTTCTCCTTTCGGTGTTTTCGGCGCCAGCACCAGCGCCATCTGCGCAATCGCACCACGCCATCGCCATTGCTCTCTCCTTGCTGTTTACAGCCCTCCGAGCCTCTTTCCTCTCCGCTCTTCACCGACCACCCTGTCGGGCTAATATCAGCCTGAAACATGCCTGGGTGGTCGGGCTGTCCAACTCTCGACCCCCTTCGATGGTATGGGGGCCGGCAGCAGTCCCTACCCGGTCGGGAGCTCCATGGTGTTCCTGGAGCTCAGAGGACGATCGCCATTCGTAGGAAGCTCCTCCTCCTATGTTGCGATCCACATAATCCAAAACTTTAGCATAGTCAGTGAAGCAGAATAGATGTTTTTCTGGAGCTTCCTTGCTTTCTCCATAATCCAGCAAATGTTGTCACTTTAATTTATAAATACTATTGTAATTTCTGAATTAGTTCTCTCACAGCAACAGTTCTCATGACCTCACAGCTAGGTCCTCTTCCAAAATCACAGTTGGTGCTGCCAAGCTCCAGCAAGAAGAGAGAACCAGCAGCTAACTTGCCACCTAAGACATGGGCAGCATGGAACTCAGCCTCTACCATCCAGCCTGCAAATAGGAGGAAGGCAGAAATGCAGAGAATGCTTGAATATGCCAAAGGCCTGCTAAATCTGGCAGGATTAATTGGAGAGAAAACTAAAGCAGATCAAGGTCAACTTTTCATTGGTGGAGTCAGGGGCAGTTGTTATTGAGTAAGTAGCTTTACTCCAAAAGGGCTGTTGTTGGAACAGTGTTATTGTGAAGGCTTCAGGTTAATTCCTCCTGGGAGAATTTCCTGTTTCCTGAAATTCTGACCTGGTGGTACTTGGGTCAGTTTGTACATAGCTGATCTAATAAACAAATATTAACATATATGAATTTCAATCTAAGTATCTGAACTAAGTAACAAATATAAATCTGGTGTAAAGATAAATATTTCTTTTTGTGAAGCTCACATTGGGTCCTGAGAATACATAATGGAGCTCCGGACAAGTCTGAGGTTCATTCACACAGTTACTTTGCTGTGATTCCCTCCCATCCCAGAGTCAGGAGCAAAGGTGGGTTTCTGCCGGTTCACCCTGGATTGGGCGAACCAGTAGTGGCAGTGGTGGGAGGCTCTGCCCACCCGCCCAGATAAGTCTGCTCATGTGCAGAAGCACCACACAAGTGCACGAGCGTGCACGAGCAAATCAGTAGTAAAATAAATTAAAACCCACCACTGGTCAGGAGGAAGTCGTTTAGCATAAATTCTGCTACCCCACAGAATGCTCTCACCACACCTGCCTGGTTTGACAGCAGCAAACAGGTGCCTGCTGCATTGCTTCCACCCACCCAGCTCCTTCCTGCAACATGGCAAGGGAAGTGTTTGGTGGTTTTCCTTGCCTGAAATGGAAATAACACGAACCATATTATAACTCATCAGTGCAAAATGCATTTACTTCTTAAGGCTTTACTTCTCCATGCAGTCATTTTTTTTTCTTTTTTCCCCTCTGCAAATGAGTATCAACCTTTAAGCATTAGATGGGGAAAAAAGAGTTCACAACCCTTAACTGATTTCCACAGCCCAGATGCAGCTGCTGCATAAGTGTTCTTGTCCTGCCTTGATAATGATGTTCACTTAACTATGTTTCCTAAAATAATTTAATAGCAAATAGAGATCAGATATTTGGGGTACCATCTTGCCTAACATCCTCCATATGAATGAACAGTGTTCTCAAATGTGAAATGTTATATTTTTGAGAATGGTCAGAAAAACAGGAAAGGTCTGCATAATATCCCATACTACTGTATGAGTCAGAGGGGAGAGAAAGAGAGAGAGAGGCTGGAGAGCCAGGTTGATATAGTGGTTAGGGTACCATTTGTACTTTGCTAGATACAATAATTTTTTTAAATGTTTAGAAAATTATAACTAGTAAGTTTTCTCTAGGAAGGGAACTGGACAGTAAGAAATGCATGAACAGTTCAAAATAGGGGCAGGAAGTTGGATGTCCCACATACTCCATTTAATTTAGAGAGTCCACTGTATTTTGACTTACAAGAAAAAATTGCTCCATGAACATATGAGAAAATTCACCAAATTGGGCTTGGCATTGTATAATTGCTAGGAAGAAAGGAAATGTCTGTGCAGTGTTCCTTACTACCTTACTTGCACTTTTCTTTGTCTAGACAAGTGGCCCATTTCCAGACAAGTTACTTGGCTGAAGAATTCACCATTTCTATCTTTAGTAAGTTTCCTCCAGGGCTTAAAAGTGGCTTAGAGCTATAATGAAAGCAAAATCACCACACAAGATATAGGTATCCTCAAAATGATACAGTCCAACTTAAATAAGTTTCTTGTTTTTCTCCCTATCCATTACTTCTATTTCTTAACCCAAACAAGTAATAAAGCTTTACTTTGGAAGGACTCCTCACCTGTCCTTCCTCCACAGAATGCAGATTCCTACCAAGAAATGATGCTCAACTCCACACACTGCCATTTCACTATGGTACTTCAGCTCCAAAAAAGAAATGAGGCTCAATAACCTCCCCCATTTTCATGGGAGGCATTTGCACTTTAACAAAGCAATCTCCCATACCAAATGACCTTTCCCCCTTCTTCCTTGTCTTGGCCAAGAGAGATCAACACATCAGTCAGCAGAGGAAATCAGATAGTTTAGATGATCACTTTGAATGCTTTGAAACCTTTATTCTATTACATTTCAAAATCCATAATTAATTTCCAAAGCAACAAAGATCTTGCACAGAGTATTCTAGTCTTAAACTAATTAGACCCATAAACATGAAGGTTGATGAAGCTCTTTCAAAAGCTCTTTCAGCTCTGGCTTGGTGAACATGGCAGGGGAAAGATACTGTAAAATCTCCATTCCCACCCCACTCCAGGGGAACGTTACTGCCAAATCCCCATTTCCTCCACATCAACTGGGACTCAGGAGGCAGAGAATAGATGGGGGCAGGGCCAGTCAGAGGTGGTATTTACCAGTTCTCCGAACTACTCAAAATTTCCACTACCGGTTCTCTGAACTACTCAAAATTTCTGCTACCAGTTCTCCGAACAACTCAAAATTTCCACTGCCGGTTCTCCAGAACTGGTCAGAATCTGCTGAATACCATCTCTGGTCATGGTTGTCCCAAAGGTGCTTTTTCAAGAGGCAACTGGACTTCCTGGTTTTTTCTTTGAAGACATTTCACTTCTCATCACAGAAGTTTCTTCAGCTCTGATTGAATGGTGGAGAATGGAAGGATTGTACACTTTGAAGACAGCTGGTCATTTGTATTCTTTTAGAGAGTTGTTGAGGCCACCTGGAGGTTTATCTGTGTTGTCAGGGTCATCTGAGTTGTGAAAATGGGTGTGGAGTCTTTTTGGAACTGTTGTAAGGACTGTGTTGTAGACTGGAGATAGATGATGTTATATGCCTCCCCCTTTGTTGAGAGAGGGTTGTTCAATTTTGACATAGATAGCCTCTTTAACCCCTCTTTCAAACCAGCGGTCCTGTCCAAAATGTGGACTTTGCTGTCTTCAAAAGAGTGGACTTTGCCTTTTAAATGCAGATGGAGTGCTAAATCTTGTCCTCATGGGTTTGTTCTCCTATGTTGTGCCATGCGTTTATGAAGTGGTTGTTTTCTTTCCCCAAAGTAGGGATCTGCACATTGCTCACTACATTGTACTGCATATACCACGTTGCTCAGTTTGTATTTGGGTGTTTTATCCTTGGGGTGAACAAGCTTCTTCTTGGATTTTTTTTTTTTGAAAAAATTTATTGGTTTTTACAAATATTTTTAGGAAAAGGGTAAATAGGTATAGAAAATTTTGACAGCTACATCATGCGAAAGGTAGAACTCCCCCCAAATCTCACAACTTTTACAGAAAAGAAGAAAAAAAAACCATCAAGATTTGAATAAACATTGGCAGCTTTTGGTTTTACATTATATCATCAGTATATTCAATCATCTTTTGTGTCACTTCCAAAAATTACATTATAACAACAATTACAATAATGTTTCAACCTCATTTTTGTGACCTGAGTCTTTTCACTGTTGCATCCTTCCCCCCTGTCTGCTGGCAGAGCCACGGCCCCTCCCTCTTTCATATCTTGTGTACTGTCCCCTGTTTCATCTAGGAGGGCACTGTGGTTTTTAATGAAGGCCTCCGCCTCCACAACTGTATTGATTCTAATTCTGCTGCCCTTCCAGAAAATCAGCATTCCTTCTGGCAATAACCATCTGAATCAAATTCCTTTATTATATAATTTCTTTGCTAAAGAGGAATATTTCTTCCTCTTATCTCTTACTTTCTTCGGAATTTGTTTAAAAATGGTTATTTCTTTGTCTTTATATTTTAATGGTCCCACCCTTTGAGCTCCTAAGACCTCATCTCTTGTAGTCTTTCTAAGAAATTTAACATGTATTTCCCTTGGAACGTTGTGTGTTCTAGCGTATGCTGAGTTGATCCTATAAATCAAATCAATATCCCACCATAGCTGTTGTTTATCTCTTTTAATGTATTCTACTAAAATTGTGGTCATGATCTCTTTGAGATCTTCATTCTCTGTTTCTGGCAAGTTTTGGAATCTAAGAAAAAAAGACATTCTTTCAAATTCCACCTTTATCATGTGATTTTCAAATTCTATATTCCCCTTCTGAATTGTCTTAACCTCTTCCCTCAGTCCAGTCGTGCCCTCCTCCAGCACACCTATTCTCTGTTTATTTTGTGTTGCTTGTTGTTGCGTTTCTCTGAGCTGATCATTTAAATCTGCCAGTTGTTTTTTCAGTTCATCTGTCCCTTTATAATAGTTTGAAACATTTGAGCAACAGATAAATCATTTGAACTCTCTTCAGTTGTTTTAGGTTGTAGAAATGAAGCCAGTTGTGTCTGTTGAGTAATCGGGCTGGACGTAGAGGATGTCAGGGCTGAAGATGCCTTACCAGGCGGTAATTTTTTAGGACCCATATTAAGTTCAGATAGAGCTATAAGTCTGTACAAAGAAATGGCATCGGTGGAAAAATGTGAGGCAAGCAAGCCAAGAAGAGAACGTTAGTCTTCCTATACAGCTCCAAGCCAAGTAATATGAATCAAATGTTCCAAAGGGAGATACGTGGGAGATACGTGAAAGGAGAGGCTCCTGGAGATCTCTAGGGTGTGATATAATACGAAGCCAGAAATTCTTTCAAAAGGGAAACTTCATTCATAAATGCAAAGAAGAAGGAGGAAGTTGGCCATCTTGGCTCCACCTTCCCAGGAGATCAGAAAGCAACATGTCCAAAGTTTCCATAAAATAGTTTAAAAGAATCAACTCAGCAGTCATCTTTTGCAATTGTAGCAAAAAGTCATTCTCCCATTGCTTAGAGGAAAAGAAAGTAACTTTTAACTCTCTCTCTCTCTCCTCTGAGAGAGAGGGATATTCTGAATGCCACTTTTCCGAGGGGGTGGTGGAAACCCCCTCCTCCAGTCTTAGCACTTCGAAAGATTGAGACTACAATTTAGAAAAGCTGCTGTTCATCAATTGATTAGCTAAAAAGGAGATTGAGGGAAACTTCCCACCTCACCGCATTTCAGCTGTAACATCCGATTAGTTATTTCCTTCCAGGCTCCGCTCGGCGAAGGCGCGCTGCTGCGCACCCCGCATGCTCCCCGGCTCCTGGGGCAAAGTTGGAGACCCCTCTGCAGCCGTCGCCGATTCAGGGGGTCCCAACAAGCCGCCCTATGGCAGGGAGCCCCTCCAAGGAGCCCACCGAGAAGACGAGCAGCGGACGCGAACGTCCGTCGCCTTCGGGGACCGGAAGTCGTCCGCTTCTTCTTGGATTTGAAGTGTACACATATGTTGTGTTGGCTGAAGATCGTCCTGAGCTTTTCCAATATTCCTGTAATGTATGGAATGATATTGCTTTGTTTATTCATTGTCCGTTATGGAGGAGCTGTTATAGGGTCTTTTTTTGAGATTTGATGAAGGCCCACTTGGGATAGCACATGTTCTGATGTGTTTTAGTTCTTTCTCATCTTTGCTGGTGGACAGGCCTTCAAGTTGGTGGTGTAGAGTTCTGATTACACCCATTTTGTGCTCCAGTGGGTGGTGGGATTCAAAATGTAAATACTGATCTGTGTGAGGGGGAGATGTTTCTGTAAACTTCAATGTTAAGACTTCTGTCTTCCTTTATCTGTACTGCACAAGCCAGGAAGGCTAGACTATTTTCCTTAACATCTTTCCATGTGAAATTGATGTATAGGTGGTCCTCGAGGTGCAACCTTAATGGAACCTACCCATTAGGGCCCTAAGTCAAAAAAAATCATCAAATGAATCAGACTCATTTTAACAAATGTTTAAATTTGATTCAATTTGTTAATTGAATCAAATGGTCATTAAATGAATGAAGATATAAGTTATTATTTCCTCTGATTTTTTAACTGATTGCTGCCATCCAATGTTTCCCTGCTGTTGCTACCGTCAAAAAAAAAAAAGGGGGGGGGGACACCCAGGAAACTACAGACTAATCAGCCAAACATCAATAACTGGGAAGATACTGGAAAAGATAATTAAAAACAGATCTGACAACATTTAGAATTGAATAAAGTAATAACTAGCAATCAGCATGTTAAAAACAGATCATGCCAAACCAATCTTATTTCATTCTTCAACATAGTGACAAATTAGTAGACCAGTGAATACTGTGGACATAATATGCTTAGACATCAGCAAGGCATTCGACAAAGCAGACCATAACTTACTTCTTGGTAAGCTAGAAGCAAGGTTTTAGAGAGTATCTTGCTCCTATCATGGCCACTGTGAAGTAAGCAATAAAGGTGAGCAAGCTTTAGGCAGAGGAGTACAACTCCCCCATGCCTGGCTCTGAGCAATGGATGAGGTGCAATGTGTATTTAGATTAAGAATCACAGAGCCGGAAGGGATTTTGGATGTGTCCTACATTACACCATCCCAGATACCATCCCAGATATATGGATGTCTTTTCTTGAAAACCTACAGCAATAGAGCATCCACAACTCTGGGAAAAAACAGCTCCATTAGTCAATTGTTCTCTAACTGTCAGGAAGTTTCTCAGAATAACAGAATAAAGTTATTCTGTTAACAGAATAGCAGACAAATGCTTGTCCAATCTATTCTTTAAAACCTCCAGTGTTGGAGCACCTGCAATTTCTTGAGATAAATTGTTCTATTAGGAATTTTCTCCTTTTTTCTAGGGTGGTCCTTTCCAATTTGGACCTCTCCTTAAACACACTTTCACCCATTGCTTCTTGTCCTACTCTCAGGTTTGTAGACTAAGTTTGCCCCATCTTCCATGTGATGGTTCCTAAAGCACTGGAAGACAGCTGTAGTGTAGCCAGGGCTAAGACAACTTAGTGTGGCCAGTTCACAATCACCAGCTTGCCACCACCAAGTCACTTCTGCCTACTCACTGCTGCCAAGTCACTGCAGGACAACTCAGCACAGCCAATTCACCACAGGGACAACTCATGATGGGTGGCTGGAGGGAGAGCCAAGTTGGTGAGCAGGTGGGTGGGTAGAGCACAGAGTGATGGCGGCAGCACCCGGGGGCTTTCCATCTTCACACCTGCCATCACCACTTTGCTGCTGCTATACCAAACTCCAGGACATTCAGAGTTTGGGCTGTTCAGCAATGGCCGCTGTTGCCACTGCTGAATCAAGCTCCCAGAGCTCCCAGAATTAAGCCTGGTAGGTGTTGTGTAATGGGAATTCCCTGGCCACTGCAACCACTTTGCACCCTGCCCACCCATTTGCTTCCCCACTCACCCAGCTTTTTCTAGCTGCCCATGGCAAGTTGTTCTTGTGGCGAGTTGGCCATGCGCAGTTGTCCTGTGGTGACTTAGTAGCAGTGAGTTGGCAGAGGCAAATTGACAATGGTGAGCTGGCGGCTGTGAGCTGGCCTCGCCATATTGACCAACCATGTCCCATTCTGCATATAACCACTAGACCTTCTCTTTGTTAGACTAGACATATGTAGTTCCCGTTCCTTGTACAATTTAGCCTCCAGACCACTTACCATTTTTGTTGCTGTTTTCTGCACTCTTTCCAGAGTCTCAGTATCTTTTTTGAATCATGGGAACCAGAACTTGGAACTTGGAACCAGTGCAGGTAGGCTTTGATTTACAACAATTTGTTTAGTGACCATTCAAAGTTACAACAGCACTGAAAAAGTGACTTACAAACAGTTTTTCACACTTACAACTATTGCAGCATCCCCAAGGTCATGTGATCAAAATTCAGAATTCAGACATGGATATTTGCAATGTCCCAGGGTCATGCAATCACCTTTTGCAATCTTCTGTCAAGCAAAGTTAATGGGAAAGCCAGACTCACTTAACAACTATGGTATTAACTTAACAACTGTGGCAAGAAAGATCATAAAATCGGGCAAAATTTACTTAACAAATATCTCATATAGCAACAAAAAATTTGAGCTCAATTGTGATCGTAAATTGATGACTACAAATGTGGCCTCAATAGTGCAGTATAGAATGGTAATTTCAGTTCTTGTGATCTTGATGCTATACATGTTGCTGCAGTTTAGGAATGGCAGCTTTTTGGCAGCTGCAGCATATTGCTGGCTCATATTTAAATGATAGTCCACTAGGACATCAAATTTCAAGTTCTCACAGTTACTATTGTTGAGCCAGGTACCACCTAGTCATGTGTGCATTTGGTTTTTCCTGCCTAAGTGAACTGCATCTTGTTGAATAGGATCCAATGCTCAAGTCTGTCAAGATCACACTGAATCTTGAATCTGTCTTCCAAAATTTTGGCAATTGCCCCCAGGTTGGTGCTATCTGCAAATTTGACCCATTGTATCCCTCATCTATATCATTTATGATGTTGAAGAATACTGGGCTTAAGACAGAGCCTTGAGTTACCCTACTGCATTCTTTCCTCAATCTAGATGTAGTTCCATTGAGGACAACATGATGAGTGGGGTTGATCAGCCAACTGTAAATCCATCAGTGGTGACGCAGTTTTCCACATTGTACTATCTTATCAAGATGTAGACTGTAGTATACAGTACTTTGTCAAATTCCTTACTGAAGTCACATATTTCCCTGCTCCACTAATTTAGTCACATTGTCAAAGATGACAATAAGTTTTTTCTGGCATGCACTATTTTTAACAAACCCATGTTGGTTTCTAGTAATAGCTTTGCTAGTTTCTAGGTGCTCACAAATCTGCTGCTTGATTATCCTTTCCAGAATCTTTCGAGGTATTGATGTCAGGGTGATTGGACTGTAGTTTGCTGGATTCATTTTTTCCCTTTTGAAGATTTGGAATCCCCATCAGCACTTTTCCAGTCCTTTCGTAGTTCTGTGGTGCTCCAGGAGCTTTGAAATATTTCTTTAAGTAGTTCTGGCCTGCGTGTGATGCACCTGACCCACGGGCCACCAGTTTGACAGGCCTAGACTAGAAGATCTCTAAGTCTCTTCCAAATGTGTCATTCTGGTTTCTATATTTTTTCTATGCTATCTGTCACTTTCTGCCATTTTCTCCCATTAATGGACCAATCAGTTCCTTGGTTTTCTTCTTGTTCTTTATATACTGAAAGAAACTGGGTTTTGGTATTTTTTTCCAAGTCTGTCAGAGTTTGTTGCAGAAATCACATCCAGAAAGCACACACAGATAACTGATTCAAGCAGGATTCATTAACTTCTTTATTTGCATAATAACACATGAGTAAATGTACAATACCAATAGTGGATTCTCCAACATGGTAGTAGTTACAGACAAAACACAGGCAGAGGAGAGGTTGGTTTCAGTTAAGCAGCCATGCCCAGGCTTCTTAATGTCTGGTATGGCTCTCAGTCACCAAATAGTTCCCATTGGCTGACCCAGTTGCCATGCCTATACATTGGCTGACCTTCTTACCATGTCCTATTCCAGTCGGTCACCAATGGCTGACCTGTTGCTATGTCCTATTCCAGTTCATGAATATTCTGACACTCCTCCCTTCGTGACTGGAATAGAAATAAAACCGAATTATCTAATATTCTCCCCAGACCTGTATTTGAAGACCCAAATTCACAATTCCCTTCAAATACCTGAGAATCCTTTTTACTGATACATCCTTTGCAATGAAACAAAGATCATTCACAAATGCTAATAATTGACAATCGCCACCTTGTAAATTTCCAGTGTATATGCAACCATCAGCCTTGCAACTCTTGAACCTTTCAATGGAGTATCTAGAGCAGTGGTTCTCAACCTGTGGGTCGGGACCCCTTTGAGGGTCGAACGACCCTTTCACAGGGATCTCCTAAGACCATCGGAAAATACATATTTTCGATGGTCTTAGGAACCGAGGCACCAATTTTATGGTTGGGGGGTCACCTCAACATGAGGAACTATATTAAAGGGTCGCGGCATTGGGAAGGTTGAGAACCACTGATCTAGAGACATATTCCAATTCCTGGCTGACTGCTTCAGTCCATAAATGGCCTTGTTCAATTTATACAATTTATAAAAAGTGTTAGGCTTTTTACTTTCATACCCTGGGGCTTGAACCATGTAAATTTCTTCCTCTAACTCAGCATTGAGGAAGGTTGTGGTTATGTCAAAATGCCAAATTTTATGGCCATATGCTGCTGCCAATGCTAGTGCCAACCTTATGCTTTCACTCTTCACTGTTGGCTTGAATACCTCATCATAGTGCACATTTTTCATCTGTGAAAAACATTGTGTCACTAACCTTGCTTTATATTTTACCTCATTATTGGGTAGTACTTTCTTCTTATATACCCACTTGCATCCTACAGCTTTGCTACCCTGTGGCAGTCATAGATGTGAACATTCCATGTTCACCCATGGATTTCATTTCTTTGTCCATAGCTTCTTTCCACTTTACTTGTTCACATTTAGGTAATTACAATAGTTCTTTATATTTCCTTGGCTCATACCAGACATTAAACACCTTTACTTTACTAGCAGAATACCTGTCAGGTGGAATCCCCTTGTTCCATTGCTCTGACTTGCATGGCATTGACTGCTGCTGTGTTTCAGCCCTCTTTCTTCATATCTTTTTCAGCTTCTCCTTCCTGAACGCTGACACCATCACTGTGAGTTACCATCACTAAGTGGATCACCGTCACTAAGTGGATCATGCCAAAATTTACATCAATTTTGTTCCAATTTTGCTCTGCAAAACTAGCAGACCTGGAAATCACTATTCTTTTGTCCTCATTGTTAATCCGATAGCTCTTTGAGCCTGGCTCATAGCTCATAAACCTGAGCTTTCTAGCCTTTGGTTGTCCTTTTCTTCTAACTGCTTTTGGAATATGCACCCATTTCATCCCTATTAGTTAGGATTAAGTCCAGAATAGGTGACCCTCTATCCTCACCTTTCAGGTGACAAAATTGACAGCTAGGCATGTCAAAAACCTGTTCAATCACCAACTTGCTGCACAATTTGCTTCTCAATTGATGTGTGTACATTTTGCCAGTATTTCCATTCTTTATTTTGCTTGTAGCTTCTATCATGATCTGCTAACTAAAGCTGGATGAAAATAGCCTTCTAAAAGGTTTGTGCTATATTTCTCCATCTGAAACCTATCAAGCCATCTGTCACTATATGAAACATTTGTTTTGGATTAATTTTTTTTCTTTCATATTTTGGAGATTATATATTTCAAATATTAGAGATGCCAGTTCTCCAAGGATCCAGTCCTGCAGCAATTATTAAATGACTTTGATTTGTTACATTGCTGTTTTCTGAGTGGCAGAACCCTGACATTAGTGAAGCCTAGCTCAAGAACAACGTAACAAAATACAGTCAAAGTTCAGATCCTAAGTTCTGTTCTTTATTTGCTTTAACATTTAGAAAGAACCTTACCAGACTAAACCTTTACTACCTTTATCCCAATCAATATATCCTGGGAGATTCTAGGGTAAGGATGTCAAACTCAATTTCATTGAGGGCCACATCAGGGTTATGGTTGACCTTGGGGGACTGTGAGGGCATAGCCAGGGTGGACATAGCCATCTTTCCTTCCTCCCTCCTCATTCCCATCTCCTCCCTTCCTTCCCCCCTCCCTCCCTCTCCTCCTCCTCATTCCCAACTCCTTCCTTCCTTTCCTCTTCCTCCTCCCTTCCCTTTCGGGGGGGGGGGGGTGGGAGAACGTGAACCCCTGCTTTTAAATGTGGTCTTTGTTAAGAGCCAGGGATGCCCACTCAGATACCTGCTGCTTGTTTTTTCCCAAAAGAAAGAGAGAAAATGCTGGCCCAGGTTCGGCATCATAACTTTTTAAGGATTTGAAAAGCCGTTCTTTTAATTTTGGGGTCTCACTTTTTGGAACAACCCCACCCCTCCTTCCTGGACCTCCTTTGTTTCCAAGAAAAAAAGAAATGGGGGAAAGGAAGAAGAAGAGGGGGAGAAGAAAAGCCACACACTCACACAAACAAACACACAGAGGAGACGAATCTGAATTGAAGAAGGGACTTTTACAAGCCTGAGTCACTGCCTCCTCCACTCCCACTGCCTTTTCTTGCAAAAAACCCAGAAACAACGCTTCCAGAGCTAGAGAGCCATACTGTGAAGCAAGGAGAAAGAGGAAGAAAAACCTTCTGACTTTAAAAACCCTGCGAGAAACACACACATACTCACCAGCCGCCGCCTCCCCCACATGGCTGCTTCTGCAGAGGCCAGCTGGGCTGGGCACCAATCAGTGATGGAGCCCCACCGGAGGTTTGGAACTATAGGAGGCAGGGACGTGCGGTCAGGGGAGGCAGGGGAGGCAGAGTCTTACCTCTCATCATGAAATAATATATAATAATAATATATATTTCCTCCCATCCCTTTTACACGACTCCCGCTAAGCTCCGGTAAGGAGAAGAGCCTTTGGGGAGTGAAGAGGAAGAGGAGGGAGGAGGAGGAGGAGGTGTGCATGCAGGGCGGTGCCAGCTGGGCAACCGGCGGAGGCAGGAGGGTTCTCGGAAGCACCAATAACCTTCCTGCCTCCACTGTACTTTGCGCGCTCCTCACGACTGCAATAGATGTCCAGAAGTGCCAGGGGCTGTTGGGCTGGAAGCCCAAACCCCATTAGCCACAAAAACCGCTTCTGGACGTATATTGCAGCTGTGAGGAGTGCACAAAGTCCAGCAGAGGCAGGAAGGTTCCCGTCGTTCCCCAGTCGCTTTCGTGGCTTCATCATCAAGACGAAGTCCGGGAGCGCTGACAACATTTCTACTGCCTCCACTGGACTTCATCTTGATGACGTTGCCGCAGCTACCCAGCGCAGACGGACGAAGGTAGCCAGAGTGGCACTGAGGCAGTCCGGCGGGCGAGCGACCAAGGATCAGGCTGCCTGATCCTCCATCGCTCGCTCACTCACTCTTTCGTCCGCCCGGACCGCCTCGGCACCGCTCTGGCTACCTCCGTCCGTCCGCGCCCAGCAGCTGCGGTGACGTCATCAAGACGAAGTGGCTTGGAGGCGAAGTGCTTTTCAGTGCTTTTTTGTGCGTTTGGCATTTAGGTAGATAGCCGGATGTCCTAAATGCCAGACACACAGAAAAGCACTGAAAAGCAGCTGCTGTTGGGGACCACGGAGTGCGAGCTGGCAGAGCGCGCTCAGGAAGGCAGGGAATAGGATCACGTATGCTGGAGGCTGAGGCAGCCTCAGCCTCCAGCACACGTGGTCCCATTCCCCGCCTTCCTGATGACGTCACCAGCCTCACCAGCCATAAACCTCACCACATGTCACTGATAGGAGGCAAGCAATCAAGCAGGGATGCAGGGCGGGAGAGATCAACTGCCAGCTGGAGTGATGTCAGCCTCGGGGATTTAATTTTCGGATCACCTTTTTCTTCCTTTCCTGCGAGCGTCGGGAACTGTGCTTGGTTTGCAGGGACTGAGGTTTACTTTACCTTTCTGTCTTTGCCCACTTCCCAGCCAAGGAATGCTGTTTCTTTTGCTGCATCCCTGCCCCCCACCAAGTTGCTTTCTCCAGCTCATTCCTTCCTTCCTTCCTCCCTCCCTCCTTCCCTGCCTCCCTTCTTCTCATTCTCATCTTGTTCCTCTTTGTTCAGGAAGGAACAAGGAGAGAGGGAGAGATTGGCAGCAGGACAGGAGTGGTTCCAGTGAAAGGGAAGTTGCACGTGCTGTAAGGTGGGCTGATGAGCAGGCCATGGAGCCACTGGTGGTGGGTGCAGCGCTGATATATAACAGTATGGCAGCCATCTGTCCTGGAACATGGTGAGCCTTAGATCCACGGGGCCTCCCTGGAACCAGCAAGGGACCGCCCCTGATGCCTCGGCCCCAGTCCCTGGGCATGCGCAAAGGAGCAAGCAAGTGCCCAGGGGGTGGGGCCGAGGTAGCAGAGTGGCCCTGTAGATCTAAGTCTGACTGCATTTAGGTCAGATGCGGGCCATCAACTTATAGATCAGTGCCTGTCCAGCCTGGGCTGGGGCTGAGGCGCCAGGGCCAGTCCTTCGCTGTCCTTGGGAGCCCCATGGGCCAGATCTAACCACATCACAGGCCAGATCTGGCCCATGAGCCTTGAGTTTGATACCCCTGTTCTAGGCAGTGTGTCAGCATTCCAAATATCATCCAAAATTAAATCAGAGGCAAAGCATTGCCCTAAGTTCTAATTTATTAAGAGAGACATGTTGGCACATCTGTGGAAACCCGAATCTGAAAACTTCCTGGGGTTTCTGCCCAGTTGAAAGTTCATGATCTTGCCCCCATACCCACAAGTCCATCACATGGTCCAATCCTCCATTGCCATGCTGGCATCTCCACCCATCCACTTCCAGTCAGGTGCAGAGGTAAAGAATGACCTTGGGCTTCTAGAAAGGAATGTTTTATTTTGAAAAACACATTCTACTCCTTACTATTCCCCCTCCCAATTACCCCACTAATGAAACAGCATAGTAAAATAACAGATAGTGTGGCAGGTCAAAGATCCTAAAAGAAATATGACTGCAGGCCTGACAGGTGGCCTCTCCTCAGAAGAAAAACGTTTCCTGATGAAAGAGAATAACATAGGGGTTAATGTAACCGAATTAACCACCTCTTCCCCCGCCCCCCTAGGGGGACCCTTTGGCTTGTTGGGAAACTTCTCAAGGAATTGTTTTACTAACCTATCTGCTTTTAGGTCCCAGCTTTTCACCCAGGTAACTTCGGACAAAGGGTACCACTTCCAATGCACTAAATACCGTAAGCGACCCCTATACAGCCTGGAGTCTTTAGATTTTTTTCATCTCATAATGTGTCTCCCCTTCTATCACTACAGGAGGAGGGGGAGCTTGGGTGAATGGTCTTATGCTGGACCCTATTACTGGTTTCAACAAACTACAATGAAATACTGGGTCAATCTTCCCTAGAATTCTGGGTAGACTGAGTTGAACTGTAACTGGTTTAATTATCTTCACTATTGGGAATGGACCTAGAAACTTTGGGCCCAATTTCTTGCTAGGCAGTCTTAATCTTATTTATTTGGTAGATACAAAAACTTTGTCCCCCACACAAAAGGGGCGGGTTGGAGTGAGCGGTGTTTATCAGCTTGCTTCTTGTAGGCTTCTGCTGCATCTCCTAGAGACTTCTTTGTATTTTCCCATCATTTCTTTAGAGTGTCCATCCATTCATTCAGAGACATGGAGGAGGGAGGTTCTCTAGGCAGCTCAGGCATGGGAACAAATTCCTCAAAGCTCTCAAAGCCCATCGAAGTAATCTGGAAAGGAGTTAATCCAGTACTACTGTGGACCGCATGGTTGTATGCCACTTCGGCGAAGGGTAGCAAGTTAGACCAGTTGTCTTGCTGATAGTCCACATAACACTGGATGTATTGTTCCACCATTGCATTGGCCCTCTTCGCCGCGCCGTTCATGCTGGGATGAAACACTGAGCTGAGTCCTTGTGTGGACCCAATGGACCTCAGGAACTCTCTCCAGAACTTGGCGGTGAACTGAACTCCATGGTCTGAAGTGATTCTCTTGGGCACACCTTGCAGGTGATAAATATGTTTCACAAACATTTTCGCTAATTTCTTTGCAGACGGCAACCCTGAGCAAGCGATGAAATGCACCTGCTTGGAAAACAGATCAATGACTGTTCAGATTACTCTATTCCCACTGCTGTCTGGGAGCTCGATGATGAAGTCCATTGCGATCTCCTCCCATGGTTGGTTAGGGCTGGCCACTTGTTATAGTAGTCCAGGGGGCTTCCCCAGCCGTGTCTTCAACATTGCACAAGTAGCACAGCTTTTTACGTAATCTTCCACCTCCGATTTCATCTTTGGCCACCAAAATTGATGCCTGGCGAGGTGGAGCATTTTTAGGAATCCAAAGTAGCCTCCTAGTTTCGCATCATGACTTCGCTGTAGAGCTTCCAGCCTCAACTCCGCAGGGACGTACAGTTTGGACCCCTTCCAGGGTAAGCCACGGTTCATCGTTAGAATGTCCTTGTTATTGTTGAGCCAGGGGTCTGCCGGGAGTGCTGATTTTAGCTCTGTCATCAGCTTGTCCTGGCTTTGGGTGGTGACTTGGGCCGCCTTTTGGAGGGAGGAAGAAATGATGGGCGAACAACTTTTTCCTTATTACTGTCGTACTGCGGTTTTCTCGACAAAGCATCTGCCAACAAGTTCTTCCCTGCAGGGATGTGTTTAAGTTCGAATTTGAACCTATGAAAGTATTGTGCCCAGCGAACTTGTTTGGGGGATAATCTTCGATGGGCTTTGAGAGCTTTGAGGCTTTTGTGACCAGTCCAGACCTCGAACGGCATATCCCCCCCCTTCCAGGAGATGTCTCCACGTGAGCATGCTCCACCTGATCGCAAACGCTTCTTTCTCCCAAATGGCCTACCTCCTTTCAGCAGTGGTGAGTTTCTTGGAGTTGCAAGCGCATGGCAAGAGGTGGCCTTCTTTATTCTTTTGTAGTAGCACTGCAGCTATCGCTACATCACTGGCATCCATCTGGATTATGAATGGTCGCTCTGGGTCAGGATGTTACAGTATGGGCTCTTGGGCAAAGAGCCGTTTTAATTTCTCAAAGCTTTTTGACAGTCCATTGTCCACTTTAGGGATTGAGTTGCTTTTAGCTTTGTTGGGGAAGGCCTCGTTCAGTCAATGAGGGGGTAATTTCCGCAAAAGTTGGAATGAACTGCCTATAAAAATTGGTGAATCCAAGGAAGCTTTGTAGTTGTCTGCGAGTACTTGGAGGTTTCCAGTCTAACACAGCTTTCACTTTTCCTGGGTCCATTTCTATC
Source organism: Natrix helvetica (assembly GCF_964273705.1). Classification (NCBI taxonomy): domain Eukaryota; kingdom Metazoa; phylum Chordata; class Lepidosauria; order Squamata; family Natricidae; genus Natrix; species Natrix helvetica. The sequence goes on along the minus strand of NC_138549.1, from coordinate 59,480,511 downwards.
CCCTCGTTGGAGATGCGATAACCCAAGTAATCTAGTGAGGTCTTGTGGAACTCACACTTCGATAACTTTGTGTATAGTTTGGCGGGCAGAAGTTTGTTCAGGACTTGCCGTACCAGCTTCACATGTTCTTCCAGGGTCTCAGAGAAGATCAAGATGTCATTGAGATAAACGGTACAGGTGCTCATGTAGCACCTCATTTATGTACTGCATAAAGACTGTGGGTGCTCCTTGTAGCCCAAAAGGCATGACTTTATATTGAAAGCTGCCAAGGGGGGTGTTAAAAGCGGTCTTCCACGCATCTCCCTCTCTGATTCATATGTGGTAATACGCCTCTCTCAAGTCCAGCTTGGTGAAGATCTTGCTTTTAGCCAAGTGGTTCAACATATCTTTCATGAGGGGAAGGGGATAGGTGTTCTTTTTGCATACCACATTCAAGGCTCACAGATCAACACAGAGACGAACATCGCCATCTTTTTTTTCTCTGAAGAGCACTGGGGCCGCTACTTTAGACTTCGCTGGTTCAATAAAGCCTCGTTTCAAATTGATGTCGATGTACTTCCTCAATTCAACCATCTCTTTCGGAATCATGGAGTACATTTTCGGCTTTGGTAGGATAACCCCAGGTTTGAAGTCTATTGCGCAATCTGTGGGCTGGTGAGGGGGTAGATAGTTGATATCTTCCTCACTGAACACCCCCACCAAGTCCCAGTAGTCTTTGGGTACTTGTTGGATCCCTGGGGGTTTGGTGTCTGTTGCAGGTGCTGCAGCTTCCGGAGGGTCTGGGCTGTTGGGTTCAATTGTTCCTGGGTCGCCTTTTGGCTCCACCGGTGGTAACGGCCCAAAGCCTATAGTCATTTTCCTAATGCCGTCCTCCCACTTTATTGTAGGCTCCCACTTGTCCAGCCATGCAAGCCCCAAGATAATTGATTCCTGCATTCTTGGAGCTACAATGAAATTGAGGAATTCATAGTGGCGGCCTATCATTAACTTTACCAACTCGGTAATTTTCATGGCTGGGGCACCTCCAATTAGTGTTCCATCCACTTGCTCAAACCAAATGGGATGGCGTAGAGGTCTTGTGCATATGCATAGCTGCTCCACAATTGACATGCTGATTAAGCATTGGGTGCAGCCGGTGTCACAATTGCCCCAACTTCCCCCTCCACTCCCATTACAGGCACTTGGAGGTTGCATTTTATAATAAAGGGGCAGATGGGTGCACTCACCATTGGGTCGTCTTCAGCATTTTCCTCCTCCAAGGCCTCCCCATTGGTTGGACTTTTCATCACCTTAGGTTGGGCATCTGCCTCCCTGAGGTTGTTGGCCTAGATGACTCTTTTGTGGTGGCTTCTGGGGCCTTCCTTTTACCATGCTGGTGGTTGGTGCACACGTTTGTGATATTGGGGTTGGAGCCAAGCACTCTGACACTCTGTGACTAAGTTGCCAGTAACAACGGCATTTTATTGCCCCCCCGCAAGGGACGGAACCCAGTTGCATCTCTAAACTTAGGAACTGCCTCATCACATTGTTTGGCTATCCATCCTGCAGTTTCCCCCCTCATTCATCCCTTCTTCCATTGTCGAGAACATTTCTCTGTCGGAAGGTGGGGTAGGAACCTGTTGGGGCATTGCAGGTGAGATTGGACTGAGGGGGGTTGCTAGTGATTTATTTTTAAAGGAGACTCAGGTTAGTGTCAGCGTTCCAAATATCATCCAAAATTAAATCGGAGTCAAGGCAAAGCATTGCTCTAAGTTCCAATTTATTAAGAGACATGTTGGCACATCTGTGGAAACCCGAATCTGAAAACTTCCTGGGGTTTCCACCCAGTTGAAAGTTCATGATCTTGCCCCCACACCCACAAGTCCATCACATAGTCCAATCTTCCATTGCCACGCTGGCATCTCCACCCATCCACTTCCGGTCAGGTGCAGAGGTGCAGAGACAAAGAATGACCTTGGGCTTCTAGAAAGGAATGTTTTATTTTGGAAAAACACATTCTACTCCTTACTATTCCCCCTCCCAATTACCCCACTAATGAAACAGCATAGTAAAATAACAGATAGTTGAAAGATTTCAGTGGCTATTCTTTCTTGACAACAACCATTAGTGCATTTTCTTTCTTATTCTTTCTGGTCATGGCCCAGTTCTTTCTGGTTCTATAAATGCACACCTGGGCCAGAAGAATGAATCCAATACAATGTATTTTGCCTTCTGAAATATATATTTCCTGAGAGGAGTTGAGAAAGTGCTGTGAATAGATGAAAAATTAGTTTGAAGCTTCAAAATTGATGTTAGATTGAGGTATAGAACAGAGGAAGAGGCATCTAATAAATGCAGCTTTAAAATGCTGATCAGTAGGCATACCAGGGGTTGTAACACAAATACATACCTATTTCCCTGGCTCAACTGATAATGAGGAGAGCCTATGGCTTAGTGGCTAAGACTCCTGCCTGATATGTAATACAACCCAGGTTCAAATCCCAGTAAGGGTATGGCTAGCTGATGAGAGCTAAATAGCTTGAAATAGATCTATACTAGTCTCCTTTTATTTATCAGCACAAATACAACATATATATATATATATATATATATATATATATATATATATATATATATATATATATATATATATATATATATATATATATATATATATATATATATATATATATATATATATACACATACATACATATATATACACACATACATACATATATATACACACACATACGTGTGTGTGTGTGTGTGTGTGTGTGTTGTATTTGTACTGATAAATAAATAAAGGGAGACTAGTATAGATCTATTTCGAGCTAATTAGCTCTCATCAGCTAGCCATACCCTTACTGGGCTGTATTATATCTTAGGCAGGAGTCTTAGCCACTAAGCCACAGGCTCGCCTCCTTATCAGTTGAGCCAGGGAAATAGGTATGTATTTGTGTTACAACCCCTGGTATGCCTAAATATGGGAGGAAGGTCACTACTCCCTCTTTCTGTCCTTCGGCTCATCACAGAAGACCATGCAGGCAGAAAACCATTTTTTTATTTTTAATGTTGCCTTTTTATATTTGTGTTGTATTTGTACTGATAAATAAATAAAGGGAGACTAGTATAGATCTATTTCGAGCTAATTAGCTCTCATCAGCTAGCCATACCCTTACTGGGATTTGAACCTGGGCTGTATTATATCTTAGGCAGGAGTCTTAGCCACTAAGCCACAGGCTCGCCTCCTTATCAGTTGAGCCAGGGAATTAGGTATGTATTTGTGTTACAACCCCTGGTATGCCTAAATATGGGAGGAAGGTCACTACTCCCTATAAGATTGAGTATCTCCCTCTAAAAGGCAAGAATCTCAATTTTAGAAAAGCAGTTAAAAGGAGGGTCATCAAAGGCAATTGCAGAACAGCAGTATACTGTTATGCTGCAAATTTAACTTTGCCTAAATTTCCTTGATGACAGAGCTTCTTTTGTATCATCTGTAAAGCCAGCAAAGTTTCCCAAATGCAGGTTATTTGCCCCCCTCCCCAAAAGTATTTAAGGTGTTTTGTAATACAAGGTTGTAAAAAAGAGGAATTGTTCCTTTCCACTAATTTCAATATCCATGATGAAAAAGGCAGCTTCTTGAATCACGTTACTGAAACTTCCCTCACTTATTTTTCTTCTGGGTTTTTATTTTCCAGCTCAGAATGGATAGTAGCAAGAAAGAGATGCTGGATCAGAAGCCTCTCTTGGATGTGCAAGTATTACTCTCCATGGATTTTGCTCCGGATAGAGTCATGGATGGAGGAGCAGGGGGACCTACAGGGGAAAAGATACCCTGGGAAATGATCACCCCTGTTTACAGCTTTGAAAAACTCTGAATCATTCAGCTTTTGGGGAGCAATAAGTTTTGACATGCTATTCTAGCATGCTACTATGGTTGATGCCTGATCATTTATTTAATTGCTGAAAAACGTGATGAGCTACTGCCAAGAATCCCATAAGGAGGATTATCTACAAGCCAGTGAGGGCTTCATCATTCTTCAAAAAGAACATTAATAGTGAAATTAAACAATTATAACTGAAATGAAGGTCTTCTCAAAGATACTGTCAGAAATGCTAACAACAGGCATGGTCAGAAGGTGAATGCTGTGGGAAGCAGCAAAGGATCTTTCTGCTGGTGGAAATCTTGATCTATATGCAGCAAACAATTCAGATGATTGCTATACTTTTGAGTGATCAGAACTTGAGAGTATCAGATGAAATATAAGGTTCATCTGTCATTGCCTTACTGGAATTTTTTTTATAATTAAGTTTTACTGCCAACGATTTCAAGAAATTTCACCCTTGATAAATGTAAGACTGGCCCTTGGAGCAATACCACAAAGTGGGAAGAAAAGGGTGGGTAGTTCCATCATCTCATCATGGTGCTTCCACCCCCAGATAAGCGCCATGTGTGTCTTACTACCATTGTTATTATGACCAGCATGGCATTCATGGATGCTTATCTGGTAGAGCAGAACCAAGGGCCTCGTAAAATTGGTGTCTGCATCATTGTTCTGGTAGGAGACATCTGCTTTTTGATTGTGCTGCGCTATGTGGCTGTTTGGGTGGGGGCTGAGGTGAAGACAGCCAAACGGGGCTATGCTATGATTCTTTGGTTCCTCTATATCTTTGTGCTGGAAATCAAACTGTATTTTATATTCCAGAATTATAAGGCTGATAAGAGAAATCTGGAGACGGTGGCTAGAAAGGCACTGACCTTGCTTCTCTCTATTTGTGTGCCAGGATTGTACCTAGTGCTAGTAGCCTTGGACAGCATGGAATATATACGTACCTTCCGGAAGAAAGAGGATTTGCGAGGGCGTCTCTTCTGGGTGGCCTTGGACTTATTGGATATATTAGATATTCAAGCCAACCTGTGGGAACCACAGAAGACTGGTCTGCCAATCTGGGCAGAAGGACTCATGTTCTTCTATTGCTACATATTGCTCCTGATCCTGCCCTGTGTTTCCTTGAGTGAGATTAGCATGCAAGGAGAGCATATTGCTCCCCAGAAAATGATGCTCTATCCTGTCCTGAGTCTAGTGACCATAAACATGGTTACCATATTCATCCGAGCCATTAATATGGTCCTGTTTCAAGACAGCAGAGTTTCTACAATCTTCATTGGCAAGAATATAATTGCCATTGCTACCAAGGTCTGCACATTCCTAGAATACAAGAAGCAAGTGAAGGAGTTCCCACAAAATGCCATTGCACTTGAGCTCCAGCAGAATTCAGTGCCCCACAACCAGACCCTCCACAATACACAAGGCCTTCCTCATGAGCCATCCCCCACCAGGGAGATTTTGGACACATGATGAGCCTCCTCTTAGATATCAGCATTGGTTCTTGTTTACTTGGGTGGAGAGAATGGGCAGAGAAATAATACTGCTCTCATTCCAGCATAGAGAGCTGCTTCTAGCACAAGATTTTAAAAAATGGAGGAACATCCCCCTGCAACTCAGGTATTTCCAAGGGGCCCTCTGGAAAGAAAGCAAAACCAATGGACCTTCCAAGCAGAACCTCGTCTACTCCAGCATCTGATCTTTTCTATCTGTTTGTTACCTGTGCTTCAACTTGTAAGGAATGAGAATTTGTTATCACAGCCTTTTTTAAAGAAAAGGACAGGGTGGGATGGGGCAGGATGGGAGAATCAGGACTGGCATTTCAGTCAGTGCACCAGTATATTGAGTCTTATTGGAAATGGTTGTGTTTACAGTTTCTTATTTTCAAACAAAACAAAAACAAAAAAGGTCCTGTAAAGTTGCTGCATAAAACTGGATTTGGGGCAGTTTTTTAAATCTTTACTAAATAGATCCTTTGCTCTGTTCAGTTCCACTCAGCAAGCAGTAGCCTCACTCATTTGGCCAGGAAAGTTCTAACATTGCCAAAGTCTTCAGCCAGCCCTTCAAAGAATCTTATTTAACATCACACCCCATATTTTAAGAACATTTAAAATGATTCAGTGCAAGATTTCTGTTTTTCAGAAAACAAGTATTTCTGTTTCATTCACTTGTATGCACACTTGAGTTCTGATGGAATGAAGTTCCAGAGTTTTTCAAGCTACACTGGCCTGGGGAAATATACAGGTAGTACTATAAATGAAAAAGGAGATTCTCAGAATGATGAGCATTCACTTTTATTCCTGCAGCAGCTTAGTTTATAACTGCTGCTTTTATATGAACTACACAGACAGTCTCTAAAATAAGGCATGGGACAATACCTTTAGGCAAAAACTATTGGGACACAAAACAGAGCAACAGTTTCCTAGCAAAAATGTTGCACAAACCTGAAAGCAGTGCAAGACTATTTTTTCTTAGTGATCTCATTCCCTCACTGATGTCTTGATCACATACCAACAGATTTTTTTTCCAGTGAATGCTCATTCTGCATCAGATACCTCATTTGGCCATGCATAGCCATTCCTCACTTAGCAACCTGAAACAAGGAATCAAATTTGTTCTTTTGCCATCCCCATAAAAATATATAGTCAATCTTATTGTGGTGGGATTTACTATATGCTTTTTAAGCTCAGTCTTGTCATTAGGTAAGGATATGAACATTTAGCCTATAAATAGAAAATATTCAACTTATTTATTACAGTGAATGAAAGCAAAATAATTGGCAACAAACATTTTTGTTGTATAAAGTAGCCATTCTCTCAGCCAAAAAAGCAGTGGAGAGGAATGTAAAGGGAAGAAGGAGTAGGAAGCTAAGTTTTGAAGATACTACATATCCTGAAGGATGCAAATGTATAAGGATAATGCAGTCTTGCTCTGCATGGATCTGGGGTAGGGTATTGGGAATTAACCAAGTCACTACCTACATTGACCTTATTGCTCTTACTAGTTTACTAATTTTAGGCTCCCAAAACATGTTCAGGGTGTTGCTATCCCTGAAGGAAATATATGAAGATGCTTACTGCATTTCATTATTTTGTCAATTGTCTGAGATCTGTGTGATGCAGCTCCAAAGAGTTTAGTCACACCTTGGCCTGTGCATTTTATTTTGTTTGAAGATCATTCTATGTAATAAAGGGTTCTGGACACCCACCCACCAAGCATTTTTTTTGATGTGCATATTTTCCTTTTGTGGTTATTGTTGCTCTTACTTATCCAGAAGTCAGCATGTCCTCTATGAACATCAAAGGTAAGAGCAATGAGTTAACTTTTGAACCAAAAGTCTTTGCTTTTTTTCAAGCCTATGCAAATAGGACATTAATCGATTAGGCAGACATCCAAAAACCAATTTGTAAAAGAGAACCCTTTCAACATAAAGTTCATCAGAAGAGTATAGTTTTTAAAGAAACGTGGTTGAATAATTTGACAAGGTACAAGGAAAATGACTGATTCAAAACAGTATTTCATGTGCCAGAGAATAGTACCAGGAAGGACCGTAAATAAATACCGTATTTTTCAGAGTATAAGACGCATCTTTCCCCCCCCAAAAAGAGGGTGAAAATTTGGGTGTGTCTTATACACTGAATGTAGCCCCACTCATCTCCATCAGAGGCCACAAATACGTATGAGGCATGGAGACAGCGATGGTCTGTGGCAATCCCTGCAGCCTGCAACAACTGATTGGGGGTATTCCGTCAGTCCGATTGGCCAATCAGCTGTCCTGAATCAGGTTGCAATAAGTTCTGAAGCTGATCTGGCTGGTCAGAGTTTGCAGCAGCAATCCCATTCAGAAAGCACACAAAAGTAAGCAGGATTCAAAATAACAATAATATACAATCCAATACCAAAAGCAGGTTTTCCAAGGTAGCAGTAAATACAAGCAAAACACAAGCAATTTCACTTTCAGTTCTCAGCTAAGCCAGAAGGCTCCTTCCTGTCTCCTTGTTTGTCACATGACAAATACTCAGTCCAAATAGCCGTCATTGGTTGACCTACTTGCTATGCCTATTCGTTGGCTTACCTTGTTAACATGTGTTCCAAGTTAGGAAGCTAGCCATCTGAATACCATGGATGCTGGTGGGCAGAGGCAGATTTTTTTTCTTATTTTCCTCCCCAAAAACTAAAGTGTGTCTTGTACTCCGGAGCATCTTATACTCCAAAAAATACGGTAAGGATTTTATTTTATCAAGCCAATTCCATTGTAGGTTTTCTATGCAAAATATATAATACATTATAATAAAATATAACAGGTTTTTCATTATATTAAATTATATTTAATTTAAATATATATTTATGTGACCTAATTCCAAGCATAAACCATTAGATAAACAGTCAAATAAGGAGGTAAGGAGTAAAGAGAAAAAAAGAAGAAAAATGCAGATGCAAAGTAGATGTAGGAAGCATACCCAGAGTAAGCCACAAAAAACTTAAATGCCTATACACTTAATGCTTAAAGTTTACAGAACAAATAGGATGAACTCAAAATACTAGTACATGAAGGCAAGTATGGTATACTGTAGTTACCATTACAGAAACTTGGTGAGATGAAACTCATGCCTGGAATGTACTAATAGAAAGATACAAACTTCAAAAGAAACAGACCTAACAAAAGAAGAGGTGGAGTTGTATTATATCAGGGGTGTCAAATTCAAGGTCAGTGGGCTGAATCCGGCCCATGGGGTGCTTAAATCTGCCCTGCAGGGCTGGCCTGGAAATAGCAAAGGACCAGTCCCCTGGCAGCCAAAATGGGACATTGGGGGCTGTGCGTGGCTCTCCCGTGCCCCTGTTTTTGGCCTGGACAGCCTCCTGCAGCACTCTGTTGTCCACAAGGAGGCCACATGAGACCCCCCTCACCTCATTTTCAGACTGGATGGCCTCCTGCAGCACTTTGCCAGCCAAAATGGGGTGTGTGGGTACAGGAGGCCCCCTGTGCCCCATTTTGGCTAGCAAAGTGCTGCAGGAGGCCGTCCAGGCCAAAAAAAAAAAGGCATGAGGGAGCCCATGCCCGTTTTGACTGACAGGGTGCTACAGGAGGCATCTGGCTCATCTCCCCAACCCTATCCAGCCCGCAGAGGAGAACTACAATGCTAATCCAGCCCTCAAATAAATCCAGTTTGACACCCCTGCATTTTATGTTAGAGTTCACTTTCTCTCTACAGAGATACACATGACAAAGGATGAAAGCCTTCTATAATACATATGGGTCAACATAAAAGGAAAAAACCCAGTAGCATTGCCATAGGTGTATACTATAGGCCACCCAACCAAGTAGATGATCTTTTTGCTATTCAGTTAGTATGTAGGAAACACACCACAGTAGTAATGGGGAACTTTAACTATCCTAACATCAACTGGGAGACAAGCTCTGCATTAAGTGGGAGATCAAACAGATTCCTGATCACCTAGCTGACGAACTCAGCACCCAAAAGGTAGAAGAGGCAACTACAGGGACAGCTGTACTGGACCTTATTCTTACTAACAACAAATAAGTGATCGAGAGGATTGAAGTTGCAGGAATTTTAGGGGAGAGTGACCGTGTCATATTAGAATTCAATATAAAACAAACACAAGTAATAGCATAATCAAACCAGTGTCTTAGATTTTTAAAAAGTTGATTTTAACAAACTCAAACAGCTTGTGAAGGATACCAAATCTTAAAAGAGCAAATCGATTCAAGAAGCTTGGGAAACTCAGAAAAATACAATAATGAAAGCCCAGTGAGTTAAATACTACTAAAAAAGAAAAACAAGAAATCCAAGAAAAAAACCCCATACCAGGGCGTACTGTCTGCAACCCACCACTGGAACTGGCAGACATGATTTCAGTACCATTGAAACAAAGATCTTGGAGCACCAGGCAACTATCTGAGGTCTTGAAAAGAGCTGATGTGGTTCCCATCTTCAAAAAAGGGGGGAGGGGAACAGATGCAGAAAATTATAGACCAATCAGCCTGACATCAATATCTGGGAAGACTTTGGAAAAGATAATCTACAAACACCTACCAGAAAACAAAGCCAACATGGGTTTGTCACAGCAGCAAGCCAACATGGGTTCATGAAAAACAGATCATGTCAAACCAATCTTATTTCATTCTTTGACAAAGTGACTAGATTAATGGATCAGTGAAATGCTGTGGACATAGTATACTTAGTTCTCAGTAAAGTATTTGATAAAGTAGACCACAACCTACTTCTTGGCAAGCTATAAAAATGTGAGATAGACAACACCACCACAAAATGGATTTGTAACTGACTTACAAATCATGCTCCACATGTACCATATTTTCCGGAGCATAAGACGCACCAGAGTATAAGACTCACCAAGGTTTTGAAGAGGCAATTTTTTAAAAAAAGTTTTTGCACTCTGCAAACCTCACAAAAACAGGTTTTTTATAAAAAGGGCATGAATAGACTTTAGGAGGCTTGTAGAGAGCTCCTGGGGAAGGTGCCAAAAATGAGGAAAAAATGGCCCAAGAAACAGGCCCGTTTCTTGTCAAAAAATGGGCATGGATAGGTTATAGAGTGCTCCTGGGGGCTGGGGGGGGGCAAAATTGAGCAAAAAACAGCCAATTTGTTGGTCATTTCTGCCCTCCCCAGCCCCCAGGAGCACTCTGAAAGGCGCCTAAAAGCTATGCACGGACATTTTGGTGAAGGGGGTGGGGTTTCGACGGGGAAAATGCTGTATTCAGTGTATAAGACGCACCCAGATTTTCAGCCTCTTTTTTGAGGGAAAAAGGTGCATCTTATATTCTGAAAAATATGGTAGTTCTCAATGGAACTATGTCCACATGGAGGGAAGTAAGTAGTGGGACACCCCAAAATTCCATTTAAGGCCTCATACTCTTCAATATTTACATAAACAATCTAGATGAGATAATTGAAGGGAACTCATCAAATTTGCAAATGACACTAATCTGGCAGGAATAGCCAACACCCCAGAAGGCAAACTCTAGATCCAAAAAGATTTTGACACACTTGAACAATGATCCAACAAAATGAAACTCAAAATAGATAAAACTAAGGGTTTACACTTAGGCAAGAAAACCTAAGTGTACAGATACAGACTAGGTGGAACTTGGCATAATGCCAATAATTATGGGAGGGATCTTGGAGTCTTAGTGGACAATCATTTAAATATGGGCCAATGGTGTGTAGCAGCAGCCAAAAAAGCTAATGCAATCCTAGGTTGAATTAATAGAAAAATGGAATCAAGATTAGGTGAAGTTCTAATACTGCTTTACAAAGCATTAGTAAGACCATACTTGGAATACTGCATCTAATTCTGGCCACCACAATATAAAAAGATGTTGAGACTCTGGAAAAAGTTCAGTAAGAGCAACAAGAATGATTAGGGGGCTGGAGGCTAAAACATGAAGAATGGTTACAGGAATTGAGTAAATCTAATCTAATGGAAAGAAGGACTACAGGAGACATGATAGTAGTGTTCCAATATTTGAGGGGCTCCTACAAACATGAGAAGGTCAAACTACTTTCCAAAGCACCAAAAAACAATGGATGGAAACCAAAGAGAGAAGCAACCTAGAACTAAGGTAGTGGTGGGTTTCAATTTTTTTTACTACCTGTTCTGTGGGTGTGGCTTATTTTGTGGGCATGGTTTGGCAATCATAAGACCGGGTGGGAGAGGCTTGGTGGTCATGTGACTGGGTGGGCGTGGCCAATTTAGTTATCCATTTTGCCAATTTAGCAATCCATTAATAATACACAGCAGCCCTCTTTTCTATTCTTTTTAATACTGCATGAAGTTTTTGCTCTAGTTTTTTTTTTTTTTTACTAGGGGAGAGAGGTTGACAATGCCTGGGGATTTCTGGGAATTTCTCCTCTATGTTAGAGGCACCAAAATAACCAAGATGATATAAGGTCTCCTGCTGGAGCAGGTGGTTGGACTAAATGACCTCTGAGGTCCCTTCTAGCCCTAGATTGCTGTGCTGCTTCAAAGCATCCTCTGAAGCTGCGTCTAGTGCCAGGTTTGTGGTCCTTCCTTTCTCTCCTTTTTCTCTCCTTTTCTCTCTCTGCACATGCATCCCATTGCCTGCTGCACCAGAGGGACTTGCCCAGGCAAGTCCAAGTAGAGCAATACAGCAGGCAATGTGCTTGTGCGGCCGGCATGAAGAATAGGGCAGCTACGACAGTGGCTTTTTCAGCACGTTTGAGACCTCCGGTAGTTTTCGGCAGCCTTCAGCCAGCCACTACTGCCAGGAAGCTGATGGCAAAGAGGTGGCAGCTGGGAGGCTTCTTGTAGTTGCACCGAAAAAGAGAGCTTGCCTTCCAGAGTCCAGACCAGTTGCTGCAGGAGTAAGGTAAGCCCAAAGAAAGAGGTTGTCATGGGGGAGGAAGCAGGGCTAGGGTCGGGACTTCTGAAGGAGAGGAAATGGGATTGGTGAAGGAAGAGCAAGTGGCATGCAGGAGGAGGCCTCAGGCAGGACAGAGCTTGGAAATGGTGCACTCCCTGACCTGGCCAAGGTGAATGGCAAGGAATGGGGCGTACGTGGGCCCAGCCCCTGACCCAAAGCAAAGGGCGAGCGGGTGGCATGCTTACCTTTGGTGAGTTGAGCAGAGCGGGCGAGGTGCAGAGGTAACTGGCAAGGCGATTAGCTGGGCTGCATAGCAAAGGTAATATATGTAGGGCTGGGATGGGCAGGCGAGCATTGAGCAGGCAGGCAGGGTAAGCAAGCATTGAGTGGGTGGGCGGGGGGAGTGATCAGCGATTGGGTGACTGGGGCAGGCACAAGGCCAGCCAGAGGTCGCTACCAGTTTGGCAAACCAGGTCAAATTTCCCCTACCAGTTCGCCCGAATCAGTGCAAACCGGCTGAATACCACCTCTGGTTCTAACCTTATAATATCTAAACACATTTTGCAGGAATATCAAAACAAAACAGTATATGTCCCTGAGATGTTTCATTAGTTAAGTCCAACAATGAAATATATGGTGCAAAAGCTAAACTACTGGTAAAAATATGTAAGCAGAAATGGATTAAAGAATAAACTGACAGAAATTGGGCAAAGATCAAGAAAATAAAAAGCCTTAAAGCCAATTAGCAGAATCTTGAACTAAAGATAAAAATGAATTGATTTTTCTGAGATCTTATCAACAAACTTAAGGAATCTCCAAATGGTAAACCAGACAGGAAACATAACTGGATGAGCTAATTCTACATTATTGTAAACCTACATTAATATAACCTTGTATCTGAAAGTAGAAATTTTCCACTGCCGTTTCAGTCACATGATTAACTTTCCCAAGTGTCTTACTCTAACTTATAACCAGTGGTGGGATTCAGCGGTTCACACTGGTTATCTGAACTGGTAACTAACTTTTTCTGCAGTTTGGTGAACCGGCTGATCCCACCACTGGCTGGCCCCTCCCCCACCCACTCCTTTTCTTACCTCACCTGCCTTCATGCTCACTCTCATGCATGCAGCATAGCTGCTCTTCACCAGTTCACCTTCCTCACCCACTTACCTCGCTTGCCTGCCTTCATGGTCATCCTCATGTGCGTGGCTTAGCTGCTCTTTGCCCATTTTCCTCCCTCGCTCACTTGCCTCACTCACCAGCCTTGGCCGCTTGTGTAGTTTTTGGTAAGTCACTCTGTCTCACATGTACAGGGATAGTGTGACTCCCCTCCCACTCCTGTTGCGTTACCCATGGGAAAATCTGCTCCAAGGTTGAATAAATCCAAATTGAAATCTAGCGAGCATTCACAGGGCATATGATAAAACTGAATTGATCCTTTCAAATTTGAGAGCAATCAACCAATGGAACAGCTTGCCTTTATAAGTTGTGGGAGCTTTATCACTGGAACCTTTCAAGAAGAGACTAGACTGCCATCTGTCATAAATGGTGTATGGTCTCCTGCTTGGACAGGTGTGTGTGTTGGACTAGATGACCTACAAGTTCCCTTCCAACTCTGTTAAACTGTTAAAGGTTGTGGCATAAAGTCATAATATTATATGAAAGGGGAGGAATGAGCCCAGGAGTAGACCCAGCGTTGGCAGGAACCTTGGAGGTCTTTTAGTCCAACCTCCTGCTCAGGTAGGAAACCCTATATCATTTCAGAAAAATGGTTGTCCAGTCTCTTCCAGTGTTGGAGTGACCACAACTTCTGGAGGCATGTTATTCCACTGGTTTTTTATGTTAAACAAAGTAATAAAAGCCCCCTTGGATTATTGTTGAACAGTAGAAAAAAATACTATATTTTAATAGGCCAATTGTGCTACCCTAAGGCTAAGTGATCCTCCTGTGATGAGTTTTAAAAGGGGAGAGAAGGGAGAAGAAATCAGCTTCTAGTTAGAGTTGAATAGTTTTTTGTACATTACAAATTGTCCACAGAAATGGATGAAAATAGACTGTACATTAGATAAAAACAGTGATCCCTTCTGTTACATACAGGTAACCCTAGTCCTTAACTTACAACCACAATCAAGTCCAAGCTGAAACATTTAAAAAAAAAATTCCAGTAGCCCTTAACAGGATGAAAAGTCAACAGAATTTGACAGATTTTTTTCAGTAAGAAACCAAGATTGGAATCAGTTATATTAGAATTGGCCTTGGATGATACAAAACAGTCACAAGGACAACTACTCCAACTTGGAGAAAGCAGCATATTAATTGATATAGATAATTGTTCTGATCCCCTCCGTCCGGCAATGAACGCTGACACAGGCTTGGCTGTTTGCCACTTTTTAATCACAAAGATTACAACTCTGTTGGCTGCAAACCCAGGCAAGAATCACATACAAGAATAATTGGCAGCAACCCAAATCAAACAGAACAGAACAGACAGAAGATCCTCAATACTGTTATGAGCGGTTGAGTCCTTCAAAACCTTCCTCCCCAAAGTCCCGTCTTATATACGCTCTTGGGAGGGGCCACGCCCCAACCACCTGAGCTTAATTACCTTTTATGAGCTTGTTTCCGGAGCAGCTGTTGCCTTTGTTTCTGCGTCCTTCTTAATCTGGCATCAGAGACAAACTCCCTCTGATCTTCCCCACTGCTCCATGCCTCAGGTGCCTCCTGGTGGCCAACCAGCCTCTCTGGTCCCTGCTCTGCATCTGAACCCTGCCCAGGGTCCTCCACCTCCTCCATAGCCAAGTCATAGGGTTCGTCGCTATCTGAGTCGCTCAGCAGCTGCAAAGGATCCTGCTGGGTCACAACACTATCCTTCACTGCAGGGCCCTTCCCCTGGATCTGATGCTCAGGGTGCGGCCTCGAGGGATATTGTGCATGATAGGCCCGCACCAAAGCAGGGGCATGTACGTCCGTTGCATCGGTCCAAGTCCCCCCATCTGACCCATTGTCCTTCCAGTCCACCAAGTACTGGAAACGGCCTTTTAGCCATCTCGAGTCTCGGATCCGGACCACTTCGTGTGGTAGTTGCATCTCTACCTCACGTGGTGACAGCTGGGGTGGAGACGATTGGCAGAGAGGACAAGCCGACTGCTCAGGGATCGGGAGTGAGCGATGGAACACTGGGTGCACTCGCATCGAGCGTGGCAGGGTCAGGCGATAGACCACCGGGTTGATGATGGCCTCCACGGGGAATGGCCCAAGATACTGTTGGTCCAACTTCTTCGCCGGCTGGTGGGAGGGAAGATGCCATGTGGACAGCCACACGCGATCTCCCACAGCCAAGTCTGGCACCGCACGCCGAGACTTACCCGCTACTCTCTTGTAGTCCTCTGCTTGATTCAGATAGCGGCGCACCACTTGGTGGACCGCCTGGAGTTCCAAGAGGAAGTCATGCGATGCAGGGACCGGGGAGTCGACTGGGGTCAGAGGGAAGAAGGGAGGATGATACCTGACATTAGTCATGAAGGGTGTCATCCATGTGGAGGTATGCTGCGAGTTATTAAATGCAAACTCTGCCACGGCCAGGTACTCCACCCAGTTGTTCTGCTACTGATTCACATAGCAGCACAGGTACTGTTCCAAGATTCCAATCACCTTCTCCGTCCCCCCGTCGGTTTCGGGATGGTGCACCGAGGACAAATAAACCTGGACATCGAGAGCCTCCATCAGCCCTTTCCAAAACTGAGACGTGAATTGCGTCCCACGGTCCGACACGACCCGGTCAGGTAGGCCGTGCAGCCGGAAGACATGTTAGATGAACATGTGGGCGGTGGCGCAGGCTGTCGGCAATCTCTGACGGGATGAAATGCGCCATCTTTGTGAGCATGTCCACCACTACGAGGACTGTGGTAAATCCTGAAGATGGAGGCAGTTCTGTCAGCAGGTCCATGGACACGGCACCTGTCCGGGGTCGGCAATGGCTGAAGCAGCCCTGGAGGAACTCCCGTCGCTGACTCGGCCTGCCGACACTGTACACAAGAGGTGACGTACATCTGCATGTCGTGTCGTAAGCAGGGCCACCAGAAAGTATGGGAGACCAGATTCAAGGTCTTGAAAAGGCCAAAATGTCCCGACGCCAGATTGTCATGACACTGGGAGAGAATAAGTCCCCGAGGGGCCCCGCGGGCACATAAAGCCAGTCCCAGTACCTCAAGAGGTCATTGTCGAAGGTCCACGGGGAAGCCGGCCCTACCTCTGTCCTCCATTGCTCCACCCACTCGTCGCACCACTGCGCATCCTGTATCTGAGGCTGTAAGTTCATGGGCTCATGAACTGCAGCGAAGGATTCGACGGGCAAAACTGTCCGGGGTGGTAGCGGGTCTGCAGTGTCAGAGTACTCTGGTTTCTGGGACAGTGCATCCACCCTTTGGTTTTGTGCACCTGGGATGTAGGTCACCCTGAAGTTGAACCAGGCAAAGAACAGAGACCACCGGATCTGGCGCTGGTTCAACTTGCGCGCCGTTGTCAGGAACTCTAGATTCTGATGGTCTTCCGGACCTCGGCTTGATGCCTGGCCCCCTCCAGGTGATGCCTCCAGGCCTCAAACACCACCTTGATGGCCAATAACTCCTGCTCCCAGATGGTGTAATTGCGCTCGGAAGGATTCAGTTTCCGTGAGTAATAAGCGCAAGGGAAAAAGGTACCACCAGGTGCATGAGCCTGCAGTAACACCGCGCCCATCGCGATGTCAAACGCGTCTGCCTTCACCACAAACAGACAATGGGGATCAAGGTGTTTCAGGATTGGCTCCTTTGTGAAGGCATGCTTCAGGCCCTCGAATGCATGTTGCTCCGTGGGCCCCCAGCGAAACGGTACCTTCTTTTGCAGGAGCCGAGTGAGGGGCGCGGTCAGGAAAGCAAAGCTGGGGATGAAGGTCTGGTAGTAGTTGGCAAACCCGAGGAGTCGCTGGACATCCTTCACACGCTGAGGAGGTTGCCAACTATGCAGCGCCTCTACCTTGCCCGGTTCCATCGCAATTCCTTCAGTGGAGATACGGTGCCCCAGGAACTCGATGGTAGACTGCCAGAACTGACACTTCTCCAGCTTTGCAAACAGACGATGCTCCTGGAGTCATTGCAGGACCAGGCGTAGATGTTGCTGATGATCCCTCCGAGACATCGAGTAGATCAAGATGTCATCCAGGTAAATGATGACAAACTGATCCAAGAGGTCCCAGAAGATATCATTCATGAAGTGCTGGAAGACTGCCGAGGCATTGGTCAAACCAAACGGTATGACCATGTACTTGAAATGTTCATACCGGGTGCCGAAGGCCATCTTCCATTCGTCCCCCACCCGGACTCGGACCAGGTTATAAGCGCCACACAAATCCAGTTTCATGAACACTGTCGCCTCCCAGAGCCGCTCCAACAACTCAGGAATCAGGGGCAGCGGGTAATGGTTGCGCACCGTGATGGCATTGAGGCATCTGTAATCGCAACAGAGTCTCAGATCCCCGGTCTTCTTTTTGACGAACAAGACCAGGGAAGACAGTGGTGATGACCAGGGCCAGATAAAACCCCGGGTGAGGTTCTTGTTCAGAAAGTCACGCAATGCGGCCAACTCCGCCTCAGACGTTGAGTACAGGCAACCTGCATGGAGCTTGGCGTCTGGTACCAAGTCAATGGGGCAGTCATAAGGCCGGTGCGGTGGCATATGGTCCGCCTCCTGCTCACTGAAGATGTCCGCGAACTCCGCTAAGTCCACACAAACACCCTGGGCAAGCTGAGCACCTGGCCTGCACAGAAGTGATGGGTGTGGTCGACACATTGCAGGGACAGGAACGTGATCAGGTTCTGGGACCAATAAATCTGAGGGTCGTGTGCCTGCAGCCAAGCCAAGCCCAGGACCATGGGGAAATGCAGGCCAGAAGCAACATAAAACTGGATGGCCTCTTCGTGCTCCCTGAGGACCAGACACAAGGGCTGCATGGTGGCCATGATAGGCCCAGCCAGAAGCACCCATCCCTCAATGGTCTCGACCTGCAGTGGTGGGTCCACCGGACACAGAGGGACAGCGTACTTGGTAGCAAATGCCGTGTCAATAAAGTTCGTGGTAGCCCCGGAATCGACCAAGGCATGGGCTGGAATCCCCGGCAGACCAGCCAGAAGGATCATGTGCCAGGGAGGGCCATCAATCTTGGTTTCGGCGTGTGCCCGACCTAAAGTCTCCCTCAGATTGGGCTCCGCCCATTTCCCGACACGTTGTTCCATCACTGAGTGGAGGCCGCAGAACTTGCAACCCCCCTACTCTTTTTTGGGCAAACTGTGGCCAGGTGTCCAGGATCCCCGCAATAAAAGCACAACCCCCCTGCGCACCATCTATCCATCTCAGATTGTGACAAGCGGGATTTGGCAGCACCCAACTTCATGGGCTCCTCCCATGAAGCTAGGGTCTCCTGTGGGATTGGCACCGCACTGGTCTCCTGGGACGTGTGGCAAGGCCTCCGCCTCTGCAGCCCGGCGTCTGTCTGGAGGCACAGGTGGATCAACACGTTGAATGTCAGTGGCCTGTCCACCCACACCAGCTCGTCCTGCAGGTTATCCGACAGGCTGTCTTGAAACGTGTCCATGAAGGCTGCCTCATTCCAGGCCGAATCTTGACTCAGCAGCCGGAATTCACTGACATACTCCTGCAAAGAACCCTGGCCCTGCTGCAGCATCTTGAGCAGTCTGGTAGCTGTTTCCTCCTTAATGGGGTCCTCATACATAACCCTGAGGTGCTGACAAAAACCCCTAAAATCATCCCGCAAATGGCTTGACTGAGACAACGGGAATAGCCCAACGAGCTGCGGTGCGTGAGAGCAAGCTGATAATAAATCCCACCTTCGTACAGTCAGTGGGAAAGTCCTCCTCTCTCAGGCTGATAAATAGCTGACATTGTCCCAAGAACGCTGGGAACATGACCTGGGTGCCATCAAAATTGTCTGGCACAGCCACTGGACACTTCCTCCGAGGCTGGGGGGGGGGATAGCAGGCCCCTGCAGCTGAGCCATCTGTCCAGCCAGCAGAGCCAACTGCTGTGCCAACTGGGCATTCTCAGCACGTAATTGCTCCATCGTGGCTTAATGAAGCTTTGTTTGTTTGGGGCAGGACTCAACTGTTCTGATCCCTCTCCATCCGGCAAGGAATGCCGACACAGGCTTGGCTATTTGCCACGTTTTAATCACAAAGATTACAACTCTGTTGGCTGCAAACCCAGGCAAGAATCACATACAAGAATAGTTGGCAGCAATCCAAATCAAACAGAACAGACCAGACAGAAGATCCTCAATACTGTTATGAGCGGTTGAGTCCTGCAAAACCTTCCTCCCCAAAGTCCCATCTTATATACACTCTTGGGAGGGGCCACGCCCCAACCACCTGAGCTTCATTATCTTTTATGAGCTTGTTTCCGGAGCAGCTGTTGCCTTCGTTTCTCCGCCCTTCTTAATCTGGTGTCAGAGACAAACTCCCTCTGATCTTCCCCACTGCTCCATGCCTCAGGTGCCTCCTGGTGGCCAACCAGCCTCTCTGGTCCCTGCTCTGCATCTGAACCCTGCTCAGGGTCCTCCACCTCCTCCATAGCTGACACATAGGGTTCGTGGCTATCTGAGTCTCTCAGCAGCTGCAAAGGATCCTGCTGAGTCACAACAGATAATGATATCTCAAAAATTGAAAATAGTCTTCCTGAATGCTGGACAGTGCCACAATTTAACAGTTTTAAAGAAAAAATATGACAGACTGGTAATTTCTACCAAAAAGTTAGGTTGCGAGTATTGTGCAAAGCATAACTTCATAAAAGAAAAAAATGTTCATGTGTCAAAAGAATGGAAATATTTTCAGATTGAGGCATCAGGAAAAATAAAGAGGTACAACAGGCTTTTCTAAGGAAAAATTGAAAGAATTTTTTTCATCAAAATCTTATAACATTTGTAAAGAGAACTTAAAACAATGTGAGCAGGATTCAATAACAAAAGAAATAGATAAGATCAATGAAAAATATGTACGTACTACTTGTAGAGTATTTAATACACTTTATATCCTGGCACAAAGATATAAACCATTTTCAGACATAGATGATGAGATAGAAATGCAAATTAAAAAAGTATTAGATATGGGAATAGGATTACATTCACAAAACTGCAGTGAAAATAGTTGATTTCATTGCAAAAGAAATATAAAAAGAAATATTTATTAAAATTATTAAAAATAAACTTTTTAAAAAAGTTTTTTATTTTTTATTTTTCTACAAATATATTGTTGTGTGAACAGTGTGGAACCAGAGTTACATTTTGGTACAAATAAAACAATACTCTTCATATTTAACACTATTTACAATCTCATAGACTTTTAGTTGAATTATTGATATTTTGTTGAATTATAATCTTTCCTTAATTATTCCATATTTCAGTATATTAATTTTATGCTAATCTCCATATTCTTGATATCACTCATTTTACTACAGATAGAATACTGATAATCATATTTGTGTCAACTTCTAAAGCGTTGCCATGACTATTATCAGGCTGGTATGGGAAGGGGGGGGGGGGGAATTCCATGCATGCCTTTGGCCGGAGTCGGATCTCATGTCTACAGCCTAGTTGGAGAATATGAGTTATGACGCAGGACAGAAGGGAGGGGATACAGGGGTAAAGTTCAAATGCAATTAAGCAAAAGCAGTTTTGGCTCCACCGGAGTCCACGCCAGAATATCGATCCTAATAAATGATTGGATTTCCTTTGAGCTATGTCTGGAGGCTTGTAAATTAATTAGGCCATCTTCTGGGAACTTCAGAGAGCCAAAAAAAAATTCCGGGTTTCCTGAAGCCCAGGCGCTCCGAGCACTACCCTAATGTTTAGGCTGCTTGGAGGGAAAATCAGGCAACAAGAGATTGATTGCAGCTGGAGGTATGCAGCAATGCCAAGCCTTTCTAAGAAGCAGAAGCAAGAGAAGATAAATACTGGTGGAAATTCCCTTGCCCTAGTCCCCAGATACAGGGAAGGGTCTCAAGCAAGCTGGCAAGCGTGGACTGGAGGTGGGACTGGCAACAGAGGGAGGATTTTTACCAAACCACCCTTCATGATGAGGGATCATCATGCCACCCAAAAGAGAGGGGAGGGATATCTGATCCTGTTGAAGGGAGGAGATGCAGACTGGAGTGCAGCCCCCCTCCCCCTCCTGATAGAAGGAGAAGGAGCCCTAAACGGCAACCAGTGCCTCTCCCACGCAGCAGGCAGGCTGCCAAGAGCAGGCAACCCCCTCCCTCTCTCCGAACTAGGGGTGAAGAAGATGACCAGCCATATCAGGTGCAAGCATACCAAGGCCGACAGGAGGCTGGAGGATTAGGGCTGAATGACCCACCCCAATTTAGGGGAAAGTTTCACGGAGACTCAGACCAGCTAGCCCTATTCCTTGATTCAGCTGATATCCACCTAGAATGCTATGGGCACCTCTACCCATCCAGAGCCATGATGAATGCCATCACAGAGCATCTAGAGGGAGAAGCAAGGGAATGGCTAGCAGCCCTCCACAAGAGGAGGTCCCCCCAACTGCAAGACATAGATGACTTCCTGCAACTGCTAGAGGGCAGATTTGAGGAGGAGGAGGACCCATATGCAGAAGAGGAACTCAGCAACGTAAAGCAGAGGGGCCGCCCCATCAAAGAGCATATCTGTGAATTTAGGAGGGTTATAGGAAGGCTACCCCCTTTACCAGAGCAGCTGCTGGTGCATTTTTTCAGAACAAGCCTGGACAAGCAAATTCCCATGCCTGAACTACCTAAGGAACCTCCCTCATCCATGTCCCTGAATGAATGGCTGGAGACACTAAAGAAGGGATGGGAGAATACCAAAAAGGCGCTAACAGATGCGGCAGAAGCCTACAAGAAGCAAGCTGATAAACATCGTTCCCTACAACCCCCCTTTCGAGTGGGGGACAAAGTTTTTTTGTCTACTAAATACATAAGATTAAAGATGCCTAGTAAGAAATTAGGTCCAAAATTTCTAGGTCCTTTCCCAATAGAAAAGATAATTAACCCAGTGACAGTTCGACTCAGCCTACCCAGACTCTTAGGGAAAATTTACCCGGTATTCCATTGTAGCTTATTGAAGCCGGTAAGGGAGTCTAGCACGAGACCATCCACCCAAAATCCACCTCCTCCCGTAGTGGTAGAAGGGGAAACACATTATGAAGTGAAAAAAATATTAGATTCCAGTCTGTATAGAGGTCGTTTACAATATTTAGTGCATTGGAAGGGATACCCTTTGTCAGAAGCTACGTGGGTGAAAAGTTGGGATCTGAAAGCAGATAAATTAGTGAAGCAATTCCATGAGAAATTCCCTGATAAGCCAAAGGGTTCCCCTGGGGGAGGAAGAGGTGGTTAAATTTTGATAGTTAACATTTATGTTATTCTCTTTTCAGGAAACGTTTTTCTCTTGAGGAGAGGCCGCCTGTCAGGCCTGTAATTCTGTTCCTTTTAGGATCTTTGGCCTGCCACATAATTAAAACATATATATTATGCTGTTTCATTGGTATAGTAGTTGGGAGGGGGGAATAGAAAGGAGTAGGATTGTGGAATGTATTGTTATGGATTTCTTAGAAGCTCAAGGTCGTCTTTTGTCTCCGCACCTCGACACCTGGCCGGAAGAAGAGGGGTGTACATGCCAGCATGGAAGATGAAGATTGGACCATGTGATGAATTATGGGGTGTGGGGATAGATGATGAACTTTTAACTTGGGGAATTCACCGGATGTACCTTAGAGTTGAAATTTCAACAGCATAATGCCAACATGCCTGTCTTATTAAATTGGAGTTTTAAGGACTACTTTGCCTTGGACAATGATTTAATTCTGCATGATATTTGGAACGCTGACACTCAGGCTGCACAAGGTGCTTGATCAACCTAACCACAGTCCTGAAACTGGGGATCAGAGCAAAAAGACTGGCCCACCTGATCCGGTTCAAGCAGGTTGATGGTCCCTAATGGGAGGAGCCTATGCCACCCACTTGACTGAACCAGTGAGGCTAGAGCTAGCAGATCACTGGGAAGTAATTCGATTCATAATAGCCCCCAAAATAACAGACGCAGTCATACTGAGACTTTTCTGGCTAGACAAGTGGGGAACAACTATCTGGTGGCAAGGGGATACCTGCAGATGTAGGATATCAAGAGGCCCCCAACCCCTCCCACTCCAGCAAGCAGAAGCACCACCCACGCTGGAAACCCCCCAAGAGAGCCCATGAGAACAACTGGCAACCACATCCGACAAAACCCCAGAGGCCGAACTGATTCCGGTAGAATATCAGGACCTCGCAGAAGTATTCAGCGAGGCCGAGTGCGATGTTCTGCCTCCCCAACGGGAGACAGACTGTTCCATCGAAATCATCCCTGGGGCAAAACTACCCAAGCCCAAACTGTATGCCATGACGCCCCAGGAAATGCAAGAGATGTGCAAATACATAAACAAAAACCTAGCAATGGGGTTCATTGAGCCAGCCAAGCCATGGGTCGCGGCACCAATCCTCTTCAAAGAAAAAAAAGGATGGCACTATGATACTGGGTGTGGACTTTTGAGGGATAAATGGGGTGTGCGTACATAACCTATACCCCTCCCACTCATGAAGGATATGCTGTCTCATCTGGCCAAAGGAAAAGTCTTCACCAAACTAGACCTCAGAGAAGCATACTACCGAGTACATATCAGAGAGGGAGATGAGTGGAAAACAGCGTTCAACTGCCCCCTAGGGAGCTTTCAATTCAAAGTGATGCCTTTCGGGCTGCAGGGGGCCCCAGCGGTATTCATGCAGTTAATAAATGAGGTGCTGCACAAGCATCTCTACAAGGGGGTCCTCATCTACCTAGATGACATCCTTATCTACACGGAGACCATGGACGACCACGTACCCCTGGTCCGCCAAGTTCTGGAGAAACTTCTGGCAGCCAACCTGTACATCAAGGTATCAAAATGCAAATTCCACTGTGCACGGTTAGACTACCTGGATTACCGAGTGTCAAATGAGGGAATAAAGATGGACCCAGCGAAAATGCAAGCCATCCTAAGCTGGCATCCCCCTCGCACCCACAGACAGCGACAAAGCTTCCTAGGGTTGGCAAACTTCTACAGGCAATTCATCCCCTCCTTTGCGAAGATTGCCAAACCCCTGACAGACCTCCTGAGGACAGGGAGCCCAGGAACGAAACCTCATCCAGGACAACCCCTACCATGGGACCTAACCTGCCAAGAGGCGTTCGAGACACTAAAAGAAATGTTTGCAAGGAGCCGGTGCTGAAGCATCCTGACCCTGAGCAACCTTTCGTGATCCAGGCAGACGCCAGCGATGTGGCAGCGGTGCTACTTCAACCAAGGAAACTTACAACCTACACCTCCCGCAAGCTCACAGACACAGAGAGACGATGGGCCGCAAGGGAAATGGAGGCTTTCGCAGTGAGATGGGCAGTGCTAACCTGGAGACACATGTTGGAAGGGAGCCAGAAACCGTTTGAAGTCTCGACTGACCATAAAAATCTGGAGGCGCTTAGGACCCCACAGAAACTATCACCCAAACAAGTCCGATGGTCTCAATACTTCAACCGTTTTGATTTTGTCTTAAAGCACATTCCAGGCAGGAGGAACTTTCTAGCTGACGCCCTCTCCCGCATGCCTCAGTACAAATGCGAACAGGAGCACGTACTAGACACCATCATTCCCTCTACTCAAACAGCTGCCCAAGTAACCAACAGGGAGCAACGCCGTGACCAGCAAGGCCAACCCGCAAGCAAGCTAACCACTCAAAACTGAACTGTTAGCAAGTCCCTGGTTCCAAAACAACCAACACATCTTGACGAAAAGAGATGACCTTGCATGGAAGGGGACAAAACTCTATGTCCCAGAATCCCTACATTTCCTAGTTCTCCAGAGGAGTCATGATGCCAAACCGACAGGCCACTTTGTGTTCCTAAAGACTTTACACTTAGCCCAGAGGCAATTCTGGTGACCTGGTAAAAAGTAAGATGTGGATAATTACGTGAAAAGTTGCACCATCTGCGCAACAATGAAGAGACAACCAGGAAACCCCCCCACCCCCGGACTGTTGAAAACAGTAGCAGAGCCAACAAGGCCATGGGAGGAGATCGCAATGGACTTTATAGTAGAGTTGCCAAAAAGTGGGGGAAACACGGTGATTTGGACTGTAATCGATCTGTTCTCCGAACAGGCACACTTCATACCCTGTAGAGGACTACCCTCGGCTCACAAGCTGGCTAAACTGTTCGGGAAGCATATCTACCGATTGCATGGAGTACCTCAAAGAATTATCTCAGACAGAGGGGTCCAGTTCATGGCTAAGTTCTGGAGGGAGTTCCTGTGGTCCTTTGGATCATCTCAGGGTCTTAGTTCAGCTTTTCATATGAGCACCAATGGGGCAGCAGAGAGACTGAACGCCATGATAGAGCAGTACCTGAGGTGTTACATGAACTATCAGCAGTCCAATCGGGCAGACCTTTTATCTTTTGCTGTCCACAGTAGCACAGGACTCACACCGTTCAAAATAGTGAGCGGTATGGACTTGGTCCCAATGCCTGAGTATCCAAGGGATCCCCTCTCCTCAGTCAGCTGGACTTATTGGATGTCGATGCTGAAATCAACCTGGGAAAATGTCAAAAATGCACTGGCTAAAGCAGCACAAACCTATAAGAAACAGGCAGATAAACACCGGGCTCCACAACGGCCATTCCGTGTGGGAGAGAAGGTTTACCTCTCCACAAAATATTTGAGATTAAAACTGCTTAGCAAGAAACTGGGGCCGAAGTTTATGGGACCGTTCCCCATACTAAAGATCATCAACCCAGACACAGTGCAATTGAAACTACCTCGATTGTTGAGGAAGATACACCCAGCATGTCATAGTAGCCTCTTAAAACCTGTGATCAGATCCACTCTGAGACCACTACCCTGGGAATCCCAGGGCCCTATGGTCATAGGGGGCCAAACCCATTATGAAGTTCTGCGAATCCTCGATTCAAGGTGGCACAGGAGACAACTCCAATACTTAATCAAGTGGAAGGGCTACCCATTATTGGAGGAATCTTGGGTGAAAAGTAGAAATATCCAGGCTGATCGCCTCATAGCAAAATTCCATGCAGAAAATCCAAGCAAGCCTGGGGGAGGGACACATCCCTAAATTATATATCTGTAGTCAAATTTTCTTTGTGTCACACACGTTGCTTTCGGGAAGTAAGGGGAGCCAGATGTCAACTTCTAAAGCGTTGCCATGACTATTTTCAGGCTGGCATGTCGGGGGGGAATTCCATGCATGCCTTCGGCCAAAGTCGGATCTCAATTTTGGCTCCACCGGAGTCCACGCCAGAATGTCGATCCTAATAAATGATTGGATTTCCTTTGAGCTATGTCTGGAGGCTCGTAAATTAATTAGGCCATCTTCTGGGAACTTCACAATTTGTTATGTTTATCAGACTTATATAATTTTAATAGTAATACACATATTTATATTGAATTATAATCTTCCATTGTTCCCCTTTCTAATTTTAAGTTATGGCACTGTTTTTTTTAAAGTTTTTTTTATTAGATAAACATTAAAAACAGTGGACATAGTGTAGCATTTCTGGCATAAACATTTCCATATAGTGATTAGATCTTGCAACAATTATATTTTGTATCCATTACATAGGTATGTGTAGTCAGTCAGATTACCTGTCCATTGATCCTTTCTTTTATATAATTACTAATCATACAAGTACATATCCAATTCCTACCTATCACACATTCTTAATACCATATTTTCCAATTTTTAACTTGTCTGTGTTTTTCTGTCCTGGCTTTTCCCCCTCATTTCTAACCATTGTTACCATTTGTCCAGATTTCATGATATTCCGTCTCAGTTGTCTTTGAGCTCTAGAGTCGGTCTGTCCATTTCTGCGCACACCAGTATCTTATTTATTATTTCTTGTTCCGAGGGAGTCTCTTTATTTTTCCATTTTTGTGCAAAAACCAGTCTTGCCACCATTAAAATATGCAGCATTAAATATAGTCCATCTTTGCCATGTTTTTCTTTTGTGATCCCTAGTAGAAATAATTCTGGCCTCAATTTCATCCTTTGATTTAACATCTCTTCCAAATACTTTCCAAATACTTTCTTATCTGATACCAAAAATCCCTAGTTTTCCTGCACTCCCACCATATATGGTAGAAAGTCCCTAGTGCAGCATTACATTTCCAACATCGATGCCATGTTATATTTAAAAAATTATGATCTTTCATTATTATCTTGTTCAATATGTTGTTTTCATGCCAATCAAATTCACTATATAATTCCTTTCACTACACATAAAATGTTGATAATCATATTTGTCACATTTTAACAAATTTATATAGTTATACTAATAATACACATAGTTATATTAAGTTATAACCTTCAATCTTTTGCTTATTCAATATTTCTGTTATTTTTATAGCCATCACCGTTTTATTCAGATGTATTCAAAAATTTTCATCATTAAAAGCCTAGATTCCCTTCTTATTATTAATTCAACTGAAAAATATATATTATATTAATCCTCCATTCTCTAACTTCCAGCCATATTTTAGCTTATCTCACTGTTATTTTAAGGAAATGCCCCGCTTTTTATCCATCATCTCTCACCTACTTTACAGCTTTAATTTTCCATTTCTTAGCTTCTCCCATATATTTTTTCTTGGATCTTCTTTATCTGCTTGCACTGCTTGGCCAATCCTCTTAAATATTTCTTTGTTCTCTACCTTACTCCATTGTCTAAGTTTCAAATTATCTACTCTTACCCCTGTTTCTCTCCCAAAAAAATATTTTTGTATTTCCAGTTTCTGTTTAACTTTGCTTAAAATACAGTATTTTTTGGAGTATAAGATGCACTTCCCCTCCCCCCATCTTATACTCTGAATGTAGTTTTTTGGAAGCTTTTTTTCAGCCCTAATGAGATGCTAACAAGTGATGTGATCTTCCATTTCAGGCAAAGCAGGGACGATCGGAAGATCGCTTCACTCGTTAGCACCTCATTTGGGCTGAAAAAAAGCTTTGAATATTTTTACTGCAGCATACTGTTGGAAAAATGTCCCAGTTTGTTTGAGCTGGGAGAAGCCAACGGTGAAAGATTTGAAGACTGCCTTAAGAGGTACTTTTGTCCAGTTTCTCTTTTTTGGAGGTAAACCTCTCAAGGACAAGGCAGAGAGTTCTGTGACTACATGATTTCTATTCTTTTGGGGATAATCCCTTTAAGGGCAAGGCAGGGATTTTTCCTATCAGCTATCTGAGTTTTCTCAATGGTTTCCTTCAGGCAAGCTCTGGGCTGGTTTGTTGATTCAGCTTTGTTACATTTTTACAGGTGTGAACTGCTTTTGGCTGAATTCCCAGAGTTAGGCAGATTTTTCCCTCCTATTTTCCTCCCCAAAAACTATGGTGTGTCTTATACTCTGAAAAATACAGTACTCTCCCCTTGGTTTATTTCATCAATCATTCTTATTTTTATCTTTTTTGTCTTGTCTTCTTGCTTGTTGTTTTGTCTGTTCTGTTTTTCCAGCTGCTCTTTTAGTTCCCAAGTGCCCTAATTTCTCTTTGTCTTTTGTGTTATAATTTCCAGCTTTTCATCTATGCTCTGCATTTTATTCAAAATCTCCTCACATCCTCTTGTCAAGATATCTTTAACACCCAGGATTAACAACACAATTTTTTCCCAGTTTCCACTCATTTTTTATTTATTTATTTTGTTTCTTTTTGTCCAACAGTCCAACAATCTTATTTTCAAACCTAAAACCACTTCTCAAATGATTCGATATCCAATGTCTAAGAGATTTTGTATCCCAAAATTAAATTAATCAGTCAATCAATCTGTTCCTCTACCTTTTTTCCTTGGGTGCCAAAATCTCTGGTCCTCCCTATTCTATTATTTTCTTCTATGTTTTTGTACTGCCTCATTTAAGAAGGCAGTCTTATCTCTTCTAGCTAATCTCTGGAATTCTGCATTCAATTGAATGTATCTTTCCCTTTCTCCCTTGCCTTTTGCTTCCCTTCTTTCCTCAGCTATTTGCAAAGCTTCCTCAGACAGCCATTTTGCTTTCTTGCATTTTTTCTTGCAGATGGTTTTAGTTGCAACCTCTTGTACAATGTTGCAAACCTCTGTCCATAGTTCTTCAGGCACTTTGTCTATCAGATCTAATACCTTAAATCTATTTGTCACCCATACTATTTATTCATCAGGGATATGAACTATATGGCCTAGTTCTTTCCCCTACTTTCTTCAATTTAAGACCAAATTTTGCAATTAGAAGCTCATGATCTGAGCCACAGTCAGCTCCTGGTCTTGTTTTTACTGACTGTATAGAGCTTCTCCAACTTTGCTGCAGAGCACATAGTCAATCTGATTTCTGTGTTGACTGTCTGGTGATGTCAGTGTAGAGTCATATCTTGACCATCATATTCTCTTGACAAAATTCTATCAGTCTGTGCTCTGCTTCATTTTGTACTCCAAGGCCAAACATGCCTGTTATTCTGGTTATCTTTTCGCTTCCTACTTTAGCATTCCAATCACCCATGATGATAAGCACATCAATTTTTAGTGTTAATTCTATAAGGTGCTATAGGGCATCATAGAACCGGTCAATTTCATCCTCTTCAGCACCAATGGTTGGGGCATAGACTTGGACTACTATGATGTTGAATGGTTTGCCTTGGATTTGAACTGAGATCATTCTGTCATTTTGGGGATTATATCCCAGTATTGCTTTTCTTACTTTTTTATTGACTGTAAAGGCTACTCCATTTTTTCTGAGAGATTCTTGCTTGCAGCAGTATACCTGATGGTCATCTGAATTAAATTCACCCATTCCTGCCCATTTTAATTTACTGATTCCTAAGATGTCGATGTTCAGTCTTGTCATCTCTTGTTTGACAACATCCAGCTTGCTGTCAGGCCTGCAGCTGGTTCCTTTTAGGATCTTTGGCCTGCCACACTAACATTCTTTTCTACTATGCTTTTCATTAGTGGGGAATTGGGAGGGGGAATAGTAAGGAGTAGAATGTGTTGTCAAAATAAAATATTCCTTTCTAGAAAGCCAAGGCCATCTTTTGTGCTCTACACCTCTGAGCCTGACTGGAACTGGATGGGTGGAACTGCCAGTGTGGCAGTGGAAGATTGGACCATGTGATGGACTTGTGGGTGTGGGGGCAAGATCATGACATTTCAACTGGGTGGGAAACCCCAGGAACCTTTCAGATTTGGGTTTCCCCAGATGTGCCAACGTGTCTCTCTTAATAAATTGGAACTTAGAGTAATACTTTGCCTTGGACTCTGATGTAATTTTGGATGATATTTGGAATGCTGACAATTGCCTTGATTCACGGATCTTACATTTCAGGTTCCTATGGAGATCTTTACAGCATCGGACTTTTCTTTCACCATCAGATATATCCA
Organism: Natrix helvetica; assembly: GCF_964273705.1. Lineage (NCBI taxonomy): Eukaryota > Metazoa > Chordata > Lepidosauria > Squamata > Natricidae > Natrix > Natrix helvetica. Next base: position 59,449,781 of record NC_138549.1, on the reverse strand, counting down.
CAGCGGGGGAGGAGGAGCCAATGTCACAACAAGACAGCATGCAGTCTTGATTGTCCAAGACCGCCGTTGATACTTTTACTGCTGTACGGTCCATATGGACCTGTCAGGCCTGTAGTTATGTTCCTTTTGGGATCTTTGGCCTGCCACACTTTCTATTAATTTCTTATGATGTTTCATTAGTGTAGTAGTTGGGAGGGTGGAATAGAAAGGAGTAGAATTGTGGAATGTGTTGTTGTCATTCTTTCTAGAAGCCCAAGGTCATCTTTTGTCTCTGTACCTCGACACCTGATCGGAAGCGGAGGGGTGTAGATGCTAGCGTGGAAGAAGTAGATTGGACCATGTGATGGATTATGGGTGTGGGGATAAGATCATGAACTTTCAACTGGGTGGAATCCCAGGAAGCAAATCAGATTTGGGATTTCATAGCACAATGCCAATATGTCTTATTAAATTGGAGTTTTAAGGATAGCTCTACGTTGAATTCTGATTTAATTCTGCATGATATTTGGAATGCTGACATTATCCCAAATCTCCCTTTAAAATAAATCTCCAGCACCCTCCCCCTCGCACGGGGGGGGAGGGGCTGGAAAGGGGTGCTGAATTCCCAACGCTGCCAGGGACAGCATAAAATATCAGCGAACAATTATGAGTAAGCTTTTGGAGATAAGAAGTTGAGATGAGACACTTCTCTGCAAATCTTCAAAGGCAAAGGAATTTCTGCTTCAAGATTTATTGCATCTGGGAAGAGGCACAGCCTGATGGGGATGGAACGGAGGGGGCTGGAAAGGCTTTTTCTACATCCAACTAGAGGATGGCCAGAAGATTTGATAAATGGAGATCCCAGCCATCCCCACGCAGTCATCTCTGATGGGCTTCCCGGACCATTTCGGACAACTAAATGTGAGTGCATGCTCCCCCTCCTTCCCCCCAGTTTGGAAGCAAGGCTTGGAAAAAAACCTGGAGTGGAGGTTTTGACTCCTTCCAGACAGCGATAAATGAAATGACTTATTATTCTGCAACTGAGTTGAAGACAGATTCCCTATCAAAATGGGAAATTCAACCCAGCCAGCAAGAAGGGATTTGGCCAGCATCTTTCACTTGCCAGCCACCGCAAATTGGGCTGCAGCTTCTGAATGAAGCACCCCCAGATTTGGTTTTCTTCCCAGAGTATGGATGGATGAGATGCCACTGGGCACCTCCTGTGCCATCAACATGGGAAAATGCTCCAAGCCAGCAGAGGGCACCTACTTGGCCCATCTCAAAGACAGCAGAAGGGTCCTTGGCACATAAACCCCCCTAGCCAGCCATCATTGGTTGAACTGAAACCTGTGAATCAGGCAACCCCAGGATGGGTCTTAACCCCAGGTCATGGATGGGAGGGATGCCAGTGGGCACCTGCCCTCCCTCAGCAGATGGCACCATGGCAAAAAACTGGGCAGTGGCCACCCGAGGGATTGACCTCCCCACCGGTTCCAGTCTCCCCTGAAATGCCCCAAGAGGTTCTTACCCCACCTTCCTACAGAGAAGCAATCTCCACAATGGAAGAAGGGTTTACTAAAGGGAGGCCTGCAGGATGGATGGCAGGACAATGTGCATCTGCAATGCCCCAACAGGTTCTTACCCCACCTTCCTACAGAGAACCAATCTCCACAATGGAAGAAGGGTTTACCAAGGGGAAAGCTGCAAGATGGATAGCAGTCCAATGTGATGAGGCGGTTCCGAAGTTTAGAGATGTAACTAGGTTCCTTTCCTCGGGGGGCCAATAAAATGCCACCGTTGCTGTCAACTTGGCCACAGAACATCAGAGTGCTTGGCTCCAGCCCCAATGCCACAAACGTGCACACCAACCACCAGGGTGGTAAAGAGAAGGCCCCAGATGCCACCACAAAAGAGTCATCTGAACCACCAACCTCTGGAAGAGGATCCCCAACTTAAGGTGACAAAGAGTCCTACCAAAGGGGAGGCCTTGGAAGAGGCAAATGCTGAAGAACAAACGTGTGTACCAATCGCCACGGCGGTAAAGAGAGGGCCCCAGATGCCACCTCAGAAGGGTCATCTGGGACAACAACCTCTGGAAGAGGATCCCCAACTTAAGGTGACAAAGAGTTCTACCAAGATGGAGGCCTCGGAGGAAGCAAAGGGCAAACAATCTCTGGAGGAGGATCCCCAATTAAGGTGACAAAGAGTCTTACCAAGGGGGAGGCCTCAGAGAGGGAAAAGCCCAAACAACCTCTAGAAGAGGATCCCCAACTTAAGGTGACAAAAAGTCCTACCAAGGGGGAGGCCTCGGAGGAGGAAAAGGGCCAGCCGTGGATGATTGAATTCAAGAGCCCAGAACCTGCAGCATCTGCAGCAGAGAGCCCTAACCGGCCATGTGAAGAGGTCACAATGGACTTCATTGTGGAACTCCCAGACAGCAGTGGGAATAAAGTAATCTGGACAGCTATTGATTTGGTTTCTAATCAGGCACACTTCATTGCTTGCTCAGGGTTGCCATCCGCAAACGAATTAGTGAAAATGTTTGTAAAACACATTTATCGCCTGCACGAATTGCCCAAGAGGATCATTTCAGACCGCGGAGTCCAGTTCACAGCCAAGTTCTGGAGAGAGGTCCTGAGATCCATTGGGTCCACACAAGAACTGAGCTCAGAGGTTCATCCCAGCATGAACTGCGCAGCAGAGAGAGACAATGCGGTGGTGGAACAATACATCCAGTGTTTTGTGGACTATCAGCAAGACAACTGGTCGGACTTGCTACCCTTTGCCGAAGTGGCGTACAACGATGCAGTCCACATCAGCACTGGATTTACTCCTTTCCAGATTACCAGTGGCATGGAATTTGTTGCCATGCCTAAGTTGCCGAGAGAACCTCCTTTCTCCATGTCTTTGAATGAATGGATGGACACGCTAAAGAAAGGATGGGAGAATATGAAGAAGGCTCTAGCAGTTGTGGCAGAAGCCTACAAGAAGCAAGCTGATAAACATTGCTCGCTCCAAACCCCCTTCCATGTGGGGGACAAAGTTTTTGTATCTACCAAATACATGAGATTAAGAATGCCTAGCAAGGAATTTGGTCCAAAATTTCTAGGTCCATTCCCAATAGTGAAGATAGTTAACCCAGTTACAGTTCGACTCAGTCTACCCAGAAGTCTAGGGAAAATTGGCCCAGAATTTCATTGTAGCTTGTTGAACCCAGTAATTGGGTCTAACATAAGAGCATCCACCCAAGCTTTCTCTCCTCCTGTAGTGATAGAAGGGGAAACACAATCTGAGGTGGGGAAAATAGTAAACTCCAGGGTGAATAGAGGTCGCTTACAGTACTTAGTGCACTGGAAGGGTTACCCTTTGTCTGAAGCTACTTGGGTGAACAGTGGGAACCTAAAAGTGGAGAAGTTAGTAAAGCAATTCCATGAGAAGTTTCCCGATAAGTCAAAGGGTCCCCCTGGGGGAAGAAGAGGTGTTTAATTGTGTTGTGTTAACTTTTATGTTATTCTGTTTACAGGAAACCTGTCAGGCCTGTAGTTATGTTCCTTTTGGGATCTTTGGCCTGCCACACTTTCTATTAATTTCTTATGCTGTTTCATTAGTGTAGTAGTTGGGAGGAGGGAATAGAAAGGAGTAGAATTGTGGAATGTGTTGTTATCATTCTTTCTAGAAGCCCAAGGTCATCTTTTGTCTCCGCACCTCGACACCTGACCGGAAGCAGTGGGGTGTAGATGCCAGCATGGAAGGAGATTGGACCATGTGATGGATTATGGGTGTGGGGATAAGATCATGAATTTTCAACTGGGTGGAATCCCAGGAAGCAAATCAGATTTGGGATTTCATAGCACAATGCCAACATGTCTGCCTTATTAAATTGGAGTTTTAAGGATAGCTCTGCCTTGAATTGTGATTTAATTCTGCATGATATTTGGAATGCTGACACCTAAACCATCCTGTAGAGACAGTGAACCGGGAGACAAATCCTTGCTGGTCTCAGGGACATCGCAAAGTCCCTGATTGACCCAAGGGAAGCTCTCCAAGCTGGCAGTAAACAGACAGCCCCCAGGCTGACAAAGTCGGAAACAGCTCCGGAAAAAAGGCAGTAACAATGAGTCTATCTGGTGAGATTTTTTCTTTGAGAATGATTGCCCAAAGAAAACCTTTTTTAAAAGATAATTTAGTCCGTTAAGCAAAAGAATAAAGCGGCGAAATTTATCCCTATTGGACTGCCTTAGAAAGTTTTTTTTCCTTTTTCTTTGCAATAATGTTTTGTGGATTGAAGTGATTGTAACGCTTCCGGTTTTTCCTCTTAAGTGAATGAATTGATTTTTTTTCTCCTATTCTTTGCTACCTTATTTTTTGGCTGAACTAAAACCTTTTTTTATTTTAATAATCCTCCCTTCTACTGCTTATTAAATTTTATTAAAGACATTTAGAGACTTTTGTTTTTCTTAAGCCTGAAACGAATAAGAGTAAGTTGAATCTGCCATTTGGAAGCCAGAACTTGTTTTTTTTTAAACAATGTATCCTTTGTTCTATTTCCTTTGATTCTAATGATGTAACTGGAAGGTTTGCAGCTTACTTGTGGAGACTGATAAGAACTCAAGGGCATGGACTGTTCTTTTGCAGGTGCCTTTGTGAAATATTTTGGGCAAGGGAAGGAAAAGAAAAGAAAAAGATAGAAGCCTTCCTTTTTGAAAAAAATTAAAAGAAACTTGTGCTTAAGTAAATTCAAAATAAAAGTACTTTTATACATAAAAGAGACATTGAAGGCGAGAGTGGCAGTGGATGTTAGACTTTTTTTCTCTTTTTTCTCCTCTCTCCTCTTTCTTCTTCTTCTTGGAAATATGTATAAATATGCAGATGAGGAAACCCTAAGTTTTCAAGTTTTTTTGGATGGAATTCAAAATATATTGGAAGGATTTGAGAGATTTGAGAAGAAGTTGGATAGACTATTGTCTTGCACAGCAAAAGATGAAGGGGTTGGAGCCCTAAAAATTAAAGAAGAGAATGAAGATATAGAAGATAAAGATAAGATAACAGATGAACTTACTAATGGAGCATTCATGAGTGAAAGTGGAAAGAAAGGAATATGGAAAAGTGAATTTGATAATCTGGAGCGCTATCCCTCTTGTCAAGATATGGATTTGATGATGGAATTAAGAAGAGAAACAGCTTCAGAAATACGTCTGATAATCATAGACATGTTAATTTCAACACCAGCTCCAGGGCAACGAGACTATATGAGAGATCTTTTAAGCAAAAAAGTGCAGAGAGAAGTTTTTAAAAACCTTATAAAGAAGTTAATAAGAAAATTGACGCAACAACTGGCAAAAGAGATAAGGTTGTTTTGTTACTAGAAAGATACAGGCTGATAATGAATGTTGATAATTAAAAACTTAGTTAATTTTTGGTGATTAATAAGTAGGATTTTGTAGATGCTTTTAGAATGTTTCTTTAAATGTTTATTCGTTAACAAATAATTCATTATGATAATAATAATGAAATAATAATTTCAACTAGTAAAAGCAATTTTGATATAAACTACAAATTGGGACCTGGGAAAAAGATTTATCAATTTTACTAATAAATTTTTGTTTAGATTTTGCTATAAAGATGTAATCTTTCTCAGGTACTTATAAACTCTACTAACAAATTTTTGTTTAGATTTTATTATAAAGATGTAATCCTTCTTGGGTCGGATGAGAGGAGATGTGATATAAATAGTAAAAAAATTTAGATAACTACAATAACAACAAGGAAATGTTAATGGATAATGTTTAATGATTTCTACATGTGTTGGCAATGGTAAAAGCAATCAGATATAAGTTGGGAGGAAAAACGAATATGTTATAAAAGGGTAATTATTTCAGGTTTATTGATATAGTTAATGAATGCCAGTAGGTGGTTGTGTCTTTAAATACAAATGATTCCAGATAAAAGCACGTTTAAATAATTCTAGTCAAATGAGAATGATGGTACATTGATAGTAAAATACATAAAGATTTTTGATTTAAAATGTACAATTCAATATGAAGGAAGTATAAATAATGATTGTGGTAGTAACGCACAAAATCTATTTGTCACCAATCAACATGCTTTCTACAAGATGTAATGAAGAATGATTCTTTTTTTGTGTTTTTGTTTAATTAAAACAATAAAAAATTCAAAAAAAGGATATATCCACAGCTGAGCGTCTTTTCGGCTTTGTCCCAACCACTTCACTCTTTCTGGTGCTACTAGTACAAGCCCTCTGCTCTTCCCCAGTAGCATATTGGACACCTTCTGACCTGAGGGGCTCATCTTCCGGCGTCATATCTTTTTGCCTTTTGGTACTGTCCATGGGGTTTTCATGGGAAAGATATTGGAGTGGGTTGCCATTTCCTTCTCCAGTGGATCACATTTTGTAATATATATTATATAATATATTATATTATATAAAATATATTATATAATAGTTTTTCATTAATATTTTAAAACTCTTGTAACAAAATCTAGTTTTCTGTACCTCTTTTATTGTTCTTATTTAAGTACTAGCTGTACCCGGCCATGCGTTGCTGTGGCCCAGTCTGGTTAAATGGAAAAGAAAGAAAAGAGAAAATGCAAGTCCCCCGGCAGAGGTGGCCCCCGCATGGAAGTGAGCCACGGTGGCCCCTGCAAGAGCCGCCACGGAGGATGCTCCCACAGGCCCCAGCCTGGCTGAGATGAGGAGGAGAGGAGGAGAGGAGGAGGAGATGGGCGCCGCCCCTAACCCGGCTTTCCTCAGCGGTTGCGGCAAGAGGAGGTGGCCGGTGTCCCCTGAGGAGGAGGAGGAGAAGGAAGGAGCCACCCCTGGTGACGTGGACACGAGGCAGCCCCCACTGGCCGCAGCCCCATCCAAAGACGCCGTCGCCACTGCAGTCGCCACCTCACGGGGCACCCAGCAGCCGCCCCAGCCCCGCTGCGCCTCAGGCTGACACCGCCATCACCCATCGGAGCCGCCTTGGCGAGGCCGTAGCTGGCTCCCTGTGAGGGGGCTGGAGAGCGCACACAGACGGCTGGGCTGAGGAGACACTCTGCCTCCACTTCCTCTGGAGCTCCACTGGGCTGGGCGGGGGGAGGCTGGCTTAAGGGTGGGAGGAGGCAGCTGAGGGATGGGGCAGGCACTGTCCTGCCGCAGACAGCAAAGGCCTGGTGGGAGGGGAGGAGAGAGAGGGGAGGGGGAGGCTGAAAGTCTTCAGCTCCCCTTGGTGGAAATGGCAAAGCTCATTGGAGGAGGGGCGGAAAGGGGAAAGGGTGCAGCCGCAGCCCAGCCACACATATAAAGGGACCATCGGGACAAAGCTGTAGAGAGGCTGAACTGTTCCGAATATACTATACTGAAGAAATGAATGCTATGGTATAGCGTGTGTTGCTTTTACATCCAGCAGATGGTGCTGGTTTTCAAAAAAGCATGTTTTTACAAAAAAGCATGTTTTTACCTGTTACAGGTGTGACATCTATATAATATACATCTATAAAAACATGCGCATAGTTGAATGCAAAGTTGTGTCAAAATTTCAAACAATCGGTGAAGAACTTTCGGAGATTTAAGATTTTGAACAAACAAACATTACATTTTTATTTATATAGATTAAATGCATGGCATAAGATGAGGTGAGAAGTGGTTGGGAGGGGAGGGGTGAGAAGAGGCTGGGTGAGGCACCCCTCAACATGAGTGACATCAAGTTAGCTATGCCCACCAAGTCACATGATCACCCAGCCATGCCTTCACAGCCGGTCATTAGGGCAGAGAACTGGTTGTTAAATTATTTGAACCCCATCACTGCTTATAATTTCATGTGAGTTTGGGTATCTGGTTGATGGGAATAGACATGTCATAATCATATTTAAGTGGTAGATGAGAATGAGGAGCAAATTCAAGTCAGGCTTGCGAGAGCCCCAAATGACAAACAGCAGTAGGAACAGCAGCACTGAAGGTTTTCTTGATTTGGAAAACCTATATAATCCCCCAGAAACAGACTATTAACTGTTGAATGAGACACATCCTTAAGTTAAGGAAAGGTTGAATTATGACAGTATTTTAGCTGCTGCTTAGTACAAATGAAGCATTTTGATTTCCCATTGCATTCCTCAAGAAAGTATTCATCCAGATATGTCCATAAACTATTAGTATAGTAAGTTGCAAGTATTGGAGGGCTCAGTCAACAACAGATGATTCAGGAGCTCTTGAAAGTACAGGTCTGTTGAGATGGGCCAAAATGAATATAAGAAAAGAGTGTGTTGCTCAGTGAACTTCCTCTTGCCTGTTTCTCAAAGTTGGCCCAACGTTTTTTTAAAAAGAATTTTATTAGTTTTTAAAAACATTTATAGGAAAGGGTAAGTAGGTATACAAAAAATTTTGACAGCTACATCGTGCCAAACGTAGAAATCCCCCCAAATCTCACAACTTTTACAAAAGAGAAAACCAAAAAGTAAAAGATAAACAGTAACAGCTTTTTGTTTTACATTGTATCAACCATATGTTCAATCATCTCTTGTGTCACTTCCAGCAATTACATTATATCAACAATTGCAATAATGTTTCAAATATATTTATTTTTGTGACCTGAGTCTTTTCAATATTGCTTCCTCCCCCCTGTTTTCTGGCAGAGCCACGGCCCCTCCCTCCTTCATATCTTGTGCACTGTCCCCTGTTTCATCTAGGAGAGCACTGTATTTTTTAATGAAGGCCTCTGCCTCCGCAACTGTATTAATTCTAATTCTGCTACACTCCCAGAAAATCAACATTCCTTCTGGCAATAACCATCTAAACCAAACTCCTTTATTATATAATTTCTTTGATAAAGAGGAATATATATACTTCTTCCTCTTATCTCTTATTTTTTTCGGAATTTGTTTAAGAATGGTTATTTCGTTATCTTTATATTTTAATAGTCCCCCCCTCTTTGAGCTCCTAAAACCTCATCTCTTGTAGTCTTCCTAAGAAATTTAACATGTACTTCCCTTGGAACATTGTGTGTTCTAGCATATGCTGAGTTGATCCTATAAATCAAATCAATGTCCCACCACAGCTGTTCTTTATCCCTTTTAATATATTCTGCTAAAATTGTAGTCATAATATCCTTAAGATCTTCATCTTCTGTCTCCGGTAAATTTTGAAATCTAAGAAAAAAGGACATTCTTTCAAGGTCCATCTTTATCATAAAGTTTTCAAGTTCTCTATTCCCCTTCTGAACTATCTTAACCTCCTCCCTCAACCCAACAGCGCCCTCCTCCAACACCCCAATCTTTTGTTTATTTTCTGTTGTTTGCTGTTGTGTTTCTCTGAGACGTTCATTTAAGTCTGCCAATTGTTTTTTCAGTTCGTCTTGTCCCTTCATAATAGTTTGAAACACTTGAGCAACAGATAAGTCCTTTGAACTCTCTTCAGTTGTTTTTGGTTGTAAAAATGAAGCAATTTTTGTCTGTTGCGTAGTCGGGCTAGACGTAGAAGATGTCGGCGCTGAAGATGCCTTCCGAGGCGGTGGCTTTTTGGGCCCCATGTTAAGTTCAGAGATACCTATAAATCTTATACAAAAGAAATGGCGTCTGTGGAATGCACCGCTGAGAGAGATCGTGGAGGCAAACAAGCCCAGAGGTAAAAGTTAATCCTCAATCACAGCTCCAAGCCAAAGGATAAGAATCAAATACTCCAAATCCAGAGGGACCACATAACAAGAGAGGCTCCAGGAGATCTTCAGGGTATAATAATAATATAAAGCCAGAAATTCTTTCAAAGGGGAAGCTTCATTCATAAGAGCAAAGAAGTTGGCCCAACGTTTTAACTTAACATGCTGTCCAACTGACCACCTATCAGATATTTTCAAACTTGTACCATAAAGTAAATATTACCATTAACTGATTTCAGGAGGGGCTACTTACATGAATACAAGTCATAAGGTGATCTATAGATAGATGTGAAGCCTAATGGTAATGGAATCAAATAATAAATTTAACCTAACAGGGAGTTACAAAAGATGTGTTATCACTTGAAAAGGACATTCTTAGAGATCAAGTTGAGAAGTAAGGTGGGACAACTGTAAACTACTTCTTTAATTGATAATTATAATTTTCTTTAAAAGATCAATCTAAATCTTGCTATATAAAAGGAAAAATCCCTTAATTTACTGATCGGAGGAAGCATTCCCATGTCTGGGAGAGAGCTTCCAAGGTAGGGGTGGATTTCAAATGTTTTTACTACCGGTGCTATGGGCGTGGTTTATTTTGTGGGTGTGGCCTATTTTGTGGGCATGACTTGGCGGTCATGTGACCAGATGGGCAGTGGCCAACTTGTAAAATGTGGTGAAACTCACTTAACAATGCTTAGCAACCAAAATTTTGGTCATAAGTTCTCTTTCTTTTCTTTCTTTCTTTCTTTCTTTCTTTCTTTCTTTCTTTCTTTCTTGTGTGTGTCTCTCTCTCCCTCTTTCATTTTTCTTTCTCTTTCCTTCTTTCTCTTTCTCTCTTTCTTTCTCTTTCTTTTTCTTTGTCTCTTGCTTTCGTTTTTCTCTCTCCCCCTTCCTTCCTTCCTTTCTTTTTTTTCTTTTTCTTTCTCTTTCTCTTTCTCACTCTCTCTCTCTCTCTAACACACACACACACACAAACACACACACACACACACACACACACACATGGTCTGAGCACATAGATGAGGCCCTTCCTTGGGAGTTATCCTGCGTGGATGCGTCTGGCTGCAGCAGTGGCAGCAGAGCAGACCCTGCCCTTTGGCCCATTCCCCTGGCCGCATCAACTGCGGTGGCACCAGCGGACGGTGGGATATTCTTTCTTTTGGTGGAGAAGGAAGAAAGTGCTCTGAGGGGGCAGGCAGTGCACACCTGCAGGAGCCCTGGGACATCCACCTGATACCTGCCCAAAAGAAAGAATATCCCACTGTCCGTTGGTGCCGCTGGGGGAATGGGCCCCCTAAGGGCATGGTGTACTCTGACACCACTGCTGCTGCCACTGCTGCCAGGCGCATCCATGCAGGATAACTCTCCAGTGCAACACGGTTCTTGGAGGGTGGGATATTCTTTCTTTCAGCAGCGGGAGAAGGAAGAAAGTGCTCCAGGAGGGCAGTCACCAGGCGGATGTCCCGGGGCTGCTGCACATGTGCACCTCCTGCCCTCCTGGAGCACTTTCTTCCTTCTGCTTCCAAAAGAAAGAACATCCCGCTGTCCTACTGGTCCTGCATGGCACAGTTCCGGGACAGCAGGATGTTCTTTCTTTCGGCAGTGGGAGAAGGAAGAAAGTGCTCCAGGAGGGCAGGCGGTGCACATGTGCAGCAGCCCCAGGACATTCGCCCGGGAAAGAATATCCCACCATCCATTGGTGCCACTGCACTTGATCCAGCCAGGGGAACGGGCCCCCAAAAGGCAGGGTGTGCTCTGCTACCACTGCCATTGCTGCCAGGCGCATCCATGCAGGATAACTCCCCAGTTCAATGCAGTTCCAGAATGGTGGGATATTCTTTCTTTTGGCGGCAGGAGAAGGAAGAAAGTGCTTCAGGAAGGCATGTGCCAGGTGGATGTCCCAGGGCTGCTGCACATCAGTGGTGGGATATGACTGGTACTCTCCGCTGCCTGCTGGGAGCACCAGGTACTATTCCGGTAGGATGCTCCAGAGGGCCCACTTGCCCGCCCTCTCTCCTTACCACTATTTGAGCCGACTGGGGCATTTGCACATGCGCACAAGGCATATGGTATCTGCACGATGCTCCGCCAAGAAACTGGAGCGTTGTGGGGGGTGGATATGCATACCAGTTGCAACGGGAGCCAGAACCCATCACTGCTGCACATGTGCACCACCTGCCCTCCTGGAGCACTTTCTTCCTTCTCCCGCTGTCAAAAGAAAGAAAGAACATCTTGCCATCCTGCTGGTCCTGCATGGTGCAGTTCCGGGATGGCGAGATGTTCTTTCTTTCTTTTGGCAGCAGGAGAAGAAAGAAAGTACTCCAGGAGGACAAGCTTAGGGGAATGCTGCAGAAAAGGCTGCCTTCCACCCAGGCCCATGTGCCTCTCATGCTGGCTCCACGGGGCTTTGGGCTCCAAAGCAGCCCACTGGCTTTCCACCCAGCCACCTGCCTGCTCCTTGTAGATCAGCCCATCCGAAGACTGAAGCCCTGCAGAGCTGGTACAAGAGACACACGGGCCTGGGTGAAAGGCAGCCTTTTCTGCAGCATCCCCCTCCCCTCTTTGGATCACCCTGCAGTGGGGAGGGCTCTGCCTTTGCAGAAATGTGGTGGGTGCATGTGCAGTAGCCCCGGGATGTCTGTTTGCCCTCCCGCAGCATCATTGCTGCCACCATGGCCCACTCAGCCCCACCACAATGTCTGTGTTTCCACCAAGGGCCACCCACCCACCCACTGGCTTGGCCGAACTGGATGCCGACCACAGATGGCAAGCGGGCATGGGGACTGCCAATAGGGGCCATGTGGAAGGCAGGGAAGCATGGTAGTGCCACAGGGAAGGGAGTAGGCTGTTTGCTCCCTTCCCCGCAGCCCTGCCATGCTTCCCTGACTTCCACGCAGCCTTCTGCTTGCCTGCCTTCACAAGCTGGCCACCGGGAAGGGGGCAGGGGCAGCTAGCTAAGCAGTGACTCATAGCCTTACCTGGCAGACATATTTGGTGCAGCGCTTCAGGCAGACAAGCTGCAGAGCAGAGACTGGGTGGGGTGAGTGAGTGACTGGGGAACCGGTTCATGGGTGTGGCCAGCCAGCAATCACTACCAGTTCGGCTGAACCAGTCCCAACCGGTAGGAATCCACCTCTGGTCCTAAGGGCCTCCAGATTTTTGTGATCAGTCCAAACTTCAAATGGCACTTGGCTCCCTTCTAGAAAGTGCTGCCAGGTTTTTTTAAAAGTTTTTTTTTAAAATTTTACTACAAACACATTGTTGTGTGAACAGTGTGGAACCAGAGTTACTGTAAAGGCTCCTCTCCTAACTTAAGGAAGTGAAGACTCTTGAAATGGAGTATTTCAAAAGGATTCTTTTATTAAGAAGATTGGAAACCATTAGAGTCAAAGCAACATCTGAATCCCCTTAGGCAATGCAAGTAGAATTAAAGCAGTAGAGACCCCTCCCATTTGTTAGAATGCAGATTCTAGCCAATACACAAGTGTGAAGATGTTTCCTTTATCAACTGCACTGAGAGCCAAATAAACATACATTTCCATGGCTATCTTCCATTACACAATAAAGTGCAATGCCCCAGATGGCCACCATAAACATTCTCCCAAAAGGTGATTTCGGCGCCAGGAAACCAGTTGTAAAATATCAGTTGTCACAGGCACTGCTAATAAATTGACTCCAAGGCACCCCTCTTTCCAACTGAATGGCAGTATCACTTTTAGGGATCTGACAGTTACATTTTAGTACAAATAAAACAATACCTTTCATATTCAACACAATTAACAATCTTATAGACTTTTAGTAGTAATAAACATATTTTGTTGAATTATAATCTTTCCATAATTATTCAATATTTCAATATATTGATTTTTTTTGCCAATCTCCAAATTCTTGATATCACTCCTTTTACTACAGATAGAATACCAATAATCATATTTGTTATGTTTAACAAACTTATATAATTCTAATAGTAATACACAGATTTATATTGAATTATAATCTTCAATTGTTTCCCTTTCTAATTTTTAATTATGCCACTGTTATATTTAAAAAATATCCCCTTTCTAATTCTAAAAAAAAAAGTTCATCTAAGTTATATTTGATAAGTTATATAATTCTAATAATAGTAATAATACACATATTTTGTTAAATTATAATCTTTCATTATTATCTTATTCAATAATTCAATATGTTGTTTTCATGCCAATCAAATTCTACATATCAATCCTTTTACTACAAATAAAATGTTGATAGTCATATTTGTTACATTTTAACAAACATGTATGGCTATACTAATAATGCAAATATTTATATTAAGTTATACTCTTCAATCTTTTGCTTATTCAATATTTTTATATGTTATTTTTAACATATATATATATATATATATATATATATATATATATATATATATATATATATATATATATATATATATATATATATATATAATATGTTATGTTATTACCATTTTATTCAAACATATTCAAAATTGTCATCATTAAAAACCTATGTTCCCTTCTTATTATTAATTCACCTGAAAAAAATTATATTAACCCCCCTTCTCTGACTTCCAACCCCATTTTAATTTATCTCACTGTTATTTTAAATAAATAGCCCCCCCTTTTTTTTAATCCATCATCTCTCACTAGTTTTAAAGCTTTGATTTTCTGATTCTTAGCTTGTCTCCCATGTTCTTTTCTCTATCTGCTTGCAGTGCTTGGCCAATCCTCTGAAATATTTCTCCCTTCTCTATCCTATTCCATTGTCTAAGTTTCAAATTATCTACTCTTACTGCTGTTTCTCTCCCAAGGAAATCTTCCTGTATTTTTATTTCATCTTTAATTTCCCTTAAAATATTCTCCCCTTGGTTTATTCCATCAGTCCTTATTTTTATTTTTAACTCCTTTTTGTCATCTTCTTGCTCATTGTTTCCTCTGTTCAGTTTTTTCAGCTGCTCTTTCAGTTGACTCCTCTCTTCCTGAGCGTCCAGGTTTCTCCTTGCCTTTTGTGCTATAATTTACAGCTTTTCATCTATGCTCTGCATTTTATTCAAAATCTCCTCACATCCTCTTGTCAAGGTGTCTTTAAAATCCAGGATTAACAACGCAATTTCTTCTCGGATTCGACTCATTTTTGTTTTTTATTTTTATTTATTTTGTTTCTGTCTAAAAGTCCAACAATCTTATTTTCAAACCTAAAGCCACTTCTCAAATGATTCGATATCCAATGACCAAGAGATTTTGTACCCCAAAATGAAATTAATCAGTCTGTTCCTCTAATTAGTCCAAAAATGACACCTTCATAAATCCCTCTGCCAATTCATTTTTATTTTGAAGCTTTCAGGGGCCTTTTTAGTAATTAAGTTTTCTTAATCCTGCACTTAAATTTCCACAGCCAGGTCTTTCCAGGATTTGGGGGGTATGTGGTACCTTCCTTTATCAACAGTTGGCACTCTTAAATCAGCTTTCAAGCTTATTCTTCTTTATACAAATGTACTATAATACTCCAAAATTTAAATGTGGTATTAACTTTTTATATAAATAGTTCCAGCATTTTAAAATGCCTTTCCAAGGCCCAATTCCTGTCCATTTTAAAAATCCAATCTTCTGTATTTTAGCAAGTTTTTTTATTTCCTTCCTTTAATTCTTTTCTCTTCCATTTCACAAATCTAAAAATTTTCTCAAAATAGCTCTGTCGCCACCACTTTAAAAGTGATTATGAGTCTCTCTTTCCTGAATATTCTTTTGGGGTTACACTTTGAATTGAAAAGGATTCTTCTCACCTAGTTCCAAACACTGTTCACCAAATCCACCCCAGCACTCTTCTTGGATGTTAAGCTGTCTCTGGCTTTGTGACAGCCATTTTAGGCTGTTTCTTCTCTTGACATGGCATAGAAGAAAAATGCCCCAGGGCTCTGCAGGAGAGTTGTAATCTCCCCTGAAACCTCATAGTATGCTCTTCCTTAGGTTTACCCTCCCAAGGGTTTTTTGGCTTTTTAAAAAAGCCCACGAACAAGCAGAAGCCAGCACAGGGGATGGAGAGCTCTGTTCCTTCAGCTGTTAGACACTGGGACATCACTTCCTCTCCCAGGTTAATAGTGGCCAATGAACTGTGAAAGCCTCTTTCTCCTGCACTGCCCAGCTTCATTCAGTGTCAGTGACTTTTCTGGAAGTGCAGGCGCATGGTTGGAGGTTTCCCTCCTTGTTGTTCTGGAGGAGGACTGCCCCTATGGCCACTGGCTTCTGTCTGAATGACTAATGGCTCCTTGGGGTTTGGCTGCTTTAGGACAGGTTCCTCTGTGAATAGCCATTTGAGTTTCTCAAATGCTCCCTGGCACTCCACGGTCCATTCTAGTGGTTGGCTGGGTCATGGTTCCCCCTCCCTTTTTTTCCTGTTTTTGGCAGTTTGATGATGGACAGGCCTGTTTTGGCAAAAGATGAGATGAACTGTTGGTAGAAGTTTCCAAACCGCAAAAAGCTCTGCAGTTGGTTGTGGGTTGCCACTCCAGGATGGCTTTGACTTTTCCTGGGTCCATTTCTACCTTCTTGCTCAACACATAGCCTAGGTAGTTGAGGAGGGTCTTATGGAACTCACATTTGGATAGCTTGGTGTATAGGTTTGCAGCCAGGACATTTTTTTAGTACCTGCTGGAACAGTTTGATGTGCTTCTCCATCATTTCAGTGAAGATGAGAATATCATCTAGGTACACTAGGACCCTCCTGCAGCACTTCGTTTATGAGTTGCATGAAGATCACAGGGGCCCTTGGAACCTGAATGGCATTACTTTGAATTGGAAGCTTCCTAGTGTGCAGTTAAATGCAATATTCCATTCATCCCCCTCTGTGATCCTCATCCTATAGTATGCCTCCCTCAGGTCTAGCTTGGTGAAGATCTTCCCTTTTGCTAGATGGATGAACATGTCTTTCATTATGGGAAGGATACATTCATGATGGTGAACTTATAGCACCCAGCGCCTTTCTTTTGGGGTCATGGAGTACATTTTTGGCTTAGAGAGCTTTGCACCTGGTAGGATCTCAATGGCACAGTTGGTGGCATGATGGCAGTGTAGCACATTACATTCTTTCTCACTGAACATCCCTGCCAGGTCTCAGTACTCTTTGGGGATTAGCTGGGTTCCTGGCAGTAGCTCGGAGGGGCTTTAAGGCACTCAATTCCTTCAGTTTCTGCCCAGTGCTGGACAGCTCCTCCCTTCTGCCTGCCCTGAAAAGGCAGAGGGCCTCTTCCTAGCCTCATTTTTCTTTCTCCCCCTTCCCACTAGATGGTTTGGTCCCATTTGTCTAACCAGGACAATTCCAGGATCACTGCCTCTGTCATGTTCGGGACTATTACAGACTGGATTATCTCCCAATGTCAGCCCATCTCTAGTTGCACATGCTTAGTATAGTGTATTGCAGGGGAGCCTCCTATCAGTGATCTATCTACTGGCTCAAATCTCATAGCTTGGGGCAATCTCCTCACTCTGATCCCTAGCTTCAGCACTATTGGTAGAAACCTGGTGCAGCCTGAATCTATTACAGCATCCATCTTTCCTTTAATTCCTGACTTTGGCACCATTATTCTTGCAGAGATGGCAAAAGGACAGATGGCCTCACTCACCATAGGGTCATTTCCACCCTCTTCATTGCTGTCATAGGGGGCAGGCTGCTGGTCCCTCTGGGCCTGAGTTCCCTCTCCCTCACTTGAAGGGTGTGAGACCTTGATGGCCTGGCATGCCAACCTTGACTTCTCCATCTCTGATCTTCCCTGAGTCTTTTCCACCCCTCCAGTATTGTTAGAAAGGTGGCCAGGGCTCAGGACCCCAGGGTAGGCTTATGAAATTTGGTTTAATGTCAAGGCTCCAACTAATGAACTCAAGCAAATCAGAATCCTGAGACTTGGCCCCTTCTCAAAGATCTTCTTTAATAAACCCATCAGCACAGCTTCAACTAAATCCCACAGTTTCAGTATATATAAACTAGAAAATAACTCTATCCCCAAATGTCACAGATCACAGTTGGCCAATTGAGTTAATTGGCAGGCTCTTCAGGCACTCCTTTCCCAACCTTCTCTGTTGCCAGTGAAGATGATCTCAGTTCTCATGAGAAAGTTCTCTATTGTGTCTAGTAAGGCATTCCAACCTCCTTCCCATCTTCCCTCCTGTATGCCAACTGAGGAAAAGAGAGATGGCTGCAGCCAGGTTCAATTCAAAGTTGACAACTTTACTGAAATCTAAGTATACTAGGTCTATAGCATTTTGCTGGTCTAAATAGCAATTTAGTTGCTATGTCAAAGAATGAAATAAGATTGATTTGGCATGATCTGTTTTTAACAAATCCATGCTGGCTACTAGTTATAACTTTATTTCCTTCTAGTTGTGTGCAGCTCTGTTTTTTCATTATCTTTTCCAGGATCTTCCAAGGTATTGATGTTAAACGGATTGGTCTGTACTATGTTTTCCTGAAAATAAGACCTATCCCGAAAATAAGCCCTAACATGTTTTTTCCTGTGTATGTCTAATATAAGTCTTACCCTCAAAATAAACCCTACTTAAGCACCTGCATAGCCAGCTGCCCACCCATTCTGTCTGGCTGTGGTGCCACATCCATGAGGCAAGATAGATAGGTGGAGCTGCACCAACTTATCTCAGGAACCCCGTAGCCAGGTCATCCATGCCACAACACCTGCCTTGCCTCGTGGCAGTGGCAGTGGCTCCAGCAGCCCTGTACAGCAGGACCTCACATGGCTGCTGATCCACTTCTTCTACTTGCTCGTGCAACCGCAATGGAGCAGGATTGCCGAGTGATGCACTGGTGCCACACCTACTAGGCAAATGTTGTGGTGTGGATGGCCTGGCTGCAGAGGCCCTGAGATAATCCAGTGTGGGTGCCTGGGGCTACTCCATCTCCACCTCGCCTTGCGGCCATGGCACCACCACATCACTCAGCCTCCTGCTTTGTTGTGGCCATGTGAGCAAGCAGAAAAAGTGGGCCAGTGGCTGCGCATCCTGCTGTATGGGGATGCTGGAGCCACAGCCGTGATGCAAGGCAGGTGTTAAGATGTGGGTGGCCTGGCTGCAGGTGCCCTGAGATAAGCTGGTGTGGGGTGTGTGGGGCAGCTCCAACCCCCACCTCATGGCAGTACATGGCCTCCTGCCCCACCATGAGCAAGCAAAAGATGTGGGCCTCCCATGTACTCTTAAAGTACATGGGGGGGGGGGATAAGATATTCCTCAAAAATAAACCACGGTTCTTATTTTGGAGCCCAAAAGAAAATAAGCCCAGATCTTCTTTTTCGGGAAACATGGTAGTTTCCTGGGTCTGTTTCCCCCCCCCCTTTCTTGAAGATGGAAACCACATCATCCCTTTTCCAATCGTCAGGTACTTCCCTGGTGCTCCAGGATTTTTGAACGATATTGTACAATAGTTCTGAGACCATCTGCTACCATTCACAATCTGCCAATTCTTTCAGAAATCTGGGATATAATCTGTCAGGTCCTGGTGATTTATATTCATCAAGGTCAAATAGGTGTTCTCTTACCATTTTCTTGTTTATTTTAATTTTTATTTCTAATTTGTCTTTTACAGTAATTTTTTTTGGTATGTTGGGCTATATTCTTTTGCATGAAGACTGATGCAAAGAATGAATTAAGCATCTCAGCTTTCTCCCTACTGCTTGTTACTTCCTTGCCATCTTCTCTCTTTAGTATATGTGGATGGTCTTGAGAGATAAGGGAAAGAGATGCTGCATAGGAAACAGACAATAGAAAAGGCTTAAAGATAGGAGGAAAAAATTATCTGGGACCTGCCATAATTGAACAGACATTAAAAGTGGTGACCTTGCATCTTTAGACTTGCAAGATTCTTTTAATGTAGCCTTAGAGTAAAGTAATATTAACTCACTGAATTGTGTTTCCTGTCTGGTTTATTCAGGAGGCATGACATCATCCCAGTTAGGCATACCAGATCTGAGCTGCAAAACTCAAGAAGACCACTAGATGATAGCATAGAGATTAAAATACTCAACACTCTCTTTTGCAGCTGAGATCTGGAGTACCTAAATAATGGGATGGGACACCCCAAAACTAAATATGCTTGGCAATATGTGTACTTCTGTACTTCCACCTAGCAAGTAAGAAGCCTATAGATCAAAGCTATAAATAGCTTCATTGTGAGTCATCTGAATTGCTCTCATTCTTGCATATTGCTGTGATTTAATTGTTGAGTTGAATAGAATAGAAAATTAGTGCTCTCTCAGCAGTTACCATGGTTACTCATGCCAGCAGGTCCAGATGCACATTCTAATTACTGCTCTGTCTCACTCTTTATGGAAATAAAATATAAACCAATACAAAGTGCGTTTTAAAAATGGCAAAGAATGCAAGTGTTAGGATATACAAACAGAACAGATGGGTTTATTGTCATGGTAACATGGCTATCTGGAGGGTTCCTTCAATGCAGAAGTAGACAACTAGTCAAATATAATATTGCCTGTGCAAAAACAACATACAATGGCATGCTTTTCTTAATCCAATTTGGGATGGCAAATTATTTGTATGGATGTATTCTTATATTGTTATCAATATCCCACTTTTACTTATCTTGGATGCTTCCAGAAACAACATCTTTGTTATGTAATTGCCCTATTTATTTCCTTTATACTAGTGTACTTATTCTATTTGAAATCATATTAGATTTTTCCACATCAGTATTCTCAACATCTTTTTGATTTAGCTATCAGAATTACTCATCTGGAAGGGCAGCCACCATTCATTGCTCAGCATCAGGTTAGTAGAACTATGTGTTCCAAACTGCTAAACTCTAAAGGTTTAATTTGGATTTGTTTCAGTGCTGTCTGCCCATCATCTTGGCCACTTTGGATTTGTTTCATTGGCTAACAATAATTACATTTATTTACTTCATTTTTCTACACGAGGAGTTGGCAGCAAACCAATTTAGTATACTACCACCACAATAATGTAGGAACTTATAATTCAAAACAATTAAACTAAAATATTTGTATAATAAAAGCCATATTTGCCAACATGTCAAAGCATAAACATGGTTTGTTCAGTGTTCTATATAGAAGGTAATACATAATATTTTATATATTTTTTATATTTATTGATCTGTTTCTTTAGGTACAAAGTAATAGATCCAAGTAAGACATTAATAACAGGCTGAATCAGTGTTTGGTGCTGTGGAAGCAATCTTCCAAAAGATTGTCCCAGAAAGCTATCTTATTCAGTAAAAGTGGTTTTTATAAATAACCAAATATTATTTGTTGCAGTATGCTTCCAAATGAATATTTTTTAAACAATTACCTTGCCTGAAGACACATTGGAAATGTCTATTTCATATGCTGACACTGAATTGTATGGCTTGCTGAAGGATTTTGAAATTGTTGGAATTTCCACATTTCCCCTCTGTTCTTAGGGCTCCTACGAATCTCACATGGAATACTGTTTTGAGGAATAACAAACGCATTTCATGTTAATTACACATGTTCTTTTTCTGAATGACTTTATACATTTTCTGTCCTCTCCTGTAATAATCATTTTAGACATTGTCTATCCATTGCAGGATGAAAACCTCTTTTGTAGATGGTTCCACCCCAGGCGACTGATGGAACCTGACAGGTTCCAGACAGAGCTTGGGCCACTTCCTGTAGCCCTGACCCGCTCCCGGATGGAGGACCTGGTGGCCGCATGGAATAGTGCGGCGGCCGGGGCCTTGGACCGGGTGGCGCCCTTGCGGCCTCTCCGGTGGCAGGGAACCACCCTGGCCCCTTGGTTTACCGAGGAGCTGAGGGTGATGAAGCGCCACAAGAGACGCCTAGAGAGCAGATGGAGATCCTCTCGCGCCGAATCTGACCGAACACAGGTAAGAGCCCATTTATGGACCTACCTTGTGGCACTAAGGGTGGCTAAATGCCGATATTACGCCACCCTTATTGCGTCCACAGAAAACCGCCCTGCCGCCCTGTTTTGGGTGACCCGCTCCCTCCTTTCACAGAGGCCGCGGGAAGCCCCTTTGCAGGGTAGGGCAGAGGAATTTGGGGAATATCTGCAGGACAAAATCGCTCAGATCCGGAGTGAATGGGTCCCCTTCAGTGATCCTGGGGAGACACCGGAGCCGAGTCTTGAGGTAGCACTCTGGGAGGAGTTTGACTCTGTTGCCGCCAAGGATATGGACAGGCTACGTGGGCGACTGTGGGCCACCACATGTTTATTGGACTCGTGTCCCTCCTGGCTTGTACTGGCAACCTGGGAGGTCACACGAGACTGGCTCCTGGGACTGGTGAACGCCTCACTGAGGGAGGGGTTCCTACCAGCCGCCTTGAAAGAGGCGGTGGTGAAGCCCCTACTTAAGAGGCCTTCTCTGGACCCAGTAGAGTTAGCCAATTATCGTCCTGTCTCCAACCTTCCCTTCTTAGCGAAGGTTGTTGAGAGTGTGGTGGCGCAACAGTTCCCTCGACACCTGGAGGAAATTATCTATCTAGACCCGCTCAGTCCGGTTTTCGGCCCGGCCACAGCACTGAGACAGCTTTGGTCGCGTTGGTGGATGATCTCTGGAGGGTGAAGGATGGGGGTTGTTCCTCCATCCTAGTCCTGTTAGATCTCTCAGCGGCTTTCGATACCATCGACCATGGTATCCTACTGCATCAGCTGGAGGGGATGGGGATGAGGGGCACCGTTTTACGGTGGTTCTCCTCCTTCCTCTCCGGTCGGACACAATGTGTGTTGACGGGGGAGCAGAGGTCGACCCTGAGGCTGCTCACGTGCGGAGTGCCACAGGGGTCGGTCCTCTCACCTCTCCTGTTCAACACATACATGAAACCGCTGGGCGAGATCATTCGAGGATTCGGGGTTGAGTGCCATCTGTATGCAGATGACACTCAGCTATATATCTCTACCCCGAACCACCCCAACGAAGCCGTCGAGGTGATGTCCCGGTGTCTGGAAGCCGTCCGGGTCTGGATGGGTGACAACAGACTCAAGCTCAACCCTTCCAAGACGGAGTGGCTGTGGCTACCGGCGCCCCGCTTTAGCCATCTCTGGCCATCGGGGGGGGGAACAACTGCCCCCGGTGGATAGGGCACGCAATTTGGGCGTCCTCCTAGATTCCCAGCTGGCGCTAGATGATCATGTGACAGCCGTGGCTAGGGGGGCGTTCCACCAGGTTCGCCTGGTGCGCCAATTGCGCCCCCTACTAGAGCGGGACGCCCTTCACACAGTGACTCAGGCCCTGGTGACTTCCCGTCTTGATTACTGCAATGCTCTCTACATGGGGCTCCCCTTGAGATGCACCCGAAGGCTCCAGCTGGTTCAGAATGCAGCCGCGCGGGCTATTATGGGGAGTACTAGGTACTCTCATGTAACACCGTTCCTGCGCGAGCTGCACTGGCTGCCTGTGGCTTTTCGGGTGCGTTTCAAGGTGCTGATTGTCATCTTTAAAGTGCTCCATGGCTCGGGACCTAGTTACCTGCGGGATCGCATTCTACCCCACACATCCCTGCGACCAATCCGCTCTCACAGAGTGGGACTCCTCCGGGTACCTTCCGCTAAGCAGTGTGGGTGGGCGGTGCCTAGGAGTAGGGCCTTCTCTGTGATGGGCCCAACCCTCTGGAATGACCTCCCCCCCGATATTAGAACTACCTTGGACCTCCGCTCCTTCCGTAAGAAACTCAGGACCCACCTGTTTCGACTAGCCGGCCTGGCCTAATTGTAATTACAAATAACACTCACTACTGACCTTCCTGGATGGCTTTTTAAATTTTAAATTTTGGGGTTTTAAATTGGTTTTAGAATTGTTTTAATTATTTAATTAGTTTGGGTTATATATATAGACTGTATGTTTGTGTTGTTCTGTCTGGTGTTTTATGTCATGTTTTGTTGTTTTTATATATGAACGGTCTGTACACCGCCCCGAGTCCCTGCGGGGAGAGGGGGCGGTCTATGAATTTAATAAACCTAACCTAAACCTAAACCTTTGTAGTTTCAAAACTATATGATCCTGAACTTTCTTTTGCCAATTGGGCCTACAATACTTGCTGATGTTGTTGATCCATCTTGTTTTAGGTGTCTCGTGGGTGCTTTTTATCAAGTAGGATCCATTCTATGATTGCCTTGGTACACTTGCCATCAATTCTTCTTGCTATGTGACCGGCCCATTTCCATTTCACTTCTTTTACTCTCTTGATGCTATTGAACAAACGTTTGTTTCTTCTCTGTTACATGTGAAGCAGGGGTGGATTTTGGCAGGCACTACTGCCAGTTCGCTCATGTGCATGCCATGTGTGTGTGTGTGTGTGCTGCATGTGCATGCACAGTGCTATTTAAATTGTTCTGCGCATGTGCAGAACTGAAAAACAAGATGGCGGTGCCTATGGCGCCGCCCGAGGAACCAGTTCAGGAGCGTGGCAGGGGTCGCTGCTGGTTCCAGCAACCCAGGCCACCAAACCACTACTGGTTTGGCTGAATTGGGTCCGAACGGTAGGAACCCACCACTGATGTGCAGGTCTTTCTATGTTGTCTTGCAATGCAACATAATTTTTCCATGGCTCTTTGCACCACTCAAAGCTTTTAAATCAATAGTGAGGTTATGTTTCATTGGCATGTTAGCATGGGTAGCACACCCTGAACAAAAACTTTCTCTTCAGGCATAGGGGGAGCTTGTTTTGAAAATGATGCTTAGCTTGCCAAATGCCAGTCAACCACATTTAATACCCATTTATCTTTTATTGTATCACTTTCCATTGAGATCCATTGCCCAAGGTATTTGTAGTGTTCTACTACATCTAGTTCTTCTTCAGATATATATTTCTTTCTTTCTTTAGTGAATTTATTAAACAGAACCTGGCTCTTTTTCAGATTTATTTTTAAGCCAAATGGTTCACATACTTTGTGCAGCTCTTGTATGCATTTTGTAGCTCTTTTTTTAACAGATTAACATAATTGAAAGGGACCTTATAGGTCATCTAGTCCAAGACCCTGCTCAAACAGGAGACCCTACATCATTACTGACAAATGGCAGTCCAATCTCTTCTTGAGAGTCTCATGTATGGAGCTCCCACAACTTCTGAAGGCAAGCTGTTCCATTGGTTGATTGTTCTCACTGTCAGAAAGTTCCTCCTTATTTCTAAGTTGAATCTCTCTTGGTCAGTTTCCATCCATTATTCCTTGTCTGGACTTCAGGTGCCTTGGAAAATAGCTTGACCCCTCTTCTCTGTGACAACCCCTCAAATATTGGAACACCGCTATTAGGTCTCCCCTGATCCTTTTCTTCACTAGACTAGCCATGCTCAGTTCCTGTAACCGTTCCTCATATGTTTTAGTCTCCAACCCCCTAATCATCCTGGTTGCTCTCCTCTGCCCTTTTTCTAGAGTCTCAACATCTTTTTTATAGTGTGGTGACCAAAACTGAATCCAGTACTCTAGGTGTGGTCTTAGTAGGGCTTTATAGAGTGATATTAGTACATCACTTGATCTTGATTGTACCCTTCTGTTAATGCAACTTAGGTATTGCATTGGCTTTTTTTGTTGCCACTGCAAACTGCTGGCTTATATTTAGCTGGTTGTCCACTAAGACTCCAAGATCCCTCTCAAAGTCAGTGCTATTAAGCCTGGTTTTGCCCAGTTTATATGTGTACTTTTGGGTTTTCTTCTGGGAGAGCTATTTTTTTGGGAGAGCTACAAAAATGAGAAGAGAACAACATAACCGGCAAATCTTAAGTGACTTAAATTTAAGTGACATTGATTTTTAATCCATCTTTTTCCCAGTCTAGTTTATGAAATATTCTTCAAGACAGGCTGAGAATAGGATAGGTGGTATTGTATCATCTTGTTGTCTACCTCATTCTATGTTGATTTCCACTTTAAGATCATTAAGGCAAATTGTCACCATTGTTTTCTTTTATATATTGATTGTAGTAAATTTATGTAATGTGCCTACATCTTGGTTGAGCAATGCATTAATTATTGCTTGCTGGAATACTGAGTCAAAAGCCTTTTTGTAATCAATGAAAGCCATGCACAGGAGCATGGTGTACTTATTGTGCCTTTCAATGACTTGCTGAATTACTGGATGTTATCCATTGTGCTGTAGCCACTTCTTTTTTTTTCCAAAACAAACAAAACACATCATTCTTTACATACTGTAGAAAGTGTATCAGTTGGTTACAAAAAGGCTTTCGTGCATCTCTTCCTCAGTCAACAAACATAATTCATATTAACTCAAGTATTTTAACTCAGATATTTATACATGTTACCATCATCACACCTCCATTTTCATTTGACTATAATTGTTTAAACATCCTTCATCATAAAATATACCAAGATTTAATACATAACCACATACTGGCATTTCATTTACTATTTCTAAAATCCTCTAATAACACTGAATCCTTATGTCCTATTCTAGCTAAACATCCATAATATTTAATAACAAAATTTTCTAATCCTTCTTTCCAAATAACTGTTTACAATTTACATCCAGTTTCCTTATGTGGGTATACATATACCGTGTTTCCCCGAAAATACGCCAGGGGCTTATTTTATTTTGACCCACGAAATATGGCCTTGGGTTTATTATCGGGGGTGGGTGGGGTGGGAGTCTTATTTGCGCCAGCCGAGCGAGTGGCCGGCACTGCTCTGATGTGTCCTGTTACCGCCCTGCGTCGGGCTGGGCTTTCTTTGCGAGGGGGACAATCTGGGGAGTGAGAGAGTTAGGAAGCCGGGGCTGGCGTGGGGCCAGTCAAGCGTCTGATTCATCCCCAGGGGTGAGCGTTTTGCCTCCTCTCTGCCCCGGCTTGGAAGCTGCAGAGGAAGCCTGCCATGCCCGGCGAGGGGGGGAGAAGAGACGACAAGAGAAGGCAGGTCTCGCTCCACACCTCTCACTTCTCCTCCACCCCACCTGCCACCCCTCTCGCTAAAGAGACGGTGGGGAAGGGAAGCAGCCTGGATTCTGTTAGCATTGGGGCGGGGTGGGAGGAGTTGGGCTGCGACATACGCGTCCTACCCAAGACTTGCAGCTCCGTCGTGTTTCTCGCTGTTTTGTCCAGGGAAGCACCCTGTAAAAAAAAATCTCGCGAGTTCAACTTCCCTGGGCAAAACAGCAAGGAACACGACGGAGCTGCAAGTCTCGGGCAGGACACATGTCTCGCAGCCCAACTCCTCCCACCCCGCCCCAATGCTAACAGAATCTAGGCTGCTTCCTTTCCCCACCATCTTTTTAGCGAGACGGGTGGCAGGTGGGGTGGGGGAGAAGTGAGAGGTGTGGAGCGAGATGTGCTCCTCTTGCTGTCATTTCTCCCTCCCCTCCCCGGGCATAGCAGGCTTCCTCTGCAGCTTCCAAGCCAGGGCAGAGAGATGACGAAGGGTGAAACGTTCACCCCTGGGGATGAATCAGATGCTTCACTGGAGAAACGGACACACGCCAGCCCAGGCTTCCTAAATCTCTTGCTCCCCAGATTGTCCGCCTTGCCAAGAAAGCCCAACCCGATGCAAACGCCGCCTCCAGCCACCTCTTCATCCTGGTGAAACTACGTTTTTAAAGGATGATCTGCGGGGGGGGGGGATTTCCTGCACATTGGCAGTGGCGTCTCCTCACAGGGCTTCTCCCGATGTCCCAGGGGCGAAGCAACATCCCATAAAGGAAGGCATGGAAATCCATACAACTGGGGATGTCAGAAGAAGCCTTGTGAGAAGACGCTGCTGCCAACATGCAGGAAATCTCCTCCCCCTCCCCCTTCAGATAGTCTTGTGGGCTGGCCGGAGAAGTCTTCAATGAAATTCGCTCTGTCTGTGCCTCTGCAGGCAGCAGTATCTCCTCGCAGGTCTCATTCTTCCTTCTCTTTGGCCGATTCTCATATATTTTCAAGCAAAACACTGCCAAGAGAGGGAAGTATCTCTTCTCCCTTCCTTGCCAAACTTTGAGTGTAGACGTAACGTTTCACAAAGCTCCTTAATCCGCGGCTGTTGGCTCCCTCGCTTTGTGTTTTTTATACACATACCGACATACCCACCCTTCCTGGGAATGCCGTTTCCCAGTCCCAAGATTCCGTTTCCAAGGAAAGAAGAGCACTGGACTTTCCCCCCTGCCCTGACTCCTGTCAGCCTCAACTTTGCTCCTGAAACCCTGCGGGCCACTTCTCTGCTTGAGCTCAGCCGAAGGGGGGGTTGAGGGCAAGGGCAAGATGAAGCTGATTGCTTCCCCTTTGCCTCCTCTCCCAAAAGCAATCTCGGGCGGAGCCACTTTTGCAGCAGGAGACTCAAGCCGGCCTTCTGAAGGGTACTGTAGCAGCAGCTATCCACAATTTTTTTACCCTTATTTTGTCCCGATCCACGTGGCTCACTGGGCCACGTGGGTCGGGACGAAATAATGATTTAAAAATTGTGGATAGCTGCTGCTACAGTACCCTTCGGAAGGCCGGGGCGAGGAGCGTCGGGTGCATTATTGGCCTCCTGCTGCTTTTGTGGCCGCAATCGATGGCAAAGGCAGCTGCACCTGCCGGAGGCCACGGCCTGAGCAGCACCCGCAAATCAGCTGTTTTTTGAATGGAAGCCGGATCAGCTCAACTGATCCGATTAAGGAGCTGAGAAGCGCTGAGGTGACTAGGGAAGGGAAGGGCTTCCTTCTGTACTTGCCATGGCACCCTTTCACTTGGGCTTATTTTCGGGGAAGGGCGTATATTTACACCCATCTCAAAAACCAGGCAAAAACCAGGCGTGGGCTTATTAGCAGGACATGGCGTATTTTCGGGGAAACACGGTATTTGTTATCATTATCCCTCCTTTATTTAACTATATCCTGTATCATAACATTTCCCCCCTAATAATCAAGACTTAACTGTATTTAACTTAGTTCTTTTTTATTAACCTTTATATATAATCCAAAAGGATTTCTAATCTTCCTTTCATGGGTACCATTCAATATTCATATCCAATTATTACTTATCATAACACTACATATTATATACATTATTATCATTATCAATTATTTATTTAACTATATCTATTGTTACTAAATTTCGCTAAGTTTAACTAGTTTTAAATTATACTCTTCCATCAATTAACCTATATCTTTCCAGTAGCAAAACAGTCTCATATCTTCTGCCATTCATGGTGTCAATCCTCTAATCATCTCCTTAATCAACTTTGTATGGACTCCTCTTAGCAACTCTTTGCTTATAAAATCTCTCATGTAATTTTGATGCCCTTCTTCTGTTTCCTTAATCAGCTTATCTTTGATTGGCGGTAGTGTTATCAATGATATTGCTAATAAAATTTCTCTCTTTAAATCTATAAATTCTTTTGCTTTATCTTCTTCCGTATCTTTCCATCTGGGGTAGATTTCCCTTCCATTTAATTCCTCTTTCAGTATTCCACTCTTTCCATTTTCAGAGACAAACCAATCACCATAAATATCAGCAATTTTAATTTCTTTATATTCATTTTCCTCTTTGATTTTTAGGATTTTAACCACCACTTTTTCCACTTGATAAACATCTCCAACTTCTTCATCATATTTTGCTGTTAGATGCTGTAAGTCTTCCAACTTCTTCTCTATCCTCTCATATGTGTTTGATAATTTCTGTATTTCTGAGAATATCTTTTGCAGATTTAAAGTTTCTTTCTGCTGTTGAAATTGTGCCATTATCTCCAGCTAACAAACACTGCTGCTCTAGCTTGGAAGGTTTTAACAAGATTAAGCATAGATTCACAATAATGTTTTATTTTCACTTTTCACTGGTTAAAGATATAGTTCAAAGGGACATCTGTATGTTTTTCTTCTTATCACTCTCTATAAACAAGCAGTGAGACCTTGGAGTGCCAAGCCAGGATAATCAGTGAGAAAAGTAAGA
Organism: Natrix helvetica; assembly: GCF_964273705.1. NCBI lineage: Eukaryota > Metazoa > Chordata > Lepidosauria > Squamata > Natricidae > Natrix > Natrix helvetica. The sequence goes on along the minus strand of NC_138549.1, from coordinate 59,420,285 downwards.
GTGTTTCGTTTCCAATACACAAACCTCCAGCCTCCGAGTAGTACTGTTATTGTTGCAATTTTCTTTGTTTCTTTTTGTTTCTTTTTTGTATTTCAAGTTTAAAAAAGTCCGATTCTTGAATGAGTTAGAAGAACACCCACAGTAATGAAAGAGGAGAATTTTAGTCCATAGGTTACAAAGAATAATAAAAGAAAAAAATAGAAGAAGAAAAATTCCATCCATGAATTCCGGTTAATTCCGCCACTTATTTCTTCTGTTCTCCAATTTAAATTAATTGTAAGTTTTTTATAGGCAGTCTTTTTTAAAACGATAAAAATTCCTCACCAGCTGGAAACACTTTCTCTTTCCGTATCCTTCCATTATGGAGCCACCCCGACTTCATCAGCTTAATGGCTGGATTTTTTGTCGCTGGCTTAAAGAACTTCTCCTGGATTGATCAGGGACTTTGCGATGTTCCTGAGATCAGCAAGATGTTTTCTTCCTGTTCATCGTCTCTGCGGGATGGTTTAGGTCCGTTTGGACCACCCAGCGGCAAACATATCGACGGCGATCTTAGAGCATTGAGATTGCAAGTCATCTCATCGCAACATTGGCTCCTCCTCTCATGCTGTAGCCACTTCTGAACCCTGCTTGCTCCTTTGGCTATGTATCTTTTAATGTTCTCAGTAATCTTTTTGCTATTATTTTGGTAAAAACCTTGTAGTTGACTGAAAGAAGGCTTTATTGGGTGATAGTTCTTTAAATCATCTTGGGCCCCTTTTTTGTGTATAAGAATCACTTCAGCATTTTTCCATGCATCCGGTATTTTTTCTTCTCTGAGGCATCTTGATTATAGTGTGATAGGAAATTCCAATAGGAAACAAAGGCAACAACAGAAGCAAAAATTCTTACTTTAAGATCAGATGTTTATTGTTTCTAATAATTTGGAACATTAGAAATGAATATATAAAAGACATAATAGCAATAATACACTGCATTAACATATTAATGCAGAGGGCCAATGAGAAATAGCAAGTCCTACAAGGACTGCTATAAATCACAGAGGCACGAGCCGATCCTTTATACTGTTCTTCTAACCACATACATGTTTCACAACTTCACTAACTGTCACATTCTATGAACACCTGTGTAACATTACCTTCAATTTCTCATTTCCAACAGTTTCATTCTTCCTGTTTTAAACAAATCCATATAAGTGCATATTTTGCAAAAACATATTTCACAGTTAGCAACAGTTCAGCAGGATTACAAATATTTCTGGTAAATTTTGAAATCACCCTAGCTGAAAACTTTGGTTCATATCTCTTTCTTCTGGGGCCTTCTATTATCCATAGGACTTACTGAATCTAATAGATCAATAGGCAATATTTCTTGGTTCTCACAATAGTTTTGCTAGTATGTTGTATAAACTATGACTGCTTTCCGCACTTCAACTGTAACACAGTTATTTCCTGAAGCTTTGCTATTTTCAATGATTTATGACACTTGATACTTCTTCCACTAGGACAGCGATGGTGAACCTTTTTTGGCTCGCGTGCCACAAGTGGGGGGAGCGCAGGGGGGATGTGTGTGGGCGTGCCGCACCCATAATGCAACACGTGACCCCTCCCCAGTGCGCATGCGCGCACAACACACGACCCCCCCCATTTTAACATGCTTTTTTCGCCCTCCCCAGGCTCCAGAGGCTTTATAGGAGCCTGGGGAGGGCGAAAAGAGCCTCCCCTGCCCCCCAGAGGCCCTCTGGAGGCTTCAGGGATGGTCTGGAGGATTCACTGAAGCCTTCGGAATGCTTAAAACCACCCTCCGAGCAAACCGGAAGTCACTTCCGGTTTGCTCGGAGGGTGGTTTTAAGCGCTCCAAAGGCATCAGGGAAGCCTCCGGACGGTCCCTGAAGCCTTCGGAACGCTTAAAACAACCCTCTGAGCAAGCCGGAAGTCACTTCCGGTTTGCTCAGAGGGTCGTTTTAAGCGCTCCGAAGGCATCAGGGAAGGCTGCGGACGGTCCCTGAAGCCTTCGGAATGCTTAAAACAACCCTCCGAGCAACCCGGAAGTCACTTCCGGTTTGCTCGGAGGGTGGTTTTAAGCGTTCCGAAGGTTTCAGGGAAGCCTCCGGACGGTCTCTGAAGCCTCTGGGGGGGGGCAGGGGGGCTCTTTTCACCCTCCCCAGGCTCCTATAAAGCCTCTGGAGCCTGGGGAAGGCGAAAAATAGCTTTTAAAAAGGTGAACTCAGCTGGTCAGTGCGCACATGCACGCTGGCCAGCTGACAGGGCAGCGCCTCACGTGCCCTGACAAATGGCTCCGTGTGCCACTTGTGGCACGCGTGCCATAGGTTTGCCATCACTACACTAGGATATCTGGCATTTTCTCTTTTGTGGGTGTTTTTACTTTTGATCTTTGTATAGCTCTGAATAGAATTTTCTATTATTTCCGCTTTTTGTTCTACACACAGAACCTTCTTCATGTTTTAATGCAAATACTTTTTTGTGTTTATAAGCTTACATTTTGCTCTATTAATCCCTTTTGCTTCAATTGCCTTTTTCACAAGCTTCACATTAAACTCTGTTTCTTCTTGGACAGATTTTCTTATGGTCTTGCAAAGTTCAACATACTCCAGTTTATTAGTGAAATTTCTGATATTCTTCATTGTCTGTCATTTTTTCATTAAATCAATAGTTTCATCAGAGATTTTTGATTGTACCAAGTATGTTTCCAGTGGTGCTATAGATGTCTCCTATATACAATACAATACAACAGCAGAGTTAGAAGGGACCTTGGAGGTCTTCTAGTCCAACCCCCCTGCATAGGCAGGAAACCCTATACCATTTCAGACAAATGGCTATCCAACATCTTCTTAAAGACTTCCAGTGTTGGGACATTCACAACTTCTGGAGGCAAGCTGTTCCACTGATTAATTGTTCTAACTGTCAGGAAATTTCTCCTCAGTTCAAAGTTGCTTCTCTCCTTGATTAGTTTCAACCCATTGCTTCTTGTTCTACCCTCAGGTGCCTTGGAGAATAGTTTGACTCCCTCTTCTTTGTGGCAACCCCTGAGATATTGGAAAACTGCTATCATGTCTCCCCTAGTCCTTCTTTTCATTAAACTAGACATACCCAGTTCCTGCAACCGTTCTCCATATGTTTTAGTCTCCAGTCCCCTAATCATCTTTGTTGCTTTTCTCTGCACTCTTTCCAGAGTCTCCACATCTTTTCTACATCGTGGTGACCAAAACTGAATGCAGTATTCCAAGTGTGGCCTTACCAAGGCATTATAAAGTGGTATTAACAGTTCACGTGATCTTGATTCTATCCCTCTGTTTATGTAGCCTAGAACTGTGTTGGCTTTTTTGGCAGCTGTTGCACACTACTGGCTCATATTTAAATGGTTTCTACTTGGACTCCAAGATCCCTCTCACAGTTACTACTATTGAGGAAGGTACCACCTATACTGTACCTGTGCATTTCGTTTTTCTTGCCTAAATGTAGAACCTTACTATTTTCACCATTGAATTTCAGATAGTGCCCAATGTTCAGATAGTGCCCAATGTTCAGGTTTGTCAAGATCCTTCTGTATCTTAAGCCTATCTTCTGGAGTGTTGGCTATTCCTGCCAGCTTGGTGTCATCGGCAAATTTGATGAGTTCCCCATTTATTCTCTCATCCAAATCATTGATGAAGATGTTGAAGAGTACTGGGCCTAAAACAAAGTCTTGGGGTACTCCACTGCATACTTCCCTCCATGTAGATGCAATTCCATAGAGGACTACACGTTGAGTGTGGTTGGTCAGCCAGTTGCGAATCCATCTGGTCGTGATGCTCTCCAACCCACATTCTTCTACTTTATGTAGTAGTAGGTTATGGTCTACCTTGTCAAATGCCTTACTGAAGTCCAAGTAAACTATATCAACGGCATTCCTCTGGTCCACTAATTTTGTCACTTTGTCAAAGAATGCAATAAGATTAGTCTGGCATGATCTGTTTTTGACACATCCATGTTGGCTTTTGGCTATTACTTTGTTTGCTTCTTAGTGTTGCTTGATTATCTTTTCCAGAATCTTTCCTGGTATTGAGGTCAGGCTGGTAGGTCTCTAGTTTCCTGGGTCTATTTTTTCCCCTTTTTTGAAGATGGGAACCACAACAGCTCTTTTCCAGTCCTCTGGCAGTTTCCCTGTACTCCAGGATCTCTGAAAGATATAGTTTAGTGGTTCTGCGGTCTCGTCTGCCAGTTCCTTCAGAACCCTGGGGTGTAATCCATCCGGTCCTGGTGATTTGAATTCATCTAGGGTAGACAGGTGCTCACTTACCATTTTATTCCCTATTTCAACTTGCATTCCTAATCTGATTGTTGTGGTGCTGCTTTTGATAGGTTGGACTGTTTTATCCCTTTGTGTAAAGACAGATGCAAAAAAATGAGTTAAATAGTTCTGCTTTCTCCCTGTTGCTTTTCATCTTCTTGCCACTTTCTCCCAGAAAATTGTTTCCTTAACCTTTTTCTTGTTTTTAACATGTTGGAAGAAGCTTTTTTGTTATTTTTTACTTTTGTGGCAAGCCTTTCTTCATTGTGAGCCTTAGCTTTCCTCACTTCATCTTTACAGGGTCGGGCTATTTGCTGATATTCTGCCTTAGTTATGTCCCCCTCCTTCCACTTTTTATACTTATCTTTTTTGTCTTTCAATTTGTCAGAGAGTTCTTTATGCAGCCATGCTGGTTTCTTTTGGGAGCTGTTATTTTTCTTCTTCATTGGTATTGTGCTAGACTAGATTACTTTTGTAATCTCATTTTTCAAAATTTCCCAAGCTTCTTGAGTTGTTTTCCCCTTCAGGAGTCTCATCTATGGAATTCTTCCCAAGATCCCTCTAAGTTTATTGAAATTAGCTCTCTTAAAGTCCAAGACTCTAGTTTGACTTTGTTCTACTACTTGTGTTGCATAATGTTGAATTTCAATATTGCATGGTCACTTGCCCTCAGGGTTCCTGTGGCTTCAACATCTTCTATCATTTCCTCTCTGTTAGTGAGAATTAAGTTCAATATGGCCAATCCCCTTGATCCCTTCTCTACCTTTTGGGAAACAAAGTTGTCTGCTAGGTTCGTTAGGAACCTATTGGATCTTCCACTTGGTGCAGAGTTTGTTTCCCAGTTGATGTCAGGGTAGCTAAAATCCCCCATTACTATTGTAGTGTGCTTCCTACATACCTTAGTTAGCTGACTAGCAAAATGTTCATCTACTTCCTCTGCTTGGTTGAGTGGCCTGTAGTATAGACCTATGGCAATGTCATTTCCCCCCCAACCTTTAATATTGACCCAAATGCATTCAAGATAGTTCTCATCATTGTTGTGCTCTATTTCTGTAGAGATGTAGTTATTTCTTATATATAGTGCAACTCCACCTCCTCTTTTATTTAGTCTATTTCTTTCAAATAATTTAAATCCTTCTAGCTGTATGTTCCATTTGTGGGTTTCATCCCACCAAGTTTCTGTAATGGCAACAATATCCTATCTGCCCTCTTTTACTTGAATTTCTAATTCACCCTGTTTATTCCTCATACTCTGTGTATTGGTGTATAGACATTTGAGTCCATTTTGATTGACCCTGTGTTTACTGTCTACATAACCTGTGTTATGCCTGACTGCCCCTATTTTCTTACCACTTGTATGATTCATGCACATGGTGTGGCACTCACTATTTTTTTATTAAAGGTTTTGACAAATTTTACAAATATTACCCCTTCCCCTTCCCACCCTCTGACCCTCCCTCCCCCCAACCTCCCAGAGTAAAATACAGGGTATAAACATTTAACAATCATACGCTAACATAAGCTAACTGATTTTGACATTCTACCTCCTCTTGTGCTTTAATTCCCCTTTTGTTAAGCTAACTTTAGGTAAATTGTAACATTCTTTGTGCCTTCACTCATAAGCTAACTGAAATTTCCTAGTCTGATATTTATTTTGAATATAGTCAATCCAGCTTCTCCATTCCAACTTACATTTCTCATCCGAATGGTCCTTTAAATATGCTGTCATTTTGGCCATCTCTGCTAGATTTACTACTTTTATCGTCCATTCTTGAATAGTAGGCAATTCTTCCCTCTTCCAGTACTGCGCCACCAACAATCTTGCTGCCGTCATTAAGTTCAAAATCAAATTAGTCTCTATAACTGTACAGTCTGTAATTATACCTAATAAAAACAGCTGGGGGGTGAACTTTATCCTTTTTTAAAATATATTTTGAACAACCCACCATATTTTTATCCAAAATGCTTTGACTTTTTTGCAAGTCCACCATATATGGTAATATGTCGCATCAGCACAATCACATCTCCAACATTTAGGTTGTAAATTCGGATACATACAAGATAATTTTTTGGGATCTAAATGCCATCTATACAACATCTTATAAAAATTCTCTCTCAAATTCTGAGCTTGCGTAAATTTTACATTTCTTACCCAAATCTTTTCCCATGTTTCCATCATTATTGGCTCTTCAAAATTTTGTGCCCATTTTATCATACAGTCTATTAACTAACTCTGTTTCAGAATTTATTTCTATCAGTATATTATACAACCTTTTTATATGCATTTGACTCTGGTCCCTAATTTGTTTTACCAAACTATCCTCATTTTGCGTGATACCAATTGTCTGATCTTTTTTCCATCTAGCTTGTAACTGTCCATACTGGAGCCAGGTTTGAGTTACCCTTTCCTCTCTTAATGCGTTCAAAGGCTTTAACTGTAGTACACTTCTCTCTATATTAAGAAGTTCTCTATATCTTATCATTTAACCTATATTGGTATTTTTTCCAGACACGCAATAGGGCATTCCTTAATATATGGCTTTTAAAAATCTTATCCACCTTCTTATCATATATTAAATAAGCGTGCCAACCATATACCAAATCATATCCCTCAATATTCAATATTAAATCCTCTGTTAGATTAATCCAATCACTAATTGTTGATAAAACTACTGCTTCATAGTACAATTTTAAATTGGGCATTTTCAAACCTCCTCTTTCCCGTATATCTTGCATTATTTTAAGTTTTACTCTTGGTTTCTTCCCCGCCCAGACAAAGTTTTTAATACCTTTCTGCCATTCTTCCAAATTTACATCTTTTTAAAGTATTGGTATCATTTGAAAGAGAAATAGAAACTTAGGCAAAACATTCATTTTTACTGCTGCTATCCTTCTCAACAATGACAATTGTAATTTTTTCCATTTATTCATCTCTAACTGTATTTTATGCCATAATGGTTCATAATTATACTTATATAATTTCCCATTTGAGGTTGCAATGTAGACTCCTAAATATTTAACCTTTTCTACTATCTCGCATCCTGTTACTCTTTCTAGTTCTTCTTTTTGATTTGTGGTCATATTTTTAACTATCATCTTTGTTTTTCCTAGATTTATTTTGAACCCAGATACTTGACCATATTGATTAATTATGTTCATTAGACCTACAGCTGATTTCCCCGGTTGGGTTAAAGTTACAACCAAGTCATCTGCAAATGCTCGTACTCTATATTCATAATGCCTAATCTTAATTCCCTGTAGGTCATCTGACCCACATATTCTATTCAACAATAACTCCAAGGTTAATGTAAACAATAATGGAGACAGGGGGCACCCCTGTCTTGTTCCTTTTTCAATTTTGAAGGATTCTATTAAACTGCCATTAACTATAATTTGTGCTGTCTGTTTCTGGTATATTGCCTTGATAAATTGAGTGAAATACTCTCCAAGATGCATCTTTTGTATTATTTTTATTAAAAATTGCCAATTCACTCAATCAAATGCTTTCTCCGCATCTAAGAATAAAAGCGCTGCGGGGACTTGGTTGTTCTTCCCCAAATATTCCAATATATTAACAATTTGTCTTACATTACTTTTCATTTGTCTCCCCTGTATAAAACCGATTGATCATTATGAATCGTTTGTTGTATAATTGACTTCGGATTATGATCTGTTAGAGTTCTCGGGCATATCTTCGTCTTCTTCACCCTAGAAAGTAAATCATTTGTAATTAGTATGAAATCAATTCTGGAAAAGGATTGATGCCTATCGGAGAAAAATGTAAAATCCCATTCTCTAACATTCCGTTCTCTCCAAATGTCTCTCAGTTCCATATCATCCATCAACTCAAAAAAGGATTTAGGGAGTCTTGTTCATGTTTGACTATTTTGCAGTAGTCTCTTCTTGTCTTTGATGGTGTCCAGTACTCTGTTCCAGTCACCCAATAGTATACACAATCTATAATCCCATTGTATTAATTTAGTATGAAGCAACTTGTAAAAATTTTCTTGTTGATTGGGAGCATATACTCCTGTTAAGAGTGTTTTCTTTCCTTCTATTAGTAGTTTGATTGCAATATATCTTTCTTGAGGATCTGCTTTGATTAATTCAGCCTTTAAATCTTTTCTTAAGTATATAACTATACCATTTTTCTTCTCTGGAGCAGATGTCACAAAGTATGGTCCCAATCCTGCGTTCATCAAGTATTTCTGATCCTGTGTTCTAATGTGTGTTTCTTGCAAACAAATTATATCATTTTTAAATTGTTTCAGATATTGAAATATTTTTTTCCTTTTTTGTGGTGAGTTTAAACCATTAACGTTCCAGTTTAGAAATTTAATTGTCATCTTCAGCTCCCTGAAGCTTTCTAAGAGCTGCCTGGAAATCTTGCTGGGATTTCGCCTTCGGTCTTGCTCCCCCCACAGCTTCTGTGTTCGTATTTGTAATTTCTTGGATTATTGTCTGGGCTTGCTGCATCTCTAATTCTTGCTCTTTGCTTTTAGTGGCCACTCGAGTTTGTCTTTGTTCCCTAATTTCTTCTATCTCCTCAGTAAGTCCAGAGCTTGCTCCCGCTTGTACCTGAATATCTTGTTGTCTATTCTCGCCTGCTTCTTTTCTTCCTTTAGGTCCTGGGGATGGGGGGCATCCAGCCTTTAATACATTGCTATAAAAATCTCTTGCTTTCCAAACTGTGTTAAGACGATATCTTTGTCCTTGATAATTCACCACCAATCCGACTGGGGCCTCTCATCTAAATTGAATCTGGTGACTTTTAAATTCATCCACTAAAAATGCATAATCCTTTCTGGATCTCAACATTTTTGGGGGGATTTCCTTCAATACTACCACATCTTGTCCTTCCACTTGTAACTTATTTTTGTAAATTGCTTGCAGTATTTCATTCCTAGTTTTCCTGGTGACAAAATAAATTACAATATCTCTTGGTAGTTGTCTTGGTAATCCATGAATTTACACAGTAAATTTTATCGATCTGCCAGGCACACTCCACCTTTGATTCACCAGTTAATTGGGCAAAAGCTTCGGCAAAAATATCACTCAGATTTTTCTGGTTCTGTTCTTTCAAACCTCTTATTCTTAAAGCAAATTCCATTGTTCTATATTGTATCATTGTAACTTCTGCCTCTGATTTATCGATTTTACTTTGTGCCTCCTCAACTTTATTCTCCAACCTGATGTTAGAGTGATTAAATTCTTCCACCTTCTCATCCAGATATGTTACATAACCAAGTAAACCCTTAAATGCATCTACAATGTCCTCCCTAATCTGTTGATTACGGGTTTGGATTAAATCCTTAATTCCAGACATTTCTTCAGACACGTTTTTAAAAGCATTTGAAATCCTTTCCTGCAAGACAACAGCTTGATCCTTTAATGACTTTTGGAGATCTTCAAGTGTCAGAGTTTTTGTTTCTACTGGGAGTAATAAAGATTGTAATCTCTGTGTCTGGGCTGGGGAATTTCCAGTGCTCTTAGAAGCGCTTGGGTTTGCTTGCTTTGAAGCCATTTTGAAATATTCAAACAAACTTTTCAGCGGCCAGTTTATTAAATCCAAAAAGTCCACCGTTTCCCCCACGTTTGTTAGCCAATACTGTTTTCTTTGATCTTAAACTCTTGAATATTTTAACATCGTTAACAGGCAGTTAACAAATGCTGCCCCTTTTAAGTTTCACTTTCGACACACCCTTTATTATTCAATCACCATTTTTAAGTCCTTTTGTCTTCACAGAGGGAAGTATATTACTCCGGAATTAAGGTATGGCACTCACTATTAAATGCTTGGTTTTGCTTGACAGCAGGAGTGATAATCTTACCCACACAAACATCTATGTTATATGCACTGATAACCCTATGAGTTTTAGATGGCTGGGGACAGAAATGTTCTGTATCAATTAATACTCTGTCCCCGGTGTTCAGCTTAAATGTTTATCCAGAAAATCTGTGAATTTAATGCCAAGTAACTCAGTCCCTTTCTTGGATGGGTGCAAACCATCTCTTTTGTACAGTTTTTCATTGGACCAGCTGCAGACACCATGACTAATAAAACCAAAGCCTTCCCTTTTATACCACTCCTTTAGCCACACATTAAACTCTGCTACATGCTGGCCCTTCCCTTTTTGTTCCTTATATACTGGTAAAACCTCTGAAAAGATAAGCCTACAACCTATACTACTAAGTTCATACCCCAACTCTGGAAATTATTCTTCCCAGAAAGTACAACTTTTTGGGACAGATCATTTGTACCAAGATGTATAATAGCATCAATGTCACAGTCCTTACTTGCATTCTTGACTATCTTAAGAATACATCTCTTGTCTCTGCTGGCAGTAGCACCTGGCAGACACCTGATCTCTTTTAAAACCTCCATATCCTTTCCTAAATTTACATCCCTTACGATTGAATCACCAACCAGAAGGTGACTTCTCTTTTTGCATACCTTGCTCTTCTTGTGCGACTGATGTGTGATACCTGGTTCCCCATTTCACCTTTCCGAAGAAAGTTCTTCATTTTGGACCATGATCCCCTGCTTATTTGAGTCATCATTATCACAACTACCTCGACCTGTCTCTTTAGTGTCCCCATTAAGGTCAGCAAGGGCGCTATATCTGTTATGCTGTGTCACAGCAAAAGCTTTGTGTTTATGCTTCACAGCTCTCATTCTGCCAGATCCTACAGTTGTCCAGATTGCTCTTCTCCTGCAGGATCTTTGCGGTAGAGGGGGCTGATAGCGTGGTATCATCATAGAATGGAATGGCCGAATTGGACACCTAATTTCTGCTTAGAGAGCACAGATTAAAGATTGTAGATAGGTAATCTGTCTATGTAGACTAGTAATTTGTTTACAAAGGGGACAATATCCAAATTTGAAAAGAGTACTGCGAAAGACAGGTGCAAAACAGCTATTACATATATCAGGAACAAAATTTTATAATGTTTTTCTTTACATTTCTCATTAGCATATTTGATCACCAAAACCTGTCTTCTGATCAACAGGGCTGCCAAATATATTGTAAAAGCAAATTCAGTGGCATGGCCTTCATCACCTCATCACCTTCAGACTACAAGAGCATAGCCAGGTGTAGACAGAGAATTAAGGATTTATTCTGTGTCCCTTCTTTGTGTATCTTTTGTGCACTATTTAGCCACCAGATTGCTAATATGAGATCCCTTCCTTCTACTTTTCCTCTCACATTCACATCCAGAGCTCAAGTTCTTAAAATCCATTCCCAATAATTGCTAAGGTACTAAACATTGCCTATCCTTGTGAAACAGTTCCTGTTAATAAATCTCCTTTCTCTCAGGCTTTACAGTTATAAAACCTGAGTCACTAATCATTGCTCAGGTCAGATTTCTATGGTCAAGAATACATACAAGCACATACAGAATGCTTTAACCTCTGTTAGATGAGAGAGAACACTTAAGATGAACTACTCAAATCTCAGACTACAGATCAGCTGGTTCAGATTTAGATACTAAACACTCTTATGTTCTCAGTTCCTGATTATTTCTATCATATGACAATAAAGCCCTTCTCTTGTCTTGCATGCAACCAGATGAAAGGGGGAAGAGAGAATAGTGAGATGTGGGTAAATAAGGATTCTCAGAGATCAGAAGCATGACTGGAGGGAGGGGGATTTTTCCCCACCCTTGGACAAGCGGCTTTAAACGGTTTTGCTCTCTGCCCCCAGAGGAGGGGGGGAGCCATGCAACGAAATCACGCTCATAGCAAAGGCAGATTTTGGACTGCAATTGTGTAAATGAGGTGATGGTCTGAAAACTTTGAAAACTTTTGGTTTTTGCCTTCTGATCCCGAAGCTGGCAGGGCAAGATGTCACACTTCCGTCATCTTCATAGACACTGAAACGTGACTCCACCCATAGAAGCTTCAGGCATCTTGTCTTTGTCTCCGTGGCACTCAGACAAATCTCTTGTTACATTGGACTCTGGGCTTGGAACAAAGGACTTTATTACTTTATCGCCAGGAGCTGAATATAGAAAAGGTTCCTATCTGCTTGGACTCTCTGCCTCGTAACCTCCTCGGCAGTTTTCCTCCCTAATTGTTTCCTCTCTGTATTGATGTTGTTATCTCTTTGTTCACTATAATGCCACCCAAAAGACCACCTCTGGGGAAGCCGGGCTTTGCAGTCTCCGCCCCGACATCCTCAGTGTCCAGCCCCAGCGGACAACAGACTTTAACCTCCCTGCTTCAACCCAAGCCTTCTGAGGTGGACTTTCAGCAGATGTTCCAACAGATTTTAAAGGGACAGGAGGATTTAAAAAATCAATTCAAGGAGATGAATGAGCAGCTTAGAGAGAACCAAGACCGGGCGATTAATAATTCACAGAGATTGGATCTTTTGGAGGAGGAGACGGCTGAGATGAGGGGGGGAGGTGGGGGGGTGTGCATAAAGGGAACCAAGAGCTAGAGAACCACCAGATAAAAATGGAATTTGAAAGAATGTCCTTTTTCCTTAGGTTTCAAAATGTGATTGAGGCAGATGATGAAGATTTAAGGGACATTATGACAAACCTTTGGCTGAATACATTAAAAAAGACAAACAACAGATGGGGTGGGACATGGACCTGGTTTATAGAGTAAACTCAGCATACGCTAGAACACATAATGTTCCAAGGGAGGTACACATTAAATTCCTTAGAAAGACTACAAGAGTTGAGATTCTGAGTGCACAAAAGGGGCAAGCACTAAAATTCCAGGATAGAGAAATAGCCATTCTGAAACAGATCCCTAAGAAAGTGAGAGAGAGAAGAAAAAACTATTCGCTATTAGCGAAGAAATTATACCATAAAGGGGTGTGGTTCAGATGGCTGATGCCTGAAGGTATGCTAATTTTCTGGGAGGACACAAGAGTCAAAATTAATACAACCATAGAGGCTCAGGCCTTTATGGAAAAAAATAGAGCCCTCCTAGATAAGCCTGATGATATTACACCAGATACACAAGACACGGGAGGGGCCGGAGCTCTGCTGGCGGGGGGAGAAGGGGCAACATCGAGAAAACTCAGATCACAAAAATGAACAAGAAAATCTGTTTGACGTAAAGTGATTGAAATTATTTGAAGATAAAAGTTTATATGCTGACAAAATATTATCGATGTGTAATAATCTAATGTATTAATAAATAAAATGTATGAGTATGGGGGGAGGGACCACCTCCTGCATATTGTAACTGCCAAAATTTGTAACTTATTCCACTACCCCTTTCCTTGTTTATTTTTTTAAAAAACCAATAAAATTTTGTTTAAAAAAAAGGATTCTCAGAGATCTGCAATAATGTCTGCCAATTCTCATTCATTTGTCAGAATTATGAAAGCTGTGTTATAGTGTTGTGTCACTAGCTCAAAGGGAAGCTGGTTGAAACCTTTCAACCTTAGGCAACAAGAAAATTGGTGGAATGGTGGGACTGCCCACATTAGAAAGGAATATTAGCAACAACAGCAATAACACAGTAAAAGGGGAAAGAACAAACTTTTTTTTAAAAAAACCTGTTAAGTTTTGAATCAGCAACCTCTAGATTAGAAGACATTTTTGCGGACTGTACAGTTGAACAAAAAAAACCCTTAAAGCAAATATTATGACATGAAAGTTTTTTTTAAATCTATATGCATTTTTATGTTTTAGCTTTGTTTAGCTCCCCAAAAAACAGGACCTACCCAAAAAATAAGCCCTAGCCAGTTTTCCATGTCTATGCTGAATATAAGCCCTACCTCTAAAGTAAGCCCTACTTGAGTCTGTGCAGCCAGTTATCCGCCCATTCTGTCTGGTTGCTGCTGACACAAGGCAGGGGGTAGAGTGGAGGATGAAATGAGGTGGGGGGGATGGAGGATGAAACAAGGTGATGTGGTGGAGGATGAAGCTTCTTCTCCTTGCTCTCCACCAGAATAGAGCAGGAGCAGATTCACCCAATTGGGCAGCTTTGTCCTTCACCTCATTGACTTGTTTCGTCCTCCACCCTCATAACCTCTCTTAGTGGCTGTGGCACCAGTGCATTGCTCAGCCTCCTGTTTCATTGTGGTGGCAGGTAGAACGTTCGTCCTCCACCACTGCTATCACCTTGCTTCCTGCTCTGTTGTGGGCATGAAAAAAATAAGGGGGAGAGACCTCCTGCCAAGTTCATCTTGTGGAGACTGACGCTTGACTCATCGTAATGCGGCCAGCTGGTGGGGAGAAGTGACAGGTGAGGGGGTAGAGGCCCCACCCTTGACTCTCAGCTCTCTGGGGTCTGCCTCGCACAAGCTTGACCGATCAGGGCTTCTGCCGAGTCTTCTCACTGGCATGGTGGGAACTTCTCCTTGCCGTAGGGGAAACCGCTGGCTTAGGTGGTGCCTCGGCTGCAGGCATCTGTCAAGTGGGAGGGGGAGTGGCCTGAAGGGGGATGGATGGGCTGACTCTGGTGGCTGCTCTGGGAAAGGGACAAAGGCCCACTGCTGCCTGATCCTGCCGTAGGCCACATCGTATCCTACTCCTGGCTGCATTTGGGTCGCTGGTGTTGGCTGATAGGTGAAAGTCCATGAGGAAGCGAGCCAGCCACAGTTGGCATAGTAGCTTTCCCCATGCTGCATTGACTGTGACAGCTGCAGCGAGAGTGGGACAAAGTTCCATATTGAACCAAACCCACTGCAGCCTGAGTCATATTCCCTGCCAGGCAGCTTCAGTTCCACTGGCTGGGGTCAAGGACTGTCATGGCTTGTCCTGCTGGGGTCCCATGGGAGGATTCCCAAATGACGGTCATGGGCAGGCCCCTGGGGATCATGCAGCTTCGACTCACCCAGGACTGACTAGCACCACTCTCCTCTTCAGGCGGGTATGACCATCAGCCTCTTTGGCGACTCCTCTCATAAGCTTCCCACTGGCTGAATGTGTCTCAGCCAGGTGCCCTCCATCGCGGATCCAGCCCACCACTAGGCATTCGCAGGGGCTCACCATTAGTTCAGGCAACCTCCACTGCCATTATCCAGTTCTTCATCTTCCCGAGTCTTCCTACTCCCTGGGCTGACCAGGGAGCAGCCAGGCTCAGGACCCCAGAATGTAGTTCCGGTTGGAGCGAAGTGGTTTTTGGAGTACTGGCTTAATGTCAGGCTCCAGATTGTGCACCCACCACAAATTGAACTCTAAGGCATTTTGTTTTCTCAAAGAACAAATTTATTTAGATGTATCATCTTGACGCTACTGGTGAAAAGCCAGTACTAACATTCCCGGGCTTTTCACCCCAATATAAGTTTCAATTTTCTTAAGTTTCCAAAATAATCGGTCACATTGTCCAAGATGAGAGTTGGTTGCTTGGCGACTTCTCTCCTCTTCTTCTAGTCCGTGAGCCATTGGAATGTGCATGACTCATCGGCTAGTTACCATATTTTTTGGAGTATAAGACACACTTCTCCCCCCAAAAGAGGGTGAAAATTTGGGTGTGTCTTTTACACCGAATGTAGCCCCCGCCCGCCTGCCCCCACCCTTTGGTCTCTGCCTCCCAGCAATTTGCCTCCTTTACAGCAAACAGCAAACAATCTGTTTCAATTTCAGCATAGCCTGATTAGCACAAGCAGCTGATTGTCGGTTGGATCGGCCTCCCGACCATTAGCTATTTCAAGCTGCAGGGATTGCCATTGCCTATTGCAGCCTTCACTTGCCCCATTTTCGGCCTCCACATCCCATTTTTGGGTTCTGCACGCCCTGTTTTCAGCCTCCGTGTGCCCAATTTTCTGCCCATTCTGATCCCCGCTGTCCAGAACAGGTGGAAAATAGGGCGCACAAAGGTGGCAATAGGATATGGCAATCCCTGCAGCCTGAAACTGCTAGTGGTTGGGAGGTCTGACGATCAGCTATTTGTGCTAATCAGGCTGTGCTGAAACTGAAATGGGCTGTTTGCTGCAAGGAGGCAAATTGCCGGGAGGCAGAGGCAGATTTTTTTTCTTGTTTTCCTCTCAAAAAACTAGGTGCGTGAAACTAGGTACTGTGAAAAATACAGTATGTTGTGGTTATTGAAGGCTCCATCCTCCTCCAGTTCAAAGCTGTGTCAAACTGAATCAATGTTAGAACACCCCAGGATACAAACAATCCCACATCTACTTAAAATTCAGATTTGACATCAGGAAAACATCGGTATGTAAATTTAACTTTGTGTATATGAGTGTGCATGTATACCTATACCTACAAACATATAAAGTTATATATAACCAATGTTATATATAACCAAGAAGATCTACCTATTAGAAAGGAAGCAATTGGCCATTGCTTTTCTGGAACAGAAAAATGAAAGGGTATAGCACCAAGGGAATTCTTCAATAAGAGGATGTGGTAGTCTGCAGTCTGGACTGAATACCTTGCAAGCAATTGTCAAGAGTGTTTCATTCTAGACAAATTTTCTTAAACCAACTTACAGCTAAATCAGGATAAGCACAGAATAAATTAAACACAAAGCAGATCCAGATTTTCTGCTTGGCCTGCCACCAATACAGGCTTCAAATTGCATACAGAAAAGAGAGCAACGTTCTCCTATTCTCAGCCCATTAATTGAACCCTGTAACTATATTTTCCAGCTTTAATTTAAAACTGCCCTTTTCTCACTACAGTTGTCTTAAACTCTTCAGAATAGATTGTCTCCATGCTTTGTTATATTCTATTCTAAGTCCCAAATCCTACTGGTTGCATGTCCCCTCCTCTTCAGCAGCTGGTCACTGTCCTTGTCAGCCCTGCTCCAGCTGGCTCTGTAGAAAAGACAGATGCTTGACTCCATCAGAAGGTTACAAAGCTCTTTTACTAGAGACAACTGGATGTAGCGAAAACAAGGCCAGATCTGGAGAAAATCCACGCAAACTGTTACATTGTTCCAAAACCTTTGCCCTCCCCCATTTGATAAGTTCATCAGTGCCCAATAGGATGATAGCTGGATTTTATGAGAACAGGACACATTGAGAAGTAGCTAACATTCTATTCCCAGGTCCTGAGCACCCAAAAATCCTTGAAGTGGGCCAGATAAAACAGGTTCACTCCTCTGCTTCCTGTTCAAGCTGGTCTCCCTGCCTCACCATTTCCCGCTTTCACAACAAGCAACCCCCATCTCCCTCCTTCTCAGGATTGTAGCAGGCTGCAGTACAAGTGATGGGGAGGGCAGCCTGACATGCTGCCCCTCTTCACAGAAATATTAGTCCGGGAAAGAGAAAGAGATATAGAGAGTGGTTAGTTGGTGTTCTGTGGTTTACGTGGATATTGGTTGTGGAATCTCTGGAGTTAGGAGTGTGCACATGCTGTATATCCATCCATTCATTTTCAGAAGGTGGGAAATGTTTCAAGGTTATGAGAGCCTATGGGAGTCAATAGTGTCTTTAATTTCAAAATGCTGTTCCTCTTCAATTGAGGTTGGATTTGGAGGTTCCTGGTTCCAGCTACAGGGAAAAGGAGAGTGCCAGTTTTAACAAGCTGCAATGAAATATTGGATAAATTCATCTGAGGTTTCGGGGAAGTTTCAACTGTACTGTGACAGGGCTGATAATGTTAGAAATGGGGAAAAGACCAATGTATTCAGGGCCCAGGTTTTTTTGGGACTTTTGTCTAGGTATTTGGTGGAAAGGTAGATTTTGTGTCCAACTTTAAAATCCTTTGGTTTAGCACATTTTTTGTCAGCTTGCTTTTTATGTGTCATATGCACATGATCTACCACCCAGAGGATCACAGACCAGGTGAT
Organism: Natrix helvetica; assembly: GCF_964273705.1. Lineage (NCBI taxonomy): Eukaryota > Metazoa > Chordata > Lepidosauria > Squamata > Natricidae > Natrix > Natrix helvetica. Next base: position 59,402,278 of record NC_138549.1, on the reverse strand, counting down.
TTGTAGTTGGGTGATCCAGTCTGCCAGTGAGTGATCTGGGATGTATTTTGGGGCAGTTCTGGCATGGAAACAAATCCCTGTTCCATGGCCACTTTTAAAAGAGTAAAGCCAGTGCTATTATGCACAGATTTATTGTATGCCACTTCTGCAAATGGGAGGCGGTCTGACCAGTTGTCTTGGTAATTAATAAAGCATCTCAAGTGTTTTTCTAGGAACCCATTACTTCTCTCACATGTCATATTAATCTGTGGATGATGGGAACTGCGGAGTTTGATTCAGTTGTCATCGAGGATTTGGACAGGTTACGTGGACGTCTGCGACCTACCACATGTTTATTGGACCCGTGTCCTTCCTGGCTTGTACTGGCATCCTGGGAGGTTACACGCGACTGGCTCCTGGGCCTAGTGAACGCTTCGTTGGGCGAGGGGTCTCTGCCGGCCACCTTGAAAGAGGCGGTTGTGAGACCCCTACTCAAGAAGCCTTCCCTGGACCCAACGGAGCTAGCTAATTATCGTCCGGTCTCCAACCTTCCCTTTTTAGCGAAGGTTGTAGAGAGTGTGGTGGCCCAACAGTTTCCACGTCACCTGGAGGAAGATGATTATTTAGACCCGCGCCAGTCCGGCTTCCGGCCCGGGTACAGCACGGAGACGGCCTTGGTCGCGTTGGTTGATGATCTCTGGAGGGCCAGAGATAGGGGTTGTTCCTCTATCCTGGTCCTATTAGATCTCTCGGCGGCTTTCGATACCATCGACCATGGTATCCTGTTGCGCCGACTGGGGGGGTTGGGAGTCAGGGGCACCGTTTTACGGTGGTTCGGCTCCTACCTCTCCGGCCGGACGCAACGTGTGTTGGCAGGGGAGCAGAGATCGACCCTGAGACCCCTCACTTGTGGGGTGCCGCAGGGGTCGGTTCTCTCGCCACTCCTGTTCAACACATACATGAAACCACTGGGCGAGATCATCCGTGGCTTTGGGGTGGGATATCATCTGTATGCTGATGATACGCAGGTATACATCTCCACCCCGAACCACCCCAACGAGGCCGTCGAAATGATGTCCCGGTGCTTGGAAGCCGTACGGATCTGGATGGATGACAACCGACTCAAACTCAACCCCTCCAAGACGGAGTGGCTGTGGCTTCCGGCCCCCCGGTTCAACCAGTTGCTTCCATCTCTGGCCATCGGGGGCGAGCAACTGGCCCCCATGGAACGGGCGCGCAATTTGGGCATCCTCCTAGATGCCCGGCTGTCCATGGATGACCATGTAACAGCCGTGGCAAGGGGGGCGTTCCACCAGGTTCGCCTGGTGTGCCAATTGCGCCCCTTATTGGACCGGGATGCCTTGCGCACAGTCACCCATGCGCTGGTGACGTCTCGCCTGGACTACTGCAATGCTCTCTACATGGGGCTTCCCTTGAGATGCACACGGAGACTACAGTTGGTCCAGAATGCGGCCGCGCGGGTGATTATGGGGAGGACTAGGTACTCCCATGTAACACCTCTCCTGCGCGAGCTGCACTGGCTTCCTGTGGTCTATCGGGTGCATTTCAAGGTTCTGATCATGATCTTTAAAGCGCTCCATGGCACAGGACCTAGTTACTTGCGGGATCGCATCCTGCCCCATACATCCCTACGACCAATCCGCTCACACAGAGAGGGACTTCTCCAGGTGCCGTCCGCTAAACAGTGTCGGGGGGCGACACCCAGGAGCAGGGCCTTCTCTGTGATGGGCCCAGCCCTGTGGAATGACCTCCCCCTTGATATCAGGATTACTTCCGATCTCCGCTCCTTCCGTGTAAAGCTCAAGACCCACCTCTTTCAACTGTCTGGCCTGGCTCAACCGTAGTTTATCCTTTTCCTCCTGACAGTCCTTTTTTAAATTGTATTATTATTTCGGGGTATTTTAATGACTAATTTAATTTTTATTATTATTAATGTAATGTATTTTTAATTATTACCTCCTCCATGCATGTATGTATATGTATGTATATGTGTGTATTTTTATGTTTATATGTATGCATGTATATTTTATTGTACGCCGCCCCGAGTCCCTTGCGGGGAGGGTGCGGCTAACAAATTAAATTTCTATTCTATTCTATTCTATTCCTTGTTTGGTGCCTAATAATTTTAAGAATTCTTACCAAAATTGGGAAGGGGTATTGAACTCCCCGGTCTGAGATTATGTGCTCTGGCACCCATGTAATCTGTACATGTGCTACACGAAGAGCTTTGCTAAAATGTGGGCTGAAGGGATATTTGAGCAGGGTCTGAAGTGTATCTGTTTGGAAAACCGATTTGTCATGATCTAAATAACTGAGTTCCCTGAGCTTTCAGGGAGCTCGATAATAAAATCCATAGAGATTTCCTTCAAAGGAGCCTGGTGATTAGGAGTCCTGGCTCTTTTCCTGGGCATTGTTTTGCTATTGCACATACCAGACAACTAGCCATGTTTGCCTTTTTCAGGGATGGCCACCAGAATTGGCGTTTTATCAGCTGTAGGGTTTTTTATGAAATGAAAGTGCCCTGCTGTTTTTGAATCATGACTTTTTCCCCTAGACTAAAGTCCATCGGCGTTTAGGGATGTACAGTTTCTCTCTAAACCATGAAAGGCCCTCACATAGTGAAGTCATTTCCGTGGTCATTAAACCAGTTGTCTTTTAGTTGTTATACTGGAATTCAATATGCTGGAATGCAAACACGCAATAAAATATAATCCAACCAGTGTCTTAAACTTTAAAATAGCTGATTTTAACAAACTCAGAGAGAGCGTAAGCAAAATTTCATAGATAGAAATCCTAAAGTGGAAAACAACTGAAGAAGTGTGGAAAACACTGAAAAATATGACCATAAAAGCCCAGTCCAATACAATACCACTAAAAAATATAACAAGAAATCCAAGAAGAAACCAGCATGGCTGCACAAAGATCTCTCTGACAAACTGAAAGACAAAAAGGATAACTATAAAAAATGGAAAGAGATACACACAACTAAGGCAGAAAAACAGCAGATAGCTAGAATCTGCAGAATCTGGTCAGGAAAGCAAAGGCTCAGAATGAACAAAGACTTGCAACAAAAGTCAAAGATAATAAATATGTTTCTTTTTATATAAAAATAACAAGACAAAAGTCAAGGAAACAGTTGGTCCACTAAAGAGAGAAGATAGCAAGGAGGTAACAGGCAGCAGAGAGAAAGCACAGCTGTTTAATTCATTCTTTGCATCAGTCTTCACATAAAAAGAAACTATAGTCCAATCTACCAAAAATATAAGTATAAGACAGACTAGAAATAAAAATTAAAATAAGTAAGAAAATGATAAGAGAACACCTGTCTGACCTTGGTGAATATAAATCAACAGGACCTGATGGATTACATCCCAGAGTTCTGAAGGAGCTGCCAAATGTTTTCTCAAAATCATTGTATCATATCTTTAAAAAATCTTGGAGCACTGGGGAACTAGCAGAGGATTCCCTCTGCTGATGTGATTCCTATCTTCAAAAAAAGAGGGGGGGGGAATGACCAGACCCAGGAAATTACAGTGCTATCAGCCTAACATCAATACCTGGGAAGGTACTAGAAAAAAAACAGATGTGCGAACATCTAGAAAGAAAGAAAGTTATAAGTAGACCAATCAGCCTAATAGGAGTAGCCAACCAGTAGCCAACATGGGTTTGTTACAAACAGATCATGACAAACCAATCTTATTTCATTCTTTGACAAAGTGACTAAATTAGTAGACCAGAGAAATTCTCTGGACATAGTATATTTAGACTTCAGCAAGACATTTGACAAAGTAGACCGCAACCTGCTTCTTGATAAGCTAGAAAAATTGGGAATAGATATCATCACCACCAGATGGATTTGTAAGTGGCTAACAAACTGTACTAAACTAGTAGTCCTTAATGGTACTACAGCTACATGGAGGGAAGTAAGCAGTAAGAAGTAAGGTTCCATCTTAGGCCCAGGGACAAGATACACTAATATCAATGAAATGGTGGAATAGAATTATTAAAGAAAGGATGCAAAAAGAGTAACATATTAAAATGTGACTGGCAAAAATTAAAATATCTTTAATTTATTTTAAATAATTAAATAGAATTGTTACATTGCCCCACAGCGAGTTGTCCTGTGGCAATTTGGCCATGGCAAGTTGTCCTGCAGCAAGTTGGCCGTGGTGAGTTGGCTGTAATGCATTCGCTGTGACATGTTGTCCCATTCCCCACCTGGAATGCTGCATTCAGTTTTGGTCACATTACAAAAAAGATGTTGAGACTATGGAAAAAGTGCAGAGAACAGCAACTAAGATGATTAAAGGCCTGGAGACTAAAACATATGAAGAACGGTTGCAGGATTTGGGTTTGGCTAGTCTAGAGAAAAGAAGGACAGGGGAGACATGATAGCAGTATTCCAGTAGTTGAGAGGCTGCCACAAAGTTGAAGAGGTCAATTTATTTTCCAAAGCATCTGATGGCTGGACAAGAAACAATAGATTGAAACTAATCAAGGAGAGAAGCAACCTGGAATTGAGGAGAGGCTTCCTAACAGTCAGGACAATTAACCAATGGAATAGCTTGCCTTCAGATGTTGTGGGTGCTTCATCTCTGGAGGTTTTTAAGATAAGAGTCACTTATCTGAAAAGGTATCTCCTGCTTGAGCAAGGGGCTGGACTAGAAGACCTCCAAGGTCCCATCCAGCTTTATTCTGATTCTGACTATTTTCAGCATGTCAATTACTTTGTTATGTGTAGTTTTAGGCTGCTTTTCTTGAGCTCTTGTGGGGCTGCTATTTGCCATATAGGGATAACTGGCCAGACAAGTTCCAGCTTAGCCCTGTTGTATTGTGACAGTCTAGATAAAGTGTCTGCCAAAAAGGTATGGCTGTGCCTAGTAGACCTGTTTGGGGGACAGTTTCCTAAGGGTTTTAAGGGCCTCCAGATTTTATAATCCATCCAGATCTCAAGGGGACTTTGCTTCCCTCTAGGAAGTGTATCCAGATCAGGAGAGCCCATTGTACCACATAAGCTTCCTTTCCCCATATTACTCACGCTGCTCTGTTTCCATGAGTTTCTTTGAAGTGTATGCTGAGGGTTGTAGAGCCTCTTGTTCATTTTTATGCAGTAATACAGCTCTCATGGCTACAATGCTAGCATCTGTTGCAGCATCCCTTTGGTAATGTGATCAAAATTCAGATGCTTGGCAACTGATTCATACCTATGATAGTTGCAGTGTCCCAGAGTTATGTGATCACCTTTTGTGACCCCCTGACAAGTAAAGTTAATGGGGAAGCCATATTCACTTAGCAACTGTGTTACTAGCTTAACAACTGCAGTGATTTACTTAATAACTGTGACAAGAAAAGTTGTAAAATGAGGCAAAACTCACTTAACAAATGTCTCGCTAAGCAACAGAATTTTGGGGCTCAATTGTGGTAATAACTCAAGGAATACTGTACTGCAATGTTTCCCTTCCCTTCCATCCCCCTTTTCTTTAAAATGCAATGTAGGGATCTTGCCACTTTCTTTTTATGAAGAAATATCAGTCTTCTGTGCGAAAAGTGATTAATGGAACTACAGAAGAATGTAAGGGGAAAAAACCTTCCTGTTCCTTTGATTATTATAACATTAGAGAGCAAGAATGGTTTCACAAGAGGAGAAAAAAATATAGAAGGGCCTGCATTACTGGCAAAGGACACCATGTGAGAATGTAGCGTGAGTGTGTGTAAAAAACTGGAAAAGCAAGGGAGAGACATGGACATAGGGAACAATCACTAAAAAGGAAATAGAGTCAATGTTCCATGCCTTTTCTGTACTAGTGAGAAAGGTAAAAATCAGGAATGACTAATCAGATCTTGCAGGGGCTGTAGTTTGGATTGAGCACCAGCCCACTATATTTGTTCAACCCAGACTGGAATTTTGGAAGTTGACTTAAATAGCGAGAAGTACCAAGAGAGGCTACAGTACTGAATTGTCCTTAGATGAGATCACCACTACTTTCTACTCAGCCATGAGTCAAAGCTTCTTCTTACTGTTATTACAGCACAGGGCAACATCAGGGCAACATCCTTCACCAGGGACTTGGACAGATGCAATAGAGACAAGGCAGGGATTGGCAAGCTGCTTCCATACTTCACTTGTTCTCTGAGACATAGGTCAGTTATCTAGGTCTTCTGCAAAATAGGAATCCCAGCTGCGAAAAGTAATACATAATAGGAAAAGGCATACATAATAGGAAAATGGAGCACCAACTCAGGATTTGTGGTACAAAAATTGTAGGAAGGTTGAATTTAAGATTGGAAGAAAAGCTAAAAAGCAAAGATATAACAGTCATGTGAACTACTTCTGAAAAGGAAATGAAGGTAAGATCAGTCTCAATATCAGTGAATAAGAAACCAGAAGACCTCTTAAAGAAGCCAAAGTGGCTAACCAGGCAAATTATAAAGGAATTCAAATTATAGAAGGAAACTTACTGGAAATAAGACAATTCAAACAGTCTACGGTTTCAGCCAGAAATATAGGAATGAAATCAGAAAGGCAGGGCTGAAATAAGTTAAGACTAACAAGAGAAGCAAAATCTAACAAAAAGGTTTCTTCAAATATTATAACAAAAAGACAACTAGAGTAGTGGACTCACCACTTTCTTGGAGTAGTGCAAAAATCAAGAAAATCTAATCAAAAATCTAATCAAGTAAAATTAGAAAGTGGCATCATGGTAAAGACTCTCGACTCCCACTCAGAAGGTTGAGAGTTCAATTTTAGGTAACGGCAAATGTTTCTCTCCTTTGGTACAAATAAAAAATATCTGCTGTGTGCTTCATGTAGCATAATGAAAGGTATCCGGCAGTAGTGGGTTTCACAATTTTTTACTACCTATTCTGTGGGTGTGGCCTGTCTTGTGGGAGTGGCTCGGCAGTCATGTGACTGGGTGGGAGTTGCTTGGCAGTCATGTGACCGGGTGGGAATGACCAAGATAAAGTCACTGAATTCTTTGCCCCAAAGAATGACCTACAAAAAGAAAATATATAAAAAAGGAAATTTATTATTTTGTGCACTTACTACTTAAATAAGAATAAAATAAGTACACAAAACAATAAACGAGCTACTTACAGAAGGAAGATGACTGTCCTTGCCTGTCTTCAATATCACTGACCACCTTGCTCCAATGACCTGCACAAAGAAGAGACACAGAAATGAACTCTTCAATTGAATGCACTGCATTAGGATGAAACCAGCACACAAAACAATAAAAAGCTACTTACAGAGGAAAGATGACTGTCCTCACTGGTCTTCAACATCACCATTTCACTACCTTGCTCCAATGACCTGCAAAAAGAAGAGACAGAGAAAGGAAGACTTTAATTGCATGCACTTAGACCTTACATGAGAATAACACAATGAAAGAGATACACTCAAGTACTTACTTGTGTTACTGGTTTTGTGGTTTAAGATATTTCCAGATTGTTCTTAGGCTTCCAGACTCCTCAGCTGCACTTTTCTTGGTCTTCACTTGTGGATCATCAGCCGTGTGATGGTGTGCTCTGAGCCACTTTTTGACTGTAGGAATATCTCTTAATAGGCATGCCAACAATGCTTATTGTCATTAGATTGCTAATGTTTAGAACAGTTAGGCGGGTTCTTTGTTCTGAACATATGAGGTTCATTTTTGAGAACCCCCTTTCTGCCTATGCTGAACTAACAGCAATTGTCCTGACAATATCTCTAGCTTTTTTGATACTGTCAAGAATTTTGTAGGTCTTTGGATCTTTGAGCACATTTTCCAAAGAATCTCTGTAGTCGTTCAAATCAATTTCATAATTAAAAATTTCACCAAAGTCTATCAATCCTGCCTCTGCTTCTGCCCATGGAACGGCTACATCTTCAATGTTCCAGTAATCCAGCTCCAAATATGTGAAAATTGTAATTTGTTTGCGTCTGGCAATTGGCTACCTGTTTTTAGATGTTCGCAATCCATCAGCCTTTTCTTCAAATTGGTAATGATGCTGGAGAAAAGATTTTCACGAGGAAGGGCAACAAATCGTTGACTTGGAACTAATTTTATGTTTTTGAAGGCTTCTGAAGCTAGCATTCAGTCAACTTTTTTCATATGGACCATTTCCCCTTCTAAGCATTTCAAATGTTTTAATTGATTGCAATACCAATTTTTTTGCCTTGATGATATGTTTCTCTCCTACAGGGCATTTGACAGAAGAGAAATCTCATTTAGAATATCAATCATGAGGGCCAAATCATTTTAAAAAAATTTTCAAAACAGGAAGCCATGCCTGGGAATTTTTCATTGCCCAGAAAAAATTGATGTAGCGCTAGATAAGCACGCCACACAGCTATGGTTGACCTTAAACTACAGGCAGCCCATCTTGGTCCCAAAACTCTGCCAATCTTCACGATTTCAATGCCCAGTTGTTCAGAGATCTGGAAAAGTTCATTCTGGCTCTTGCAGGATTTCTGGAAAGTGGTGTGTATCTTGTCAAGGAATATCTTGAAGTGGTTCACTTGTTTGATTTCTTTTATCGCATCATCCAGCACAAGTTGGAGGCGGTGGTTCAAGCAGTGCCAGATTACAATGTTTGTGAAGTCTTGAGCTATGGTACTGACTTCAGATTTTCTCCCAAGCATAACGCTGGCACCATCGGAGCAGGATGCTATTAAATTCTTCTGCAGATATTCGGTGGTAAACCCAACTTTATGTAAGCTTCCCATCGCTGCAGAATATATGGTCTCCTTATCTTGTTTCTCCAATTCCACCAGCTCAACAAAAATGGTTGCTGGGCATTCTGAATCCTCAACTTTAACAAAAACTATCAGAACTGCTTTCACTGATAGCGTTGAACCTTCATCGATTATTAAACACACCTTTAGATTCTTTGCAATAATGCTGGCAAACACTGTGGTTTTAATTTCATTTTCAATGAATCCAACTATTTTCACTGCGGATCTCCGTGAATGCAAGCCTACTTCCATATCTACTCCAATCGCAGTTAGCAAATCTATCTGCCCTTTGATGTCTGAGAATGGTTTGCATCTTTGTGCCAGATTGTAAACAGTAAAAAATATTTTGCTAGTACTGGATAAATGTTTGTCAGTTGACTTATCTATGGATTTGGTTAAAGCATCCTGCTCCTGTTGTTTACTATTCTCTCTACAAATAAGGTGTGCTTTTGATTGAAAATGTTCCTTCAATTTTTTTCTGAGAGATGATTGCTGATTCTCCTTAGTTGTCCCTGCTGCCTCAACCTGGAAATGTTTCCACTCTCTAGAACATTTCTCTAATGAGAACAGTACTCACAACCTAACTTTTTGTCGGATACAGGCCGTCCATCATACTTGTCAAACTCCAGTTGTCAGGAAGTTTTGGAACTTAAGTGGAGGAGATGGACTTGCTGCTTTCTCCAACTTACATGTGCGCCTAATATAAGTCCTACCCGTCCAAAATAAGCCCTACTTAAGAGTCTGCCCAGCCACCCATGCCATCTGGTTGCTTGCTGTGCTGCAGCCATGAGGTGAGGCACGGTGGTGGTAGAGCTGCCCCATGCACTCTGCACTGGTTTACCTCAGGGCCTTCACAGCCAGACCATCCATGCCTTAACACCTGCTTCACTATGGCAGCACTGGCAGCCGTGTGCAGCAGGAGTATACATGGCTGCTGGTCCACTTCTTCTGCTTGCTCATGGCTGCAATGGAGTAGTAGGCTGAGTAGTGTGATGGTGCCACGACTATGAGGTGAGGCAGGTATCAGGGCATGGTCTGGCTGTGGGGGGCCCTGAGATAAGCGTGTTGGGCAGCTTCACCCCATGCCTCGCAGCGGCAGTACTAACACATTGTGCAGCCTCCTGCCTCACCACAAACAAGCAGAAGTGGCCTCCCATACAAGGGGATAACAATAAGACACCTTCCAAAAATAAGTTCTAGGGCTTATTTTGGGGCCCAATAGAAAATAAGACCTGGTCTTATTTTGTGGGAAACACGGGTACGTATACATATACACATACATACAGGTTTTATAGTTCAGCAACATAGAGTAGCTGTGTGAGCCTGGGTCTCCACAGTGCTTAGATTTTCTTATCAAATCCAACAATCCAAGAAATACTTAATCCGTATTTGACAATGATCACTTCCTATTTGTTTTCATCTGGTGTAAATATGTTGTTAGGGAAAAGGTGCACAGCTGTTAATTGAACCATTATGTTATACAATAAACAACTGTCTATACATGTAGAAATATCTGTAACTTTACAGATCTCCATATTTAGAAATAATCACCACCACTATTATAAATTGTGTACAATTTGAGTTTTTTTTAAAAATGAATATGGTTGGTTGGCTATGCTCTTATGCTCTTTTCCTATGTAAATAATTCTCAGTGGATCAGAAAACATCCAGAATTGTTTTCTTTCTTCCTTTTCTATTACCTTATATTTATTAAAATCTTTTACCAGTCATGCCCTCCAGATGGCACAAAAAGATCAGACTTCAACTAACCTAGATTAGACCATAATCTTTTTAATAATTAGTATTTAATGTCATTAGTTGCAAATCAGTACTAATTAAACCTATTAGGTTTTATGTTTGCCATTTAGAAGAGTTAAGCAATAAATATACACTTCTAAGGAGTTTACTATTGGCTGTGTTGTACATTTCATATCTTATGGAAATGTATTTTGACTTTGCAGACACAAGTAACTGGACCAAACTTGACTGAGTCATTGTCAGAGCAATTGCTCCCTTTAACTCACTTTTGGTTTCTATGACATTATCTCAAAATGATAATCAAGTGTGATGAATTAATGGTCACCTGGATTATTTTAGCTAAATCAGTTTGAATAATGGAACTTGAAAAAAGCTAAAAAGAACACTAGGTGTGGATGGGGAAAGGAGAAGAGCCATCAAAGGAGAGAGCAATTGTAAGGCTTTTACTTCTTAAAATTTGTTAAGTATGAAAAAGCCATGCATTACAAGATAATTTTATCTTGGCTGAGATTGAAAGCCCCTGTTTACGCATACTATATTGTCCTTATGCATGTCTCATCACTATTTCATGCTTTACAACAAACTTCCTGAAGCTGGAAATTAGCAAGTAAACAGCCTTCTTTTATCCTAATCTTTTCTGTCTCCTGCAGATATAAAGTTTTCCTTCTTGCAATACAAAGTTAGGGGCTGTCTTATCCTAATGATCTGATTCTTAGCCACTCTTCTGAAGGCATTTTCTTCTGGCAGTCATTCTCCTGCAATATCCTGCCACAGTCAAATCTGGCAGCAGATCTCCAGGCTACAGGGTCTTGGAAGGATGGGGAATGAAGTGTGTGTCTAAATTGAAAAATGCTTAAGCCTTCTGTGACTATTATTACTTTTCATCTTGCCAAAGAACTGGGTGGGGGTGGGGGTGGCAGAAGAGTGAGATGGAATGTGGAGGTTACAATCTTTAACCGTGAGAGCCAAGCACACTTCTGCAGGTGTCAGCCAAGACGTGAACTATTATCAAAACAAAAGGTTGATTCCTAATTGGACAATGTGATCCATTCCATGGGAGGAGGGGATGAAACTCATTTTTAGTTATGCTGGGTTGCATGGGAAAATTTAGAGTTGGTTTTGCTTTCTTCAGTGCCAAAATAAAGTTTTGCTCTTGGGATTTTAAAGTTCCTGAAAATGTCTGCTATTATTGAGCCCATAAGTCAGATGGTCGACATTGAAGCAACTTTCCTAAAACTCCGCAGCTTGCTGGGTTACCTCCAAGAATGCTGTGGGGAACTCAGGGAATGATGTCTGGAATGGAGTGTCAAGGTGGAAGTGGCAATGAGGACCAGGGTGGCACCAGCAAAGGAAGGCTTGGTGGTGGCACAGACAGACTTTTCAACCAAGTGGTCATGACTCGGTTGAAGGTGTGAGCAGAGAAAGCAGAGCAGTCAGTGACATAAGACTAGGATGCGATGGCTGGGGCTTTCTACCCTGGCACCATGGAAAGGTGTGGTGGAAAAGTCAGCAGAGACTGAGTTTCTGCTGATCCCACCCAGGGTGACACTCACCCGAGGATCAGATTGGAAAGCAAAGAGGACAGTGGAGTGGATTGGAAGTACTTGACCGCATGCCACAGCCCATCAGTGGAGCAGCTGAGGGAGGGGTTCATGGGAATGGAGATGTGAGGCTTGGTGCATATACCCCAAGCAGCAGGGCCAGGCCAGCCAAGTCTTAGCAGTCCCTTTGTCCCTGCAGCCCCAGCTGGGGCCTGGGGGTGCAGCACCATTGGGCACTATTGCTCTCCAGCAAGGGGTGCAGCAGGCCAGAGTATGGTCAGTCCCCCAGGGGTGGCTGCTCACCCACCCAGCAGTGCTGGACAGCCTCAAGTTTCACCTGTGGCTTCAAGCTTCCAACCCCAGCCATTCCCACATGCAGTGATGTGACTGCTGCTGTAGTGGTTTGCCCCAGGACACATGGAGCCCTCCCAAGATAAGAGCCATGTTCAATGGGAGACCAGAGAAGCTGGCTTTCTTCCTGAATCAACTGTGAAGCCATATGATCGATTTCGGCCCATTTACCTGGATGACGTAGCATGCGTGAATGCTGTTGTGGTGAGCCTGGAGGGAGACCTGGAAGAGTGAGTGACACTTCTACATGTCAAAGGGGCTCCAGAGCTGAGGAGTCTCGATACTTCCTGGATGAATTCCGTGCCCAGTTGGAAAAAACATGCAGATCTGTAGAGTGAAGTCCGAGATCTGAGCCATCAAGCAGGGGAGCAGACCAGTGACGGAGTACATCTGTGAGTTTTGGAGCCTAGCCTGGAAGTTGAGGGGATGGCCACCATGGTTGCTTATGTCCTACTGTCATGATGGCCTAAACTGTATGTGCCATGGTCTCCCAGATGATATCTACGTGTGGTACCAGATGGCAACAAATGTGGAGTTGGATCTGAAAGATTACAAGATGCATGGAGGAGCCGAAGGCTGACCGAGAATAAGCCAAGAGAGGCACTCGCTGGGTTGGAGAACACCAGCCACGGCATCCTCCACCCTGAGGGAGGCCCCTAGATGCGAACCCAGGCTGTTTTTCAGATGTGGAAAGGAGGGCCATAGGGGTATAAACTGTCCAGAGTCCAAAACCATGACAGCCCCAAAGACTCCAAGCCCATTGAAGACCAAAAGGACACTGAAGAGGGTGAGGGAGAAAACCATGGGCAACACTGCTAATCATAGAGGTCTGTCTCCCAACCAGTGAGGGGAAGGAAACTCTGACTGCTGATGAGGCCAAGCTGACCCTTTATGAAAGTGACACCGAAGGAGAAGATGACCCAATGGTAGGTGGAGCCATTGCTCCTTTCACTGCCTAGGTGGAGATTGTAGTGCCCCACTTGGAGGTGAGAGGAATCGTAATGGCCCTGATAAGCTCAGGATGCACCTGAGGCTTGGTCAACCTGCAGACAGTGAGGAGTATAAGATTAAGAATAAGGAAGCTACGCAGCCCAAGAAGTTTAAGCAGGTCAGTTCAATAATAGGAGGGCTACCTGCTTACTATCTGACTGAGCTGGTGAGCCTGTGAAATGGGAGTCACAAAGAGACTATCCAATTTGTGGTAGCCCCCAAAATGGAGGAGGCAATAAAATTGGGATTGGCATAGCTGAAGAGATAGAGCCCAACAGTATACATGGGAAACCTCATGGGGTGCTTAATGATGGCCCCAGGGAACCCAAAACCTACAGGCATAGCAAGCTGTGGCCACAATCAGGGGGAAAGGAAGGGCCTGGGCACACTAGAATGGCTACCAAAACAGCACCCTGGGAGCCTGTCATTCCTAAGGAATAGAGAGACTTCACTGAACTGTTTAGCGAGAAGGAATCCAATGTCCTGCCCGCCTCCCCCAATCATCCTATGGACTGTGCAATTGAGATTTTGCCAGGGGCTAAGCTCCCTAAGCCTAAGATGACCCCCAAGGAGATGGGGAACTAAGAAACTTTGTCAATAAAAATCTTGTTAGGGGCTTTATCCAACCAGTGAAATCCCGAGTGGCTGCCCTCATGCTGTTTAAAGAGAAAGAAAATGGCCGTTGAGGCTATACATGGATTTCTATGGGATCAACAGGGTCTGCATGGAAAATATTTACCCCTCTCTCTCATGAAAGACATGCTGGGATACTTATCCAAAGGATGATTACTAAGCTGGATCTCATGGTGCCATGCTACCATGTGAGAATTAAAGAAAGGGACAAGTGAAGAATGCATTTAACTGCTCTTTGGGATGCTACCAATTTAGAATGATGCCTTTTGGGCTGCAGGGAACACCAGCCATTTTAATGCAACTGATAAATGAAGTGTTGCATGAGCATTTGTACAAGGGAGTCCTTGTGTACCTGATTGACATCTTCATCTGCTCTGAGATGATGGAGGAGCATGTGAAACCAGTGTACCAGGTGCTTAGGAAACTCCTGGATACTAAACTGTATGCCAAAATACGAGTTTCATAAAACCAGTCTGGACTAATTAGGGTACCGGGTGTCATGTGAGGGAATAGAGATGGATCCAGGGAAGGTGAAAGCTATTTTGGAGTGGCAAGCCCCCCAAACCAGAAAGCCACTGCAGAGTTTCTTAGGGCTTGCCAACTTTTATAGGCAGTTTATTCCCTCATTTGTTCAGATCACCTTGCTGATCACAGAGTTGCTCAAGACTGGGGGAGGCAGAGTGAAGCCTAAGCCTAGCCAGCTGTTAACTGGACTATGGAATACCAGGTGGCATTTGAAAAGTTCAAATGGCTTTTTGTGGCTAAATCGGTCCTCAAATACCCAAACCCAGAAGAACCATTTGTAATACAGATGGAAGCTAGCAATCTGGCAGTGGGGACAGTCCTGCTCCAGAATAATACAGAAGGAAAGTTGCAACCCTGTGCCTACATGTCTCACAAACTAAATGAGAGAGACGCTGGGTAGCGTGGGAGAAAGAGGCTTTTGTGGTTCATTAGGCCTTGCTAACATGTAGGCAGTTCCTAAAAGACAGCAAGGTCCCCTTTGAAGTTTGGACAGATCACAAAAACCTGGAGTCTCTGAGGACCTCTGTAAACTCTCCCCAAAGCAAGTGCGATGGGCTCAATACTTAACAGATTTGACTTCACACTAAAATACATTATGGGAGGAAAGAACTTCTTAGCAGATGTACTCTCCCAGATGCCCCAATACAAGAACACTTGGGAAGAGGAAGTTAATTCTATTATATCCTCCAAGCAGCTAGCGAACCAAATCTCTATGAGATGGCAGATGTGAGGGACCCTGAAGCTTTGGTTTGAGACCCAATGGGGAGAGATGACAATGAGAGGGGAACTGGCCTGGAAAGGAGGCAAATTGTTCCTGACAGCCTGAAAATGCAAGTCTTGCAGCAAAGTCACAACGCTAAGCAAGCCAGCCACTTCAGGTTTCTAAAGACCTACATTGGCCAGAAGGCAATTTTGGTGGCCGAAGATGAAAAAGGACACAGAGAGCTATATGGCGAGTTGCCCCATGTGCGCTTCAATGAAATGACAATCAGGAAAGACCCTGGACTACTATAGCAAGTAGTCAATTCAACCAGACCTTGGGAGGAAATTGCTATGGATTTTATAGTGGAGCTACCAGAAAATCAGGGGGAACACTGTAATTTGGACTGTCATGGATCTATTTTCCAAGCAGGCCCACTTTGTGGTGTGTCCCAAACTCACATCAACCCAGAGACTGACCACGATGTTCAGGCAACATATCTACCGACTGCATGGAGTGCCAAGGAGCATCATCTCTGATTGAGGAGTGAAATTCACAGCAAAATTTTGATGTGAATTTGTAAAACTAGGATCCTGTCAGGATCTTAAGTCCAGGTTCCATCCAAGTATGAACAGGAATGTAGAACAAATGGAACAAATGGTAGAAAATACCTACGTTGTTATGTTAACTGTTAGATACTCCCCCCTCTAGTTGTTGCAAGGACAATAGTAGTTTCCAGTCAGGTCCTCTCTTTTCAGGCGGGAACAGAGAGAGACCTGATTGGCTGAAGCGCTGGCCAACTCCCCTTTAAAAAGGGAGCTGCCAGACCTCTCACTCAGTGGATGCCTGTACTTGACCAAATAAAGAGCTGTTGTTATCTTAGCCTTTTGTGCCTTTCATTACCCAATCTAACACTGGCAACGAAGGTGGGATTGGAAGACAATTAGGCAGACAAAAGAGCGAAACTCACTAACAAAGAGCTCGGTCACAAGGCAGTGATTCCACCTGGAGCGCAGGAAGGCATCAACCGGCCATTACAAACCCAGAGAGAGTCACGATGGCCACCTATGCCCAACCACCTCCGTTCAACTCAGCATCGGACGACTGGGACGCTTATCTGCTGCGGTTCGAGATTTTCTTGGAGGCGAACGATCTCGGTGGCGTTCCGGAACCCAGGAAAAAAAACCTGTTCCTGAGTTACTGCGGCCCCGAAGTTCTAGAGACCGCCAAGAACCTTTCCGCGCCGATGCTGCTACACGCCGTCTCCTGGACCATCCTCCAGCAAATGTTGAAGACGCACTACACTCCGAAGCTGTCCAAGTACGTTCGGCGCTATCACTTCAACATGAGGAACCAGATGGACGGCGAGACAATAAACGAGTACATCGTGGTGCTCTGGAAAGCCGCAGCCCATTGCGAGTTCCACGAGCTAGACGACGTCATCTTGGACAGGATCATCATGCGGGTCCGAGACCAGAGCCTACAGGCAAGACTGCTGGCGAGAAGCAACCTCTCCCTCCAGGTCGCTCTCGATGAGGCAAGAGCAGCCGAGTCAGCGCAGAAGTCCGTCGAGACCCTCCAGCGCCTCCACGCACCCGCTGAGGCAACCAAGAGCACACGCGTCCACCATGAGACCATCGAGCAGGAGAGCTCTGAAAGTGACGAAGAGAGCAGCCACCGCATGCGCAGTACCCGCGCAGTGCCAGTGCGAAACTTCAAGTCGCCCGGCCTGCCCTGTGCCAGCTGCGGAGGCAACCACGCAAGAGCAACCTGCCGGTTCTGGGACGTGACCAATGTTTCCTCTAATTTTTTTTCAGTCGGAAAAGTATAGTGTTTGAGCGGCACATTTTCATGCCTGAGCACCTGAATTTTTTTCAGATGTCACCCAAGACAACAACGAAATCAGTGTTATTTGAAACTCAAAGTTATATTTATTCAAGATACACGTTTAATTAAAAGTGTTACACATCAGTATCACTTATAACTGCAAGTCTGCAATATTAAAATACTTGTATAGTGTTTATGGTAACAATGTTTACTCCAGCTTTATGTTTCGACATCAGCACTGCTGATGATGTACCTATAAGGTTATTACAATTATCTTTTCCAATTCATTTTGGATTAAATAAAAAAGAGCTTTGAAATGAATATATAAATGGCACTTAATACCAGTAATATTAAAATAGTAAATGTTTGATATACTTCATTTTAATGAATTTCACTTGATATACTTCATTTTAATGAGTTCACATTCAATTGCAAAAGTTGCCTATACACTGTATGCTTCTGTGAATGTATTGTGTGCAATTTGCTATTTTAAATGTGTAAAATTATTAAAATCCCCATACATAAAGTCTCATTCACATGTAACAGTTTTCTTCCATCATTAATTTGTAAACTCAAGGATTTATTGCCTGCATGTTCAACAATGCTTGCTGATTGTTTAAAAATTTGTGGGAATTTGTTCCTCTCTATACAGGTGGTTTCAGTAACCTACTACTACTGCAAAACTAATTGCAAAACATTAAATTTTATTATTTTTAATATGAAAAAATAATTTGACTCATAAAATCTTATTTTTTTCATGATGGCTCACACAGAAGTTGCTTGCTATTGGAAAAAGTACATTCTAATAATGAATAGCTAAACAGAATAGGAAACTGCATTATCCAAAACTCTAAAAAAATGAAGTGAAAAATATTTTAGCCACACTTTTTTCAAATCTTACTCCTCCTACAACCCAGTGCTTATATTGTAGTTAAGGTTTTAATTCTAAAGAATTTCTAAACTCCATACTATTTGCAAATATAGATTGTTAAAATGGCTCTACCATAACAAATAAGAGAAAAAACACACCTTCCTTTTGTTTATAAAGTAGTGATTTTAGTTTGCTCCAAATGATTTAACTATGGAAGTCACTATTTTAAACTGACAGATAAATTTAATTAGATTAAAAGCAAAAATATTCTCAATGACTTTGAAAATCTCAATGAGTTATCAAATATAGGTACTCCTTCATTACAACGTGGGACTGGAATTTTTATTACTCAGCAATGCGGTCACAAAGCGTGATGTCATGTCATGTGACTGGGCTCTCTCGCCTCTTTCTGACTCCGAGGGCAACAATCATGTTAGCCCAGGGGTCTGCAAAGTTGGCTGTTTTAAGACTGGTGGACTTCAACTTCCAGAATTCTGAGAGTTGAAGTCCACCAGTCTTAAAACAGCCAACTTTGCAGACCCCTGTGTTAGCCCAAAGCCTGGCGCTGGGCCTTGCTCCCCCATTGGTGGAGCCCCGAGAAGCGAGGAGGGAGAAAAAGAGATGGAGGCCAAGGAGCTTCCCCCCCAGCAAAAATCTAACCGGGGAGCCGGCCAGGCAGTAGCAAATTAGCCGATCACGCGCGGAAAGCGAGGTCCGACCGGGTGGGCAGCGAAACTCCAGGGCTCTCTGTTCTACTTCCCCGTGAAAACTGTTGCCTCTGAAGTGTTTGCTCTACTGTTTTGAACCTTTAAGCGCCCCTTTCTCTTTTTTCTTTCCGACTCACAATGATTAGGGAGAATCCTGAAGTCGGGCGGGGCCGAGAAGCGAGGAGGGAGAAAAAACCTCAGTCTCTTTTTCTCCCTCCTCGCTTCTCGGCCCCGCCCGACTTCAGGATTCTCCCTAATCATTGTGGTTCAAAAAGAAAAAAGAGAAAGGGGCGCTTTTTTGAAACCTTAACCCCCCCCCTTTCCCTTTTTTCTTTTTGACCCACAATGATTAGGGAGAATCCTGAAGTCAGGCGGCAATGTACTGCGGTAGGAAAGGTTTAGCAGGAGCCTGGAGGGTGTTTGGATTGTGATTCCCTAGCCGTTCTGTAGTCCGTGTCCAGCAAATATGCGACGCTGCGCAGCACTTAGAAACTACTGCGTGGCATATTCCAGGCATGTGCACGGCCGCGCAGGCGCGCACCTTAGAGGGAACAGTGGACGTGACGTGCCAGCAATGCGAGTGGAGGGGACATATCACCAGAGTGTGCCGCAGCGAGTTCCCGGTGACAATCAGTCGCCCCGAGAGACCGGAGAAGGGGGCAAACCAAAGACAACGTCCCAGCCAGAGACAACTCCGACGGTCAGAGGCCGATGACCAAGTGGCCAACCTCACTGCATCTGCCCAGGAACACCAGAGCCGCCACCCGAAACCGAACGTCCCGGTCCTAGTAAGGCACATCCGAATCAGCTGCCCCAGGAAGCTAAAAGTCACAGTCTTTCTCGAGGGAGTCCCCTGTGAGATGGAGATAGACACCGGGTAATCTCTCACGATCATCTCATGGGCAGTGCTGAAACGGACGATCCCCACAATGCGGAAGGAGGACCTCAAGAGCCCCGATGTCCGCCTCCGCAACTATCAGGGAAACCTAGTTCCCCTCATGGGGCAAGGCACGTTCACCGTCCGCTACAAGCGGATCACCAAGAAGCTGCAGGCAATCGTGGTGCGGGATAACTCCAGAGTCTTTTCGGACTAGACTGGTTTCAGGCTCTAGGGATGGTCGTGGCCGAAGTCAACGCCCTAGACGAAGCAGGCCAAGCATCAACCGCTGCCACCCCCCCGCAGCAGAAACCATTTTTAGGGAGTTTGAAGACATTTTTGCCTCTGGTATGGGTGAGTACAAGGGGGACCCCATATCATTTAGCCTAGACCCCAATGTGGCCCCAATTCGGCTCAAGTCCAGGAGAGTGCCTTTTGCCCTCCGACCGAAAATTGACAAAGAAATAGACAAACTGGTGAGCCAGGGGATCCTCGAACCAGTTGATGTTCCATCCTAGAGGGGAGGGGTGTTAGATACTCCCCCCTCTAGTTGTTGCAAGGACAATAGTAATTTCCAGTCAGGTCCTCTCTTTTCAGGCGGGAACAGAGAGAGACCTGATTGGCTGAAGCGCTGGCCAGCTCCCCTTTAAAAAGGGAGCTGCCAGACCTCTCACTCAGTGGATGCCTGTACTTGACCAAATAAAGAGCTGTTGTTTTCTTAGCCTTTTGTGCCTTTCATTACCCAATCTAACATTAACTATCACCAATCCAACTGGCCTGAGCTCTTACCATTTGCAGAGGTAGCAATAATGTGATGCATAGTAGCACTGGGTTTATCCCATTTAAAGTAACCACAGGAATAGCAATAGCATTTAGACTTATATACCACTTCATAGTGCTTTTCAGCCCTCTCTAAGCAGTTTACAGAGTCAGCATATTGCCCCCCAACAATCCCCTCATTTTACCAACCTCAGAAGGATGGAAGGCTGAGTCAACCTTGAGCCTGGTGAGATTCGATCTGCCAAACTGCAAGCAGCCAGTGATCAGCAGAAGTAGCCAGTAGTACTGCACTCCACCCACTGCGCCAACACGACTCCAGATATTTGCTTATGCCAAAATATCTAAAAGAGCCTCCCTCCTCAGTAACTCTTACAGAGCGGCTAGACTCCCTAAAGGAGACTTGAGGAAATGTGAAGAAAGCCCTAGCAAAAGAGAAGGACAGAAGCAACAAGCTGATAAAAAGAGGACTCCACAAAGAGAGTTTAAGGTGGGATGGAAAGTGTATTTTTCCACAAAGCACCTGAGGTTAAGGAAATAGTGTAGCAAGTTAGGTCCCAAGTATATAGGTCAGTGATGACTATCTTTTTCTGGACCAAGTGCCTAAAGCATGTGCATGCATGCGAATGCATGTATGCCTGAACCCCAAAATGCAATGCATGCCTCCACTACACAGGTGCCCCACCCCCTGCACAAGTGTGTGCCCCCTGCGCATGCATGATCCCCTACACGTTCCCCCCATGCATGTGCTCCCCCGCATGTGTGTGTGCCCCCCGCACATGCCCCAAACCCAACACATGCATGGCAGATACTCGAAGACTAGCCAGCTGGCAGGAGGCACATGTGCATACAAGGCGGAGCTGAAGTGGGACAACAGCTCACGTGCCCACAGAGAGAGCACTGTGTACCACCCCTGGCACGTGTCCATAGGTTCGCCATTATGGATATAGTCCTTTTCCTATTATGAAAATCATCAATCCAGTTACAGTGGAGCTACAGCTGTCCAAAATATTAGGAAAAGTGCACCCCGATATTCCATTGTAGTTTGTTAAAACCTGTTCACGGGTCTAAGTTGAGATTTGTAGGAAAAGAAACTAATCATAGTGGGGGGAGAAGAACACTGAAATAAAAAGGATCTTAGATTCTAGATATTGCAAGGGAAATTTGCAGTACCTAATGCAATGGAAAGGGTAACCTATATCAGAGGCAGAATGGGTCTGTAGGAAGTTATCACCTAGCCCTCATCAGGTCAAAGCCCACAATGTTAAGGCAGATCGATTAGTGACCAAATTCAACTCTAGGTATCCTCAGAAACCTGGGAAGCATGTCAAGGGGAAGAAAACGAAAACACGATGTTAATATGTGTTTAATATTTTTCAGGTATCTTTTTTTCTCAGGGTGTCTGCATGTCAAGCGTGAAAAATGCTTAAGCTTCCTATGACTATTATTGTTTTTCAACTTGCCAAAGAACTGAGGGGAGGGAAGGGTAAAATGGAATGCAGAGGCTACAATCATCAACCATGAGAGCTAAGGACACTTCCACAGGTGCTGCCCAAGGCATGGACTATTATTAAAACAAAAGGCTGATTCCTAATTGGACAATGTGACCCGTTCCATGGGAGGGAGGGGATGAAACTCATTTTTAATTCTGCAGGGTTGCAGGGAATTGGTTTTGCTTTCTCCAGTGCTGCAATGATGTACTCAATATTAAGTTTTGCTTTTGAGATTTTAAAGTTCCTGAAAATGCCTGCTTGTGAACAGAACACTCTACTGTTTAATTGTCAAAGAGGAATTGTGATTGAAATGTGACCAGCATACTTTTCTGCAGTCTCGAGGACTTGAGATTTTAACACAGGGAACTGGATGTGCTGTCTGAGCAACATGTTTAGCGAGTAAATTATCATTACTGCCTGAATAAAACAATAACAGATCTAAGTTTCCTTTTAGTGCCCTAAAACTAAACACATTAGTATGCGCAGCTTTGTCCGTCCTGCCGCCCACGTCTAAGGGCAACGTAACTGCTGAAATGGCCAGCGACAAGAATGGAAGACGGCTTCCAGGAAAGCAGATGAGGTAGGATCGAAGATGCTGCCCGAAGAGACTTAACTGTACAACTGCATTGCCTCCCTCCCTGAGTTTCTCTGGGAACCCCGATGTCCTTTTCTATTTATGCTTCTCCAGCGAGTTTGAAGTTATATCTCTACTGTGGCCAATACTACATAAATACGCTGAAAACAGAATAGCTCGGGCGCATCTTCTTCCACTTACTCTTCCTTTTTTTCTCCCCCTTTCCACAAAGATGCTTCTAAACAGAGCTACTTTCATCGCCCAATAGTTCCCCGCAGGGAACAGCGAACCTCAGGCCCTCACTTTTACGGCGTGTGGTCTGCTATCCACAGAGAGCGCGGCGACCAGACGCCTCTGCAGTCCCGCCCCCGCCTGCTTCGCCATTCCTTCTCGCAGGAAGGAGAAAGCCCTCCCACCAGACTATTGGGTCCCGGCTTTGCCGGGCTTGGCGCATGCCCTGGGAACGCGCTGCCTTTCCTTCCCGGGGGTGTCCCTCTGTACTTGAGGCACCACCGGGAGAAAGCCCAGATCCCGCCTCCAACCAGGTCCCGCCCCATTTCGAGATCAGGCAGAGGAGGCGGATAGTGCCGTCGCCGCCACGGCCGCCGTGCCCTTCACTCCGTCGCCAGCTTGTCGCGCGCGGTTCGCCAGGTTCTACGCGGCTTGGCCGGGGAGCCGCTTGTTTTCCCTCGCCATGCCGGTGGGAGCCTCTCCCTCGGTCAGGTCTCGATACAACCTAGTGGACGACAGACACGATCTACGCATCCCACTGCATAACGACGACGCCTTCCAGCATGGCATCGGCTTCGAGGCCAAGGTAGGGGCCGACTGGCCGAAGGGGCGCCGTCTGATGGGGCCGGGGAAGGAGTGTTTAGCAGCCTCTGGAGCGCCTCCAAAGAATGGGGGGGACGGACTAGAATTGGGCAGGAGAGGAAACGGGACTTTCGGCGATTTGAATTTCGGCTTCATTGGTCTTTCGGAACTTCCTCCGCTCTGATGTGGAACAGTTTAGGTCGCTCTTCCTTTAGTCGTTCTCGACTCACGTTTGGATGTGTCTTTGCGGTCCTCTCATACTCTACACTCGGATCCCGACGCCAAATGTAAGAAAGGTTGAAATGAAGCTTGGGGCTTCGGCTTCCAACGCAGAACACCTTCGGGGAAAGAAAACGCCGGTTCCTGTTGATTAGGTCGGCTCCGGTGGTTGTCTTTCCTGCTGAGCTTCGCCGTTGCATCTTTGCGCAGCTTTTCGGGGTGGTGGTGGTGTCAAACTGTTGTGGTTACGATACAAATGGAGGCTTATTCCTCCAAGGGTAAGTCCGGAGATGGCATGAAGTTGCTTTGGATGGGTAGATGGTTCTGCAAAAGACGCTTCCAAGGTATGATTCCTCAGTAGCAGAGTCTGCCTCGTTGGCTTTTCTAGCTGTTCATTGGTTCATCTTCCGCTTGCATTCTGGGAATTCAGTTTTCAGGTTAGATTACACCTGCAGGTACTTCCTCATTTTATTTCGCTAGGATTTAATGCCTGAAGTTTTAAGAGCAGGTGCTTTTCTCGTTTGACTTTATTCAGGGACCCAGCTTTTCCGAGTTCTCTTTTCTGGATTCACGTAACTATGCAGCAATTGTACTGTGACTATTTTAGAACTTATAATTCAGGGTAGCAATAAGGGCCAATGGACTATGGCTTTTTACCTTACTGTACTTCTAACCTACAAATCTCATGGATATCTTTCAGAGAACTGTCACTATGCAAGATTACTTTGGTCTCTAGAACTACAACTACAATCTACAACTCTACAGAGTTGTAATGAAAAAATGAAGTAGCCTATTGAATGTATCTTTTTCTAATTAATCTTTAATATAAGGAATTAAAATGAAATTAATTAATTTTTGTGATGCTCTTATGACTGTTAATTGATTCTTTAACAATGTAGAAGTGCAGACTTGCAAAACCTAGAATCAACTTTATCACAAAGAAAACAAAACTAACTTCATATTCAAGTGTTGTTGGAAAATTGCTGGAAACATAGATGAGGAGGTGACTTCCCAGTCTTTTGCCGCATCATGTATATTCTCCAATTATCCTGACAAAATAGACAATCAGAAGGCTTAATGAAAATAATACAATATAGAAATAAGCAATTGATCCAGTGAAAGAGCTGAGTGTTGGGTACCAGGGATGGATGGATGAGTCAAAAAACAAAGATAGCAACCAATCACTTGGGTATAGGGATCATTGTGGAGACAACTGGTAGGTACCCAAAAGGAAAAAGTTCAAATATTTTCCCTAGGCTCCTTAAAGGTCAGCTGCTTGCAGCAAGGGCATTTGGGCTCTGTGGAACCTGCATAACACAAACAAGCTCAGAATTGGTCTTTTCTTTAGACTCTGAAATTATTTTGCTGTATATAATCTATGCTAACTATTTCTCAGTTAATAAAAACACTTTGAATTCTTGAGAATTAAAAGGGCACACGTAAGATAAATTAAATTGCATTCAAAATTATGTTGTCTTGCACTGATATTCTATTACACTCATCATTGATGGTCTCCTTGCAAGGTTCTTTTTTGTTTAACGTAAGTTCTGGTTAGGTGTCTAATAAGTATTATCTATTTATGTCTGAAGTAGTCATTTCTACTTCAGACAGAGAAGTTCCACCCTTAGGGACTGAAAGGAATGAGTAACTAACAACATGTTATTTACAGAATCCAGGTTCTTCTTCTACTATATTATATGTTATGTAGTTATTTATTTGGGCCAGATATGATGCCCCTGTAAATAGTGTTCACAAGAGGAGAAAAAAGAAGTTGAGTCTGTCCCTGCACACTGCAGGAGATTTTCCCTTATGCAGTGGCACAGAACCTCAGTAAACTGGCAGATGTGAGGGAGGAAAACACACCACAAAACGTTAGATATCATTACTGCATTGATTCTATTAATATTATATTTCTGCCAACCCATATACAAAAATATTTGTGAAATTTACAGGAATATAGCTATATTGTTATTGGAAAAAGGCACCATAAATGGTTATTTTTGAGTCCATCTTAGGGAAAATGTTCTCCTTGGCATGTGGGTAATGATCTGTATGGTCAGATGTATTGATAAGTACTTCATCCAGTGAAAAAACTGGCTACTTTCCATTCAGAGCCTTCACTTAGTTATTAATATTTGGAAATAAATTTGGTGAGTTGATATGCTATATAAATTTGGTGAGTTGATATGCAATATAAATTTGGTGAGTTGATATTGATAACACAATTTTGCTATATTTTTGCTATTAATAACTTTATGGCACCCTTAACAATGCCTTGTGCTTAAAAGAAACAAGCAACCAAATGTCTTATAAGGAAGGATATTTTGGGGAAAACAGAATTTTGCATTCCATGAAGAGCTTTACTCACACTCCTATGAATGACACCACAGTCGCACTTCAGGTCTCCTTGCATTATTCAGGTGGTGGAGGACTTGGACACATATGCATATTGCATAGAGTATAGAGTCAATTGAAGGAGCATCATTGTGTGCCCAATTTTGAGATTTTGTAATTTGACTTTGTGCATGAAACCAGCTTTAACATCAAAGTGCATGATTATTATTGTATGACTATTGTACACTGTAAAAACTTTGCACACTATTTGGATGAATAACCCTATAAGGTGTGAGAGGGACCTTGGAGTCCTAGTGGATGATCATTTGAATAAGAGCCAGCAATGTGCAGCAGCAGCCAAAAAGCTAATACAATCCTGAGTTGTATATACAGAGGCATAGAATCAAGTTCACATGAAGTATTAGTGCCACTTTACAAAACCCTACTAAACCACACCTGGAATACTGCAACCAATTTTGGTCACCATACTACAAAAAAGATGTTGAAACTTAGAAAAAAGTTCAGAGAAGAACATCTAAGCTGATCAAAGGCCTGAAGACTAAACCATATAAAAATGGCTGCAGGTTTTGTCTGACTAATCTGAAGAAAAGAAGAATTAGGAGTGACATGATAGTAGTATTTCAGTATTGGAGGGGTTGCCACAAAGAAAAGGGGGTCAAATTATTATCCAAAGCACCTGATAGCAGGACAAGAAGTAATGGTTGGAAACTAATCAAAGGGAGAAGCAACCTGGAATTAAGGAGAAACTTCCTAACAGTGAGGGAAATTAACCAGTAGAACAGGTTGCCTTCAGACATTGTGTGGGTGCTTCATCACTGGAGTTTTTAAGAAGAGATTGGAGAGTCACTTGTCTGAGATGGTATAGGTTCTCCTGCATGAGCAGGGGATTGCACTAGAAGACTTCCAAGGTACCTTCCAGCTCTATTCTATACTAGTAGCCTCTCTTGTTATTCTAGTGTCAGCTAATTTCCACTTTGTCTTTATCTCCTTCATAGTTCATCTGGTTTTGAACTGTTGAGCAATTAATTTTTATAGGATACAACAATAACTAAAAGTACATAATAAAATGCATGAGAAGATAAAGAATGATCTAGAGCAGGGATAAAGAATGATCTAGAGCAGGGGTGGGTTCCTGAACCGGTTGGTACTGGTTCGCTGTGTGCACTCTTTGTGCGTTGCTCGTGTATGCACAGTTAACTAAAAGTTGTTCTGAGCATGTGCAGAAACATGCTGGCAATGGCAGAAGAGACCGGGGAACTGGTTCGGTTGAGTGGCCGGCCTGGGTCGCTGCCGGTTCTACCACCCAGGCCAAATCATCACTACCGGTTCGGTCGAACCAGGCCGAACCGGGAGCAACCCATCTCTGGTCTAGAGTGTAAAAATGCTAGAAGCTAAACTTAAAGAGAAAAGAGTCAAATGATATATCAGTGACAAAGGGAGACGCGTGGATGAGAGGGCAAAGTTTATACAATAAGCATAAGTTGGAGGTATCTATTGTCAGGCCTGCAGCCATGTTCCTTTTGGGATCTTTGGCCTGCCACACTTCTACTATGCTGGTCTATAGTGGGAAGTTGGGAGGGGGGATAGTACGGAATTGAATGTTATGTAGTCAAAATAAAATTCCTTTCTAGATTGCCAAGCTCATTCTTTGTCTTGGTATCTCTGCACCTGACTGGAATTGGATGGGTGGAACTGCTAGCATGGCAGGGGAAGTTTGGACCATGAGATGGACTTGTGGGCGTGGGGGCAAGATCATGAACTTTAACGGGTGGGGAAAACAGAGAAGATTCAGATTCGGTGTCAGGCCTGCAGAGGTTCCTTTAAGAATCTTTGGCCTGCCACACTTTCTTATAATTTCCTATGCTGTTTCATTAGTGTAGTGATTGGAAGGGGGGAATAGAAAGGAGTAGGATTGTGGAATGTGTTGTTGTGATTCTTTTCTAGAAGCCAAGGTCATCTTTTGTCTCCACACCTCGACATTTGACCGGAAGAAGCTGGGTGGAGATGCCAGCGTGGAAGAAAAGGATTGGGGCATGTGATTGATTATGGATGTGGGGATAGATCATGAACTTTCAACTGGGTGAACTCTCAGGATGTAAATCAGAGTTGGAATTCCACAGATGTGCCAACATACCTGTATATTAAATCGGACCTTTAAGGATGATTCTGCCTTGGACTTTGATTTTCTATCTGCATGGTATTTGGAACGCTGACATTCAGGTTTTCCCAGAAGGTTGACAGCATGGCTCTCTTAGTAAATTGGAACTTTGAGCAAGACTTTGCCTTGGACTCTGATTTAATTTTGGATGCTATCTGGAATGCTGACATTAACCCGAATCTCCCTTAAAATACTTCATCAGCTACTCCAAGATTGGAGCTCTGTTCGGGGTTCTGAGAGCCAGCACTGACCCAAATCTGGGCAGTGTAAAATCTCAGTGAAGATGGAGGAAGAGAAGAAAGCCACAGAGAAAGCATCAGATGACGGATCGCCTATCTATGTCGAGACCATTTACGTGCCTTTCAAGTTGTAAAACTAATTGTATTTTCTCCTGACTGCTGCATGTGGAATATTTTTTAATCCATATTATTTACCTCCTTCTACAACATCCCTATGTAGGATCTTAGTCAGTCTGGGTTGAGGGTCTTGTGTTGACAATTCTTACAGCTGTATTTAAGTAATAACACTTCTGTGAGTGTAACTTCATATTTCCTACATTTACTGTATCCGGACTCAAAATATAGAAATCCCAGACAAGGTACCTGAAATCCTGTAAGAAACTTACAAGAAAGGAGTTTTATAACATTGTCATGCTGCTTTCTTTAGAAAATGCATTCAGGGAAATTATTGCTTGCCCTTTTCAAGTTTATTTTATAGATGGAACATTAGTTGAACTGAGTTATATGTCTCAGTAACTTTTGAATATGACTTCTAAATGTTAATCGAGTTATTCTAATAGAATAGATTCCATCTATGTCCCAAGGGACTATTGGATACTTTAGGGTAAATTATACATGGAGCCCAGCTAGTAGTGAGGGGGTGAAGTAACAATAATGAGACAGTCTTCTTCCTTTCTCTACTTCCATAAATTTCAGAATATTTCAGGCTGAGAGCTTCCATTCTACATACTATGACTTCTCAGCAGACAGCTGGTGATGATAATCCAGTACTAGCATTTGGCTCTGTAATTTAAAGGGATTTCTGTTTCTAAATTACAGGGAGGAAGATTCTGAATTAAACTAGGAGCTTAGAGGAGGCATGTCGTGTACTGGAGCTGGCTGGCTGGGGAGGTTCTGAAATCATATCAGTTTTTCCCAAAAAGGAAGAGAGCTTATATTCAAGAGATAACAATTGGTTGGAGAGCCTGATTTTCATCTTTTAAATATTCTGAACAGTTAGTTAGCAACTCATATCCTCTTAAGTAATTATATAGCAGGTTTAACAGAAGCTCTGTTTAGATATTAAAATTATGGTACAACAAAGTCAACCAAGTGTTGTTTTTTGAAAGTCACTGTTTTCCATGTGCCATTCATGTACGTACATGTATAATATAAGTTTTAGATGGATGTGGAAATGTATATTTGTGGAAATGTATATTTCTGAAAAGGTTGCTCTGTCTTCTGGAACCAAATAGTCACAATTAGACAACTGTACTTGTTCCTGCATATCACAACTGATTCTGCTTATTTTGTGCATATTTGTTCCCCTTGGTCTTGTGCAGCTCCTTCAGATTACACACTTTGTTTACTTGCTTGAGTGATTCAGTAGTTCCAGGTTGAAAAAGAAAAGAACTGGCTTGCTCAATGTCACAGGATAATCTGACTTCTTTTCACCACTGAGTCTCCTCCTTCATCCTGTCTTTTGAGACAACATGCCATTTATCTCCAGAGTTATTATATTAACAAACATTAATGTAAGGGGGTGGGGGGAGGAAGGCAAAGTCGGTACCTTGTTTGGGTTGCAGCACTAGATTCCTGCTTTATATTTAGATTAATCACTATAATTTTTCATTCCATTCTTGAATGGTCTGCTTGAAGCCAGAACTAGCCAATATGCTATGAATCAAAATCATCGAATAGTAGTTAATTGCACACACCATTCTTCTCCTCTCATAAACTAACCACTTTATTAAAGTAAGCAAATGACTAGGTTTCTATTAATTTTTCAGAGTTATCATCTGATTGTTGGTTTTTATACAGGTTGCCAAATGGCATGAAAGTTGGAACAACAATTTGTAAAATTATCTTCTATAGGAATTCTGTAGAACTTTGAATGATTATATTAAGCAAATGGAATGGAAAAACTCACTGCAATGGCTGCTTTTCTGGCCAAGGGCCACATAAATCTAATGCGATGGCCATCCATCTGGTATCCTTTTATTTTATTGTTTAAGTTTAAACACTGATTAAGAAGTATTTTCCTGTTTTTCTTTTTAAAATAAAATTCAAAGGAAAGTGGCAGCAGTGAACTAATTTGATTGAAAGCTAAAATTTGGCCAAGGATTATTAATTTTATCTAGTGCTCTGTTTTATTTTTAACATTGCCATTTCCTACTTTCTCTCCACTATTCAAAAGTAACTATCATTAAAATATAAAATTAACATAGAGTGGATACTACAAACAAAAAAATCTAGGTTGTCAGCAATACACAATGTCTATTGATTTAGTGTGTCCCCTCAATTTTATTGGATTTTATACTTTGATTTTCCTATAGTGCCCAAAGTAAAAATATAGTGTAGATGTAGCTTAACTGCCTTCTTTCGAAATGGGATCTTTTAAACAGTTATAAAAATAATATAGTACGCTGAGGAATGTTGTGGAGAAAGTAATTAGAGCAGATCTGGGCATTTTACAACTGCCAGGTCACATCTGGCCCTTTGGCTATCCCTGTCTGGCCCACATGAAGTCAATTGGATATTAGAAATCAGATAGAAATAAATATACATCATGTGTGTAATACAACTCCATTGCTTTTATTTTGAAAGCAACTATTTTTTCAATTTACATAAATGTGTGTGTGCATGTACGACTGCACACCTTCACAGCCCTATTGGTTTTATCCTCCACAACAGGACCAGTTTCTCATGTGGCCCCTTGGGAAAATTAATTAGCCACCCTGAATTAGAAAATGCTATATTTAGACCTTCTTCAAAGTAATACATGGCCAAATGTTAAAAAGAAAGACTGCATATTCTATTGTGTACCAAACCTTAGGTGAAGAACTTTAGAACCTCTTTGCTTGTCCTCTGTGTGTGTTTTAGTTCCTCATAAGGAATGTCATTTAAAGGAAGGTTGTTGGGGAAGAAATAATGTACCAGTGCATGTGTAGTTAGCAATATATATCACATGTGGCAGGCTAAGCAATGAATAACTCAATTTAATCCTCGTGTTCAGGAGTTTTGTCACATTCCATCCCCCAAACCTGAACCTAAGAAGTATTTTTACAACTTTTTTCTGGAGATAATAGAGTAGCTTGAAGTGGTGATGGGTAGACAATATTGATAGGCATATCAAATCAAGGTAACGAAAATCTAGATAATCACCAAGATATAATTGTCTGTATTATTAAAATCTATACAGTTCTGCAAATTTTCCGTGCTGTTTTCGTTTTCCAAACTGAATTGTTCTCTACTACTATACTATGTCTCTACATTCAGGGGTATATGCGTCTATAAAGACATCATAGAAGAAAATAAAATTGTGTATTTAAGAGAGGCAAGAAATGTTTCAGATAACTAATAGCATTATTATTATTATTATTATTATTATTATTATTATTATTATTATTATTATTATTATTATTATTATTATTATTGCATCAACATAATTGTATCACAGCGGCCAGTTGTTTCGCCGGATTTGGCATTAATTACTAGTCGGGCCCCACCCAGGGGCCTAGGACGTTGTAACGTATTTTTGTAATATGTGTGCGGATCCAAGCAGTGCGGCCTTTTGCATTTGACTGATGATTATTTTATCAATTTTTAACTGTTTTAAATGTAATTCCAGTGCTTTTGGAATAGCACCCAGTATGCCGATTACCACTGGAATTACCACTGCTGGTTTGTGCCATAATCGTTGAATTTCGATTTTTAAGTCCTGGTATTTCGCGATTTTTTCATATTCCTTCTCGGCGACCCTGCTATCACCTGGTATTGCGATGTCTATGATTGTAACCTTATTTTTTTCCAGTGTAGGAGGGGGAGTGGTCACGTGTGGGTATTCTCACAGCATGATTGGTCCAAAGACTGAGAGCAAACGCTTAAATACTCTTGCTTTCCTTTCCTTCCCTGTTTCCTCTCAGTCTTTTTTGGTCCAATCACTTGAGAATCTGTAAGTAGATAGAAGATTTAGTAATTTGTGGATTTCCTTATCTAATTTGGTCTGGATTTGGCTAATTGTGCATTTAAAAACTTTTTATATTTAGAATAAAAGTTTGAAAAGTTTGCAGCTGCAGTCCAAGAGGCAGTTTCTGCCTCTGGGCGGTCTGGGGAGGGTCCCTTGGGGATCCAGATCTCCCATCCACGAGCACAGAGCCTAGACCGACCCCCGGGGCCGCGGGGGTGCCGGCTCTTGAGCAGCTGCAGCCATGCCGACCGTTCCCGTTAAAGAGGACAAATTCGGCTCCACGAGGTTGTTGGGCGGCGAGAGAAGCCGCTGATCGCTGGAAGCGGCGTTTTTTCGCCCGGGTGCGATCCTTTGTGAATGAGATGGGCGAGCGAAGGGGGAGCGCGCGGGCCTGCCGTGGGACCCCGGAGAGCCGCCAAGCCGTCACCACTGCTACTGGAGGCCGGGAGAGCCGGGACGCGTGGTTTTTTTGGCATTCTTTGCCGCGCCAGAGTCCCGGCGGCCATGTTGGATCGCGCCACGTGCGCGAGGATCCCGCCATGTTTGGAGGCCTACTGGGGGCCTGGTTGGAGGTGGGCGGCCTAGCAGCACGGGTCCAGGCTCTGGTAGAGCCTACAGCGGCCTTCTCTCTGCAATCTCCGGAGCTCCAGGACACGTGAGTGTGGGCGATGGAACAGAGCGCGACTACTCCCCAGGGCCAGGCTGAAGGCCCGGCGCGAAGGGAAGTAAGTAAGGGGGGGCCAGGGATCCCTCAGTTAATCCAGGGGCGGGCCCAGCGATCTTCCAGGGCCTCCACCGGGGGGAGGCTAGGAGACATAGAGTATTGGAGAGGGCCTCTACCGGGGCTGGAAGGCAGGCCAGATCTGTGGGGCGGGGTTCTGCCAGCAGGCCTCGTTCACCCATCAGGCCCTGATCGGAATATTCCTCTCCTAGAGGCTTCAGCCCTTCCTCCCCCTCTGTCTCTCCGCCCAGGTTCCGCAGGTACAGTTTGGCGGTTCAAATCCCTAGTACAGGACTCCTGTGTGAGCAGGGGGTTGGACTAGATGATCTTCAAGGTCCCTTCCAACCCTACAGGCGGGGGAGGTCTCTTTCTCCTTCCCCCTCTGTCTCTCCGGGGTTGGCGTGGTTCCTCACGCAGGTTGGCACCCCAAGGCCTGACCTTAGCCTATAGGGGGGGAGGATTTAGATCCACCCCCTAAAAGCTTTAGGAGCCTCGTTCATCTGCCATTGTTAGGGCATCGCCCAGGGGGATAGGGGCTCACGCCATGCTATATCTCAGTATAGAGCATCGTTTCCGTCTATGGTAGGCGAGACCTCTGCCATGGGGGAGGGGACTCCCCGGGATGTGGGGTTCTCTGAGGACGTGGGGGAGCTCTAGGGCCAAGAGTTCTCCGCCCAAGGGTTTTTTTCCCCCGGCCATGCTCTAGGTCCTGCTGAGCGAGGCTAGAAAGGCCACCAAGTGCGCACGGGTGACCCTATAGTCCCTTCACCCGGGGTCACTGATATGGCCATGGTCTCGGAACTCGGCCACAAACAAGGAAGAGTCCAGCCCCTCCCTTATTCACGGAGGTTGCTGACCTATCGGTAGTCCCGCCCCTGCAATTTTTCTAACCCTGGGGGTAAGGATAGTCTCCTCTATACTGGTGAACAGGCCTTTGCAAAGGCCGTTCATCTGCCCTCCATTGACGGTCCGGTGTTCACCCTGGTCTTTTCCTCCCCAGTGGGGTCTGGGGACGCGGCAGATGAGTGGAAGCCTGGAGTTAAGCGGGCGGGACTTACCTGCAGGAGTATTTGATGCCACGGCTTGGACCATTGAATCGGCAGCCGCGGCTTCATATTTCAACCGGGCTTCAGTCGTGGGGATTCACCAGCTCCAGGATCACATTCCGATCCAAGACGAACGGTTACACCAGGGCCTTAAAATTGTTGCTGCTGCCCAATTTCAGCGGGCGCTGCTTTGGACTCAGTGGAGTTGGCGTCCAGCGCCTTGGCCTCCTTGGCGTCTTCCCGCCGCCATTTTGGGGCTCCGTAATGGAATCTAGCGGCTGTCCCTTTCAGGGGCACCAACCTTTTTGGGGCGATTCTTGATCCAATTCTTGTTGGAATCAAGATTCTAAAGCGGTCTCATCCTTGCCGCAGGCAGTCTTACAGGGCCCCTAAGTTTGATCATCAACAACGCTCCCTTCCTTTAGGTCTGACAGGCAGTTTTCGCGGCAGCCCTATTGGGACCGGGGTAGGTTCCAGCATCAGGCCGGGCGGCCTTTTCATGGGGGCGGCGGTCGCCCGTGCCGCAGAGGTGGTGACTCGAACCCGAGTCGTCCCACAGGCGGCCGTCTAGCTATCTATGCGGATCGTTGGGACGGCTTCACGTCCGTCTCTTGGGTGAAGTCCGCGGTGCGCCAGGGCCTCAGGTTAGAGTTTCTCTCCATGCCCCCGGACCTTTCAGGTCGTTCCCTCCGACGCGGAGCCTGGAGTGCCGCCGCCTGAGGGATCAGGCAATCAAACTTCTCCTGGACATTCAGGCGGTGGAGTTTGTTCCCCGGTCAGATCGGGGACTGGGCCTCTGCTCCATCCTGTTGTGGTTCCGAGGAGTTCGGGGGGTTGGCGAGCACTTCTGTATCTCAAACGTCTGAACCGTTTCTTGGTGTATAAACGTGTCAAAATGTCTTCACTCTGGTCTATTCTGCAGGGCATCAGGAGAGGGGCCTTCCTGGCGTCAGTAGACCTCACAGAGGCCTATCTTCACATCCTGAGCTTCCCGCCTCTCCGCAGGCTCCTACGGTTCTCGCATGGGAGCCAACGTTATCAGTGCAGGGCTTTTCCGTCTGGGCCTGGCCTCGGGCCCCCGCACCTTCACGAAGGGCTGGCAGGGCTGGCGGCGCTGGCGGCGCACTTTCGGGCCATTCCAGTGAGACTTCATGTTACCTGGACCTGCCTTGGGCCAGGTGGGGTCCCTTCCGCAGGCGATTTCAGGCCTTCAGCTCACAATCCGGATTCTTCAGTCCCTGGGGTTCTCAGTATACTTCCCCAAGAGCCATCTGTCCCCCTCCGCTCGCATCCTTCCTCTGGGGTTGGTGATAGATTCGGAGGAGGGGGTGATGCGCCTATCTCAGGGCAGTCAGGTCGGGTTGCGCCAGTTGGCGGAAAGGGTCCGTGTAAGTCGGGCCATATCTGTCCTCACGTTATCACAGTTTCTGGGCTGGATGGTGTCGTGCTTTGGGATGGTGCCGGGGGTCCAGGCTCCACCTCCACCCTTTGCGGTGGGAGCTCATTCCGTTCTAGAGGGACTGGATGGGCGACTATCTCCGTGCTCTCCGCCCCCCGGCGGGGGTGCGGGCGTCCCTGCGGTGGTGGTTGTCACCGGCCATCCAGATGGGCTGTTCTCTGGGAGCAGGAAAGAGTGACAGTCACCACGGCCGCGAGCCTGTTCGGGTGGGGAGCTCTGGTGGGCTCCCGCATAGCTCAGGACAGGTGGACCCAGACAGATCTCTGGCTCAATATAAATTGGCTAGAACTGAAGGCGGCCAGACTCGGCCTCCAACACTTCCGGTCCTCGGTGGAGGGCCGGCACATGCTCCTCTGACGGTCAGTGTGGCCGCCAAGGCTCACATCGATCGTCGGGGGGGACGTGGTCTTGGGCGCTCTGGCTGGAGGCTCTGTGGCCGGGCGCCTGGGGGGAGAGGCACCTCTTGTCCTTGGTCTCGGAGCACATCTCTGGCCCTTCCAACCGTCAGGCGGAGTGGCTGAGTCGAGCCACCCTGGACAATGGCAAGTGGCAGATCCATCCGGACCTCTTCCGGAAGATTTGCCAGCAGTTTGACATGCCTCTGGTGGATCTCTTCGCGTCTCCAACGTACGCGCATCTGTCCCGGTTCTTCACTCGTTTTCAGTCCCGGGGGGCAGAGGGGACGAGCACTCCCAAGAGCTGGGGGCCGGCGGGCCTCATTTACGTCTTTCCCCCCAATTCCGCTCAGCCCGGGGGTTATCAGGTAAGTGGTGATGGAGAAGGCTCTGGTCATAGTGGTGGCCCCCTTTTGGCCAGGTGACATTGGTTCGCGGGTCTCACCCAACTATCGGTGGCCCCCCCGTGGAGGATCCCACGGGAGGAGGTGGTCTGGCGACAAGGGGTCCTGATCCCTCCGGGGCCCCGGGGCTTCAGCTGACCGCATGATTGCTGAACGGGGTTTGCTGGGGGCGGCCCAGCTGTCCTCTGGGGTCTTCCGTACCACCGAGGCTTCCAGGCGTCCGTCCATGAACCGTATCTACAATTCGACTTGGGACGCGTTCGTGAGGTGGTGCTCCCCTCA
Source organism: Natrix helvetica (assembly GCF_964273705.1). Taxonomy (NCBI): domain Eukaryota; kingdom Metazoa; phylum Chordata; class Lepidosauria; order Squamata; family Natricidae; genus Natrix; species Natrix helvetica. Next base: position 59,365,898 of record NC_138549.1, on the reverse strand, counting down.
TCAGATCTCTCCGACTAGGGCCACCATTCCTAATGTTTTAGATTCTTACAGAAGGGTTTAGAGAACGGTCTGTCACACAACGCCTGGCGGCGCCAGGTAGCTACTTTATCTTCGGTTCTGGGGGGAGCGGGGTCCCCCTCGCTGTCTCATCTTCCCCTGATCAGGAGGTTTCTTAAGGGGGCGGCTGATCTCCGGCCTCCCCCTGTTCACAGGTTCCCCACGGGGGACCTGCTCCCGGGTCCTCAGTGCCTTGCCGGGGGCTCCATTCGAGCTGCTCGGGTCGGTTCTTCTCAGGCTCTTGTCCCTTAAGGTTGTTTTACTCGTGGCATTACATCTGCTCGGCGTATCTTGGAGCAGGGCACCTTATCATCCAGGAATGATCTCTGTCACTTTCACTCTGATAGGGTAGTACTTCGACTTGTCCCTACCTTCTCCGAAGGTGAACACTCCTTCTCACAGGGATCAGGAGATTGTTCTGCCGGACTTGGTCTGGGGCCGTCTTCAGGTGGGGAACGGCCCTGGCATTGGCTGGCTGTTCGTCAGGCCTTGCGCATTTTCTCCGGCGAACGGCGGAGCTCCGCGGGTCGGAGGCCTTGTTTGTTTCCTTTCATCCTAGGTCCTTGGGGGCTTGGGTGTCTTCGGCTGCCATTGGCCGTTGGCTGCGTCAAGCCATCCAGGGGACGTATGCGGGGGCGGGGCGTCCCGTTCCCTCAGGGATAATGGCCCTTCCCCACTAGGCGTGCCGCGACTGCGGCGGCGTGGGCCACTAGGGCCCTCCTTGAAGACATCTGTCGGGACTCCACTGGGGCGTCCCCGACACCGTTCATCCGGTATTATCGTCTGGGTTTGTTCGCTTCGGTGGAAGCTTCCTTGGAGGAAGAGTGTTGCAAGGGGTGGTAACAGATGCTCCCCTTGGGCCATAGTTATTGGTTAGGTTATCCCTCCCTTGGGACTGGGCTTTGGTATGTCCCACACGTGACCACTCCCCCTCCTACACTGGAAAAAGAACGTTGGTCTTACCTGAACGTGTCTTTTCAGGGTAGGAGGGGGAGTGGTCACGACCCGCCCTGGGTTTGGTGTTGGGGCCAAGGGGAGCCCGGGGTCCTCCGGGGGAGGGAGGTGGTGTTGTTTGTGTTTGTCGTTCCAGTTCTGCTGTTCGCCTTCGAGGAAACTGGGAAGGAAAGTAAAGCAAGAGTATTTAAGCGTTTGCTCTCAGTCTTTGGACCAATCAGGCTGTGAGAATGCCCACACGTGACCACTCCCCCTCCTACCCTGAAAAGACACGTTCAGGTAAGACCAACGTTCTTTCTCAACCAGTGTGATGTCTGGTGTGTTATGCGCCAGTATTTTATCCGTTTGTATGCGAAAATCCCACAAGATCTTGACCATCTGACCCTCGACGACTTTTTCAGGCTTATGTTACCAGTTTGTTGCTGTTTTAATATTATAATTTTTGCACAAATTCCAGTGGATCATTTGTGCCACTGAATTGTGCCGCATTTTATAGTCAGTCTGCATGATTTTTTTACAGCAGCTGAGTATGTGGTCAACAGTTTCATCAGCCTCTTTGCAAAGTCTACATTTGGCATCATCAGAGGATTTTTCGATTTTGGCCTTAATGGCATTTGTGCGGATAGCTTGTTCTTGCGCAGCCAGGATTAGTGACTCTGTTTCTTTCTTTAATGTACCTGCTGTTAACCATAACCAAGTTTTTTCACTGTCCACTTTATCTTTTATGTTTTCCAGAAATTGGCCATGCAATGCTTTGTTCTGCCAACTCTCCATTCTTAATTTTATCACATCTTTTCTGTATTCTTGTTTCGACTGTTGGGCCTTCAATAGATTTTTGTTCTTTACTTCAATTAATAGATGTTCTTGACTTTCTTTTAAATAATCAGCCAGTGGATGCTTTTCTTCTTCAACTATTTGCCTCACTTGTAATAATCCTCTGCCACCTGATTTTCGGGGCAGGTATAGTCTATCAGTGTCACCGCGTGGATGTAAACTGTAGTGCATTGTCATTAGTTTCCTGGTTTTTCGGTCCAAAATGTCCAAATCAGCTTGTGTCCAGTTAACTATACCAGCTGTGTATCTTATAACTGGTATTGCCCAGGTGTTTATGGCCTTGATTGTATTTCCACCATTCAATTTAGATTTCAAAATTTTCCTAACCCTGTTGGTGTACTCTCCCCTGACAATAGTTTTTACTTCTCCATGCTTGATGTTATCCAACTGCAGAATGCCTAAGTATTTGTAGGCTTCATTTTCATTGCATTTAATTAGTTGACTGTTCTGACCCCCCTTCCTCCGTTGCCCACACAGCACACACACTCCGGAACAGTACAAGGGAACAAGGTTTATTACACGAACAGACAAGAGGTTTCATGGCAGCAAGCCACCAAGTCAAAACTCACAGGGACAGAACACAAAAGCAGCTATCCAGCTTGCCAGGATCCCAGACTAGAGCTTCTGGCATAAGTCCTTTGTTGACTGCTACGCAGAGCCTCTCCAGAGTCAACCCTTTTATAACCTAAAAAGGGCGTCTCCCAAACAGCACCTGAGAGCTCTTTACTGCCTATAATTACGCCCACGCTCCTTGCATCTCTGGGCGCGCCGGAAACGGGCATCTAGAAACGCCCTGCTAAGTTCTGAGTCACTGTCACATGAGTCCTCCCCGCTGCTCCAAGGCAGGGCATCGGGAGTCCTCCTCCTCTGGCTCTCACCGCTGCTCCATGCCTCTGGCGCCACCTGGTGGCCGACCGGACTCTCGGATCCCTGCTCAGCCTCCGAATCCTGTCCAGGATCGCCCATCTTCTCTGGAGCTGACTCGTATGGACTATCACTCTCGGAGTCTGGTGGCAGCGGCAGCGGCACCGGCTGGGCCACAACACTATCCCTCACCGCAGGGCCCTTCCCCCGGGCCTGACACTCGGGATGCGGTCGGGAGGGAAAACGTCCATGATAGGCCCGCACCAAAGCTGGAGCATGCACAGCCGTCGCATCGGTCCAGGTCCCCCCCGTCCGAGTCCTCGTCCGCCCAGTCAACCAAATACTGGAACCGACCCTTGAGCCATCTCAAGTCACGGATCCGGGTCACTCTGTGCGATGGCCGTGCGTGCACCTCAGGCGACGACGGCAGGGACAAAGAGGGACGTCGGAGAGGACAATCCGTCCGCTCAGGGATCAGGAGCAAGCGATGGAACACTGGGTGTACTCGTATCGAGCGCGGGAGGGTCAGGCGATAGGCCACCGGATTGATAACGGCCTCCACAGGGAACGGCCCCAGATAACGGTGATCCAACTTCCTCGTAGGCCAGTGGGACGGAAGATGCCGCGTGGACAACCACACGCGATCACCCACGGCCAATTCTGGCACCGCACGGCGAGACCTGTCCGCCACCCGCTTGTAATCCTCCTTTGCCTGATTCAAGTAGCGGCGCACCATCTGGTGAACCGCCTGAAGCTCAGAGAGGAAATCCTGCGCTGCGGGGACCGGAGAGTCCACGGGGGTGAGAGGGAAAAAATGAGGGTGGTACCCGACGTTCGCCATGAAAGGCGTCATCTGTGTGGAGGAGTGCTGCGAGTTGTTGAACGCAAACTCTGCCACGCCGAGGTACTCCGCCCAATTGTTTTGCTGCTGGTTCACGAAGCAGCGCAGATATTGTTCCAAAATCCCAATCACCTTCTCCGTCCCTCCATCGGTTTCGGGATGGTGCGCCGAGGACAGACAAACTTGGACGTCAAGAGCAGCCATCAGCCCTTTCCAGAACTGGGCCGTGAATTGTGTACCACGATCGGAGACGACCTGGTCAGGTAGGCCGTGCAGCCGGAACACGTGCTGGATGAACATGCAGGCGGTGGCGCGGGCTGTCAGCAATCTCCGGCAGGGGATGAAATGCGCCATCTTGGTGAGCATGTCCACCACCACTAGGACCGTAGTGAACGGACGACGGAGGAAGTTCCATCAAAAATTCCATGGACACAGCTTCCCAGGGTCTGTCCGGGGTCGGCAATGGCTGTAGCAAGCCTGGAGGAGCTCCCGTCGCTGATTTGGCCTGTCGACACTGCACACACGACGTGACGTACGTCTGCACGTCGTGTCGCAGGCGAGGCCACCAAAACGTACGGGAAACCAGGTGCAATGTTTTGAACAGGCCAAAGTGTCCCGCTGCCGGAGTGTCATGACACTGGGAGAGAACCAATCCACGGAGCGGTCCTGCAGGCACGTAGAGCCGATCCCGATACCTCAAAAGGTCCTCATCAAAGGTCCACGGGGAAGTCGGCCCTACCTCTGCCCGCCATTGTTCCACCCACTCGTCGTTTCGCTGCGCATTCCGTATCAACGACCGTAAATCCACTGGTTCCTGGATTGCAGCGAAGGACTCGACGGGTAGGACCGTCCGGGGGGGGGGGGCAGTGAATCAGCAGGGTCTGAGTACTCCGGCTTTCTAGACAGGGCATCCGCCCTCTGGTTCAAGGCACTGGGGATATACGTGACCTTGAAGTGGAACCGGGCAAAAAACAGAGACCACCGGATCTGGCGTTGATTCAGCTTCCGCGCTGTTGTCAAAAACTCCAGATTCCGATGGTCTGTCCGGACTTCGACCTGATGCCTGGCCCCCTCCAGGTGATGTCGCCAGGCTTCGAACGCCGCCTTGATAGCCAGCAACTCCTTCTCCCAGATGGTATAATTGCGCTCGGAAGGATTGAGTTTCCGAGAGTAATAGGCGCAAGGGAAAAGGGTGCCATCAGGGGCGTGAGCCTGCAATAACACCGCCCCCACCGCGATGTCGGACGCATCCGCCTCGACTACAAAGGGGCGATGGGGATCAGGGTGTTTCAAGATCGGCTCCTTTGTAAAAGCGCGCTTCAAGGCCACGAACGCCTGTTGTTCCGTGGATCCCCAGTGAAACGGCACTTTCTTTTGCAGGAGCCGAGTGAGGGGTGCGGTCAAGAAAGCAAAGCCGGGGATGAAGGACCGGTAGTAGTTGGCAAACCCGAGGAGTCTCTGAACGTCTTTCATCCGTCGAGGAGATTGCCAACTTCGTAACGCCTCCACCTTGCCTGGCTCCATCGCAATTCCTTCAGGGGATATACGGTGCCCCAGGAACTCGATGGTGGTCTGCCAGAACTGACACTTCTCCAGCTTGGCAAATAAGCGATGCTTTCGAAGGCGCTGCAAGACCTGACGCAAGTGCTGTTGATGATCCTTCCGAGACGTAGAGTAGATCAAGATGTCGTCCAGCTAGATGATGACAAACTGATCCAAAAGGTCCCGAAAGATATCATTCATAAAATGTTGGAAGACAGCTGGGGCATTGGTCAACCCGAACGGCATGACCGTATACTCGAAATGTCCGTATCGGGTACCAAAGGCTGTCTTCCATTCGTCCCCCGCCCTGACTCGGACCAGATTGTAAGCTCCACGTAAGTCCAGTTTTGTAAACACCGCGGCCTCCCGGAGCCGCTCCAACAACTCGGGAATCAGAGGCAACGGGTAGCGATTACGGATCGTGATGGCGTTCAAGCGCCGGTAATCGCAACAAAGTCTTAGATCCCCAGTCTTCTTTTTGACGAACAAAACCGGGGCAGACAAGGGCGAAGACGAAGGCCGGATAAAACCCCGGGCAAGGTTCTTGTCAATGAAGTCCCGCAATGCGGCCAACTCCGGTTCAGACATGGAGTATAGGCGGCCCGTCGGGAGTTTCGCATCAGGTACCAGGTCAATGGGACAGTCGTAAGGCCGGTGCGGTGGCAGTTGGTCCGCCTCCTCATTAAACACGTCCGCGAACTCCGCTAAATCCGGCGGCACTGTCACCTCGGCCGAACTGGGCATCTGAGCCGCGCAAACATGACGGGTGTGGTCCACGCATTGCAAGGCCGGGAACGAGATGTGGTTCTGCGACCAGTGGATCTGGGGATCGTGCGCCCGCAGCCAAGCCAGGCCCAACACCACGGGGAAATGCAGACCCGAAGCCACGTAAAATTGGATGGCCTCCTCATGCTCCCCGAGGATCAGGCACAAAGGCTGCGTGGCGTTCTTGATGGGCCCAGACAGAAGCACCCGACCGTCAATGGTCTCCACTCGCATCGGAGGGTCTACCGGGCACAGAGGGACGTGATATTTCGTGACAAACGCTGCATCCATATAATTCATGGTAGCCCCGGAATCGACCAAGGCATGGGCTGGAATTCCCTGCGGACTACCCGACAAGAGAATGTGCACTGCAAGAATCAGATGTCGTGGAGGCCCCTCCGCCTCTGTTACGGCCTGTGCCCGACCCGAAGTCTCCCTCAGATCGGGCTTTCCCCGTTTCCCGAGATGGAGGTCCATCGTTGAGGGGAGGCCGTAGACCGTGCAGCCCCCCCTACCCTTTTTGGGGCAAACCAAAGCCAAGTGTCCAAAATCCCCACAGTAGAAACACAACCCCCCTGCACGCCGTCTCTCCATCTCCGTGCGTGACAAGCGGGGTCTGGCTGCACCCAACTCCATGGGCTCCTCCTGTGGGACAGGAGTCTCTCGTGGAACTGGCACTCTCAGAACCTCCCGGGACGCTCGGCGAGGCCTCTGCCTCTGCAGCCGGCCGTCAATCCGGAGGCATAAATGAACCAACGCGTCAAACGTTGGAGGCCTGTCCACTCTCTCCAGCTCATCCTGCAGGTCCTCTGACAGGCCATCCTGAAAAGCATCCATAAGGGCTGGCTCATTCCACTCAGAGTCCTGACTGAGCAGCCGGAACTCGGTAACGTAGTCCAGTAAAGAACCACGCCCTTGGTGCAACTCTTTCAGGAGTCTGGTGGCTGTTTCTCCCTTGATGGGATCCTCAAACGTCAGCCGAAGATGAGTACAAAAACCCTGGAAGTCGTCCAGCAGGGGGCTCGGCTGAGACAGCAAAGGCGTAACCCACCGTGCTGCTGTGCCTGAGAGCAAGCTTATAACAAAGCCCACCTTCGTCTGGTCGGTGGGAAAGTCCTCCGCTCTCAAGGCAATGAACAACCGGCATTGGCCCAGGAATGCCGAGAAAAGTTTCGGACTGCCATCAAACTTATCCGGCATGGCCACTGGGCATTTCCTTCGTTGCTGCTGGGGGGGTGGGGGGTTGACAGGAGCAGACAGCTGCGCAACTTGCGCTGTTAGCAAGGCAAGTTGCTGTGCGAAGAGAGCATTCTCCGCCTGAAGTTGTTCCATTACAGCTGAATGGAGATACGTTTGGGGTAGCAGTCAATCTGTTCTGACCCCCCTTCCTCCGTTGCCCACACAGCACACACACTCCGGAACAGTACAAGGGAACAAGGTTTATTACACGAACAGACAAGAGGTTTCGTGGCAGCAAGCCACCAAGACAAAACTCACAGGGACAGAACACAAAAGCAGCTATCCAGCTTGCCAGGATCCCAGACTAGAGCTTCTGGCATAAGTCCTTTGTTGACTGCTACGCAGAGCCTCTCCAGAGTCAACCCTTTTATAACCTAAAAAGGGCATCTCCCAAACAGCACCTGAGAGCTCTTTACTGCCTATAATTACGCCCACGCTCCTTGCGTCTCTGGGCGCGCCGGAAACGGGCATCTAGAAACGCCCTGCTAAGTTCTGAGTCACTGTCACATGAGTCCTCCCCGCTGCTCCAAGGCAGGGCATCGGGAGTCCTCCTCCTCTGGCTCTCACCGCTGCTCCATGCCTCTGGCGCCACCTGGTGGCCGACCGGACTCTCGGATCCCTGCTCAGCCTCCGAATCCTGTCCAGGATCGCCCATCTCCTCTGGAGCTGACTCGTATGGACTATCACTCTCGGAGTCTGGTGGCAGCGGCAGCGGCACCGGCTGGGCCACAACAGTTGGCCATTGGGCATTTCAATTCCCTCATATGTAGTGATTTTGCCCCTTTTTATGGATACAGTGGCACATTTTTCCATGCCAAACTGCATTGAAATATCGGTGCTGAATACTCGGACTGTGTTTGTCAATGATTGGATTTCTATTTCTGACTTTCCATAGAGTTTCAAATCATCCATATATAATAAATGCAAAAAATTTTCGGCTTCTTTGGCTGTTTGGTAGCCTAATTTCATTTTTTTAAAGATTACTGATAGTGGGATCATCGTGATGATGAAGAGAAGAGGTGAAAGTGAATCACCCTGGAAAATTCCTCGCTTGATATTAACCATTATTATTATTATTATTATTATTATTATTATTATTATTATTATTATTATTATTATTATTATTATTATTATTATTATTATTATTATTATTACATAATACCTGCCTGCTGATTCTGTAGAACATTCAATTTTTATACTGCTGTTATCAGACTTAAATTAAAACTCTTTTATTTCTTTATCTAAATTACCGACACTTTTCATAGAACTTCCAGTAAGATTGGAAAAATTTTCTACTTGAAGTTAAAATTTATTTTTCCTGTATTTTGCAGAATATTATTAAATTTGAGTTGTGCGACATTTGTACATTTGTGTAATTAGCTTCTCCCTCTAACTGTGATACTGGGATATGAAAAAAAAGGTGAAAGTGCATTGTACTTTGTCACCTTTATAGTATACTAATGATAATTTTAGAACTGTTTTATGGCAGTTTTTGATTTTTCCATCTTGGATTTGAAACATGAAGTCATCCAAGTCATTCAGAAATTACATAATAAATGAGATTATAAATCTCATTTGTCAATGGTTTAACTGAAATGAATGCAGTGCAATTTTATGACTAAATATTTTTAAAAGAAAATAGTAAAAAAAGGGAGAGAAGTTGACATTGTTATTAATACAAATGCTAATCTTTATGATGATATTAAAATTTAAGTGAATCTCACAGCATGCATATATGCTGAAGGTGCATGAAATGCTGTTACCTTCCCACTGAAGTGGTACCTGTTAATCTACTGGTATTTTGTATGTTTTTGAACCGCGAGGTGGGCAGGAACTGGGGCAAGTAGCCCAGGCTGTCAGTTCTCCAGCTGACAAGCTCAGCATCTTTAACCACTGAGCCATCACAGTTAAGATATACAGGATAAATTTAAAGGAACTATTAGCTGATAAATCAGTGTTTAGTAGTTGTTTTCTTCAGGGAACAGGCACACAACTAGTGAAAATTGCCCCCAACCAGAGCCTAAACTAGGAACACAAAGCTGAGAACAAATTCCTAGAGCTTCCCAAACTGTTTACCTGTTCTTTCTAGGAGGTGCAATACAGTCCAGAAGAAGAAAATTACCCCATTTGTTTGCCTTTCTTATATTCCACTTCAGTTTATTACCCCCCATCCAGCATAAAGACAGCATTGGAAAACAATGATGTGAAGAAATAGGGCTGCTCTACGCCTTCCCCCCGCTACCTCTTCTTCCCAGAGTAATCAGGAAGATCCTGTCAGAAGAGGCAGAGGTTCTGCTGGTGGCACCGTTCGGGTCCAGGAGAACCTGGTTTGCGGATCTGGTGAGTCTCTCGGTTGCACCACCGTGGCGGATCCCTCCACAGGAGATCTCTCTCAGCCAAGGGGTTCTTCAACATCCAGAGCCCCAGTGGCTGCAACTGGCCGTCTGGCACTTGAGAGGGATCTCCTGAGCAGAGGCAGTTTGTCAGACAAGGTGATTGGCACCATTCAGGCGTCCAGACGGCCGTCTACGACACGTATCTATGATGCCACCTGGAATACCTTCGCCAGATGGTGCACTGCTCGTGGTACGTCTGCATCTTCCGCTACAGTTCCTGTCATCCTGGACTTCCTACAGGAAGGTTTGGACAAAGGTCTGGCGCTTAACACTCTGAGGCGTCAGGTGGCAGCTCTGTCAACCATCCTTTCAGTTGAGGGTTGCTCCTCACTTGGCCGGAATCCTACCATCCGCAGTTTTCTCAGGGGGGCGACCAACCTGAGACCTCCAGTGGTTCACAGATATCTGTCTTGGGACCTCAATGTAGTGCTGAGGGCTCTCATCGGTCCTCCGTTTGAACCACTAAACTGCCAGTCTCAAACATCTCACATTCAAGACAGTCTTTCTGGTCGCTATCACTTCAGCTAGATGCATATCGGAGCTGGCTGCCTTGTCAGTCAGGGAGGACTTATGCCTCATTCGGCAGGACAGAGTGATCCTCAGGTTGGACCCGTCCTTCATTCCGAAGATCAATTCCTGGTTCCATCGGGCACAGGAGGTGGTCCTTCTGGATTTTTGCCCGCACCCTCGTCACCCGAGGGAGAAACACTGGCACATGCTGGATGTGCGCAGGACTATTCACAGATACATCAAACGCATGGCCAGATTCCGGAGATCATATCTTTTCAGCCGGCCTCCCAAGGCAAGAAGGTGTCTTCGTCTACCATCGGCGGTTTAGAAGTTTTCCAGTTTGATGTGGACACGGCTTATCTACATGCTGACCTAGATGAAGAGATCTACGTGAGAGGCCCTCCAGGATTCCGACAGCAAGAAGGGGATACCTGTTTCCTAAACAAAAGTCTTTATGGTCTGAAACAGTCAGGTTTAATGTGGTACTTATGTCTTACTGACAAACTAAATTCAATGGGCTTTATTAAGTCCGAAACTGATGAGTGCGTGTTCACAAAAAGATCTAACAATGAGATAATTCTTGTTTATGTTGATGATATTGTTTATATTGGCCCAAATAAGAAAATGAGTGAGATTTTTGCTAAAAGTTTGCAGAAATACTTCACATTGAAATCTTTAGGTCATATTAGCACTTACTTAGGTGTTCAGATTGACAAAACACAGAAGGGGTTTAGTCTTTCACAAGAAGAGAAAATTGATCACATTCTGCATCATTGCAACATGAAAGATGCTAACACAACAAAGACACCCATGCAAACAGATTTTCACAACTTGACACATGAATCAAGTCCTGAGTTTGAGGATCAAACACTTTATCGTTCAGTCATTGGGTCACTATTGTACATTAGTAGTTGGACCAGATCCGACATTGCACTTAGTGTTAATCTCTTATCACGACATGTAGGTAAGGCAAACAATTTCATTGGACATGCGTTAAGAAGTTATTGAAATACCTGAAACATACTAAACACATGAAGTTATTGCTAGAACCAACACATACTGATTATGCAGGATTATGTTGTTATGCAGATTCTGATTGGACAAGTGATAAGAAATCACGCAAAAGTACTTCAGGTTACATGATGTTCCTGAATGGATGTCCTGTTTACTGGCAAGTGAGAAAACAGAATTTTGTTTCTTGTTCATCTACTGAAGCTGAATATGCTTGTGTTTCGGATGCATGTAATTCTCTAACATGGTTTGATGCTTTGATCGCAGATATCTGGACACGTCCGATTCGACCGATCACCGTGATGGAAGACAATGAATCAGTGGTTTATATTTCTGGGTCACATTTCACCGGTTCTAGGTCCAGACACATTGCCATTCGTTATCAAAACACAAAGCAATTAGTTAAGCAAGGTTTTGTTAAATTGCAATATGTATCTACACATGATCAAATTGCTGATATGCTTAACAAACCGCTTCCAGCAGCTCAACACGAGTATCTGCGGAAGAAAATGTACCTTATTTGATGATGCCCGCTCAACTGGCAAAAGAAGGGGTGTCACTGCGTTTATTTGGTTTGCCAGCTGTGCCTACATTCTGTGCAGCATGAACTGTCTCTTATCAGCAATGATTTACTGCGCATGTCATTACATCACATTCCTTCTTCCTTCCTTCCTTTGTCTGCATGCCAGGCAGATAGAGGCTCTACCAAAGATGTAATTAATTTAGTTAATAAGTTTGTATTTTTACTTTGTTTACAATTAAAATGTTTTTTATTAGATTATGCCTCGTTTTATTTCGCTTACTTCAAAGGTATGCTTTCAAGGAATGCCAAGATTCACACCTCGTTAATTCAGGGTGGAATTCACACCCTGACAGGCTTTCCAGGATGTGTTGATGGCCTGTTTGTGGCCTCATTCTGGTCATACCCTGGGTGGTGGGTCTGGCCTTGGTTCCGGGGCTGGGGTTGAGCACACACATGCCATGTGGCCCATCCCCCTTCATGTGTAGCATTTCAGCGGACTTCGAGGGAGGGCTGGTCTCAGGGCCCGCTGTGGTTCCTCATCGGTTGGGCGGTTTCAGGTCAGGTTCACCTTTCTCTTTCGTGTCTGGTTGCTTTCTCATGTCATTGGTGTGCAGCCCACTGTTGACTTTTGTTGCTTTTTGGAACCGCTCAGAGAGTCGATTTGGGATTTCATGGTGTGCAGTTACCTGGGCAATTTGCTTGTCCAGGCTTGGTCTGAAAACATGCACCAGCATCGGCTCTGGTAGAGGGGGTACCAGAGCCTCCTAAATGACCCTCCTAAATTCACAGATGTGATCTTTGATGGGGTGGCCCCTCTGCTTTAGGTTGCTAAGTTCCTCTTCCGCATATGGGTCCTCCTCCTCCTCCTCAAATCTGGCCTCTAGCAGTTGCAAGAAGTCGTCTATGTCTTGCAGTTGGGGGGGGGGGGCTCTCCTCTTGTGGAGGGCTGCTAACCATTCCCTTGCTTCCTCCTCTAGCCCCTCTGTGATGGTATTCATCATGTCTCTGGGGCATGGGTAAAGGTGCCCATAGCATTCTAGGTGGATATCAGCTGAATCAAGGAATAGAGCTAGCTGGTCTGAGTCCCCATCAAACTTTCCCCTGAATTGGGGTGGGTCATTCAGACCTACTTCTCCAACCTCCTGCTGGCCTCTGTATGTTTGCGCCTAATATGGCTGGCTGTCTTCCTCACCTCTAGTTCGGAGAGAGGGAGGGGATTGCCTGCCCTGGGCAGCCTTCCTGCTGCGTGGGAGAGGCACTGGTTGCAGTTTCGGGCTCCTTCTCCTTCTATTTGGTGGAGGAGGAGAGCTGCGCTCCTTTCTGCATCTCCTCCCTTCAACAGGATCAGATGTCCCTCCCCTCTTTTGGGTGGCATGATGGCCCCTCATTATGAAGGGTGATTCGATCAAAATCCTCCCTCAGTTGCTATATTGCACTCCCCAGGGCTTTGGGAACCTGGCTTGTGGCCAGTCCTACCTCTAGTCCACCCTTGCTAGCTCGCTCGAGACCCTTCTCTTTATTTGGGAATTGGGGTAAGGGAGCTGAACTTCAGCTGCCTTAGGGGCCAATTTCCAACAGTACTCATCCTTTCTTGCTTCTGCCGCTGGAAAAGGCATCGCAGCTTGGATGTCTGGAGCTTGGATGTCTGGAGCTTGGATGTCTGGAGCTAGCCACATTTCTCCAGCTGCAATCAGGCTCTTGTCTGCCATGGTTGCCTGATTTTCCCTCCAAGCACCCCAAATATTGGAAAGTGATTGGAGAGCCCGGGATTCAGGAAACCTGGAATTCTTGATAAGAAGCAAAGGATAGAAGCTAGCCAGAGGGAGATCCAACTTGGAAATAAGGAGGAATTTCCTGGCAGTGAAACAGCTTGCCTCCCAGAGTTTTCACTGATGGTTTCCAAGAAAAGAATGGATAACCGTTTGTCAAAAATGATATGGAACACCTGCCTTGGGCATGGGGTTGGACTAGAACCGTGATGGCGAAACTATGGCACACATGTCACAGGTTGCATGCAGAGCCCTCTCTGCGGGCATGCCAGCCATTGCCCCAGCCCATCTCCACTGCGCATACACATGTGCCTCCCACTGCCCAGCTGCTTTTCTGGTCTCTGTTGAACATGCACGGGGGGAGGCATGCACAGGGGGACACTTGCATTGCATTTCAGGGCCTCGTGCAGTGCCCCTGCATCCCATTTTGACTTTCAGGCTGATGCAGAAGGGCTTCCAAGCCCAAAATGGGGCACGGGGGGTGCGCGCATGTGGCCCCCTGAACCCTGTTTTGGGCCTGGAAAGCCTGTACCAATCTGGAAGCCAAAAATGCCCCCCCCCCGCAAATGTGGGAGTTGTATATGCATTGCATTATGGACATGGGAGCGCCGTGTGAGGCCCCCCATGCTCCATTTTGGGCTTGGATAGCCTCCAGCACCAAACTGGAAGCAAAAAATGGGTGGGGGTGCAGTGCATGCATGGGGGTGGGGTGCATATGGGGGGTGTTACACGTATATTGCATTATGGGTGTGGGTGCCATGCGCACTGTCCTGCATTCGACACGCGATGACAAAAAGGTTAGTCATCACTGGACTAGAACATCTCAATGGCCCCTTCTATTTTCTATTATTCTAAATGTATGTTATAGCTCAGCTATGGCAAACCTTTTGGCTCGCGTGCCATAAGTGGGGGGAATTCAGCGGGGTTGTGCCTGAGCGTGCCGCACCCATAATGCAAAGTTCGACCCACCCAGTGCGCATGCATGCATGAGAGGCGCTCCCCCCCATTTTTTGCATGCTTTTTTCACCCTCCTCAGGCTCCAGAGGCTTTATAGGAGCCTGCGGAGGGTGAAAACAACCTCCCCCACCGAGGCAGTGACTTCTGGTTTGTTCGTAGGGTCGTTTTAAGCCCTCCAGAGGCTTCAGGGACTTTCAGGAGGCTTCCCTGAAGCTTCTGGAGGGCTTAAACCGACCCTACAAGCAAATCGGAATTCCGGTTTGTGGCCCTACGAGCAAACGGAAGTCCGTTCCCGAACTTCCGGTTTGCCCATAGGGCCGTTTTTTTGTGCTCCGGAGGCTTCAGGAAAGCTCCTGAAGCCTCCGGAGGATCTCCAGGGGCGGGTGGGGGCTCCTATAAAGCCTCTGGAGCCTAGGGAGGACGAAAAATGGCTTTAAAAAGGCTGAACTCAGCTGAACTCAGCAGACAGGGCAACACCTTGCGAACCCTGACAAATGGCTCCGTGTGCCACCTGTGGCACGTGTGCCATAGGTTCGCCATCCCGGTTATAGCTTATTCAATAAATAGGTATCTCTCTCCCACCCCAACCTGTCTCTTTGCAGATACAATGAGAATGTAGATACAGCGGTGAAGTACCAGTGTCCAGAGCAAGCCATCTGTGCATAGTTGTATCACATACAAGCCTTATCCTTATATACTTGTATCCAGATTTCAGTTACAATTGTACAACTTGCAATGTTTGCAGCATGCATCCTCTTGTCTCCACCTTCACTCTACAAATGAATGTGCCTGGAGGATACTAGGTTGGAGAAACTGATTTATGTATTTCCTGGGTACAAAGAGGAGTAGCAATAAATATTTTCTTGCTGAACAAATTTTAGCCATCCAGACTTAGAATACTTTGGTACTCTGATATTCTGCTGTAACCCTTCTATTCTTTCTCCTCCTCCAGTATATTGGCAGCTTAGATGTACCTCGGCCAAACAGCAGGGTAGAGATTGTGACTGCTATGAGACGCATCCGGGTAAGTGATGGCAATACTATTCCAGCTGTTTATACATCTTTCAAACATCTCAAAGAGAGATTGAGTTACCCTAGTCGCTATCTCTGTTATTCAAATGTGTGCACTTTTCCATTAAATACTGGCTATCTGCATTATTGCATTCGGAATATTCTTCATCCTGTAAATTCTTCGAAATATGGCTGTTTCCACATGGCTGGAAAATCTAATGCGCTGAATTAACACTGGTGTGATCAGTTTTGAATGCCTTAGAACCGGGATGGCAAACCTACGGCACGCGTGCCACAGGTGGCATGCGGAGCCATTTGTCAGGGCATGCGAGGCGTTGCTCTGTCAGCTGGCCAGCGTGCGTGCGTGCGATGGCCAGCTGAGTTCAGCCTTCTTTAAAGCCATTTTTCGCTCTCCCCAAGCTCCAGAGGCGGACACCCCTTCCGCAGGAATAAATGAGCGGGCCTCGGCTGCCCCCATTGGTGGCCGGTTGGTGTTGTTTGCCGACCGATGGGAGAGTATTACATTGGATCTATGGGTCCTAAATACGGTTTGATTTGGTCTACGGCTGAATTCCTCTCCATCCCCCCGAATTTCTTTCGAACATTCACGTCGTACAAGTGTGAGGTTAAGAAGGAGCTTATGCATCAGGCAATTGCTTACCTGGTGGAGATCCAAACTGTTGAGTTGGTTCCTCAGGAGGAACGGGGCATGGGGTTCTACTCAAACCTCTTTGTGGTTCCAAAGTTTTCAGGGGGATGGAGAGCAATTCTAGGACTTTAAAAGATTGAACCGTTATCTAGTGTATAAGCGTTTTAAGATGGCTTCCCTTCATTTCATTCTGGAAGGTGTCAGGGAAGGTGATTTTTTGGCCTCCATTGATTTGACAGAGGCCTATCTTCATATTCTAATTCTCCCCAACAAAGGAAGTTCCTTAGGTTTTCCTACGCTAGTACTCACTACCAGTACAGGGCTCTTCCCTTTGGGCTGGCGTCGGCCCCCAGGACCTTTGCGAAGGTCCTGGCAGCCCTAACAGCTCATCTCAGGGCAGTCCATATCAGATTACAATGCTACTTAGATGACATCCTCCTCCAGGCGAAGTCGCTGGAGCGGTCGCTTCAAGATCTGGGCCTAATGGTGGAGACACTGCAGAGGTATGGGTTCTCTGTTCACTTTCAGAAAAGTCACCTGAGGCCTTCTACCAAGTTGTTGCATCCGGGTGTCATAGATACTGCCACGGGAATGGTTTTCCTGTCCCAGGACCGGTCGCCCCGTATTGGCTGCACAGGCCTTGGTTCGCGGACCTTGTAGGTCTGTCCACTGCCAAACCCTGGAGGATTCCGCAAGATTCAGTGTTATTGGAGGATTTTAGAAATAGCAAATGAAATGCCAGTATGTAGTTATGTTTTAAATCTTGATATATTTTATGATGAAGGACGTTTAAACAATTGTAGTCAAATGAAAATGGAGGTATAATGATGGTAATATGTATAAATATTGGAGTTAAAATACTTGAGTTAATATGAATTATGATTGATGACTGTGGAAGAGATGCACGAAAGTTTTTTGTAACCAACTGATACACTTTCTACAGTATGTAAAAAAGGAGGATTCTCTGTGTTGTGTTTGTTTTGAAAATTAAAAATTAAATAAAAATTTAAAAAGAAAAAGGGAGCTCTTGAGGGAGGCGAATTTCTCCTCGCAGGTAATCCAGACCCTCATTGCATCTAGGCTCCCCTCCACAGCCAGAATTTACAATGCTACTTGGTCTGCTTTTTGTAAGTGGTGCCGTATGGCGCACGTGGACCCCAAACGCCCTTTCCTGCCACACATCTTGGAATTCCTCCAGGATGGGCTGGAGAAGGGTCTGTCTCATAATACGCTCCAGAGGCAGGTTTCGGCTCTGTACACTGTCCTGGTGTTGGTCGTCCAGGAATAATAATAATAATAATAATAAATTTATTTCTTAGCCGTACCCTCTCCCGAAGGACTCGGGGCGGCGTACAATAAAACACATAAAAAACAATATGGACAATACACACACAGAATAAACGAACACGCGTACATGGAGGAGGTATGAAGATAAGAAAAGACAGTTAAAACATAGGAAAGCCTGGGCTGCCCACCCAGTGGTAAAACAGTTTATCAGGGGGGCGGCTAACCTTCAGCCCCCGGTGATTCACAGGTTCCCATCTTGGGATCTGCCCACGGTCCTTTTTGTTCTTGTGGATCCCCCCCTTTGAGCCGCTGAGGACCGTCTCCTTGCAGTTCCTTACTTTGAAGGTGGCCTTCCTGGTCTCCATCACCTCTGCAAGGAGAATTTCCAAGCTGAGTGCTCTGTCGGTGAGGGAGGACCTCTGTGCCTTCTATCCCAACACAGTCGTGCTGAGACTTGATCCCACTTACATTCCCAAGGTTAATTCTTACTTCCATAGGGCTCAGGAGATTGTCCTTCGGACTTTTGTCCCAATCTCACTCATAGTAAGGAGAAATCCTGGCACAAGTTAGACGTGCGGAGGGCTCTCCGTATTTACATCAAGCGGACGGCATCCACTAGGAAGACAGAGGCATTGTTTGTGTCATTTCAGTCGTCTGCTGCAGGATCTAGGGTGTCCCCTTCCACCATTGGGCGTTGGCTGCGGGCTTGTATTGCCCGGACTTATGAGGCACAAGGTGCCTCAGGGGATTACTGCACATTTTACTAGCAGTGCGGCCACCATGGGTGCGTGGAATACCCAGGCACCTATTGGGGATATTTGCAGAGTGGCTACATGGGCATCTCCATCGCCCTTCATAAAGTACTACAGGTTGGATGCCTTTGCGTCCGCTTCAGAGAGTGCTTACTCCCTCGGGAACTACGGACCAGTGAGTTCCGGCCCTACGGACTGCCACTTTGGTATGTCCCTTTTTGACCGTCCTGCACGATCAACTGGAAAAGGAACGTTGGTCCTACCTGAACGTTCTTCTCAGCATGGCGCAGGATGGGCCAGTTCACCCACCCACCCCAATTGGTTAGGTCCGTGTTCCTCGGGGCTGGTTATGCTGTGGGGCAGGGCCTGCTCTTCTTTTGTTTTCCATGGTTGGAGCTGCACTTCGTTGGAATTGGAACCAAACAGCGGGGAGCTGGAGGCATGGCTTCAACTATGACTTAGTCTCTTGGGCAAATATGAATTGAACAACCCAGGCCTGTCCTGTGCCACGCTGAGAAGAACGTTCAGGTAGGACCAACGTTCCATTTCTTCAACTAGGAAGTTGCGATGGCCAGCTGAGTTCACCCTTTTTTAAAGCCATTTTCGCCCTCCCCAAGCTCCAGAGGCTTTATAGGAGCCTGGGGAGGGTGAAAAGAACCCCCCCGCCCCTCTGGAGGCCCTCTGGAGGCTTCATGAGCTTCCCTGAAACCTCCAGAGCACAAAAAAACGGTCCTATTGACAAACTGGAAGTTCAGGAACCAACTTCCGGTTTGCTCGGAGAGTCGTTTTGAGCACTCCGGAGGCTTCAGAGACCTTCAGGAAGCTTCCCTGAAGTCTCCGGAGCAGTCAAAACAACCCTCTGAGCAAACCGGACTTCCAGAGGGCCTCCAGGGGGGTGGGGGAGGCTGTTTCCACCCTCCCCAGGCTCCTATAAAGCCTCTGAAGCCTGGGGAGGGTGAAAAAAGCATGCAAAAAATGGGGCGTTGCGCCTGTAGTGCACGCATGCGCACTGGGGGGATTCGCACATTGCATTATGGGTGCGGCACACCCGCACACAACCCCCCTGCATTCCCCCCACTTATAGCACGCGAGCCAAAAAAGGTTTACCATCGCTGACCTATAAGGTCCCTTCCAACGCTGTTAATCTGTTAAATCGCGCCATATCACAATGTTTTGGGTTTTTGTGGAGCTCGGGTGGGCATGACTTCCATGTGTCGCATCCAGCTTGTGGGCTGCCAGTTTGGAGGGCCTGCTCTGAAACAATGCAAATGACCAGCAATCTGCAAGGAATATAAATCTTTCCATTCCCCACCATCCAGTCAGAGCTGAAGAAGATTCTTGGATGACAAGGGAAACATCCAGTTCCCTCTTGGAAAAGCATCTTTGTGGAAAAAAATAGTCTTTTTTATTTAAAATGGGTATAAATAGTTACTGGAATTTATTTTGTGTATTTCAATAAGATAAATCTAAACTTCCATGGAATTGTGAACATCTTTCTAGATAATGTCCAGGTCAGTAGGTTCCATATTTTGTAATCACACTTACTTATTGTTATACTGATTGTGGCATAAATCTTGAACTAAGCTATTGTTTCAAGAATATATGTTTAATTAAAACTATATATTTCTATATGACTATTACTTTTTAAAAAAGAAGACAATTCCCCAATATACATTATATACCAAAGAGCAGACCAGGCAGGGCCAATTATTCTGGATGACTGATGACATCATCCAATTATTATTGTAATTGCCACCTACTATTTGTGGTGAAGGTATCACTATAGTGATCGATGTGTGGTTCGAAGTTATCATTACTCAGTGTTGAAGAAATAGCACTAACTGTTGCCTGTAGGCCTTGGCAATAATTTCTCCAATCCCCTGCCCAAGTTCCCCAGGCCTTTCTATTATTATTTTTTCTGAAAGACTACACATAGTAAAGGACAATCAACTTTCTTGTCTGCTCTGCCCCTCAACTTGATCTTTATTATTCCTCCTAATGGAATTAAACAGGGAGAGAGGAGAGGCGAAGCAGACGAGCAAGTATTACCACAAGAACTTGAGTTAATTATAAAATGTCTTACCATAACCATGAAACTGCTTGGTTGGACCTATGTAGTCAACAAAAGTTCAACTTGCATCAAGGTCATCTTTACTCTTTATTTTACTTTGTAGTAATATTGAAAAAATAAAGTTAGACCAGAAGGAAAAGTCAGTAGTGGACAGGGACGTGCGGTCAGGGGAGGCAGGGGAGGCAGAGCCTCACCGCTCTCATCATGAAAAGAAAAAAAAAGGGGGAAAGGCGCTGAGGAGCCTTGGGGAATGGGACCACATGTGCAGGAGGGAGGTGCAGGAGGATCCTCTAGCCTCAGCCTCCCTCCTGCACACATGGTCCCATTCCCCGCCTTCTGTCGGGTTCTGACGCCGGAGCTCATGGTTCCAGGGCGAATGCCCATGTGCGAGCGGCTCCCTTCCTTGCACTGAGCAACGGCGGGTTTATGGGAAGTTGCTCGCGAAAGCGGAAAGTGTGACGGACTTTTCGGACCAGCGGCTACCGTTTCCCTGCCAGCTCGCTCGCGAAAGGACCCTGGAAACCGAGTTGTGGCCGGCGCCTTGTTAAGAATTGCGCTGCTGAAAGAGACAGAAAAAGCAGATGTATTTTTTTTACAATTATTAATTTGTGATGCGATATTGAACGTAGCGCTTAGAAGGCCATGACTGATTCCAAGAAAACTAAGTGGGGTCAGATTTGATTAATCTTCGGTTAAGATGGGGACCCAGGAAATACTAGGCGGGGAATGGGACCACGTGTGCAGGAGGGAGGCTGAGGCAGCCTCAGCCTCCTGCACACGTGGTCCCATTCCCCGCCTTCCTGATGACGTCACCAGCCTCACCAGCCATAAACCTCACCGCACATCACTGGTAGTGGATCATGCTCAGAACAGTGAGCTTAGGAGGGAATAAATCATATGATATCCACTCCAGAAAATTTTGTTAGCTAGAAGATCTGTATGGAAGAAAAATCAAAACCAGCTTTAAGCATGTTCTGTATTTACAATATCAGAAGAGGCTTAGAAAATAAAATGGTGGGTATGTGTAGGTCAGTACTTCGTTTCCTTTTTGGTATATTGGTGCTTTATGATTGATAGCACACTATGGCAAAGGTTTTGTGAAAGTGCCTGTAATATGCTCTTAACATTTTAAGTATATTCATTGTCTCAAAAAGGTTGGGCACCTCTGACTGAGTAACTGAGAGCTATACCAGTATTCTCAGTTCAGTTTTCAGGAGAGCTCTTGGGACTTTCAGGTGAAAAGTTGTTTCATCTGAAAGATGAAGAATTGTTTAAGTTTTCTCCCTGTTCCTTCAAGTCATCTGCTTGTTTGTCTCTACTGAAAACTAGAAAGGACAGACTGATTTGCTATTCTGCTCATGCTCTGATTTTGCCAATTGGAGTACTTCCCAAATCCTCCGTTTCCTACTCTGATTTATATTTCTCCCACCTCTCCTTGCTTTGCATGAAAAGTAGCAGCGTGTGTGTGTGTGTGTGTGGTTTTGGCATCTGTCTGGAATGCTTGGAATTGCTGTGACCTTTCACCTTTTCCTGTGTTAAGGATTTTGTGATCTGCTGCCAAGATGCTACATAGTGTTTGAGAATTAACGTGAATTACATTTGCTAACTCCATTCTACCAAAACACTAAACATTAATGCAGTTCTCTTCTGATGATATATCTTAGGGTCCATCCTTTCATTTTATTTTGCTCTGAAATATGTCCTCGATTAATTGTGTGCTCACAACAATGAAGCAGTGTGGTGGAGGGTTGAAATATAAACTTTATATTTAGTTTAGCAGCATATGCATTTTAGCAAACTAAACTTTATACCTAATAAATTCTATATCTTTTTTGCCTTTACATAAAGTTCAGTACACAAGACTCAGTGGGTATGTTGGAAAATATTTGTAGCTCGGGTGGTAGATAATGGTGGTGGTTTGTTCTCCGAGCTTGTTGCTCAGAATGTTTCTGTCAGGCCTGCAGCTGGTTCCTTTTAGGATCTTTGGCCTGCCACACACCCTATTATTTTACTGTGCTTTTTCATTAGTGGGGAATCGGGAGGGGGAATAGTAAGGAGTAGAATGTGTTGTTGTCAAAATAAAAAAAATCCTTCCTAGAAGCCCAAGGTCATCCTTTGCCTGTACACCTCTGAGCCTGACTGGAACTGGATGAGTGGAACTGCCAGCGTGGCAGTGGAAGATTGGAGCATGTGAGGGACTTGTGGGTGTGGGGGCAAGATCATGAACTTTCAACTGGGTGGGAAACCCCAGGAAGCTTTCAGATTCGGGTTTTCCACAGATGTGCCAACAGCTCTCTTTATTAAAATTGGAAGTTTGAGGAAATTTCTGCCTTGGACTCTGATTTAATTTTGGATGATATTTGGAATGCTGACAGTATCATCATCAGGCTAGGTAACATCATGAGCAGAACTTCGGTTGAAATGTTTCAGTTTTCCTTTTATCAGTCTTATGTATTCAGCTGGTTCCTCACATGACATGATCAGCCAGGGTGACCTCACCACCAGATGATCTTCACATAATCTGACCATTAAAAATATCTCATAAGCGTGTATCTCATATTTTTTCCTATTTATCTCTCTTTCACCTTTTACTTTCGTTAGTGGATTTTGAAAAATCAGTACAGAGAGTATGTACCAGTGTTTCTAATCTTTGGCTGCTTGAAAATGTATGGACGTTTCCCAGCCAGCTTTAGCTTTGCTGGCTGGGGAATTCTGGAAATTGAAGTGCAGCCAATGTTGGGAAACATGGTCAAAGCACTTTGATACTTACAACGTTTTGAGAAGATAGTTAATTGAGAAGAATACACTGGGTATTTTGAACCCACCAAAGCAGTCTTTCTGAACATTCATAAAGATTCAGAATTTTATCATACACAAGAGAATGTTCAATATCCCAGTATGGTTCTGCTACAAAAAATGTTTTCATCCCCAATTACCTCAGGGAAAACCAAGATATCAAATATATTCTGGTTGATTATTAGTTTCTTGTTCCTTATTTGCATGAAATACCAGCTAGGAGCTAACTGACCTTGGCTGATCTTGAAAAGCCAAGTAGAGTCGGATTTGATTAATACTTATTTAGGAAAAGAACAGGAAATTCCATGTCCTAGTTTGCAAGCTACCTAAGAAGTTGAAAAACTGTCAAAAAGGAATGAAATTTATTTAATCCTGCGCTAAAATTATGCATACACTACTTCATGTCATATCAGTTGAATGTGAGATACTATAAATAATGTTATTTCAACAGAATAACAACACTAGCAATAATAGAAACCATAACACACGAATCAGACTCCTAAAGCACTTTTCATGATGATTAAGCCTGAAAAGGCAGAGTAAAAATTAGAAGAAAGTCAAAAGGCAATTTCTCCATTTTCTGTCTTTTAAAATAACATGAATTCTAAAATAAAAGAAATATCTCAGGATGGAAAGGGTAATAAAGAAGTAACACAGTATGTTGGCTTGATAAAGTGTACACCTCAGAAGAGCTTAACAGATGTGTTTCTATCTTTTTTTATGGTACTGAAAAACCACATTATGGAGAGCAAAACTGAACTTCAGGTCTTGTGATAATTCACAAGGCATCAGGCGAGGCAGATGGCGGAACAGGGATGGTGCAATGCCGCAGCCCCTGCACACTCGCCCTCCCCACATCTAACTCGTCCTCCAACTCCGCCACACATGCAGGATGAGCCTCCTGCTCACCTCTCCACCTGCAATGGCAGGAGTTCTTAAGAGGCAGCCGAGACTCCACTCCCTTCCCTTTCGTCAGGGCCATTGTGGGTGGAGTGGGGTGGGCTGCATAGCCGAAGAGCAAGAGGCTGGCGGGCTGCAGCTGCTGCCAGACACTGTTGGCAGCCACACACTTGCTGCCTCTTGTGTGCGTGCTGAGGAGCTGGGTCGTCTGGCTGGGCAGGGCCACAGTCAGTGCAGTGGAGGCCAGTCCCTCACCATCTCCGGTATCGTGTTTCCCTGAAAATAAGCCCCAATGCATCTTTTGGAAGGAAAAAAATATGACTGAGTCTTATTTTCAGGGCAACGTGGTAGAACTAAGGAAAAATTTCCTGACAGAACAATTAACCAGTGGAATAACTTGCTTTCAGAATTTGTGGGTACTCCATCACTGGAGGCTTTTAAGAAGATACTGGACAGCCATTTGTCTGAAATGGTATAGAGTCTCCTGCTTGAACAGGGAGTTGAACTAGAAGACCTCCCAGGTCCCTTCCAACTCTTATTCTATTAGAAGAGCTCCAAAATCCCCCCTTATCTGTTATTCTGTATACTTTAAATCTTCATTCCAGCTGTTGGTAGCAAAAGAAAATGGGAGAGGGAAAACTGCAAAGCTACTTGTCTATTGAGATTCTCAGTCATCCAGGTGATGGTTGTCCCAAAAGTGCTTTTTCAAGAAGTTTATCTGTGTTGTCAAGGTCATCTGAGTAGTGCAAATGGGTGTGGAGCCTTCTTGGAATTGTTGACTGTGTTGTAGACTGGAGATAGATTATGTCATATTCTTCCCCCTGTTGAGAGAGGGCTGTTCAATTTTGACATAGATGGCCTCTTTGACCCCCTTTCAAACCAGCCGTTTGTTAGGGTTCTAAATACCATGCAGAAATAAATCATTGTCCAAGGCAAAACATTCTTAAAGGTGCAATTTATTCCGCAGGCATGTTAGTACGGCTATGGAAAATTCCAACTCTGGAAGTACATTCTCTAAGTTCAACCAGTTGAAAGTTCATGATCTCTCCCCACACCCACAAATCCATCACATGTTCCAATCATCATCTTCCACGCTGGCATGTACACCCATCTTCTTCCGGCCAGGTGTCGAGATGCGGAGACAAAAGATGACCTTGGCTTCTACAAAAGAATATCAACAATCCATTCTACAATCCTACTCCTTTCTATTCCCCCCCTCCCAACTACTACACTATTGAAACAGCATAGAAAATTATTAAAAAGTGTGGCAGGCCAAAGATCCTAAAAGAATATAACTACAGGCCTGACACCGTTCCTCTCTGTCCAAAGTTTGGACTTTGTTGTCTTCAAAAGAATGGCCTCTGTGTTTTAAATACAGATGGACTGCTGAAACTAGTCCTGATGGCTTTGTTCTCCTATGTTGGGTCAAATAGCAAAGCTACTTCTCCAAAGATTATTGGCAAACTGCAAGGGAGTATGGAAATTGCAGGAAGTGGCTCCTTCCAATGGGAAACTGCCCATTGTAAAACTCTTATGTTCCCGCTTTTCTTTGGAGCAGTTACTGAATTGAATTGAATTGAGTCAACTTGGAAAGACTCCATAATTGCATCATAGAGACCCAGAAATGCAGATTATTTGTTGTGGAAGGGGGTTGTATGCCTTAATGATTAAGTGGCTATAAGAGGGACAGTAACAGTGGTGAGAAAATGTGGTAGGCCAGCACAGGTTGGCATGTCCTAATGTTTGCTGAGCAGTACTGAATTTAGGCCTTACTAACACCTGTGTTTCACACCTGACAGTATGAATTCAAAGCCAAAAGTATAAAGAAGAAGAAAGTGAATCTGTTGGTATCTGTAGATGGTGTGAAAGTGGTACTGAAGAAGAAGAAGAAGGTAAGTTTTTCATTTCTAAAACTTGTATCCTGTTCTACAATTAAACATTCCTTTTTGTAAATTAGAAGTGCTTTGGAAATTTTGGTCTCTGAAATAATATCTGTACAAGTAATCTTCGATTATGGTCAGTTGAATAGCAACCATTAAAAGGTACTACAAATCCCTCTCCGAAAAGCTACCTATGGCTTGGTTTCAAAGTTTTGTCTGTTGCAATGAGACTGTGGTTGTTTACTCTTGTAGCCAACATCAGGAACCACCTCCCACCACAGCTTGCTGGTTCTCTACAGACTTTTGGCCTGCTCAGCCATCAGCTACCTAAGGGAACCTAAAGCTAGGCAGTAGAAGCTGTTGGTCTTTGTGGAACTTTGGAGCTTGTAGGCTGAGGCCTTCTTCCCATCCAGCCAAAGGAGCCTAAAGTCGGGCAACAGAAGCTACTAGTATGCTTGGAGCTGTTAGAGCAGGGGTGTCAAATTCTATTTGGGGCTGCATCAGGGTTGTGTTTGACCTTGGAGGGGCGGAGGGCAGGGGATGTGGTCAGTAATGGGTGTTGCCAGCTTGATGTCACTCGATTAGGCTCTGTTTTCAGCTGCAACAGCCTCCTGTAGTCTTCTGCCAGCAAAAATGGAGCCTGAGGGCCTGCGCACAGCCTTCCCAAGTTCTGTTTTTGCTGGCAGAAGGCTGCAGGAGGCTGTTGCGGCTGAAAATTGAGCCCAAGCACGCCGCATATGGCCTACCAAAGCTCCGTTTTCACTGGCAGAAGTGCTAAGTCTTCGACTTGCAACCGGTCCTAAAGTCCTCGACTTACAACCAGCCACAAGTCCTCGACTTACAACTGACAGCCAGCAACAAGCTCAGCCGCATCTGATTGGCTAAAGCGCGGCTATCTAAGCATATCTATTGGTCGCCCTGCTTGACAGCTCTAGTATAAATAGTTGTCAAGCAGGGCAAGGTGCTGAATTCGTCTGTACATATTGTTCTACTGAATAAATATAGCTGTTCTCTTACCTCAGCTGCCTTACGCCTCTTCTGTTAATACTGAATCTAACACTGGCGACGAGGATGGGATGCTGAAGGTTCAAATCTGAACAGTCAAGAGGAAAGGAAAATCAATTAATTTCCTTCCCATCTACCAACCAACAATTTTTTACCTCAGCTCAGTTCTAAGACAACTATGGCTTCGCTGCCGCCCTTCGCACCCTCTGGGACCGCTGGCGAGTCCTGTGATGGCTTCTTGGAGCGTTTGAGTGCTTCCTCATCGCTAACAATAACCATCAATTACCCTCGGACCGCAAATGCAGGGTTTTTTTGAAGTCGTGTGGTCCCGAGATATTTAATACAGCCAGAGCTCTCGCTTCGCCTTTATTATTATTATTATTATTATTATTATTATTATTATTATTATTATTATTATTATTATTATTATTATTATTATTATTATTATTATTATTACTTGAACTTATTAGTCGCCCCCTCTCCCCACAGGGACTCGGGGCGACGTACAAAAGTATTATATAGCGTACAGAGGAGGTAAGAATAAATAAATAAGTTACAATACCTAAAAAAGTTAAAACCCCAGTGAAATTAACCCTTAAAAACTAAAATTACCAATTAAAAATGCCCTGGGCTGGAGAGATTGTAGTATTATGCCAGGTCAGCTAGTCGAAACAGGTAGGTTTTCAGCTTCATACGGAAGGAGCGAAGGTCGGTTGTTGTCCTGATGTCTGGGGGGAGGTCATTCCAAAGGGTGGGGCCCACTACAGAGAAGGCCCTACTCCTGGGCGTCGCCCTCTGGCACTCTCTGGAGGACGGCACCCGGAGTAGTCCCTCTCTGTGTGAGCGGACGGGTCGCAGGGATGTATGGGGCAGGACGCGATCCCGCAGGTAACTAGGCCCTGTGCCATGGAGCGCTTTGAAGGTGGTAACCAGCACCTTGAAGCGCACCCGGTAGGCCACAGGAAGCCAGTGCAGCTCGCGCAGGATAGGTGTTATATGGGAGAACCTCGATCTCCCCATAATTACCCGCGCGGCTGCATTCTGGACCAACTGCAGTCTCCGGGTGCACCTCAAGGGGAGCCCCATGTAGAGAGCGTTACAGTAGTCCAGGCGAGACGTCACCAGCGCGTGAGTGACTGTGCGCAAGGCCTCCCGGTCCCAAAGGGGCCGCAATTGGCGCACCAGGCGAACCTGGTGGAACGCCCCCCTCACCACGGCTGCCACGTGATCTTCCATAGACAGCCGGGCATCAAGGAGGACGCCCAAATTGCGCGCCCCTTCCACCGGGGCTAATTGATCGTCCCCGATGGCCAGCGATGGCATATGCTGGTTGAACCGGGAAGCCGGAAGCCACAGCCACTCTGTCTTGGAGGGGTTGAGCCTGAGCCTATTGTCATCCATCCAGACCCGTACGGCTTCCAGACACCGGGACATCGCTTCAACAGCCTCGTTGGGGTGGTTTGGGGTGGAAATGTACAGCTGAGTGTCATCAGCGTACAGATGGTATCCCACCCCAAAACCACGGATGATCTCGCCCAGCGGCTTCATATATATGTTGAACAGGAGAGGCGAGAGGATCGACCCCTGTGGGACCCCACAGATAAGGGGCCTCGCGGTCGACCTCTCCTCTCCTGCCAACACACATTGCGTCCGGCCAGAGAGGTAGGAGCGGAACCATCGTAATACGGTGCCCCGACCCCCAACCCCTCCAGACGGCGCAATAGGATACCATGGTCGATGGTATCGAAGGCTGCCGAGAGGTCTAATAGGACAAGGATGGAGGAACAACCCCCATCCTTTGCCCTCCAGAGATCATCCACCAACGCGACCAAGGCTGTCTCCATGCTGTGACCGGGTCGGAAGCCGGACTGGCGCGGGTCTAGATAATCAGCTTCCTCCAGGTGGTGCGGAAACTGCTGAGCCACCACACTCTCAACAACCTTCGCTAAGAAAGGAAGGTTGGAGACAGGACGGTAATTTGCTAGCTCCGTTGGGTCCAGAGAAGGCTTCTTGAGCAGGGGCCTCACCACCGCCTCTTTCAAGGCGATTGGTAAAAGGCCCTCACCCAGCGAAGCGTTCACCAGCCCCAGTAGCCAGCCTCGTGAGCCCTCCCAGGAGGCCAGTACCAACCAGGAGGGACATGGGTCCAATAAACATGTGGTGGCTCGCAGTCGCCCGCGCAACCTGTCCAAATCTTCGGTGACAACAGGGTCAAACTCCTCCCAGCATGGTCTCTCAAGACTAGCCTCGGACGTCCCCACTGGAGCACTGAGGTGGGTCCATCCCCTTCGGATCCGATCGATTTTATCCTGCAGGAACTCTCCAAATTCCTCTGCCCGGCCCAGCAATGGGGGGTCCCACTGCCCCTGTGACAAAAGGGAGCGGGTCACCCGAAACAGGGCGGCAGGGCGGTTCTCTGCGGATTCTATAAGGGTGGCACAATACTGACGTTTGGCCACTCTTATTGCCACAAGGTAAGTCCTTACATAGGCTCTTACCTGTGCTCGGTCGGATTCGGAGCGGGAGGACCTCCACTTGCTCTCTAGGCGTCTCCTAAGGCGTTTCATCGCCCTTAGCTCCCCGTTAAACCAGGGGGCCCGGGTCGATCGTGGCCTTTGGCCGTGTACG
The DNA here is from genome assembly GCF_964273705.1 of Natrix helvetica. NCBI lineage: Eukaryota > Metazoa > Chordata > Lepidosauria > Squamata > Natricidae > Natrix > Natrix helvetica. The sequence continues at coordinate 59,336,657 of NC_138549.1, read as the reverse complement.
AGCTCAACTGGGACACTCTTATTAGCAAGCTGAGGAACCACTATGACCCAACGCCATCCGGAATAGCCCCTTTCAGACAATGTGTACAGAAGGACACTGAGGCTGTAAGCCAATTCTTACAGTCTCTCCGTACGGCGGCTATTCAGTGTGAATTTGTCGACCTCGATGATTCTTTGTTCGAACAGTTTGTCTGCGGGGTTCGCGATCTACGCCTGAAGCGAAGATTGCTTGCCCGGGCAGACATCACCCTACAACAGGCAGTGGAGGAAGCCAGAGCCGCCAAACTCCGAGCAATCAACAGCTGAGATGCACTGCTACCAGTAATCGCTTGCTCCTCCCCAGAGAACCTGCCTCATCGATGAGCTGGTTCCCCTGGATGACCTAGAGGAGGACCAGGTAGACCGCCTCCGAGCTCTACCCAGAAGGCTGCCACCTCAATCGGCAAATCGCGCAGCTGCAAGCGCCTGTTTGGGCTGTGGGGGCAACAACGCCCGCTCCGTTTGTCCCTTCAAGGCTCCTATTTGCTGCGCGAAGAAGGGCCACCTCGCCCAGGTATGCCGTGCCACCCTGCCACCTGCACCTCAGCCAGAGTACCAGCCACTGCTTCAGCCTTGCGGTCAGCCACCGCCATCGCGCCAATAACAACGCCGCCTGCAGCCGCGGCGTCACCAAGCATTCACCGGATGCCCCTGCAGTGTTGGTCAGCAAGGCATTGGCTGACTCCAAGAAGATCTCCGTATTTCTACTGGTCGAAGGGTCGCCCAGCACATGGAGGTCAACTCGGGATCCTCCCACTCCCTCCTCTCCTGGACCGCACTGACCAAGCTGTGCCCTGCTGTCTCCCGTGACCAGCTGACGCCGCCTGATACGACCCTAAAAGACTACCAGGGGACTCAAATTCCCACCCTGGGCAGTTACTCTGTGTGGGTTGACTATGGGGAGTTCCACGGAAAACTCCCCATCTTGGTGGTAGGGAAGCCATTGCCCGCCCTCCTGGGGCTTGACTGGTTCCCATCTCTGGGCCTGTCCCCATTAGGGATGCATCAAACCTCGGCCACTTCCCCTATCGTGGAGGATGTCATTGCTGACTTCGCTGACATCTTCGACGGTAAGCTGGGGGAATATAAGGGTAACCCTATATCTTTGAATTTGGACCCCCAGGTTGCTTCAATCAGGCTCAAGTGTCGCAGGGTGCCTTTTGCCTTGAAGCCGATGGTCGATGCCGAGATAGACAAGCTGTTGGCGCAGGGAGTCTTGGAGCCCGTCGACCACGCTAAATGGGGGACCCCCATAGTGGTTCCCGTTAAGGCGACGGGTCTATCAGGATCTGCACCGACTATAAGTTGACCATTAACCTCGGCCTCCAGGCAAACCCCTATCCAGTCCCTGTTGTGCAGCATCTGCTCCATTCTTTGGGGCAGGGCTGCATATTTGCCAAACTGGACATGGTGCAGGCCTACCAGCAGCTCCCGGTGGATAACGAGGCCGCCACTGCCCAGACCATTGTCACCTACCGAGGGCCTTTCTGCTGCCACTGGCTTCAATTTGACGTATCCGTTGCCCTGGGGATCTTCCAAAGCCTCATGGAGCATTTGCTCCATGGACTCCCAGGCATCATACCCTACTTCGATAACGTTCTGATCGCTGCCCGCAGTCGATCAGGACTCATTGAAGTTATACGGAAGGTCCTCGAGCGTTTCAGGGACACGGGATTAAAATTAAAGCGCAGCAAATGTTCGTTTGCTGTGCCAAGGGTGGAGTTCCTGGGTTTCTTAATTGATGCCCAGGGCATCCACCCCACCCCTTCCAAAGTAGCTGCCATCCGGAACGCCCCCACGCCCACCTCTAAGACGGAGCTGCAGGCGTTCCTCGGCCTTCTGAATTTTTACTCTCCTTTTCTATCTCATAAGGCATCACTAGCCGAGCCGCTGCATCGGTTGCTCGACCGATCCATGGCTTGGTGCTGGGCCAGCCGTGAGGCGCATGCGTTCATGGCTGTCAAAGCAATACTTACGTCAGCAGCTGTCTTAGTACAATACAGTGGCAAGCTGCCGCTGACGGCATGTGACGCCTCCCCTTTTGGTCTGGGGGCGGTTCTGAGCCATGTACTCCCCAGTGGCTCAGAAGCCCCCATAGCTTTTTATTCCCGGACACTCTCCTCTGCTGAGAGGAACTACAGCCAGATCGACAAGGAGGCTCTGGCTGCTGTGTCTGGGATTAAAATGTTCCATGGCTACTTATATGGACGGCATTTTATGCTGTTCATTGACCACAAGCCTCTCCTTGGGCTTCTGGCCGGTGACCGTCCTACCCCTCCCATTCTCTCTTTTAGGATGACCCGCTGGACGGAATTCCTCGCAGCGTATTCCTATACGCTGCAATACCATCCGGGCAAGCAGCTAGGGCATGCTGATGCCCTCAGCCACTGTCCCCTCCCTACTGCTGACCTCACCCTGTTCCCTCCACGTCCATGCTGTCCATCGCATCCCTGGACCTGCCGCTCATGGCCTCCGATGTGGCGGTCCACTCTCTGGCTGACCCCATCCTTTCTCAAGTTTTCACTTGGGTCCAGAGAGGGTGGCCATTGGGAAAGGTCTCTGAGGAATTCCACCCCTTTAAGACCTGTCAGATGGAGCTCTCCCTCCACAGCGGGTGCTTACTTTGGGGTGACTGAGTCATCGTCCACCCTCCCTTCGCCAACAGGTGCTCCACCGCCTCCATAGGGACCACCCAGGCATAGCTCGCATGAAGGCTTTGGCTCGCAGCGATGTCTGGCGGCCCCGCATGGATGAGGAGATAGCATCTTGGGTAGGCCATTGCCACTCCTGCCAGGTGTCCCGGCCTGCTCCGCCCTCTGTACCTGCCCGGGACTGGGTGATTTCTAGGGGGCCCTGGTCTAGAATCCACCTGGATTTCGTGGGTCCTTTCCATGGGCAGGGCTTCCTCGTGGTCGTGGACGCATATTCCTGTTGGGTGGAGCTCATCCTTATGTCTTCCACTACAGCGGAGAGCACCATGCAGGCTCTGTGGCGCCTCTTTGCGACACATGGGCTGCTGGACACTATCGTGTCTGACAACAGCCCCCAATTTACGTCCACAACCTTCCAGGAGTTTCTGGCCATGCAGGAGATCCGCCGTGCTCCAACCGCCCAGTACCATCCTGCTTGCAATGGCCGGGCAGAGCAAGCTGTCCGCTCGGCCAAAGAGGCATTGGGCAGAATGGACTGGGGCGACTGGCCGGCAAGCGTGGCTGCTTACCTTCTAGGTCAGCACTCCACCCCTTGCCCCTTAACCAATAAAAGCCCCGCCGAGATGCTGATGGGCCACCGCCTGCGAACCACCCTGGATAGGCCGCACCCACTCTATACTGGGCAGCAGCCTTGCAACCTGGGCGCCCCTTCCCGCCTTTTCAGGGAGGGGGACATAGTTTATGCTAGAAACTTTTCTGGGGATCCAAAGTGGGTGCCTGCCACCATCACTACTGTAACCGGCCCCTGCTCTTGCAGGGTCGGATTCCCAGATAGCAGCGAATGGCGGCGCCATGTGAATCAACTGAGGTGCCGCCTTCCACCCGAGGCCTTCTCACAATCAGGCCCCACCTGCCCGGCCACCACCGTCCAGCAGCAGCTCCAAGTTTCGCTTCAACCCATTGTTCCATTGTTACATGGACTTCCGCATGAGGCCTTCCCTCAATCAGGCCTCTCCTACCCAGCTACCGCCTTCCGGCAGCCTGCCCAAGTTCAACTTCCGTCCACGGTTGCACCTTCCATCCATCCTCCGCATGAGGCCTCCACCCAATCAGGCCTCTCCTACCCGGCCACCGCCTACTGGCAGCCACTCCCCGCGTCGCCTCCATCTGTCGCTCCACTACGCCCAGATTTACGAATTCCACTGGATCCGCCTCCGGGGGTAGGCCTCGATGACGTCACCCGGAGCTACACTCCCTTCAGGGAGGAGCTACCACAGGGACCTCTTACCTTGTTGATGGCGCCGCTACAACTGGAGCGTTCTGGGCGTGTCCAATGCCGGCCCACCTACTTAAGTGATTACGCATGCGCTTCGTTTGCACATGCGCCTGCGCTAGGGGGGAAGGAGTGCTAAGTCCTCGACTTACGACTGACAGCCAGCAACAAGCTCAGCCGCGCCTGATTGGCTAAAGTGCAGCTGGATGAACGCGGGCTGTCTAAGTATTTCTATTGGTCGCCCTGCTTGATAGCTCTAGTATAAATAGCTGTCAAGCAGGGCGAGGTGCTGAATTCGTCTGTACATAGTTAGTTATTGTTCTACTGAATAAATATAGCTGTTCTCTTACCTCAGCTGCCTCATGCCTCTTCTGTTAATACCGAATCTAACAAGAAGCACAGCTGGCGGGTCCTTTGCTGTTTCCAGGGCAGTCCCTTGGGCCAGATCTAAGCACCCCTTGAGCAGGATGCAGCCTGCGGGCCTTGAGTTTGACCTCCCTGTGTTAGAGCATCACATCAGCCAGGTGCCTCTTTGCAAAAACCAAAAGTAAGTTGGGTGCTGCTAGGTGAGGAGCAGGCCAAGTCCTGCAAGTCCCTGGGTGGCTGAATGGAGGTAGACCTCACCCTCCAAGCTCTAACAGATCCCGACACACTGATAGCTTCCGCTGCCCAGCTTTATGCTCATTTCGATGACTGAATGTCCAAATTGGGAGCAGACAGAAGCCTGCAGAGATCCGAGGAGCAGGGAGCAGAGCATTAGAGTGCCTTGGGGTGGGGAAGGCCTTGGGAAGCTCAAGTCAGGTGGGCCTGGGCCTATGCTAGACCTTCCTGGGTCTCTACTCCTGAGGCACCTAGGTTCCGCATAATGGCTCATGTATTTGTTTAACGGCCACATCTGGAAGAGTAGGGAGTGGGGGGATCATTAAGTGAGGCTGTCTCATTTACTGTCACAACTCGAAACCATAATGGGGAGACTCCAGTACAGTTGTAAGACAAGGACCTCCTGTATTACTATTATTTTCACAGAACTGTATGAAACCCAACAAACCTCACTCTTTCTTTGTTAGATGCCTGCAGCACCTAAGACTTGTTTCTGCTGGCACAGCACTTGATCAATGTAATTCTCATCAATCACTCTAACTAAAGAACTTTCCGAAAGAGGAAAAAAAAGTTTTTGCACTCTGTATGAAACCCAACAAACCTCACTCTTTCTTTGTTCCTTATTGTAACTTAAAAACAGCTCTGGCTATTAAAAGTTAGGTAGCCCCTCTCCCCGCTATGTCACAGATCACATTGTCCAAGTGGGTGCTCTGTCATCTCCTTGGCAACCAGGTTCAATCTCTGGTTATCACCTGTTGGGATGACCTGTTGGTTCCCAGAAGATATCAAGTTGTTTTGGCTGGTGTGCATTCCAAGCCTCTCTCCCCCATCCCCAAGCTGTGTGGCAGCTTTGGAAATGGAAAGATGGCTGTGACAGACTTGATCCGTTTCAGAGCTGACAATCAGGTGGATAAACAACAAAACTGAAATGCCATGAAACAAATTATTAATATATTCCCATACTTCTTTAGAAATATGACATATTTCATATCCACATCCTAGTCAAAATCCACATCTCCATTAAACATTAAACTCAAAAATACCGTATTTTTCGGAGTATAAGATGCACCAGAATATAAGACGCACCAAGGTTTTGAAGAGGCAAATTTTTAAAAAGCAGGTAAGTAGATAGAGGGAGAGAGAGAGAAATACAGTAGGTAGGTAGGTAGGGCGAGAGAGAAGGTAGGTAGGTAGGTAGATAGGTAGGTAGGGATAGAGAGGGATAGAGAGACAGAAATACAGTAGGTAGGTAGGGAGAGGGGGAGAGAGAGAGAGAAAGAGAGAGAGAGAGAAATACAGTAGGTAGGTAGGGAGAGAGAGAGTAGGTAGGTAGGTAGATATTTCCAGGTATATTTATCCATGTGCTGGAGAAGGAAATCGCTGACAGCCTGCAGCACCTAAGACTTGTTTCTGCTGGCACAGCACTTGATCAATGTAATTCTCATCAATCACTCTAACTAAAGAGCTTTCCGAAAGAGAAAAAAAAAGTTTTTGCACTCTGCAAACTTTCCAAAAACAACCCGTTTTTTGTGAAAATGGGCCTGTTTTTTTTTCAAATAAAAGGCATGAATAGCCTGGGGGGGGGGCTTGCAGAGTGCTCCTTGGGGGGGACACCCAAAAATGAGCAAAAAATGACCCTTTTTGTCAAAGAAATTGCATGCATAGCCTTATGGAAGCTTATAGAGTGCTGCTGGGGGCAGGGGGGGCAAAAAACGGCCCATTTTTTGCTCATTTCTGCCCTCCCCAGCCCCCAGGAGCTCTCTGAAAGCCTCCATAAGGGTATGCACAGCCATTTTGGTGAAGGGGCGGGGCTTCAGGAGGCAAAAAAATGCTCTATTCTGTTGTGTCCTGTGATTGGTCAATGCGTCTGTGCTGGCTCGAGGAAACAGACTAGTATTCCTATTGGTTGTCCGTCTGACAGTTCTGCTATAAAGAGCTGCCAGACGAGAGAGTTCATTAATTCCGTTACTTGTTTCAGTGTTGCTAATAAACCGTTACAGTAACATCGCCTTCGCAGTTAGTGTACTCTTCAAGTAGAAACATAAAATATTCAATGTATAAGATGCACCCAGATTTTCAGCCTCTTTTTTGAGGAAAAAAGATGTGTCTTATACTCTGAAAAATACGGTACTTGGTTAACATTGTTCAAATCATCAAGAGAAATTACATAATGTCCCCCATTTTTGTTTCCTCAAAGCTACTTCAATTCTTCCATTGGCATTCTTCTTTATACACTAACATATATGATGACATTCTTGAGGTATTGGTCATCATTTGTCTGACTTGGCAATCTCATTGGTTCACCCTATGGCTCTGTCTAGCTTATCATCATTCTTTATGCTGTATTTCTTTAGCCCATGGAAGCAATTGTTTTTGTGTCTTATCCTTGGGTTAATTTTATTAACCTTTTTATCCCAGTTTTGGTCCTCTTTCTCCACAGTTCCTTTGCAGACAATCAATTCCTATTTGCGTATTAGACTAAAGTACCTCAGACTCAAAGCCTTGGAACATGAGTTATTTGTTTCAAGAAATATTATTTCTAGAGATCATTCTTATATTTTCTTTACTACCTTTACTGTATTTTCTGTACTTCCTTTCCCATATTTTCAAAAGACATATTATTATGCATATTTTATATAATATATCAAAAGTAATAGCTAGATATAAAGATTAGATGGTGAAAGATGGTGATAATATGCATGTTCTAATGATACTGTTATTGTTATACTGTTGTACTATAAAATGGGGATTAAAATGTTGAACAATTAAATAATGAAGGCTTATATTTTAATACAAATATGCATAAGAATATTGTTACAATTATATAAGTATGATTTAAATAACAAATAATATTAACACTATTCTTATTATTTGTATTCAAATGAATGATACCCAGATGCCTCACTGTTCATGTATTGATATTGATGTATATTCAAAAATAATAATTTTTTTAAAAAAAAGACATAACTACATGAAAACATTATTTTGAACACTTACAGTGGGGCAAAAAAGTATTTAGTCAGCTACCAATTGTGCAAGTTCTCCCACTTAAAAAGATGAGAGAGGCCTGTAATTGGCATCATAGGTAGACCTCAACCATGAGAGACAAAATGTAAAAAAAAAACCCCAAACTATCACATTGGCTGATTTGGAAATAATTTATTTGTAAATTATGGTGGAAAATAAGTATTTGGTCAATATCAAAAGTTCATCTCAATATTTCGTTATATATCCTTTGTTGGCAATGACAGAGGTCAAACATTTTCTGTAAGTCTTCACAAGGTTGGCACACACTGTTGCTAGTATGTTGGCCCATTCCTCCATGCAGATCTCCTCTAGAGCAGTGATGTTTTGGGGCTGTCGCTGGGCAACACGGACTTTCAACTCCCTCCAAAGGTTTTCTATGGGGTTGAGATCTGGAGACTGGCTAGGCCACTCCAGGACCTTGAAATGCTTCTTACGAAGCCACTCCTTCGTTGCCCGGGCGGTATGTTTGGAATCATTGTCATGTTGAAAGACCCAGCCACGTTTCATCTTCAATGCCCTTGCTGATGGAAGGAGGTTTGCACTCAAAATCTCACGATACATGGCCCCATTCATTCTGTCCTGTACACGGATCAGTCGTCCTGGTCCCTTTGCAGAGAAACAGCCCCAAAGCATGATGTTGCCACTCCCATGCTTCACAGTAGGTATGGTGTTCTTTGGATGCAACTCAGCATTCTCTCTCCTCCAAACACGACGAGTTGTGTTTCTACCAAACAGTTCTATTTTAGTTTCATCTGATCATATGACATTCTCCCAATCCTCTTCTGGATCATCCAAATGCTCTCTAGCAAACTTCAGATGGGCCTGGACATGGACTGGCTTAAGCAGGGGGACACGTCTGGCACTGCAGGATCTGAGTCCCTGGCGGCGTAGTGTGTTACTGATGGTAGCCTTTGTTACGTTGGTCCCAGCTCTCTGCAGGTCATTCACTAGGTCCCCCCGTGTGATCCTGGGATTTTTGCTCACCGTTCTTGGGATCATTTTGAGCCCACGGGGTGAGATCTTGCGTGGAGCCCCAGATCGAGGGAGATTATCAGTGGTCTTGTATGTCTTCCATTTTCTAATTATTGCTCCCACAGTTGATTTGTTCACACCAAGCTGCTTGCCTATTGCAGATTCAGTCTTCCCAGCCTGGTGCAGGTCTACAATTTTGTTTCTGGTGTCCTTTGAAAGCTCTTTGGTCTTCACCATAGTGGAGTTTGGAGTGTGACTGTTTGAGGTTGTGGACAGGTGTCTTTTATACTGATAACAAGTTCAAACAGGTGCCATTGATACAAGTAATGAGTGCAGGACAGAGGAGCCTCCTAAAGAAGAAGGTACAGGTCTGTGAGAGCCAGAAATCTTGCTTGTTTGTAGGTGACCAAATACTTATTTTCCACCATAATTTACAAATAAATTCTTTCCAAATCAGCCAATGTGATTGTTTGGTCTTTTTTTTTATATTTTGTCTCTCATAGTTGAGGTCTACCTATGATGCCAATTACAGGCCTCTCTCATCTTTTTAAGTGGGAGAACTTGCACAATTAGTAGTTGACTAAATACTTTTTTGCCCCACTGTATACTCTAAAGATGAGTAAGATTGACTTTGGGCAAAGTCCACCTTTTCTAGATGCCATACTAGGGCCATCAACTTTAGCTAAAATAAATTCTGGACATTCCTCCTGTGTAACAAATGACATGGAATGTACTTTTCTATGTGTGCATACAGATGTGTACATCATTGGTGGGGTCCAGATCCCATTGCAACCAGTATGGTGCAATGGGGCCGGGCGCCCACCACATGCATGCATGCAGCACACTCATGCATACCCACTGCCCGCGACGCTCCAGCTGCTCAGCGGAGCGTCGCACAGGCGCCGTATGGTCCATGCGTGTGCGCAAATCCCCCAGTTGGCTCAAAGGAGAGTGAGCGGGCAGGTGGGCCCTCCGGAGCCCGTACCAGAGCGTACCGGTCATGGTGTATATATACTTGTCAGAAACAATTTTTCTCAATAGCAAAGCCAAAACAAACTATTAATTAAATAAATTTCTGATTTAAATTAATTTCCTATGAATTAATGGAACTTAAAATAATTTGACCCCCCTCTGCATATAGCAACTGTTTTTCTTACTCTCTCACATACAGAAACATATCACACTTAGAATACTGCATCCAGTTTTGCTCATTATTAAAAAAAAGATTCTGGGAGGAGTGCAGCAAAGAACAACAAAGATGATTAGGGAGCTGTAGATTAAAACATGAGAAATGGTTTCAGGAATTGGGTTTGTCTAGTCTACTGAAAAGAATGACTGGAAGTGATATGATAATAGTGTTTCAATATTGGAGGGGCTGCCACAAAGAAGGGAGGCTCAACCTATTTTCCAAAGAATCAAAAAGGCAAGACAAGAAACAATGGATGGAAACTAATCAAGGAGAGAAGTAACCTAGAAGTAAGGAAAATTTCCTAACTGTGAGAACAATTAACCAGTGAAATGGCTTAGCTTCAGATGTTGTAGGTGCTACATCATTCAAGGTTTTTAAGAAGAGACTGGACAATCACTTGTCTGGAATAGTATAGGGCTGTGATGCGAACCTATGGCATGCGTGTCACAGGTGGCACACGGAGCCATTTCTGAGGGCACATGAGGTGTTGTCCTGTCAGCTTCAGTGCGCATGTGTGCGCTGCTCAGCTCATTTCCGGTCTTGATTTTCAGCCGTTTTTCGCCCTCCGAAGGCTTCCCTGAAGCGTAGTGAGGATGACAAACTACCCAACGCGCAAACCGGAAGGGAGCTGAAGCCTCTGGAGGGAGAAAAACAGCCCAATGGACAACCCGGAAGTATGTTCCTGAACTTCAGTTAGTGCGTTGGGCTGTTTTTGCTCTCCCCAGGCTCCTAGAAAGTCTTGGGAGCCTGGGGAGGGTGAAAAACGGGGCTACCGGGCCCACTGGAAGTCGGGAAATGGGCAGTTTCCAGCCTCTGGAGGGCCTCTGGGGGGTGGGGGAGGCCATTTTCGCCCTCCTCAGGGTCCAAGAAAGCTGTGCGTGCATGCACGGGGCAGCCGAGGATGTGTGTGTCACGTGCACATGGACAGGGGGCATGGCGCAGAGGGCATTAAATTATGGGTGGGCATTCGAGCGTGTGTGATAGCGTGCCCGTGCTTTTGGCACCCGAGGCAAAAAAGGTTTGCCATCACTGGTATAGGATCTTCTGCTTGAGCAGGGGGTTGGACTAGAAGACATCCAATTTCTGTTCCAACTCTTTTATTCTGTTATTCTTTCTTCTGGTCAGCAAAATAGCAGAAGGCGTGAGGGAGCAGAGAAGACTGGATATGGGGTAAAGAGAAGAGCTAATAGCACTGGGAAAGGAAGAAACAGAAAGATTGGACTGGGATGAGTGGGAGAATGTAAATACAGAAAGAAAGAAAGAAAGAAAGAAAGAAAGAAAGAAAGAAAGAAAGAAAGAAAGAAAGAAAGAAAGAAAGAAAGAAAGAAAGAAAGAAAGAAAGAAAAGAAAAGAAAGAGAAAACCTGCCCAAGCATTACCAAAAGGATTAAAATAATTAAACAATCAACAGGGATGAACCCAATTGGTGGCCGACAGATAATCTTCAAAGGCTTTCATGCTTTTCAGCTGCAGAGAATGCAGTCATTGGCTCCTATTCAGCAATATTTTCCATTCTCAGTGAATATGATATAACCACCTTCCCAGAACAATGTAGCTATGAAAATGCTTGTTCTTTAGTAATACTGTCTCAAGGACATTCATTTCCTTAGGAGTTTTATAAATGTTATGTCACTCAGTGAAGCATCTGTCCTGCTTATACGCAGCTCTCTTTTACAGAAGAAGGAGTGGGACTGGGATGACATCAAGCTACTGGTGATGCATGACCCAATCTACAGGTAAGAGATGCGAGTAAGCAAAGCATGGGTTAGCAGCCTCAGTATTGGCCCCTGGGAAAAAGAAAAGTTAACTAGCAGTGTTCATATTATAGGCAAGTCTCCAATGACTTAAACAAGGTTCTATTTTGCAGACAGGTCTATTGAGAGCAATATCAATAGTACTGGGACTTATATACTGCTTCATGAACAAACAAAATGTGAAAAAGCTATGATATTTATGTAGTTACTTACCAAGCACATCTAACTTATGTTAAAGTAACCAAAATATCTTTACAATCTCCAAGGTCCTTTTGAGTACCCGTTTGGAAATTGAAAGTTCAAAAATTTGACACACCCTACCACTTCATAGTGCTTTATAGAACTCTCTAAGTGGTTTACAGAGTCAGCATATTACACCCAACAATCTGGGTCCTCATTTTATCGACCTCAAAAGGATGGAAGGCTGAGTCAACCTTGAGCCAGTCAGAATTAAACTCCTGGCTCTGTGGGCAGAGTTAGCTTATAAGACTGCATTTTAATCACTATAGCTCTGAAAAAAGGTATAAACTGCTGGTAGAAAACTGATCTTTACGTGGGTTTGTCTCTCTTTCCCCAGGTCATTTTGTTCCAGGTTGTAGGATATTTGGACTCTGCACACAGTCCAGAATGAATCCAGATTGGGACCTAAAATCAAGCTAGCACTTGGCAGAGGTTTTTAGGTCTTGATGTGACAGTGACGGCACTTTGAATGATAGTGTCTATTTCAGACTTCCCTTTTCACCAGTCCAACTTCATGTTTTAGTACATGAGCACTGTACATGCAGAAGTATTTGTAGGAGAATTAATAATCTTTTGGATGGAATTCTAGAATTCATATTATAATTCTATCATGCTGCAGCTATAACTTGCATGACAGAAAATATTAATTGGTAACTGACCATATGCATTTTAAGAGTCAATCTAAACAGAAAGCATTGGAATATTATTACAGTGTATTAATCATATTAGCAGGTGGTAATAACATACCCTGATTAATAAAGTATCTGGTTAAAAAAATAACGTGTAAATGATAGACTAAAGGAAAGGAATAAATTGCAAAATGGTAATAATGGAAAGATATGATTACATTTGCCAGTATTAATGAGACAATCAATGAGAATCCATACCTTGTCTTGGCTTGCTTTTCTCCAAGACAGTGACAGAATAGCCTGTTTCCTATGTGGCATGTATTATTGCATATATATTTCTGCTATTTTTGCAGGATATTTTATGTGTCCCACGATTCCCAAGATCTGAAGATCTTCAGTTATATTGCAAGGGATGGCTCCAGTAACACCTTCCGCTGTAATGTTTTCAAGTCCAAGAAAAAGGTATGTTGCAAATTGACAAGATACAAGCTTAGGGCCTCTTATAAATCCCTCTAATAACTGAAGGTTATTAGAGTTTGTATCTCTATTTACATGGAGTCTATTTACATGGGAATTGTAAACAGGTTTTCAGTATTTTCCTCTCATTAGGTAAAGGGGATTAGGTGTTATGGGGAAGGAGCTTCTTTGTATTCTCTAAACAAAATATTTACTTATGCTCTGTGTTGATGGTACTTGAAATAATGCATTTCCTCCAGCATCTTTCCTCAACAACTGGTCAAGTAGCTAATAAAAAGATGTCTGGAAACAGGTCAAAAAGTGAAAGTCCTGACAAGATGGAGGATTCATACACTGTTCTCTTACAGAGCAATGAATTAAAATGGTGGCAGCAAAGGGAGCAGTATCAGATCACGGGGAGAAAAGTTACTAAATTAAGTGGGAAAGTATAAGGAGAGGGGGGAAATGGAGAATAAAAGAGCAGAAAGTTAAATAAAGAAGATAGATGGTATAAAGGAAAAGAAGAAATTGGGGCAAGGAGGAAAACTCCAGCAAAATAGCAGTGCAGCAAATGAAAGAGAATAAATCTCACTCAGGAGCCCAACTGAGCAGCTCAATGCTAGAAAAGAGGCAACAGAGTAGTGAACCAGCAGTTGAACAGTGAACAAGAATGGAGGATGTTGGAGGCAGCAAACCGGTGGATTATAGTATATTCGGTAATTGCCTAGACCCATACTCCAATCTAGGCTGTCCGGCTTGAGGGGGCAGCCAGGCATCCCAGGGGCCTAGCAAACTAGAGGCATCCCAATTACCACAGCCCTCCCACTGTGAACTTTCAGCCTGGCATCTCTCCCCAGTGACCTGCCCCAGGTGGCGGTCTTGATCAACATTGCCTCCCCAGAAAGATCAGCAGATCACTACCACCCGCTCCTGCTAGCCTGGCAGTCCTTCCCAGTGGCCCATGTGGTGGAGTACAAAGGGCCTGGAGCAACCATCCAACCAAGGGAAATGGTGGCTGAGAAATCAGTGGTGGCAGAATGGGTAAGAGGAGAAACGCAGCAGCAGAATCGGAGGAGGGGAGAAATGCAACAGCAGAATCAGTTGAGGGGAGATCATGCTGTTTCCCTGGAAAAAAGACCTATCCTGAAAATAAGCCCTAGCCCGATTTTTACACCTGCGCCTAATATAACCCCTACCCCCCAAATAAGCCCCAGTTAAACCCTGTCCACTCCATCTCACCATCTGGTTGCTTGCAGCCGCAGTGGGGCAAGAGGACACGCGGCACCACCACAAGGTGACGTGAGGCGAGACAAGTGGCAGGGGGAGCTGCCATGACCCCTGTACATGCGCACCTCAGTGCCCCCGCAGCCAGGCCACTCCTTGCTCTGTGACCTTCCCAAGCCCATTCAATGACCCGGCTGCCCAGCCTGTCATTTCCCTCCTGTGCCAGACTGCCATGCTATGGAGGATGGGTGGGTGACACTTGGTCCCCTTACCTGCTTCCCCCTCCATTGTTTCAGAGCCAAGGGGGAATAATGGCGAAAGGCCTCCGTCGCTGCTGTGCATCAGCTGTGGTTGCCAGAGTAGGGGCGTTCTTCACCCACCCACCCCACTGCCACCACCCCACAGATCACCTGCCCAGGAGCTGCTACCTCCTCCCCCTGCTGCTTCAGTCCTGCGGCACCATCTTGCACTGCCTCGGCCCTTTCTGCTGTTTCAAACGTGACAGCTCAGGAGGCCTGCAGCTCTGCCACTGCATTTCAATAGATGCCAGCCTATACAACTTTTCTCTATATGCAGTTGACATTGTCATTTTATAACTTTGAGACCACAATTTCTGCCATTTCTCTAAATCTATTCCATACCCAAAGTTTTTCCCCCAAGCTATCATAGTTTCTTTAACTTGTTCCTCTTGTAATTTAGCTTCTAATAAATATCCATATAGTTTTTAATTACTTTTTCATCAGTACCTGTTAAAATTTTATCTAACTCAGTCATTTCATTGTAAAGACTTTTTGATTTTCTATCTTCATTATATCTAGATTGTATCTGTACGTACGAATACCAATTCATTTCTATTCCTTCTTGTTTCAACTCTTGAATAGATTTGAGTTCACCCTCTGTATTCAATATTTCAACATATCTAACTGTTTGTTCCTTTTTATATATTATTGGATATGAAAATGCTTCAATAGTTGATATCCAGGCTGGAGTTTTTAAGTAGTGTAATCTTTTAATCTTTTCCCAGTTTAATAACAAGGCCTCCCTTATATAATATCTTCTAAAATAACCATGTGCTTTAGTTCCCTTATACCGTAAAAAAGCATGCCATCCCAACAGTAAATCATGACCCTCTACATTCAATAATCTAGAGTTTTTTAGTGTTACCCACTCCTTAATCCACATCAGATTTGTTGCTTGATAATATAACCAATCAGGTAAGCCCGATCCTCCTCTTGTTCTAGCATCTTGTAACAATTTAAGTTTTATTCTTGCTTTTTTCCCTTGCCAAATAAACTTCAAGACTATTTTATTTAGATCTTCAAAAAAGTCCTTGCCCAATCTGATTGAAATTGTCTGGAACAGGTATAGGATTCTGGGTAAAATGTTCATTTTAATTGTAGAGATTCTTCCTATCATTGATAGTTGTAGGTTTTCCCATTTCATCACGTCAGTCGCAATTTGTTTTAGTCTAGTATAATTGTCCTCCTTGAGAGTGCTATATCTAGCTGATAAGTATATCCCCAAATATTTAACCTTGCTTGTAATTTGAATCTGCAAAGCTTCTGCCAACTTTTCCTTTCGTCTTGATGATATGTTCTTTGTCAAAATCTTTGTTTTGTCTTTATTTATTTTCAAGCCTGCTACTTTTCCGTACTCCTCTATTCTTTCTAACAATTTGGGTGCTGTCTCTAGTGGGTCTTCAAGAATAAAAACCAAATCATCTGCAAACGCTTGTAGCTTGTATTCTTCTTTAATTTTCATTCCTTTTATTTCTTCTTCTTCTCTAATCTTTCTATTTAAGACTTCTAATGTTAAGACAAAAAGTAACGGTGATAATGGACAACTTGTCTCGTACCTTTCTTTATTTCAATAGAATCTGTCAATTCTCCATTTACCATTATCTTTGCTGTTTGTTTATGGTATACCATTTGGATGGTTTGGATAAATTTCTCATCAAAATTCATCTCTTCCAATTGTTAAAAACATGAATTGCCAATTCACGTTGTCAAAAGCCTTCTGTGCGTCAAGAAACATCAAAGCCATTTGTTTTTCGGATGGGCCGCATAGTATTCCAAAATATTCAAAATCATTCTCATATTGTCTTTAATTTGCCTCTTTGGTAAAAAAAAACCATTTTGATCAGAGTGGATAAAGCTATTTAGGTACTTTTTGAGTCTCTCTGCTAGTATAGATGCAAATAACTTGTAATCTGAATTTAATAAAGATATTGGTCTATAGTTCTTGGTTTGTGTTAGATCAGTCTCCTCTGTAGGTAGCAATACAATGTATGCTT
Source organism: Natrix helvetica (assembly GCF_964273705.1). Classification (NCBI taxonomy): domain Eukaryota; kingdom Metazoa; phylum Chordata; class Lepidosauria; order Squamata; family Natricidae; genus Natrix; species Natrix helvetica. The sequence continues at coordinate 59,320,312 of NC_138549.1, read as the reverse complement.
CTGACCATAATTTAGATATTCTGTTCTCTAATATCACTTCATTCATAACTTCTAATAGTGGGAGAGACAAGGTTTCTTCAAATGTTTTGTAGAATTCCGCTGCTAATCCACCTGGACCTGGGGCTTTTCCATTATTTTGTTTTTTAAGTGCTTCCGTTAGCTCCATCATTGCTATTTTGCTTTCCAACATTATTCTAGTTTCATCTGATATCTGGGGAAGATTAGTGTCCTGTAAATACTTTTTGACTCCTCCCTCTTCCATTTTCTCTTGTTGATAGAGCTTAGCATAGTAATCTTGTATAAATTTCTTTTTCTCAGCATTTCCATAATGAATTGCTCATCTCTTAATTGGAATATTTTCTTTGCTACTCTCTCTCTTTTTAATTTATATGGCAACCATCTACCTGGTTTGTTTTCATTTTCAAAATAATTCTGTTTAGTGCCTCTGATTTTTTGTGCCAGTTCTTCCTTTTCCAGTAGATCCATTTTATGTTTAATTGTATCCATTTTTATTTTAACATCTTTTTTTTGTGGCGATCTTTGTAGCTCTTTTTCCAGTTTTTTATAATCGTTGTCTAGGGCTTTATGCGTTTGTCTTTTCTTTGAATTTCTCTTCCTTGTGTTGTCTATTATCAGACCTCTAATAACAGCCTTCATTGTGTCCCAAAGATTCTGCATTGATGTGTCTTCTTTTCTATTTTCTTTAAAGAAAAAAGCCAATTCTTTTTCCATTTTCTGTACAAAGTCTTTTTCTTTCAATATGATATTATTTAATGTCCATCTAGATCTTGTCTTTTGGCCTTTCCATTTAATTGTAATTGGATTATGATCCGCCCATGTGCTTGTTTCAATCTCAATTTCTTGTACATTGCAAATTAATTCTGTTGAGGCCCATATCATATCAATTCTGGAAAATGATGAATGTCTATTTGAATAAAAAGTATATTGTTCTTTTGTAGTATTTCTTTCTCTCCATATGTCTTTTAAGTTTATTTCATCTATCATCCTAAAGAAGGATTTCGGAAGCAGTTTTCTATTTAACTTTGTTGTTTTGTGTGTTTTATAGTCCATGTTCTGGTTTACAACGCTATTAAAGTCTCCCATCATACAAATATCAACATATTCCAAATCCGAGATTCTTTGTGCAGTTTTTTATAAAATTCATCTTGCTTTTCATTAGGAGCATAGATTCCAATTAAGAGTATTTTTTTAATATTATCCATGATTTCCACCATCAAAATTCTTCCCTCTTCATCTGCATAAATTAATTTCGCTGGAATGTTATCTTTGATATAGAAGATCACTCCTCTTTCTTACAATTCGCCAGTGTAGTAAATATTTTCCCAAGCTTTGGTTGTGTTAGTAAGTGTTCATGTCTCTTTTGAATATGCACTTCTTGTAGGCAGATTATGTCGAATTTTAGTTTTTCCTGTGTACCGATTGGAGTGTCCAAGCAATGGGTTAATTCAGTCTGGTTGCTCTTGGACTGAGGAACTTTTTTTTCCTTTGACCACACCTCCTCGTGTGGCCACTCCCCAGAAGTTTTCCTCAGTCAAGCCCGTTCGGATGTAATAGCTTGAGTTCCAGCTGAATTAATCCCTTTTTTGGCTTGGACTCTCCATAATTCATTTTATTTTTTCCTAAATTCTTCCCTCTACTTTACTACAAGTCGTGCTTTGTTGTTGTGTCTTTCTTCCAGCAGTTTCGTTCTCCTAGAGGCCAGGAGGTAAGCGTGAAGGGGGGGTGCTCCTCAGCCGCGCCGCCTTGGACGGCTTCGGAGACCTGCCGCTTGCCTTTTAAATAGGCGCGGCAAGAGCAGCGAGGTCTCTGTACTCCTCAGCCCCTCGTTTATTGTTTTGCCACAGTTTTTTTGGTCCCCGGCCTGCCTCCAGACCTCAGCCGCCGCGGAGGAGCGTGCAACCACCGTTCCAACATGCAGTCGCCGCTTTCGCCTCCCTTCGCCTCCACGCTGTAGCGGTGGCCATTTTGGGCATGAAAAAATCGCTCCCTTTTGGCAACGGCCATTCTGCTCAGCCACGCTACTTCAGGAGACCGCTGGGGAGTTGGGAGGGGCTGGCAAGGGTCTCCAGGCCGGCCCACCAACCTCCTTTCCCCTTTTATAAGCGGCGCTGGCTCCCGGGCCATTTAATGGCCATCGCACCGGCACAGGGAGGGAGCTTTCTAACATGCAGGCCACCACCATTTTTTCTCTTAGCCCTGTTCCTCCCTGATTCTCCTGAGGGGCCTTGCACTTGGGTGCAGGCCCCAACCACCTCTGGGGCCTATGACTGGTGTTCTTTTGCATTGGGCTTTTTCCTTTTCCTATGTCAGCCAGACTGCAATTTTTTTCTCTGTATTTAACATTGTGCAAGCACTAATTTTCTCGGTCTTTTGTTCTCTCTCCAGCTCAGCCAGTCATCGCCTCAGGCTCTTCAGCTTTGTCATAGCCTTGCACCATCTTGCGTGGTCATTGACTATGGAACTGCCCAGCCCCCCAGATTCCCAGGATACTAGACCAGGTCTCTCCCAGGCCCCTAGTAAGGGATCCTCCTCATCAGGGAGTGGGGGAGTGGGCAAAGGCAGGGGGCAGCACTGGGAAACATCGTTCCAAAGCCCCTTCCGCGGCAGAGGCCAAGGATGCCGAAAGGTGCCAATGGGCTCTTGATAAGCAATTCGAAAAGGCACGGCGCCAGGCAGGCAGGGAGCCATCCCACTATGATCTTCCCCTGTCTCGGGATGATCCCCTGGTCTTGATGTCCGAGGAGGTGGAGTCTCAGGATCTGTCCCCAAACAGGTCACTGGAAGAACCAGCTTCCCCAGCCCCCTCTTGGTCTTATGAGCAGGCCCCTCCCCCAAGGGACCCGTGCCAGGATGACATGGCCGAGGATGCCCCCCCTCTCCTGGAGGAGGTTCTGGACCCCGAGTCCGACCAGGAACCTGACTTGTCAGCTCACATGCAAGTGGTAGTGGCCCATGCCATTGCCAAGGGCATCGCTGATGGCATGAAAACACGTAATCAGCCCTCAGCGGCACCCAGGGCTGCTAGGCCCGACCAGGCTGCTCCTCCTCCGGCCAAGCGGGTCCGCCACCCCTCCCTGGAATCCTCTGTGGTCAGTGAGGCCTCCGCCCTCGAGGACCCTGACCAGGAGGGTCAGGAGCTGTCGGAGGACAAGGACCTCCCTCCTGATGCCCCTGCCTTCGTGGGGCTCTTTAAGCCTAGCCTCTTTAAGTCAGTCCTCCACAAGGCCAAGGTAGCTACTAAAGTGGGGATCAAACCCAAACCGGCTCAGCCTGCGCCGGAGTTGACCCCTGTCAACCCTAACGCAATCATGTTCGATGTACCCACTACCCAACAGGAGCTGGTACCGGTCCCTGGATTGTTCCTTGACCTCATTCAATGTCAGTGGGCCCAGCCAGCTACGATGTCCTCTCCCAGCGGAGTGGACAAGAAACTTTATTCTATGGAGCCCGCCCTGGAGGACCTCTTGGTCCTGCCAACCGTGGACCCGCCCATTGCTGCCCTCACCTCCAATTCTTCCCTTCCCGCAGACCTATTGACCTCCGTGCTGTACCTGGGCCTGAAACCCGACCGAAATGGATCCAGGTAGACAGCTTCATCCAGGTACTGGGGAAGCTGACGTGCTACCACACTCGACAACCTTCGCTACAAAGCGAAGGTTGGAGACCGGACGATAGTTGGCTAAAGAAGCTGGGTCCAGGGAAGGCTTCTTGAGGAGGGGCCTCACCACCGCCTCCTGCAAGGCGGTGGGAAAGAACCCCTCTCTCAATGAAGCGTTGGTAATCGCCTGGAGCCAGCCTCGTGTCACCTCCCGGGAAGCCGAAACAAACCAAGAGGGACACGGGTCCAGCACACAAGTGGCAGCACTGAGTCTCCCCATAATCCTGTCCATGCCTTCAGGGGTCACAGGGTCAAACCCATCCCAGATAGTCTCCTCAAGATTCATCCCCGTCGGCTCGCCCGACTCTACCCAGTCAGAGTCCAAGCCTGTCCGGATCTGAGCGATTTTATCCTGCAGATACTGAACAAATTCTTCAGCCCTACCTTGCAGGGGTAGGCAGCAGTTCGGCTTCCACAAGTACAATCGCAATGGGGCCTCCAGCAGGCAGTTCCGCAAGTCCAAGTGACTGCCCAAACTCATCGCCCATAGGAGGTCGGCTACAGCTCTTTGCTTCCCATTGGGCTCAGACCACGGAGGACGCCTGGGTCCTCCAGATTGTCCGGAAGGGCCTCTCCCTGGAATTCCTGTCCCTTCCACCCCGGAACTTCATCCTGTGTCCCACTCCAGCCTGTCCTCTGAAAAGGGAACGCATGAATCAGGAAGTCAACCCCCTCTTGGAGATAAATGCCATAGAACCGGTGCCCCCCGACCAGGAGGGGAGGGGATTCTACTCCATCCTCTTCCTGATCCCCCAAAATTCTGGGGGGTGGAGGGCCATCTTGGACCTCAAGAACCTAAACAGGCACATTGCCTATCGGAGGTTCAAGATGCAGTCCCTCCAGACCATCCTTGTGGGGATCTGTCAGGGGGACCTCCTCACCTCTATAGATCTGAAGGAGGCCTATCTTCACATCCCCATCTGCTCCCAGCACAGGAAGTTGCTGCGCTTCTTCTACGCCGGCCGGCACTTCCAATACCGGGCTCTCCCGTTTGGCCTATCGTCGGCACCCAGGACCTTCACCAAGGTCCTGGCGGTTGTGGCGGCCCAGCTCAGGCGCAGGCCCATAAGGCTGCAGTGCTACCCGGATGACATCCTCATTCAGTCGTCGTCCAGACAGCAGGCCTTGCGGGACCTCCGCGTCACCATGAGGTCCCTCAGGAGTCACGGCTTCTCCCTAAACCTAGAAAAGAGCCATCTTGTTCCCACCGCCAGACTCGTTCACTTGGGGGCGGTGATAGATACCACCTTGTGCAGGGTGTTCCTCTCCCAAGACAGGTTGGAGGGCCTGAAGTCCATGACCCACAAGGTGATGCACGCGAGGCAAGCTCCAGTGGTCCTCCTTTCGCAGCTGCTGGGGAAGATGATTTCCTGCATCTCGATCGTCCCCTGGGCCCGGCTACACTCCAGGGCACTGCAATGGCTGCTGCTACCGCACCAGAGGGCTTCCAGGAGCAACTCGCCCATGCTGGTACGCGTCCCCCCACAGGTGAAGAGGTCTCTGCGTTGATGGGTGTCTCTGGCGCTTCTCAAGGGCCACCTCTTCAAGGAGCCTGAGCGTTTGGTCATCACCACAGACGCCAGCCTCGCCGGCTGGGGGCCACACATAGGTCACCTCGTCATTCAAGGCAAGTGGTCCCCAACAGAGGCGACATACAGCATAAGCCTTCTGGAGTTGCGGGCTGCACGCCTGGCCCTATGCCACTTTCACCAGTCCATCCACTGGCGTCACGTGCTTCTGATGACCGACAATGTGGCCACCAAGGCGCACATCAACCGCCAGGGCGGCACCAGGTCCAAGAAGCTGATGAGAGAAGCAGAGACCCTGGGCCGCTGGCCGGAGAGTCACCTGGCGTCCCTCCGCTCTGACCACATCTCCAGAGTGGACAACACCCAGGCGGACTGGTTGAGCAGGACCACCATAGATTCTGCGGAGTGGAGACCGGATCCTGCTCAGTTGTCCCGCAGATTGGGCATGCTGACAGTCGACCTCTTTGCATCCAAGGACAACGCGCAACTTCAGCGGTTCTTCTCCTGCTTCCACACCCCAGGGGCGGAGGGGACGGATGCCCTTCGCTGCAGCTGGCCCCGAGGTCTACTGTACGCCTTTCCCCCTCTGCCCCTCCTCCCGCAGGTTCTCAACAAGATCATCATGGAAGACGCAGAAGTAATCCTCGTGTGTCCCCATTGGCCCCGCAGATTGTGGTTCGCCGACCTCGTCTACCTGTCGGTGTCTCCTCCGTGGCGGATTCTCCGAGCCAGGTCTCCCTCAGCCAGGGGGCCGTTGTCCATCCGGCGCCTCAGTGGCTTCAACTGGCCATCTGGCACTTGAGGGGGACCTGCTAAGGGGCGAAGGTTTGTTGGAGGAGGTGGTGCGCACCATCCAAGCGGCTAGACGTCCTTCTATGACAAGGATGTATGATGCCTCCTGGGCCGCCTTCGCCAAATGGTGTGAGGAATTGCATATTGACGCGGCCGCTGCACCTGTTTCCCGGGTTTTGGACTTTCTGCAGGGTGGCCTCGACAAGGGCCTGGCTCCTAACACGCTTCGTCGCCAGGTGGCGGCCCTTTCCACCGTTTGGTCTGGCGATCCTGCCTTGCCCCTCAGCAAGGTCCCCAGGGTGCGCCATTCTACCTGGCAGCTGTCTGTGGTCTTGCAGGCGCTCACCGTTCCACCCTTTGAGCCCCTGCGCACGGCGTCCCTACACCACCTGACTCTCAAGACAGCCTTTCTTATTGCCATAACGTCCGCCTTTTGTATCTCAGAGCTGGCGGCCTTGTCCGTTCGACAGGACCTGTGTGTGGTCTATTCCGACAGGGTGGTCTTGAGATTGGACCCGGCCTTCACCCCGAAGGTAAACATCGTCTTACCGAATTTTTGTCCACACCCATCGCACCCCAAGGAACGCTCCTGGCACATGCTGGATGTTAGGAGGCCTCTGAAAGTTTACATCGCCCGCACTGCGGCGTTCCGGAGGTCGGAGGCCCTCTTCGTTTTCTTTTCAACCTGGCTCCTTGGGGAAGAAGGTCTCGACGCCCACGGTTGGCAGGTGGCTACGGGCCTGCATTGCTTCGGCCTATGAGAGCCAGTCCAGGTAAGTGCCTCGCGGCATTACTGCACACTCCACTCGGAGCGCGGCCACCTCTGCGGCCTGGGACGTTTTTGCCTCGGCTGAGGCGTCTTTCGGCAGGAGAGTGCTCCAGGCGGTTGTGTCTGTGACCGAATCCCAGGAATCTTCTTCTGCCCGCCAGATGGACAATAACTTGGGTATGTCCCATTGCTTGGACTCTCCAAGCTGTGCACAGGAAAAAGACCATTGGCTTACCTGAAGGGTCCTTTTCTGTGCACCGCGGGAGAGTCCAACCCGCTCTGGATGTTCCGTCCGGGATTCGGGTTCTTCGTGTCAACAGGATTGTCTTCTTGGGCGCTTTGCTCCATCCTCATGTTCCTGACTTTATCGAAATTCTGGGGAGTGGCCACATGAGGAGGTGTGGTCAAAAGAAAAAAAAGTTCCTCAGTCCAAGGGCAACCAGACTGAATTAACCCATTGCTTGGACTCTCCCGTGGTGCACAGAAAGGGACCCTTCAGGTAAGCCAATGGTCTTTTTCTAATTTGTGAAATATTTTCCTTTTTTTAATTGCTGAGTTGTCCATTTATATTGATTGTGATCATTTTCCCCCCTCCATATTTATACTTTATATACAGGATTTATAGCTCTAGTTGATCTGGGTTCACGTTGTTCTCTAAGATTTACACCACCCACCACATCTTCTTCTTTATCAATTCTGCCTACGGCTACTTCTACTTTTTCAATCTCAATTATGGGTGTCTCCAGTAGTTCATCACCACTAATTCACCACTAATTCATCTTTTCCAGTTTTCTCAGCCATTCTCAGTTGCATAAAAAGCTTCTGCCTTATCAATTGCATCTATTCTATGTCTTTGTCCTTGCCATGTAAATAATAGACCTTCTGGTATAAGCCATCTATAATTAACACCTTTTTTAATCAGAACCTTAGTCAAGAATTGATATTCTCTTCTCTCTCACTCTTCTCAGAATTTGTTTCAGAACTACAATCTTCTTGCCTTTATATTCTAATTTACTATCTCTCATTTTCTGCAGGATTTGTAGTTTGATTGCTTTTCTGATAAATCTTACGTGATATTCTCTTCTCTTCTCTCTCACTCTTCTCGGAATTTGTTTCAGAACTACAATCTCCTTGCCTTTATATTCTAATTTTCTATCTCTCATTTTCTGCAGTATTTGTAGTTTGATTGCTTTCTTGGTAAAACTTACGTGGATTTCCCTTGGAAGAGCATTTCTCATTGCATATCTTGTATGTACTCGGAATGCTTCATCTATGCCATCCATCATCTTCTCTTGGGATATCTCTAATACATTTATCAATATCTCAGATATTATCTGTACTAGATTCTCTCCTCTTTCTTCTTCTATGTTTTGAAATCTTAAGAAGAATTCAGACCTATCCATCTCCCATCCTAATATTCCACTGCTCTACCTTTCCATGTCACTCAATCTGCTGTCTAACTCCTCAACCTTCTTCTCTTTTTGTTGAACCTTTTCTTCAATTTTTTGGAGTCTGTCTTCGTATTTCATCATCCAGTTTTGCATATCTTCCATTTTTCCTTCCATTTTAGCAACTTTTTGTTCTATTTTTTTGAGTTTGTTCAGCAAAGACCTTGAGTAAAGGCTTTTCCTGGCGAAAACAGTGCTGCAGAGCAACGCATGCTCCCTCTGGGGGCTCTGTGTCAGCAGCAAAGGTTTTCTGCAGTAATGGCAAAAGGCTTTGGAAATTGAGGGAAAGCTCCGATGTTTCAGACTTTTCCTCCATTTACAAAGCCTTTTGCGGTAGCTCTCATCTCTTATAAATGTATGTAGGAAGCATACCACGGTTGTAATGGGAGACTATCCAGATATCAACTGGGAGACCAACTCTGCAGCAAGTGGCCTCCGTTTGCAGAGATCTAAGGTTGAGATCACACGAGATCAATAGCATGAGTTCTCACGCTACTGATGTAGTGTGATCTTGCAGTGCTTTAGGCCTCCAATCTCTGCATACACACTGAAGACCTGAAGTGCCAAAACAGGCCAAGAAAATGAAGGCTCTCTAGATCTTTGCAAGGTATCCACAGGCCTAGTGCCTTTAAAGATCCAGTGCAGGGTGAAGGGGGAGGAATAGGCAGGGCAAATTTTGCAGAACCTCTGCAGTTGTTTGTAACAACTGCAGTGGTGCTGTCATAGTTTCGGGACTTGTTCGTAAATGCTAGGAGGTGCCTATTATGTACCTTCAAACGTTCACTAAGGGAATGCTCATAACCTGAGTATTACTTGTATTAATTTACATTTTTATTCTGGGGAACTGTGGCAAAATCTTCCACATCCTTAAATGAACAACCAAAATGAAACATTTTTAAACTATTTTTTTCTCTTTCTTCAAACATATATTGAGATAAAATATCCTACTTTTACATAATTTTTTACCCTTAAAAGAACCAGCAAAAAGAAACAAACTCATGGAACAGATGACTGATACTATTGTGGTATGCAATATATGTTCTTATGTATGTATGTGCTTATGCCCAAAGAACACTCAAATTATAAATGTATTAAATGTAAACTTTGTGAGCTACTAGAGGAAATAGTAAAGAATCTAGGCAACTCTAGCCAAACTCCAACCTACACAAGAAAGCTATACCCAAATTGAACCAATAATGAACAATTAACTCCCAGAGGATTTTACCCTGCTGATAAACCCTTGGAGGAAGACAAATGGAGGTATGTCACACATAGAAGGAAACACAATAATCTAACAAACCTCTACTGCCTAATCTAACCCAACACAACCAGAAGCAGCACCATTAAAACTGAGCAATCAATTTCTCCCCCTAGATAAAAATATGCAGCCCCACAACTAGGCAATAAAGTTAAGGAGCTAGGAGCACAAATAGTGTTCTCATTAATACTTCCAATGAAAGGTCAACACCCATTGAGGAAAAAAGACATCTAGAAATAAACCACTGGCTAAAGGGTTGGTGTTGCCAAGAAAACTTTGGTTTCCTGGACCATGGACTGCATTACCTATAAAAAGGACTATTGGCAAGTGATGGGCTGCACCTCACGAAAATAGGGGGGAAATTTAATCAGAAAAAGACAGCCCAACTCATCAGAAGAGCTTTAAACTAAAATTGAGTGTGGGAGGGTGACCAATCTTTAGACTCTCTAGAACACAAAACCAGTCATAATTACCAAGAAAACAAATCAAACAATGAGGTAGGAAGTGATGAGAAAAAAGAAAAGCTTAAACAACAATTAGGAGATGCAGTAATCATACCCATAAAGCATAAAAGTCTTAAAGTCTTAAATCTTATATACAAATGCTTAAAGCTTGGGGAGCAAACAGGGTGAACTAGAAGCAGTAGTACATGAGGGTAGATATAACGTAGTTGCTATTAAAGAAACTTGGTAGGACAAAACCCATGACTGGAATGTACTGATGGAATGAATACAAATTGTTCAAAAGAAACAGAACTACAAAAAGAAAAGGTGGAGTTGCACTATATGTGAGAGATCACTACCTATCTACAGAAATGCTCATGATCAAAGATAAAACCCCTTCAGAATGTATATGGGTCAGTATAAAAGGAGGGGAAAGTGACATTGCCATAGGTGTATATTACAGGCCACCCAATCAAGCAAGAAATAGATGAACTCTTTGCCAATGTTAACAAATGTATGTAGGAAGCATACCACGGTTGTAATGGGAGACTATCCAGATATCAACTGGGAGACCAACTCTGCAGCTAGTGGGAGATCAAACGGACTCTTAACCAACCTAGCTGACAACGTTATCATTCAAATGGTAGAGGATAGAACTAGAAGTAAAGCTATATTGGACCTAATTCTAATTAATAGAGAAGAAGTGATAGATGGAGTTGAAGTTGCCAGAGGTTTGGGTGAAAATGACCATATCATACTGGACTTCAATTAAAAAAAGCAAACACAAGCAATAGAAAATAATCCAACCAGTGTCTTAAACTTTAAAAGAGCTGATTTTAACAAACCCAGAGAAAGCATAGGAAAGATTCCATGGATGAAAATCCTAAAGGGAAAAATAACTCAAGAAGCATGGGAACTACCGAAAAAGAAATTCAAGAAGAAATGAGCATGGCTGCACAAAAATCTCTCACAGACTGAAAGAGAAAAAGGTCAAGCATAAATCACTGGGAATTGACAGTTTACACCCAGAATTCTGAAAGAGCTGGCAGATGTTATCTCAAAACCATTGTATCATATCTTTCAAAAATCCTGGAGTACTGGGGAAGTATTTGAGGATTGGAAAAGGGATGATGTGGTTCCCATCTTCAAGAAAGGGGGAAAAAACAGACACAGGAAACCATAGACCAATCAGTCTAACATCAATACCTAGGAAGAGCCTGAAAAAGGTAATAAAAAACAGATCTGCGAACAACTGGAAGAAAATAAAATAAAACTAGTAGCCAGCATGGGTTTGTTAAAAACAGATCATGCCAAACAAATCTTATTTCATTCTTTAATAAAGTGACTAAATTAGTAGACCAGTGAAATGCTGTAGAAATAGTATACTTAGTATACAGTAAGGCATTTGACAAACTAGACCACAATCTACTTCTTGGTAAGCTAGAAAAACATGGAATAGGCAACATCACCACCAGATGGATTTGGCTAACAAACCATACTCAATGAGTAGTCCTTAATGATACTACATCCACATGGAGAGAAGTAAGCAATGGGATACCATAAGCCAGAATACTTCACTATCTTCATAAATGACTTAGATGAGGGAATAAAAGGGGAATTCATTAAATTTGCAGATGATACCAAACTGCCAGGAATCACCAACATCCCAGAAGACAAACTCGGGATCCAAAAAGATCTTGACAAACTTGAACAATGGGCCTTTCCAACAAAATGAAATTTAATGTGGAGAAAAGGAAGATTTTATACATGAGCAGGACAAACCAAATGTACAAGTACAGGTTAGGTGACACTTGACTCAAGAACAGTAATTATGAGAGGGAACTTGGAGTCCTATTGGATGATCTCTTGAATATGAGTGAGCAGTGTGCAGCAGCCGCCAAAAAAACTAATACAATCATGAGTCAATCCTTACGAGAAAATGGGGTTACTGGGTCAAGTGCCTGAACTGGTAGCGACAATATCACCATGGACCAACACAATATAATAGTAGTAATGATGTCTATATAAAATAAGACAAAACAATAATACAATGCATGTGACGTTGCCATACAATGTCCTCAACTTTCTCCCTATATTTAGGGCTTTATATGTCAGCGATGAAAAACAACTCTCCTTTTTTAGGGGGTTTGAAACATGCTCTTTCTAATGAGAATGATTTAACAGAGTTTCCAGAAGGTCTTTTTTGTAAAAGCAGACTGAAAATACCCTATTTTTGGTATTTTTACAAAAACCGTCAACTTTACACTCAATTTTTGAACTATTGGAAAGCAGAAGGAGAATAAAATTTTGTATTGAAAACTTTGTATTGCTAAGTTATTGCACATAAAGTTTCGCGTTTCTCATACCTTTCCTTCCAGAGATAAAAAAAAGCCAAACTTTAACCTTTTTTCGAGCCGCAGTCATTTTTGACCAAATTATGTAGATGGAGATCCCTCATGAGAATGATTTTATTATTTTGTTTAATAGAATCAGATCACTTGACATGGAATGACCCTTTTAGCAGATGGCCTAATATCATCTGTCATCACCACTTAGTCAGAAAGATTCCTTTTTTTTTACAGGGAAAATAGAAAATAGAGTAGTATACCGTATTTTTCGGAATATAAGACGCACCTTTTCCCCTCAAAAAAGAGGCTGAAAATCTGGGTGCATCTTATACACTGAATACAGCATTTTTTGCCCCCGAAACCCCACCCCTTTTGCAGAAATGGTCGTGCATAGCCTTTAGGAGGCTTCCAGAGTGTTCCTGGGGGCTGGGGAGGGCAAAAATGAGTGAAAAACGGGCCATTTTGGGAAGGTCTGCAGAGTGCAAAACCTTTTTTAAAAAATTTGCCTCTTCAAAATCTTGGTGCATCTTATACTCCAGTGTGTCTTATACTCCGAAAAATACAGTAAGTTCTTTTATTGGCAGGTTCAATCATAGACTTGGCCTCTACAGAAAACTCTTTCAATAAATGAAATGAAATGAAATCTTTCATCCTGTTGTTTCACTCTCCTTTCCCAGAAGTGCTCCTAATTCTACATGCTGGGCTTGTGTTCCTATCTTGATATAACTGCTTGGTTCTTAATGTTGCCATTACTTGTCTTCTAAGGGGATGCTTTTACCTGCTCTCCTCCTCCTTAACTCTGAGGTGTGGGATATTCTATACTCTCATTGGCAAATAACAACAACATCTCATATTCTATACTCTCATTGGCAAATAACAACAACACAAGCAAATAGAATTATAATACATTTTATAACACCACCTCCCAGGACTATAGTGTGTGATGTGTGATTAGGGCATGATGGAATATATAAAAATTAATTCAATTGTTTTACATAACCATCTGAAAATATAATTAAGGTTAGGCTAAAAAAACAATGCTACTTAAATCACAGATGGGGATCTGTTCCTGTTATAGAGAAAACAATAAGGTTGATGGTAGAATGGATCTGCTATTAATATAGGGCATTCTGCACAGAGTTCCCAGAGTGTCTCATATATACAGTAACTGAGCTTGCATAAATAAAATAAGCACTGGAAACAAAAATAATGCTGTTATGTTTTTCTTTATTTTTGTTAATTAGTTTAATACATTAAGATAAAATAAATTCAGATTGTACAAAATTGAGTGAGTGAGCTCAAGCCTTAGAAGGTAGAAATAAAACTTGAGAACCATATTAGATGGGTTAGAGAGATTGGTGAAAATAAAAGGATATGTCTACACAAGTTAGGAATTTATTTGAATCAGAAGGATTCAATTTTACTTGTTTTTTAATTTTTTAGAAAATCCAAGGTTAAATCTGGGCCTGAATAATCTTAGCTTTCCCCTTCTCTTTATCCCAACAGATCTTCCTTATTTTCATTCCATTGCAGCTCTCTCTGTTTCAAATAGACAAGATTATTTTTAACCAGAAGGGATTAGGCAGACTCTTTTCTTCTTAAAAGAGCCAGAGCATGTCACATTACTTGCTTTGAAGCAAAGCCAATGTGTTTTGGTTGTCTGGGATGAAAGACTGAGAGAAGATTATCCTTACACATTGAGTATTGGTGAGAATTATGGAAATTGACACCCCATCATCTTGAGAATTGCATTACTCTTAAAGATGCTGAGCTTGACAGCTGGAGGGCTGGCAGCCCAAGTTCAAGACCTGAGCTTCCATGCAACAAGGTGAGCTTCCATTACTTGCCCCAGCTCCTGCCCAGGTAGCAGTTTGAAAGCATGCAAATGTAAATAGATTAATACTGTATTTCCCCAAAAATAAGACAGGGTCTTATTTTCTTTTTACCACGGAAATATGGCCTTGGCTTTATTATCAGGGGGAGACTTATTGTTATGAGGGTGCAGAAGGCACTGAGCATGATCACCTGGCTGCTGTGTTGCGCTGCTGCGACAGCACAACACAGCCATTTGCCCCTGAGGCTGTGCCCGCATTGTCCTGTCCCCATGCCAGGCTCTTTGAGAGCCCGCTCATAAGAGAGCAGTCACCTGGCAACCCCCTTCTCCAGCTGGGCAGAGTGCCACTCCCTGATCCAGCGGTATCTTGAAGGCACCAAGACATGGGGACAGATGCTTGCGCAGCTTGGTGCCTTCGGGATACCGCTGGGTCAGTGAGTGGCACTCTGCCTGGCTGGAGGGGAGTTGCATGAGTGCCTGTTCCGCCCCTGCTCATGAGCCTCCCAGCCTCACCACAACCTGGGCCAGCTCTCCCTGCAGGGCCAGGGCCACCTTCTTCCAAATCCCAGAAGTCTGCTACTAAGTCTTCCGGGAGCCGGGGCAGACAGTCTTCTGGAAGTGGCCACTCTGGGACTGCGCTTTCCACACTATGGTTGTGGTCTGGCTGCTGGAAGACTGTGTGCCCCGGCTCCTGGAAGACTCGGCAGCAGCCTTCCGGGGTTTGGAAGCCGCAGAAGAAGCCATCCTCAGTGCTGGGTTGGCAGTGGTGGCCCTGCCTTGCAGGGAGAGCTGGCCCAGGATGTGGTGAGCCTGGGAGGTGTGCGAGTGGGGGTTGCAATGGGCCCACATGCAGCACCCCCCCTCCGGCCAGGCAGAGTGTCACTCACCAACCCAGCGGTATCCTGAAGGCACCAAGCCACACAGGTACCTGTTCCTCCTAGCTCCTGTAGCTTGCTGCCTTCTGATACTGCTAGGTCAGTGAGTGGTGCTCTATCCGGCTGGAGAGGGGGGTTGCCGGATGGCTGCTCTCTTGTGACTGGGCTCCTGAAGAGCCTGGCCGGAGTGGGGGGGGGTTGTCCAATGGGCTTATTTTCAGGGGAGGGCATCTATTTTTGCCCACAACAAAAATCTGGCATGTCCTTATCTTCAGGACATGTCAAACACGGTGGGTGCCACTTCGGTGGAAAGATAACAACTTAAATTGCGCCTGTGGCATATAACTATGCTGCCCACATGACCATGGAAATTGTCTTTGGACAATGCTACTTCCCTTGGCCAAGAAACTGAGATGAGCATCATACCATAGAGTCAGACATAACTGACAGGGAAACCTTTACCATTACCTTTTACGTTAAATACCCCCTGTTAAGTAATTAAGCTCCCTGTTAGAAGAGCAAGTATGCAGAGAAGCGCAATGAGAGTGATATGGAATAACAAGCACAAACCAGCATACAGAGACACTGAATAGTATAAAAATATAGTAGTTTACTATGTAGAAATATAGAGGTATTCAGAGTCCGGTTAACAGTCCAAGTCATACACGGTTCAGTAATTCAGTTATCAAAATAGTCAGTCTAACACACAAAATATAGCTAAACAGTAGCAAACCACAATACCTCAAAATACACGGATCAGCTTCTAACAAAACAGAGAGCTAACAGCTATTCTGGCTCCCTCTTATGGCTGCTTGAGGTAACAAACCAATTACATCTCATAAGCATTTAAAGTAACAGTAAGGTAATCATAGCTTACATACATTGCCAAGCCAAGCCTAGGGTTACATCCCTAACACACACACCCAATTTAAACTTAAACAATACCATAACTTTTATGACAGTTATTATTTGGGCTCTCGGGATATAATTCAGGAATGGCCACTCCAAAAATGTGTTCTTTGTTATGCCCTCTTGTCTAAGTGAAAACTACATATTTCAAGAATGTATCTAGCTTGTTGTTGCTTACTCAAAATTCAGAACAGTGTTCTATATCTGCCTTCTTTTTTTTCTTTTTTTATTAAATTTTTAAAATAAGTTTTACAATTATTTCCCCCCTTTCCCTCCCTCCTCCCCCAACCATCCTCCTCTTCCCTCCCCCCGACCTCTCAGAGCAGAATACAGGGTATAAACATTTAACAACCATACGCTAACATAGGCTAACTAATTTTAACATGCTACCATTCTTGTGCTTTAACTCCCCTTTATTAAACTAACTTTAAATAAGTTGTAGCATTCCTTATGCCTTCATTCATAAGCTAACTGAAATTTTTTAGTCCGGTATTTGTTTTGAATATAGTCAATCCATCTTCTCCAGTCCAGCTTATACTTCTCATCTGAGTGGTCCTTCAGATATGCTGAAATTTTGGCCATCTCTGCTAAGTTTACTACTTTTAATGACCATTCTTGGATAGTGGGCAACTCTTCCTTCTTCCAATACTGTGCCACCAACAATCTTGCTGCCTTTGTTAAGTTCAAAATCAAATTAGTCTCTATAACAGTACAATCTGAAACTATACCTAACAAAAACAACTGGGGCATAAATTTAATCCCCCTTTTCAAAATATTTTGAATAACCCACCATATTTTTATCCAAAATGCTTTAACTTTTTTACAAGTCCACCAAATATGGTAATATGTGGCACTAACACAGTCACATCTCCAACATTTAGATTGTAGATTCGGATACATACAGGCTAACTTTTTTGGATCTAAATGCCATCTGCATCTTGTAAAAATTCTCTCTCAAGTTCTGAGCTTGTGTAAATTTTACATTTCTTACCCAAATCTCTTCCCATGTTTCCATCACTATTGGTTCTTCAAAATTTTGTGCCCATTTTATCATACAATCTTTAACTAATTCTGTTTCAGAGTCTATTTCTATCAATACATTATACAACATTTTTATATGCATTTGACCCTGATCCCTAATTTGTTTTACCAAATTATCCTCATTTTGGATAATACCAGTTTTCTGGTCTTTTTTCTTTTCTTTTCTTTTTTTTTGTAAAATTTTTTTATTGGTTTTACAGAAAATTTCAGGGAAAGGGATGGTGGATGAAGTTACAAATTTTAACAGCTACATTATGCAGGAAATGGCACTCCCCCCAGTTCTCACAACTTTCACTTATTAATACATTAAGTATTCACTACTTAGCAATATTTTGACAGCATATTTTTACCTTATATCTTCAAATAATTTCAATCTATTTTATATCAAATAGAAAAAAAATTCTCTATATTAGCAATTGCATTATTTTTCTAATTCACTTTTATGATCTAAGTTTTCTCGGTGTTGCCTCTTCTCCTCCCTCCAGCAAGGCTCCAGCACCTCCCGTGTCTTGTGTATCCCATGTGGTGTCATCGGTTTTGTCTAGGAACACTTTGTTTTTTTCCATGAAGACCTCCGCCTCCATGGTTGTGTTAATTCTAACTCTAGTGTCCTCCCAGAATATCAGCATACCTTCTGGGAGAAGCCATCTGAACCAAATCCCTTTCTGGTATAATTTCTTCGCTAACAACGAATATTTTTTTCTTTTATCTCAGTTTTCTGGTCTTTTTTCCATCTAGCTTGTAACTGTCTGTACTGAAACCAGGTTTGAGTTATCCTTTCCTCTCTTAGTACATTCAAAGATTTTAACTGTGGTACAACTCTATCTATACTAAGAAGTTCTGCATATGTAATTACATCTTGTATTTGTTCTATACTTATGTTCTCTATAGCGTGTCTGGGCACCTTCCACATAGGTATCTTATCATTTAACCTATATTGATATTTTTTCCAAACACGCAATAAAGCATTCCTTAAAATATGACTTTTAAAAATCTTATCCACCTTCTTGTCATATATTAGATAAGCATGCCAATCATATACCAAATCATAACCCTCAATATTCAATATTCTATCCTCTGTTAGGTTAATCCAATCGCTAATTGTTGTTAAAACTACTGCTTCATAGTATAATTTTAAATTGGGCATTTTTAAGCCTCCTCTTTCGCGTATATCTTGCATAATTTTAAGTTTTATTCTCGGTTTCTTCCCTGCCCAAATAAAGTTGTTAATACCTTTCTGCCATTCTTCCAAATTTGCGTCTTTTTAAAGTATTGGTATCATTTGAAAGAAGAATAGAAACTTAGGCAAAACATTCATTTTAACTGCTGCTATCCTTCCCAACAAAGAAAATTGTAGTTTTTTCCATTTATTCATTTCTGTCTGTATTTTATGCCATAATGGTTCATAATTATACTTATATAATTTCCCATTTGAAGTTGTAATATAAATTCCTAAATATTTAACCTTTTTTACTATCTCACATCCTGTTACTCTTTCTAGTTCTTCTTTTTGGTTTATAGTCATATTTTTAACTATCATCTTTGTCTTCCTTAGATTTACTTTAAACCCAGATACTTGACCATATTGATTAATTATATTCATTAAACCTGTAACTGATTCCCCCGGCTGGGTTAAAGTTACAACCAAGTCATCCACAAATAATTCCTAATCTTAATTCCTTGTAGTTCATCAGACCCACGTATTCTATTCAACAACAATTCCAAGGTTAAAATAAACTATAATGGAGACAAGGGACATCCCTGTCTTGTTCCTTTTTCAATTTTAAAAGATTCTGTTAAGCCTCAGTTAACTATAATTTGTGCTGTCTGTTTCTGATATATTGCCTTAATAGATTGAATGAAATGCTCTCTGAACTGCATCTTTTGTAATATTTTTATTAAATATTGCCAATTGACTTGATTGAATGCTTTCTCCGCATCTAAAAATAAAAGCACTGCTGGGACTTGATTATTCTTTCTCAAATATTCCATTATATTGATAATTTGTCTTATATTACTTTTCATTTGTCTCCCCTGTATAAAACCAGTCTGGTCAATTCTGAATCATTTGTTGCACAATTGGCATTAACCTGTTTACCAGTATTTTAGCGAAAATTTTATAATCTGTATTAAGTAATGAAATAGGCCTGTAGTTGTTTGGCTGGGTAGAATCCTGATCTTCTTTTGGAATCAAGGAAATAAAGGCTGTTTTCCAGTATGGGGAACCCTTCCTTCCATTTGGATTTTATTAAATAATTCCCTAAGAGGTTCTACCATTTCTAGTTTTTTATAATAAACTGCTGTCAAACCATCTGTGCCAGGAGCCTTGCCAATTTTTAACTGCTTAATTGCCAGGAAAATTTCCTCTGTAGTTACAAGTTGATTCAATCTTCCCCTTTGCTCATCTGTGAGTATAGGAATTTTCTCTTTCTCCAAATATCTATCTATGTCTGAACCTTGTATTTTATCACCAGCATACAATCTAGTGTAAAATTCTAAAAAAGTCTTTTTAATCATATCCTGTTGAAAAACTTCTTTACCTTTGTATTCTACTTTCTCTATAATACGAGACTTTTGTTTTTTCCTTAACATGCATGCTAACCATCTACTTGGTTTATTGGCATTGCAAAAAGTGTTGTGTTTAGCATATAGAAGATTAGTGGCTATCTGGTCTGACATCAACATATTAAACTGCCCTCGCAATAAGGTAATTACCTCTTTTATCTTCTTATCATCTGGTTTAGACATTAACTCCTGCTTTTTTTTAAATCTCTTCCTCTAATTCCCTTTGTTTCTCCCCTTGTCTGCGCCTATAAATATTATTCAAATTTATTAAAACACCTCTCATGTATGCTTTACTTGCGTCCCAAACCATTTCCACAGATGTCCCTTATGCATATTAAAAGCAAAATATTCTTTCAATAATTTTTTACATTCCGTAACATTTCTCTCATATCTAAATAGATTTTCATTTAATCTCGAAGACCTCCTAGGTCGCTCTCCATATTCAAATTCCATCCAAACCGGGTTGTGATCTGTTAAAGTTCTCGGGCATATCTTAGTCTTCTTCACCCCAGAAGAAAAGTCATTTGTAATTAGTATAAAATGAATTCTAGAAAGGGATTGATGCCTATCAGAAAAAAATGTGAAATCCCGTTCTTTAACATTCTGTTCTCTCCAGATATCTCTCAATTCAAAATCGTCCATCATATCAAAAAAGGATTTAGGTAATCTTGCTCGTGTTTGAGTATTTTGCAAAAGCCTCTTCTTGTCTTGAATTGGATCCAGTACTCCATTCCAGTCACCCAATAAAACACAGGATCTATAACCCCATTGTGTTAATTTAGTGTGAAGCAATTTATAAAAATTTTCTTGTTGTTGATTGGGAGCATATACTCCTGTTAAGAGTATTTTCTTTCCTTCTATTAATAGTTCAATTGCAATATATCTTCCTTGAGGATCTGCTTCAATTAATTCAGCCTTTAAGTCTTTTCTTAAATATATGACTATACCGTTTTTCTTCTCTAGAGCAGATGCTACGAAGTGTGGTCCCAGTCTTGCGTTCATCAAGTATTTCTGATCCTGTGTTCTAATGTGTGTTTCTTGTAGACAAATTACATCATTTTAAAATTGTTTCAAATAGTGAAATATTTTTTTCCTTTTTTGTGGTGAGTTTAAGCCATTAACGTTCCAAGTTAGAAATTTAATTGTCATCTTCAGCACGCTGAAGCTTTCT
The DNA here is from genome assembly GCF_964273705.1 of Natrix helvetica. Lineage (NCBI taxonomy): Eukaryota > Metazoa > Chordata > Lepidosauria > Squamata > Natricidae > Natrix > Natrix helvetica. The sequence continues at coordinate 59,299,651 of NC_138549.1, read as the reverse complement.
AAGAGCTGTCTGGAAATCTTGCTGGGATTTCACCTTCGGTCCTGCTCCTACCACAGCTTCTGTGTTCATATTTATATTTTCTTGGAGTATCATCTGAGCTTGTTGAGACTTTAATTCTTGTTCTTTATGTTTAGTGGCCGCACGGGTTTGTCTTTGTTCCATAATTTCTTCTGTTTCCTGCAGTAAACTCACAACCCTCACTATCTTGCTGCCGGGGGTCCTCTGCCTCTTTTCTTTCTTTGGGACCTGGAGATGGAGGGCATCCTACCTTTAATACTATGCTATAAAAATCTTTTGCCTTCCAGACAGAATTGAGACGATGTCTTTCTCCCAGGTAGTTCACCACCAATCCGGCTGGGGTCTCCCATCTGTATTAAATCTGGTGATTTTTAAGTTCATCCACTAGAAATGCATAGTCCTTTCTAGATCTCAACATTTTGGGGGGGATTTCTTTCAATACTATCACATCTTGACCTGCCACTTGTAGTTTATTTTTATAGGTTGCTTGTAATATTTCATTCCTAATTTTCCTGGTGACAAAATAGATTACAATATTTCTTGGCAGTTGTCTTTGTCTGGCAATCCATGATTTAATGCGGTGAATTTTGTCAATTTGCCAGGCACATTCGGCCTTTGGTTCCCCAGTTAATTGAGCGAAAGCATCTGCAAAAATCTCTCTTAAATTTTCTTGGTTATGTTCTTTCAAACCCCTTATCCTCAGGGCAAATTCCATTGTTCTATATTGTATCATTGTAAGCTCAGCCTCCGACTTATCAATTTTACGTTGTGCCTCCATAAGTTTATTGTCCAACTTTATATTAGACTCATTAATTTCTTCCACCTTCTCATCAAGAGATGTTACATAACCAAATAATCCTTTAAATGCATCGACTATATCCTCCCTTATCTCTTGGTTACGCATTTGGATTAAATCCTTAATTCCAGATATTTCATCAGAGACATCTTTAAAGGCATTTGAAATTTTCCCCTCCAAGACAACTGCCTGTTCTTTTAATGCATTTTGTAAGTTATTTTGTAGAGTCTTCAGTGTCAAGGTTTGTGTTTGTGTTTCCACCGGAGGTAGTAAAGATTGCACCTTTTGCGACTGCGCTGGAGAACTGCCAGCGCTTTTAGAATATCTGCCTTCTGATTCAGATAGAAGTTTATAAATTTGTATTAGGTAAGCCTACCAGGATGTATATTTATGAAATAAACTCAGAATGAATAGCTTAAAGTCGAAGTGCAGCTTCTGAATCACGCAGTACAGTATTCAATAGAAAGACTTGCGAATTTGGAAAACCCATTATGTTTCTTTCCATATCACTAAACAGCAAGACTCCAAAGTTGAAAGGGAGGAATATAGGAAAATAGGCTCCTTGGAAGCAAATTGTCTAATTGAGACAATCTGTTAGCTACAGAAATCTGAGAAAATCAAAACTTTAGTAGCACATGGAAGAAAATGGGTTATTACCAAACTTGACAGTTTCAAACTGTAACTAGTTTTCTGGTACTTTACATAGCTGAATATTAAGAGAAGGCATAAACCTTTTTCCTTAGGAATAGCTGTTAGCCTTGGCCTTCAGATGGAATGTTCTTATTGCCCTTTTTTTCTCTACTTTGCAGAGTCAAGCCATGCGCATTGTCCGAACAGTGGGGCAAGCATTTGAAGTCTGCCATAAATTGAGCCTTCAGCATACACAGCAGAATGCTGATGGCCAAGAAGACAGTCATAGTGAAAAGGGCAGCGAGGATTTGGAAGCATCAGGTAAAAAAAAAACAATGATGGGAAAGGTTCTATCTTTCTACTAACAGAAAATTCTCCTCTAGAAATTTTTTATTTTTGTTCTCTTACATACCATTTTAAGTATACATTCTTCTTCTTTACATTTGTCATTCTTATACATTTATTATTCCATTTAATAGGTTATAATATAGTTTGGGTTGCTTTATTTACCATCCCTTCCTCCTGTTGTGACACCACCTTATTTTCCCTTTCTTTTCTCTCTCCCTCCCTTCTCTACTTCCTTCCTTCCTCCTCTCCTTCCCCTTCCTTCTTCCCTTCCCTTTCTCCTACTCTTCCTCTTCCCCTCCGTATCCTCTCTTCTCTCTTCCTCTCCCTTCCATCCTCCTCTCCTTACCTCTTTCTTCTTTCCCCCGTCTTCCTTTCATTCTCTCCTCCTCTCCCCCTTTCTTTTCTGTTGTTGTAGGTGTCTCTTTCAGACCTCATATATTTCCTTGGGGTGGTATTCCTCAAACCCAAATAAAATTTGGTATCATTTCTTATTCCCTTACCTTCGCGAATCTATCCTAACTATGTTTTCCCTTCTTTTATATCTCACTCTTGAATATATACTTATATATTTAATATTTTATTTTCTGTTTTCCCCTTCTTCCCCCCCTTTTCCATTTAACAGTGCATAGTCTAGGTTCTATATCTTCTCTCTACTTTTTTTTTTTATTAAAAGAGTTTTGTACAAACAAATTTTCCCCCTTTTCACCCCCCCTCCACACAATATAAATCTCATACAAATGCTATACCCCCCCAACCCCCCCGCAAAAATTCACATTCAGATATTATACCAAACACTTTACCCCCTCCTCTCCCCCCATCTTAAAATAGATTACTCATAACCCCTCTCCTCCCAACAAAAACTATATAAATTACTCTTAAATTAATAATAACACATTGATCATTTTCTAAGCTAATTTAACATCTATAACTCTTAATATAAATTTCTCCTAGCCTAACAATGTTTCATTAGTCCCATCTTCTAATTTATTCATACATATATATTGCCCCACCCTCCACCCTAACCCTCCCCCACCTCCCACACAAACCCACCCCCCTGACTTCCGCTGTATACCACTCTAACAATTCCAAACATCCCATATACTATTTACTCAGATCATCTATCGGTCTAAACATTCTTACCTAAAGGCTAGGTAATAACTCCTAGTCTGGTATTTATTCTGTATATAATCAATCCATTTTGCCCATTCCTGTGTGTAATCCTCCTGTTTCTGAGCTTTTAAGAAAGCTGAAATTTTTGCCATTTCAGCGAACCCCGCCACCTTCTGAATCCATTGATCAATTGTCGGCAAAAAATCTTTTTTCCAATGTTGCGCAATCAACAACCTAGCTGCTGTAACCATATACAAGGCCAATTTTGTTTCCCCTTTGGTAAAATCCTTAACTATACCCAATAAAAACATTTGTGGAGTGAATTGTATTCTTTTCTTAAATACATTCTGCATAACCCACCATATTTTTATCCAAAAAGCTTTAACCTTGTTACAAGTCCACCATACATGAAAAAAGGTAGCATCTAGACACCCGCATCTCCAACATTTTGGTTGAACATTTGGGTACATGCATGATAATTTTTTAGGATCTAAATACCATCTGTAAAACATTTTATAAAAATTCTCCCTTAAATTCTGTGACTGTGTAAATTTAACATTCTGAACCCATATTTTTTCCCACGTTTCCAACATAACCACTTCACCAAAATTCTGAGCCCATTTAATCATACAATCCTTAACCAATTCACTTTCTGAGTCTCTTTCTAACAGTACATTATATATTCTTTTAACTTGTTTTGGACCAGTCTCTTTTATCTGCTTAATCAGTTCCACTTCTTTATCCATAAAGCCGACCCTACGATCTTCTTCCCATCTCTTCTGAAGCTGTATGTAATGTAACCAATTTAAAGTAATTCCTTCTTCCAACAGCTGTTCCAAAGTTTTTAACTTCCATTCGCCCCCATCAGCAATAAGCACATCTTTATATAAACACCCCCCGAGTGACTTAATATTCATAATCCCCATGGTGTCTGCAAGATCCAACCAAAGCGGTATTTTATAATCCCAATTGGGCCGGTGCTTCTTCTCTACTTTTTTTTCTAGTTTCCTTTCTCTAGCCAATCATAAAATCTTCCCCATGTCTTGAAGTACTCCGATTCCTCTTTATTCTTTATTTTCATTGTCAACCTAGTCATCTCTGCACAGTCTAATATCTTTTTTTATTATCTCTTCATCTGTTGGTAGCTTATTTAATTTCCAATTTTGGGCAAATGCAATCTTGCTGCTGTAGTTACATTCCCCCCTTTCTGTTAAGATGTCTTTGTATCTAATAATATTTTTCATACTACTAATATTTGGATGTGTCAGTGCTTCCATTGTTGAAAGCCACATTGGTATTTCTAAATAGTGTTTCCCTTTCACTCTTTCCCATATTGTTAACAATCCATTCCTTACATAATGTTTTTGAAAATAGCTATGTGCCTTGCTTTTACCATACCACAAAAAAGCATGCCAACCTAGTTGCTAATCATGACCCTCCAATGTCAATAATCTTGTATTTCTCAGTATGATCCATTCTTTCATCCAAGATAATCTCGCTGCTTGATAATACAATTCCCAGTTTGGTAATCCAAATCCACCTCAAACTCTTGCATCTTGTAACATTTTTATATTAATTCTTGCTTTCTTCCCTTGCCATGTATATTTCCCCACTATTTTATTCATACTTTCAAAGTATTTTTTCGCTAATTTTATCGGTATTGTTTGGAATAGGTCAGCCAACTTTTATTTACCACTAGCTGACAATGCAGACAAGTAATTCATCATATTTATCTTTTAAATTCTCATCTTCGAAAGCAAATCATAGAGATTGTCAAAAGTTATGAGAAAGTCAAAAGTGCAGAGTAAAAGTCAAGATTCCAATTTGCTTTCTAGCCCTTAAACAGTTAAACAGTTCTCAAGATCTATCGTTCCTTTTGTCTTGCTAATGGCTTCGTCTGTCTGTTCGTTGCTAGCCCATGGGTACGAGAGCTTTCTAGCGCCTGGTCTCCCCTCCCTCTCTCCTGCCACTCTTTCTTTAAAAAGTTTTTAGCCAGAGGTTAAGGTTAATTACAGGAATGTTGTATTTTCAAGCAATCTTATTATCTCACCCAGATGATAACCACTGATTTTCCGTGTTTTGTTGCAGTCTCTCAGCCATGGTAGCTCATAATGGCTGCCTTCCTTGCTTTGGGTCCAGAGGCCATTGCAAGCAATTGCAGGCATTTTAGGGGATTGTGGGTTCCCCAACTACACCCACCTGTGCCCCTCCTCTTCACTGCCCCCCAGGGCAGCTATGGTTAAACACCCCACAGCACAGTAGAGAATCTGATGGTTCTTCGGAGAGCCCCCCCCCCCTCCGGAGAACACATCCTGTTGCTGAGATTCAGGCCATACCCCGTCCTACAAACAGAAAATTGAAGTCCTCCACAGATAGAAAAAGAAGTGGCAAAATTTTATTTTAGTGAAGAATGACTTACCCAGAGCAAGTAGAAAAATGCCCTCACCTCTTACATACAGAACTGAAAGAGTGGAGCTAATCTTTCTCTGCATGGAACTAATCTTTCTCTGTAGGCCTACTGAGACTTCACTTTTACCTCTCCTAAACCCGAAGTTAGGAACTTATCTTAGAGTCTGCCTATATTGCTCCTATAATTGACAATGGTCTGACTAGAAAACCTAAGAAAAATAGACTGTCAGGGTTCCAAGTAACCCTGGACTAGAATCTGTTGTGGGACCACGATTGGAGGTTGAAGCTGCAGCGGTGTCTGAGCAATATCGGCTGCAGAGCTATAACCAGCAGCTGGAAATATCCGAGCTGATGGATGGGCATTGGCTGCAGGATCAGGGCAGGCTCCACTGATATTGCACCCACCCTTGCCCGGGGTAGAATGCCCATCCATGAGGGATCTGGTTTGCTGGAGGCAGTCTAAAGACCAGCTGCTCTGGTGGAGTACTTAGGCTGCAGAGTCTTTGCTGCAGTCCCTGTGTCACCAGGCTGGGCTGGTTCTGGGTCATCTGCAATCCCATGGTGACCGTCACCCCAGCAGGTCTGGTCCAATGCATTGAGGCTATGGGCCGAATCGCTCCGTGCTGAGTGAAAGGAGGTAGACACTCTGCTCAGTAGCACTGTGGCCTCTTTGCCTGGGAAGGTGAACTTGGGCTGGGCCAAGGTTCATCTGGGCTGCTCAGTGCCAAAGGGTTGACCAAGCTGTGTTGGCCAAACTGCTCCAGGAGACCAGCTAGTGACTGGCTGTGTTACAGTGGTGGGAATCCCCATTCTCTGGAGTGCTTGCGGCGCATCTGCTCCTGTATTCTCCATTCGAGGGTCAGGATTTGTTTCACTCAGCTCCCACTCATCTGTGGCTCCGACAGGATCATCCCGGTCATCATCTTCTGGAGTGATGAGCTCCTGCAGCTTCGCTTCATAGGGTCAGGACCAGTTTCACGACTTGCTCAGGTGCTGGCTCTTTGGGTCAGACACCCAGCTGGTGCTCCCTTTCTGTGCCTTCTTCTGCCTCTACCACGGCTTGGGAAGGGGAATAGATGGTCTCAATAAATTGCTGAACCATCTCCTGTGGCTCTATCCATGGCTTCCTTGTCTTCCTACATCTTCCCTGAGTCTTCGCAGTGGGTGGTTTCAATACAGGAGCTGACACACAGGATTTCATTAGCTGAATGAATATTCTCACCAGGTTCTTGTCCATAAAACTGCTCAGCTCCTCCATCTCCCTGGGGGTCATTGCATACATCTTGTGCTTAGTCAGTTTCACCCTCAATTGCACAGTTCGTGGGATGATGTGGAAGGATCATCTTGGACTCCTCTTCACTTTCACCAGGTGTTGAACTTCATAAAGTACTCTCTTGGGATGTGTGGCTTCCCTGACCTGGGGTCTGCCAGGGCATTCACTAGTTTGGCCCTCTCTTCCTCTCTCATCCATGCTCCACCCGTCCCTCTTATCTTTTCTACTAACTCTGCCATTTTGGGGGCTACTATGTCTCTTTGTAGCTCCCTGCTCTCATGCCCACTGGTTCCATCAGACATGTGGCAGGCATCCCTCCACTCTTGTGATTGAGCCATTAGCTTGCTCGAACTTCATAAACTGTCTCAGCTTCCTTACTCTTAGTCCTAACTTCTCAACCATCTGCAAGCTGACCAAGCAAAAGGTGCAGCCTGAGTCTACTAGGATGGTGAAATCCCCCCAGGCTCCTGAGTGGCACACCTCAATGTCCACTTGAGCAGTGAATGGGGCAATGGTTCCACTTACCATTGCGCCAGCCTCCCCCTCACTGGGTTTGACAGGAGTCAGAGTTCCCTCTCCACTGAATTGGGGAGAAACCTCCACAATCTGATGCGTCAACCACATTTTCTCCTTTGCCTTATTTGGCACTTTCTTGGTCTTTGGTTGGCTTGAGACTCTGGGCTGCTATTGGTTGTGACACTGGGAAAGTAGCAGCCTGATGGTCCTCCTTTCCACACAGAAAATAGGCTCCTGCTGGGTGCCATGGGCTCTCCCTCAGGGTTGAGGAGCTCATCCGGGATCCCTTGGGATAGGCAGTTTTGGTACAGCTCCCAATTCAGTCCATCTTGGAACTGTTAGACCAGCAATTTCTCTGGCCCCCCTCTCAGCTTTCCTGCTAAGCCTTGGAATTCTCGGATATATTCGGCCACTGATCTGGCTCCCTGGCAGATGGTCCAGATCTCTGCTTCAGCCCGGCAGCATGTGAGGGGTCCCTGAATCTGGCCCGAAGCTTCTCCATGAAGGCATCAATGTTCCCCAACTTCGGAGCTCCTTCATCATGGAGGAATACTACCCAGTCTGCAATGTTCCTTTCCAGACTCACAGTGATGGTGTTCAAGCATGCAACATCATGTGGATAGTTGGCCCCGTACTGGTCCATGTGGCTTCACACTTGGTTTAGGAAGTCGGCTAACTTACCTGGCTTCCAGTCGAATGTTCCTCTCAAGGGAGGGGGTTCTCAGTTGTACCGGATCAGCACCTAACCTTGTGGCACCCCCACTGCCTATGGAATCACTTGTGCTTGTAGTCCTGCAGCACCCTGAGGCACTTGGGATGGCAAGGGGCACATGGAAGCTTGGGCTTGTCCAGTTCCCGCTTCTGGAGCTAGTGTTGCTTGGTACATTAATGCCGCTTCGTGCACCTCTATCCCAATGAACCTCTCTCTCAGTTGTTCCACTGAAGGGCTGTGGCATGCCGTCAGGTACCTCCAGTCCATTGGTTTCTCCCAATCAACAGCGCTCTTGGTTTTCTACTTCGATCCCTGGGTCACAGCCACCCCTGGTGGGATAAGAGGTAACTCTGCCTCAGCGGTCGTTCCCACTTTACCCCACCATAGTTTCTTCAATCCAAGGAAGGTCCCCTCCCCAGTTACCACACCTTCCTCTCATGCTGGTGACTGTTCCGTTTTCTCCATTCACCCTTTGGATCGAGTTATGACCACTTGCACTCCAGAGTCCACACCGGTGCTTCTTTTGAAGGGACTGTATCATCTTTTGCAGCCACCTGTGCTCTCCACTCCATGCTAGGCATCTGTTCTGATCTAGGCTTCCCAAGAGCATGAAGCAAACTCCTGGTCCCAACAAAAAACCCTTTTATTAATTTACTGCTCATTCACATACAGCAAAGTCTTTCAAGGGAGAATTTACCTTATCTGGCATAGAGAGCTGCCAGGCTGATATCTGCAAGGAGTCTCAGAGTCATGAGGCAATTAAGTGGCATGCGAAGAAGAGATTTCTTAGGGGTTATTTACAGGGGTATTTTAACCAAATTTTAAGGGGGGGTTGATTCAGATGGCTCAGACAGGCTTGGGGGGGAGTGTGCCAGGGCACAGGCCAGAGCTAACTAATGGGCGCGGGTTGGGAGTGCTGGGAAGGGTTGGGATTTGGGGGAGACATTAAACCATTCCATTGGGGGGGTTCACCATCCCTACTGTTTGTGGGAGAGGCAGATATGGTGGGGGCCGAGGGCCAAATTATGTTCGGAGGACGCAGGTTTGCTGTTTAAGAGTGATTGCGTGTTCCGACCCTCATCGCTCTTCTCGCACCCCCGGGTGTTCGGGATTACAGGACCCTGGTCTCCAGCTGGTGTCACTTAACGCCAGGTCTGTGGTACATAAGGCTCCCCTCATTTACGACCTCATACAAGAGGGTAGAGCGGACCTGGCGTGCATTACGGAGACCTGGCTGGGCCATGAGGGGGGTGTTCCCCTTAGCGAACTATGCCCACCAGGCTTCTAGGCGTTTCACCAGCCAAGAGCCCAGAGCAGGGGCGGGGGGTGGCGGTGGTTATTAGGGAAAGTCTCAGGCCTCAGGAGGTCACTGTGCCTCAGATAGGCGGGTGTGAGTCCCTTTTTGTGAAGTGGGGCCTTGGAGCTCAGGTGGGCCTTTTTGTTACATACCTGTCTCTCTGCTACATTTCATCGGCCCTGCCGGAGCTGCTGAATGTATTAGCTGGATTGGCGGTTGATTTCCCCAGGCTTATGGTCCTGGAGGATTTCAGTCTGCCTTCCATTGGCGAGACATCCGAGTCAGCTCGGGAGTTCATGGCTTCCATGACGGCTATGGACCTAACTCAGTTAATTCAAGACCCCACCCATAATGGGGGACACACGCTTGACCTGATTTTTGTCTCTGGGCAGTGGATGAATGATCTAGATATTTAGGGGATATTTCTATTCAACCCTTGTCATGGTCTGATCATTTCCTCATCAGGCTTGACTTCCATATTGCTACCCCTCGCTGCAGGGAGGCGGAACCGACTAGATGGTTCTGCCCCAGGCGCCTGATGGACCCCAAAAGGTTCCTGATGGAGCTTGGGATTTTTCCTGAATCTCTTGCTCACAACTCAACCAAAACCCTAGTGGAAGCCTGGGATAGGGCGGCCACTGGGGCCTTGGATCGCGTTGTGCCTTTGCGGCCTCTGACCCGGTGTCAATCCTGGGTGGCTCCCTGGTTTACCGAGGAGCTCCGGGAGATGAAACGCTGGTAAAGACGCCTAGAGAGTGGCTGGAGGGTCAGCCGGTCTGAATCTGATCGAACACTAGTAAGAATTCATATTAAATCCTACTTAGTGGCGATAAAAGCGGCAAAATGGCAACATTTTTCCGCTCTTTATCGCGTCCGCAGATAACTGCCCAGCCGCCCTGTTTAGGGTGACCCGCTCCTTACTTAACCAAGGAACTGGGAAATACCCCTTGCAGGGTAGGGCTGAAGAATTTGTTCAGTATCTGCAGGATAAAATCGCTCAGACAGGCTTGGACTCTGACTGGGTAGATTCGGGCGAGCCGACGGGGATGAATCTTGTGGAGACAATCTGGGATGAGTTTGACCCTGTGACCCCCGAGGGCATGGACAGGATTATGGGGAGACTCAGTGCTGCCACTTGTGTGCTGGACCCATGTCCCTCTTGGTTAGTTTCGGCTTCCCGGGAGGTGACACGAGGCTGGCTCCAGGCGATTACGAACGCTTCATTGAGAGAGGGGTTCTTTCCCACCGCCTTGAAGGAGGCGGTGGTGAGGCCCCTCCTTAAGAAGCCTTCCCTTGACCCAGCTTCTTTAGCCAACTATCGTCCGGTCTCCAACCTTCACTTTGTAGCAAAGGTTGTCGAGAGTGTGGTAGCCCGTCAGCTTCCCCAGTACCTGAGTGAAGCTGTCTACCTGGATCTGTTTCAGTCGGGTTTCAGGCCCAGGTACAGCATGGAGACGGCATTGGTTGCATTGGTTGATGATCTCTGGCGGGCCCGGGACAGGGGCTGCTCCTCTGTCCTAGTCCTATTAGACTTCTTGGCGGCTTTCGATACCATTGACCATGGTATCCTACTGCGACAACTCGGGAGGTTGGGCATGGGGGGCACCATTTTACAGTGGTTCTCCTCCTACCTGTCGAATTGGTCGCAGTTCGTGTTGACTGGAGTGCAGGGATCGACTCCCAGGCGCGTCACTTGTGGGGTGCCCCAGGGGTCGGTTCTCTCACCCCTCCTGTTCAACATATATATGAAACTGCTGGAAGAGATCATCCGTGGTTTTGGGGTACGGTATCATCAATATGCTGATGATACCCAACTTTTAATCTCTACCCCAAACCACCCAAACGATGCCTTCGACGTGATGTCCCGATGCCTAGAGGCTGTGCGGATCTGGATGGGGAGGAACAGGCTCAAGCTCAATCCCTCCAAGACTGAGTGGCTGTGGTTTCTGCCATCCCGATTTGTGCATGTTGTCCCATCTTTGATGATAGGGGGAGAAATTTTAGCCCCCTCAGAGAGGGCCCGCAATCTGGGAGTCCTCCTGGATATGCGGCTTAGTTTAGAAGAACACCTGACGGCCGTGACCAGGGAGGGCTTTTACCAGGTTCGCCTGGTATGTCAGTTGCGCCCCTTCCTGGACCGGGATGCTCTGTGCACAGTCACTCATGCCCTCGTCCTTTTTCGCCTGGACTACTGCAACGCTCTCTACATGGGGCTGCCCTTGAAGAGCACCTGGAGGCTTCAGCTGGTCCAGAATGCGGCCGCGCGGGTTATCATGGGGGTACCTAGGTACTCCCATGTTACACCCCTTTTAGGTGGCCTGCACTGGTTGCCGGTTGTTTTCCAGGTGCGATTCAAGGTATTTATTATGACCTTTAAAGCGCTCCATGGCTTAGGCCCAGGGTACCTGCGAGACCACCTACTGCCACCAGTAGCCTCCCACCGTCCAGTACAATCCCACAGAGTTGGCCTCCTCAGGGTGCCGTCAGCCAGACAGTGTTGGCTGGTGACCCCCAGGGGGAGAGCCTTCTCTGTGGGAGCGCCTTCCCTCTGGAATGAGCTGCCCCCGGAGCTTCGCATAATCCCCGACTTCCGGTCCTTCCGACACGCCCTAAAAAGTTGGCTTTTCCAGCAAGCCGGCCTGGCCTGTTAATTTTATCCAATTTTTTAAATGTTATTGTCATATTAATTGGGTTTCTTTTTTTGGATATTTATCTAATTTCCTTTTAACTTTTGTGATATGTGTTTTTTAATATTGTATGCCGCCCTGAGTCCTTTGGGAGAAGGGCGGCATATAAATCCAATAAAACAAACAAAACAAACAAACAAGCAAGCAAACTAATTGTCTCTTGCAAACTCCACTCCCCTTTAGCTTCTCTTTTATTTCCTCTGGGAGGGGCCATTCATCATCCACCTGTGGCCTTACCCCCATGTCGATCCCTGTTCTTTAGCTGTTCCCTTTGTCCGGCAACTCTGTGCATGTGCACACTGGAACAGGCTTCAGCTGTTCATCTGCCTCACTGATGTTTGACTCTGAAGACAGCTGATAACTGACATATGGCTCTGGCCCCCTCTCTGCCTCCGACACAGAGCCCTCATCAGAGCCTTCCCCAGACTCCAGGACTGACCCATGTTCTTCCCCAACCACCTCCCTGTCTGAATCTGCTGCCAGCTTTACTGGCCACTGACGGGCCACAACAACATCGTCCTTTTCCTCCCCTCACAGCACTCTTGAAGGTGGCCAAATAGACTGCTCTGGCGTTGATGACTGAGTTGGTTTAATGTCAATGGTCTGACCAGTGAACCCAAGAAAAATAGACACTTCTAAATCCCCAAAGCAAAACTTTGGGGCAATAAAGAATCAAAGCCAACTCTGGTTTTCCCATGCAATCCTTGTATAGTTAAATAATAGCTTCTCCTTCTCCCACCCCAGTTTGGTCACAGTGTCTAGTTATGAATAGTCCATTTGTTTTGGGAACAGTTCACTACTTGGTTCAACCTTGACAATAATTTTTACTACTGATAATTTCTCACAGCCTGTGGTTTGATTGAACCTGAACCTGTCAACACTACTGAGGAAACAGACATTGATGCTGTGGACATCAGACCGGGGAGTGATCACTTGGAGTTTACCAGGGGGGTGACAGACCTTGACGCTGTTGGTAAAGAGACGTCTGGTCTTCTTTGCATCAAGGTATATGTATCCTTGCCAGTGTTGGCTTATGTTCAAAGAAAACAGCTCTAGGAAGAGTATAGCTCTGCCTTTTATAGAATAAAAAAATCTAACTGACACATGGTCCGCTACCTTCCGTACGCTATTCTAATCCTAAACTGAAAGTCATCAGGAAAATAAATAAAATTCTTATGTTTTTGAATTGAAAAACTGATTTTTACTTTTTCTTGCATTGTTCATGAAAAAAATATCATTTTATTAATGGGAATTACCTATTCATATTTAATTTGTGGGGAATATATCATTCATTGGAAATAAATCAACCCTGCTCAGCATAGCCTTTCCCAAAGGAAGGTTATTGTAATACATGTTAGCCCATTCCAAGTGTTCTCAGCAAATGAGCTCTATTCTTGATGCCACACAATATTTAAAAACTTTGTACTTCAGAAGCACAGCATTTTCTGTTTTGCTGCCAGATGTCTACTCCTTTGCCTTCTCCATCTCCTCCATTTGATATTGGCAGGAAACAATGATATTTTAAAGTCTCTGATGTTAAAATGGCTACATATGTAGGTGACAAATTACTGGATACTTTCCATATTAGCCAGAATAATAGTATCAGATCCTCTTGGATCGAGGCCTCTCTGCATCGTCATGGTTAAATTGGGCAAAGAGAAAGTAATATGGATGGTTTCCCCAAAACTATGAATGAGCTGGAGTAGATTATCCTGTTTAGCTGTGCTTGCTGAGCTATGTGAGCACTAGAATCTCTGTGGTCTCCTTCCTAAAGTAGAGTGTAACTGTGTTTTGGTTGTGCCACTGTAGCTCCTCCGTTCTGCCTATTGGGTGGGGAAGAATTATGTTTCTGAAAAATAAGAGATATATACTGGGTATAGGAAAGTCTAAGCTGAATCCTGCATTGATCACTGCATCTGCTTTTTTCATAGGACTTGGTTCACAAAGATAATATCCTCATGGCTTCTCCTAAGATGCTTCTCTCTTCTTCTACCCAATTGCCTGTGCCAGAGGTTCCTCTCTCTGCTCATCACCAAATGCAGTTTCTGCAACAGCTTCTGCAGCAGCAGCAGCAACAGACTCAGTTCACTGTGGCTCAGGTTATTATCTGTTTTATAGGAAGATCTAATTCAGGGGTGTCAAACTCATGGCTCACAGGCTGGATGCATCATGCACTGGCCACGCTTACGTGGTTTAGCGAGGGGGAAAAGTTGCGATATGTCACAGGATGATGCCATGACAACGCGAATTTGAAACCACTGATCTAATTGAAGAAGGGACTGCATAGAAATCCTATACAAAATAATCTGAACCACATTAGTGTTCCAACCTGAGCTTGGCTAATAGCAGTTGCCTGTTCAATTGCAATCCTTTAGCTAAGGAAGAGCAAAATATTTGAAGGAATAGAACACTAGACCAGCAGTTTCAATGTCAACTTCATTGCATAGCTGTCATGGAATATCCTTGTCTTTGCTGCCAAGATACTAATGAAAATTTAAGAATATTTGGTGGTTGTTGAGAGAATACAACATTTGTTTTCTTACTGGAGACTGATATCACACTGAATGTTTTTATTCTTAAGCAAATATCTTGATTTCTCTTTAGTATCCAAGGACTTTGCAAATCATTTGGTGAGTGGGATCTTCCCGTTCCGAACTTGACCGAACACAGGTACGAACCTATTTAAGGACATACCTTGTGGCAATAAGAGCGGCCAAACGTCGACATTGTGCCGCTCTTATTGCGTCCGCAGATAACCGCCCTGCCGCCCTGTTTCGGGTGACCCGCTCCCTTCTGTCGCAGAGGCTGCGGGAAGCCCCTCTACAGGGCAGGGCAGAGGAATTTGGGAAATATCTGCAGGATAAAATCGCTCAAATCCGGAGGGAATGGGTCCCCCTCAGTGGGCTAGGAGGGACGCCCGAGGCGAGTCTTGGGACACCATTCTGGGAGGAGTTTGACGCTGTTGCCATCGAGGATTTGGACAGGTTGCGTGGGCGACTACGAGCTACCACATGTTCATTGGACCCGTGTCCCTGCTGGCTTGTACTGGCATCCTGGGAGGTTACACGAGACTGGCTCTTGGGACTAGTGAACGCTTCATTGGGCGAGGGGTCTTTACCGGCTGCCTTGAAAGAGGCGGTTGTGAGACCCTTACTCAAGAAGCCTTCCCTGGACCCAACGGAGCTAGCCAATTACCGTCCTGTCTCCAACCTTCCCTTTTTAGCGAAGGTTGTAGAGAGTGTGGTGGCCCAACAGTTCCCACGTCACCTGGAGGAAAATGATTATCTAGACCTGCGCCAGTCTGGCTTCCGACCCGAGCACAGCACAGAGACGGCCTTGGTCACGTTGGTAGATGATCTCTGGAGGGCCAGGGATAGGGGTTGTTCCTCTATCCTGGTCCTATTAGATCTCTCAGCGGCTTTTGATACCATCGACCATGGTATCCTACTGCACCGGCTGGAGGGCCTGGGGGTAAGGGGCACCGTTTTACGGTGGTTCTGCTCCTACCTCTCCGACCGGACGCAACGCGTGTTGGCAGGGGAGCAGAGGTCGACCCTGAGGCCTCTCACTTGTGGGGTGCCACAGGGGTCGGTCCTCTCGCCTCTCCTGTTCAACACATATATGAAGCCGCTGGGTGAGATCATTCGTGGTTTTGGGGTGGGATACCATCTGTACGCTGATGATACACAGCTGTACATCTCCACCCCGAACCACCCCAACGAGGCCGTCTAAATGATGTCCCGGTGTTTGGAAGCCGTACGGGTCTGGATGGGTGACAACAGACTCAAGCTCAACCCCTCCAAGACGGAGTGGCTGTGGCTTCCGGCCCCCCGGTTCAACCAGATGATCCCATCTCTGGCCATTGGGGGCGAGCAACTGGCCCCCATGGAGTGGGCGCGCAATTTGGGCGTCCTCCTGGATGCCCGGCTGTCCATGGATGACCATGTGGCAGCCGTGGCGAGGGGGGCGTTCCACCAGGTTCGCCTGGTGTGCCAAATGCGCCCCCTATTGGACCGGGATGCCCTTCGCAAAGTCACTCACGCATTGGTGACGTCCCGCCTAGACTACTGCAATGCTCTCTACATGGGGCTTCCCTTGAGATGCACCCGAAGACTACAGCTGGCCCAGAATGCGGCCGCGCGGGTGATTATGGGGAGTACCAGATACTCCCATATAACACCTCTCCTGCGCGAGCTGCACTGGCTCCCTGTGGTCTATCGGGTGCGTTTCAAGGTGTTGATCACCATCTTCAAACGCTCCATGGCACAGGACCTAGCTACCTGCAGGATCGCATCCTGCCCCATACATCCCTACGACCAATTCGCTCTCACAGAGAGGGACTTCTCCGGGTGCCGTCCACTAAGCAGTGCCAAAGGGCGGCGCCCAGGAGCAGGGCCTTCTCTGTGATGGGCCCAGCCCTCTGGAATGACCTCCCCCCCGACATTAGGATTACTACCGACCTCCGCTCCTTCCGTTCAAAACTCAAGACCCACCTTTTTCAACTAGCCGGCCTGGCTCAACCATAGTTCCATTTTAATCCTCCTGGCAATCTTTTAAACTTGTAATTTTATATTGGAGTATTTTAATTTTTAATCTTATTATTACTATTTCTATGTACTGTAATGATTGTTGTGTGATTTTTTTACCTCCTCCGTGGAATGTTTAATTGTATAATATGTGCTTTTTTATTTATTGTACGCTGCCCCGAGTCCCTTCGTTGAGAGGGAGCGGCTAACAAATCTAATAAATTCAATTCAATTCAATTCATCTTCTTCTCACTCTAGTGCAGATCCTAAAGAGAGTTTCACTAGCTATCTCAGTGAAAGTAATCTTGAAGTATATTCAACCTCTATTCATATCTATATTCTGAGTGTGAGTTTCTGTCGGAAAGACAAATCTTCTTTATTGTCTACTTCTCACTGCAGTTGTGTATAACCATGTGCATTTTGTCTCTGTTCTGCAGGTACATCTGTTGAAAGACCAATTAGCTACAGAGGCAGCTGCCCGCCTTGAGGCCCAGGCTCGAGTACACCAGCTCTTGCTTCAGAATAAGGACCTTCTCCAGCATATATCACTTCTGGTAAAGCAAGTGCAGGAACTGGAGGCAAAACTGCTCAGATTCAACACCAGTAAGAGCTCTTCCTTCTCCTGTCTATAAAAACCATTTCTTTTCCTGTTTTAGTTTTCTGTTCAGAACACACTTTCCATTTGTTTTTAGTGCTGTATTCTTTTTTACAGCAAGTTATATTTGTACCAAATGTAAATTAATTGAATTACTTGAGGAAAAATTAAAGTCCCTATAGGAAAAAGCAAAGGGTCCAGAGCAGTGGTGTCAAACTCAAGGCCCGTGTGCAGAATCCAGCCTGTGGGGTGCTTAAATCCAGACCATGGGGTTGGCCTGGAAATATCAACTGACTGGCCTGCAGTGCTTCTGCTGGCCAAAACGGGCCACATGCGGCCCTCCCACAGCCAGTTTTTGGCTGGCAGAGTCTTCTGGAGGCCAGATAAACCAAAAATGGGCTGAGGGGGGACTCCGGAGGTTCCCTTGTGGCCCATTTTTGGACAGCACAGTCCTCTGAAAGCCTGAAAGGCTAAAAACACAGTGTGGGAAAGCCCCCTGCATCCCATTTTCATCTGGCAGAGTGCTGCAGGAGGCCATGGAGGATGAAAAAACTCATCTTTAATTAAGGACTCTTTCAGCGACATTAGTAGGTTGTCAGCTACCTCTGAAGTAGATTTTTTTTTGAGCCCTGGTGATATCAGAGGCTGAGAGTTGATTAGAGGGGATGACTGGGCTAATGACTTCTGTTTTGGAGCTATTTTATTGAGGCAGCTGGGAGAGGGCATGCCCCCCCCCCCGAGATAGCATGTGAAATTAAATTGGTTGAAGTATTGAGCCCATCGTAATAGTTTGGGGGATAATTTTCAGGTGTTTTCAAAGCCTTAATACTTTGAAGGGAGGCTTACTGCCTTTCAGAAAGTGTCCCACATGAGGAGGACCAGCGCATGATGTAAGCCTCATTTTCCCAGACCACCCATTGATGCTCAGCATTCGATAGTTTTCTAGAGATGTAAGTGCATGACTACAAAGCCTGTCAATGGTTTTTTTGTAATAGAACAACTCCGAGTGCCACGTCAGTGCATCGGCTTGGATAACAAATGGGGCATTTGGGTCTGGGTGTTTCAGTACAGGTTCGGCTGCAAGCAAGCATTTGAGTTTCTCAAAATCTACTTGGTGTCAGGCCTGCCTCCCTTCAATATCCAAGAAAGAGAGAGTCGACAGGAAGTTCTTCAGCTGGACAGGCATGGGGGGGGGGGCTCTCAAGAGCCTCACATGAACCCTGTCTGACAAACCAACTTCAAGGTCCGTTTGGACCGGAACTCCCCCTGGAGGGGGGGGGGCAAAAAGGACAGCGTCTCATTAGACCAAGGGGGAGGCAACAGAGCTGTCGCAGGTTGGAGATTTGTCTTTTGAGTTGGAGTCGGGGTGACAGCCTATAAATATAGCTGACAAGATGCTGAACTTCTTGTTAAAGCAAAAGTAGAGATGAACGGCCGGTAAGATCATTTATCTAACCCATAGCCATAAATCAAATCTGGAAAAGGCAAAGAAATCTTGAGAACATAAATAATATTGATGGTCAGATTGGGACTTTTCCAGAAAGAAGGAAGGAAGGAAGGAAGGAAGGAAGGAAGGAAGGAAGGGAAAGAAAGAAAGAAAGAAGAAAGAAAGAAAGAAAGAAAGAAAGAAAGAAAGAAAGAAAGAAAGAAAGAAAGAAAGAAGAAGAGTTAAAACACCAGCTCCCCCCCCCCCCCCAAAAGAAAGTTATTTACTCGAAACAATTTTTGGACAGAAAGGAGGAAGCAGAGAAATGACAAATCCACTCAAATATAAATTTTAAACTTGGTTTTGGATTTGAAAAAGAAACCAAACAATTTGAAAGATTTATTCTGTTTGAACTTTTTCCATATTTTTTTTATTTTTGAATAAACACAAACAGACAAAACACAACAAACACCACAAAAATATATTCCATTACAAATTATAAAAAGTGTGTCAATTGGTTACAAAGAGCTTTCGTGCATCCCTTCCACAGTCATCACCTACAATTCATATCCTTATATATTTTAAATTAAATATATTTATGTATATGTATATTACTATCATCATACCTCAATCTTCATATGACTATAATTGTTTTTATGTCCCTTTATATAAAATATTCCAAAATTTAAAGCAAAACCACATGAGGGCATTCCATTATCTATTTTCAATATCATCCAGCAACATTACATGTTTATAACACTTTCTAAATAAAAATTAATTATGTTTAATAACAAAGTTTCTAAACCTCCTTTCTTAATCACTGTTTACAATTTATATCCAATTTCCCTTTTATCATGTCAATACAAATATTACATTATTATCATTATCAATTATTTATTTAGTAATATCCATCATCATTTCATTTTTTTGTCTTAGTTTAAATTTAACTTACTCTTTTTTTAACATTATAAGCTTTCATACATAACAGAATTTCTAAACTTCCTTTCATGATCACCAAATTTCCTCTTATCAAACCAATACATATACATACATTGTTATCATTATCAATTATTTATCTAACTATATCCATTATCACTTCATTTTTAACATAATGCTCTAATTTTAACTAAATTTGACTAATATTTTGTTATTAGTTTTCATATCTCAACCTGTGTCTTTCCAGTAGTAGTGCAGTCTTATGTCTTTTGCCATTTGTGGAATTAGTCTTCTGGTTATTTCCTTAATCAAATTTGTGTGGACTTCTCTTCGCAACTTGTTGCTTTTTATGTATCTTGTAAAATCTCGACCCTCCGTCAGCTTCTTTAATCAGCTTATCTTTGATTATCAGTAGTGCTTTTGTTAAAGATTCTCTCCTTGAATCCATCAATTCTTTTCTTTTTTCTTCTTCTATACCTTGAAATCTGGGGTAGAGCTCCTTTCCATCTATCTTCCCTTTCCATGTTCCACTCTTTCCATCTCCAACCACACTCAGTTCACCATCAGCATCCACAATTATCTTGCCTCTTTGTTCATTTCTTCCCTGGGATTTTAGGACTCTAACCTCCACTTTTTCCATTTGCTGGATATCTTCAACTCTTCCATTGAATTTCACTGCATTACAATCTATATTTTCCAATCTCTTCTCAATTCTCTCTGTTGTTTCTAATAATTTTTGAATTTCCGTTGCAACATAATCTGTTGTAATGTTATGGTTTCTTTTTGGAGCTCTGCCATTCTTCCAACTAGTAAACACTGCCACTCTAATTTCAAAACAAGGTTTTGTTTTCACTTCTCTCCAGCTGCCAAAGAAGCATCCAAAGAGCACCTGCATAAACAACCCATGCTCTTCTCCTTATCTCTTCTGTAAACAAGCTGAAGGCTTTGAAGTGCAAAGTCAAAATGATCAAAGAGAAAAAAGAGAAAGCAATATTTCCAGGACTCAATCACCAATCTCCAAGTGGCAGTGCAACTTCTTTTCCCTCTGATATTACTACCCTTTTTATATTCCTTTTATATCTTCTTTATATTCCAGGCTTAAAAGAAACAAAATTCTTAAATGGAGCAAAATAGAGAGAAAAAACCCATCCAAACCAATATTATAAAAATAAAGAAAAAGATTTAATCCATAGGTAAAAAAAAGAAATAGAAGAAGAAAAACCAATACTTTCACTTTAAAAAGTAGAAAATATTTGCAAAACTTCCATCCATAAAAGAAAATGAAAAAAAAAGGATAACAGACTGTCCAATATAGCTTAATTTCGCCGCTTATTTTCTTTTCTTTGCAAGTTTAATTTAATTTTGATTTTCTTTTGGGCAGTCTCGTTTATAACAAAATTTCCTCACCAGATGGACACACTTTCTCTTTCCGCTTTCCTCCTGTTGTGGAGCTGTCCCAACTTCAGCAGCTTTTGACTGCGCTTTTGTAGCCAGCAAGAAGAGATTCTCTCGGATCAATCAGGGACTTTGCAATGTCCCTGAGATCAAGATGTACTCTTCCCTGTCACCGTCTCTTCGGGATGGTTTAGGTCCAAAAGGACTGTCCAGCGGCAAAAAAATTGACTGCGATCTCAGAGCTCCGAGATCGCACGTCGTACCGTTGCAACGTCAGCTCCTGTCTCCAATCATTGCTTTTTATATTCCAATATTGGGTCGCTTATTATGAATCAGGCATCGTTAGGAAACTTGACAGCCATCTTTTGCTTTTAAATATCGGGGGTGGCAAAAGGTCTATCCAAAGAGAGCTGGGGAGCAGCCTGACATCAGACATTAAAGCCGAGATGAGCGAAGCAGGAGGAGATAAGTAATCAACCCTTAAAAACAACTAAAGCTGAGCCCCCATCCCTATGCCCAGAAAAAAGGGAAAGGCCCTAAGGAAACTGGGAAGAGTGGAGGGGATGCTGAACTGAAATCAAGCCAGGCTCCCAAAGCCCCAAATGGAGCCCCTGCGAAGTTCCGTAGAGCAACAAAGGGAGGAATTTGACTGGGTCACCCTCCATGAAGAAAGGCCATTATGCATGCCAAAAGAGAGGGGAGGAGCAGTGGATCCTCTTGAGATGACGAGAAGCACACGGGAATGCAGCTCCTCTTCTCCACCCATAAGAAGGAAGATGAAGCCAGTGCCTCTCCCACATAGCACAGGGCAGACAATCTCTCCCCTCCCTCCGAACTAGAACTGAGAAGTATCTTCAGACATAACAAACGCAAGCATACAGAGGCCAACAGGAGGAGGGAAGGGCACTGTTGATTTAACCACCCCGGTTAAAGGAAAGTTTGATAGGGACCCAGACCAGTTAGCCCTATTCCTTGACTCAGCTGAGATCCACCTAGAATGCTATGGACACCTCTACTCATCCCCCAGAGCCATAGTGAATACTATCGCAGAAGCACTAGAGGGAGAGGCAAGAGAATGGCCCACCCAATCCGGTTCTAACAGGTTGATAGGTCCATAATGTGGGGAGCCTATGCCACCCACCTGACCGAACTAGAGCTAGTGAATCACTGGGAAATAATTCGATTCATAATAGCCCCCAAAATGACAGATGCAGTCATATTGGGACCTCCTGGCTAGACAAGTGGGGACTGACCATCTGGTGGCAAGGAGGTACCCGCAGACTTAGGATACAAAAGGGACCCAACCTCTTTTCCGCCAGCAAGCAGAAATACCACCCAAGCAGGGAACCCCCCAAAAGAGCACACCAGAACATCTGGGAGCCACATCCAATGAAACCCCAGAGACCAAATAGACCCCAGGAGAATATCAGGACCTCGCAGAAGTATTCAGCGAGACCAAATGCAACATTCTGCTGCCCCCACCACCACCACCATGAGGCAGATTGTGCCATTGAAATCATCCCCGAGGCAAAACTACCCAAACCCAAGCTGTACGCCTTGGCACCCTGAGAAATGCAAGAAATGTGCAAATGCATAGACAAAAACCTCACAGAAGGGTTCATCGAGCCAGCCAAGCCATGGGTCGCGGCACCAGTCCTCTTCAAAGAGAAAAAAGATGAAACTATGAGACTGTGTGTGGACTTTTGAAGGATAAATACTGTGTGCGTACACAACCTATACCCGCTCCCCCTCATGAAAGATATGCTATTTCACTTGGCCAAGGGAAAAGTCTTCACCAAATTAGACCTCAGAAAGGCATGCTACCAAATAGGGATCAGGGAAGGAGATGAGTGGAAAACAGTGTTCAACTGCCTTTTACGGACCTTCCAATTCAAAGTGATACCTTTCAGACTACAGAAAGCCCCAGCAGTGTTCATGCAGTTAATAAACGAGGTGCTGCACAAGCACCTCTACAGGGTCCCTGTCTACTTGGTTGACATCCTCTGAGACCTGAGACCATGGACGACCACATATCTAGGACGACCAAATTGTCCTAGATGGTTCCGCCCCAGGCGTCTGATGGAACCGGATAGGTTCCAGACGGAGCTTGGGCCACTTCCTGTGGACCTGACCCGCTCCCAGATTGAGGACTTGGTGGCTGCATGGAATAGTGCGGCTGCTGGGGCCTTAGACCGGGTTGCGCCTTTGCGGCCTCTCCGGTGACAACGAACCGCCCTGGCTCCCTGGTTTAATGAGGAGCTAAGGGCGATGAAACGCCACAAGAGACGCCTAGAGAGCAGATGGAGATCCTCTCGCTCCGAATTTGACCGAACACAGGTAAGAACCTACTTAAGGACTTACCTTGTGGCATTAAGAGTGGCCAAACGTCGATATTGCGCCACTCTTATTGCGTCTGCAGAGAACCGCCCTGCCGCCCTGTTTCGGGTGACCCCCTCCCTCTTGTCACAGAGGCAGCGGGACCCCCCTTTGCAGGGCAGGGCAGAGGAATTTGGGGGATATCTGCAGGATAAAATCGCTCAAATCCGGAGGGAATGGGCCCCCTTCAGTGCTCCAGGTGGGACGTCTGAGGCGAGTCTTGAGAGACCATGCTGGGAGGAGTTTGACTCTGTTGCCACCGAGGATTTGGACAGGCTGCGTGGGCGACTGCGAGCCACCACATGTTTATTGGACCCGTGTCCCTCTTGGCTTGTACTGGCATCCTGGGAGGTCACACGAGGCTGGCTATTGGGACTTGTGAACGCTTCATTGAGTGAGGGTTTCCTGCCAGCCGCCTTGAAAGAGGCGGTTGTGAGGCCCTTGCTCAAGAAGCCTTCTCTGGACCCAATGGAGCTAGCAAATTATCGTCCTGTCTCCAACCTTCCTTTTTTAACGAAGGTTGTAGAGAGTGTGGTGGCTCAGCAGTTCCCATGTCACCTGGAGGAAAATGATTATCTAGACCCGCGCCAGTCCGGCTTCCGGCCCGGGCACAGCACAGAGACGGCCTTGGTCACGTTGGTGTATGATCTCTGGAGGGCCAGAGATAGGGGTTGTTCCTCTATCCTGGTCCTATTAGACCTCTCAGTGGCTTTTGATACCATCGACCATGGTATCCTACTGCGCCGGTTGGAGGGGTTGGGGGTAAGGGGCACCGTGTTGCGGTGGTTCTGCTCCTACCTCTCCGACCGGACGCAATGTGTGTTGGCAGGGGAGCAGAGGTCGACCCTGAGGCCGCTCACTTGTGGGGTGCCACAGGGGTTGGTCCTCTCGCCTCTCCGGTTCAACACATATGAAGCCGCTGGTCGAGATCATCCGTGGTTTTGGGGTGGGATACCATCTGTACGCTGATGATACACAGCTGTACATTTCCACCCCAAACCACCCCAACGAGGCCGTCGAAGTGATGTCCCGGTGTTTGGAAGCCGTACGGGTCTGGATGGGAGACAACAGACTCAGACTCAACCCCTCCAAGACGGAGTGGCTGTGGCTACCGGCCCCCCGGTTCAACCAGTGCATTCCATCGCTGGCCATTGGGGGCGAGCAACTGGCCCCCGTGGAGCGGGCGTGCAATTTGGGTGTCCTCCTAGATGCCCGGCTGTCTATGGATGACCATGTGGCAGCCGTGGCGAGGGGGGCGTTCCACCAGGCTCGCCTGGTGCGCCAATTGCGCCCCCTATTGGACCGGGATGCCCTCCGCACAGTCACTCACGCGCTGGTGACGTCCCGCCTGGACTACTGTAATGCTCTCTACATGGGGCTCCCTTTGAGATGCACCCGGAGACTGCAACTGGTCCAGAATGCGGCCGCGCGGGCAATCATGGGGAGAACGAGGTTCTCCCATATAACACCTCTCCTGCGCGAGCTGCACTGGCTCCCTGTGGTCTACCGGGTGCGCTTCAAGGTGTTAGTTACCACCTTTAAAACGCTCCATGGCACAGGACCTAGCTATTTGCGGGATCGCATTGTGCCCCATACATCCCTGCGACCAATTCGCTCTCACAGAGAGGGACTCCTCCGGGTGCCGTCCACCAGGCAGTGTCAGAGGGCGGCGCCCAGGAGTAGGGCCTTCTCTGTGATAGGCCCAGCCCTCTGGAATGACCTCACCCCAGACATCAGGATAACGACCGATCTCCGCTCCTTCCGCACGAAACTCAAGACCCACCTGTTCCAACTAGCCGGCCTGGCTTAATCAGAACCTTCTAAACTCCCTGGCAATTTTAATTTTTGTAAATGTAAATTTTGGGGTTTTTTAAATTGTTTTAACTGTTTTAACTTATTGCTATTTATTTTAACCTAGTGGCTATTCATTTGTATCTGATGTGTTAAACATTGATGTTACCTCCTCCATGCCACACCTGTATATTTGATTTGATTGTACGTCGCCCCAAGTCCCTTTGCGGAGAGGGGGCGACTGATAAATCAAATAAATAAATAATAAATAAATAAATAATAAATAAATAAATAAATAAATAAATAAATAAATAAATAAATAAATAAATAAATAAATAAATAAATAAATAAATAAATAAATAAATAAATAAATAATAAATAAATAAATAAATAAATAAATAAATAAATAAATAAATCTCTGGTCCGTCAAGTACTGGGAAAACTTCTGGCAGCCAACCTGTATGTCAAGCTATCAAAATGTGAATTCCACCGTGAGCGACTAGACCAGCGATGGCGAACCTTTTTTGGCTCGCGTGCCATAAGTGGGGGGAGCGCGGGGGGGGGTCGTGTGCGGGCGTGCCGCACCCATAATGCAAGGCGCCCCCCAGTGCGCATGCGCGCACAACGCACCCATTTTTGCATGCTTTTTTCGCCCTCCCCAGGCTCCAGAGGCTTTATAGGAGCCTGGGGAGGGTGAAAAGAGCCTCCCCCGGCCCCCGGAGGCCCTCCGGAGGCTTCAGGGAACGTCCGGAGGCTTGCCAAGATTGCCAAACTCCTGACAGACCTCCTGAAGACAGAGAACCCAGAAACAAAACCTCACCCAAGACAATCTCTACAGTGAGACCTAACCTGCCAAAAGGCATTCGAGACACTGAAAGAAATGTTTGCAAAGGACCCAGTGCTGAAGCATCTTGATCCAGAGCAACCTTTTGTGATCCAAGCAGATGCCAGTGACATGGCAGTGGGAGCGGTGCTACACCAAAGAAACAACCAAGGAAACTTACAACTATTCACCTATACCTCCTGCAAGCTCACAGAAACAGAGAAACGATGGGCGTCTTCTTTTGTCTCTGTACCTTGACACCTGACCGGAAGCAGAGGGGTGTACATTCCAGCGTGGAAGATGAAGATTGGACCATGTGATGAATTATGGAGTGTGGGGATAGATAATGAACTTTCAACTGGGTGAACCCACAGGATGTACATTAGAGTTGAAATTTCACAGCATAATGCCAACATGTCTGTCTTATTAAATTGGAGTTTTAAGGATAACTTTGCCTGGGACAATGATTTAATTCTGCATGATATTTGGAACGCTGACATTATTTCAACTCTCACATAATTTTTTTTTAACTTTCATAGGGGTACTGAATCCCAGTTCTGACCCAATCCTGGGCAGGACGAAAATTCAGTGAAGATGGAGGAAGGAAAGAATGCAGCAGAGAAGGCTAAGGATAACAGATCGCTTATTTTTGTCGAAAATATCTATGCACCTTCTAAAGAAATAGTTCAACTTGCAGAGGTGAGGGAAAGGGAACTTCAGCTGGGCGCCCGGCGAAAGGAACCGAAACCAAGATTTTCCTCACAGACGGAATTAGACCTGCGAGATGAAGCTTCGGGATTTATAGCTTCTCAGGAATGCCTGCTAGAAGGAGAGAGCCCCCCCAAGGGAACTCCGACAGACGACTGGAGGATGGGGAGAAGAGCTAATGAATGGAGGTCTCAACCGCTCTCACCCAGCCATTTGTTGATGGGCCTTCAAGACCAATTCCGACGCCTAAATGTGAGTGAAGAAAAAAACCTGGGGCCCCCAGAACCACCCGGGTGGAGCCTAGCAAAGCCCACACTATCCTTTCGCAGCAGAGAAACTGCTGCGCAGTGGAGTGTAGACCTTGGTTCTTTCCACACAGCCACCAGCGAATCAGCACCCCCCCCCTCCTGGAGTGCAACCAAGTTGGGAAGTAAAATCTAACCAGCCGAAAGGGGCCTGGAGCACTTCCACCTCCCCCCCTCTGCAAAGTGGTGGCTCTGAACCCATGAATCAAGCCAATCCAGGTTGGGCTTTCTTCCCGGTTCATGGATGGGCTGAATGCCAGTGGACGCCTGCCCCTTCCCAACTAATGGCGCCACCCCAAATAGCTGCCCCTAGGCAAAGCCAGGGACTGGGACCACCACAGGGTCCAGCCCCCCCACCAATGCCTCAGCAGGCTTTTGCCCAACCGATGGGTGTGGCCCGACAAAGGGGCTTACCACCCCAAGCAGCAGGCCAACAGGTTGCTCCGGTTCAACCACCAGCACCCCCTCCTCCTCCAACACCCCCAAGGTTCCGTGCAACCTACGATGGAAGCCAAGACAAGCTAGCTTACTTTATGAATCGAGTATTGGCATACGTTGACCAAGTAGGCCCACAATACCTGACGGATCGAGAACTGATCCAAGAAATAGCAGAGGGGATGAATGAGGAGAGGCTGCACAATGGATAGCGGAACTCCATGAAGAAGCAGCTCCTGAGTTAGATAATGTAACGGGGTTCATCCAACTGATGCGTGCCCGATTTTACGATGTGGCCCAACAGGTAGATGCTGAAGACCAGATCCAGGAATTACGACAGGGGGGTCGGCCGGTCAAAGAATTAGTTTGGGAGAATAGCTGGGAGACTACGATACTGGCCAGAAAGACTATTGGTCTATACCTGTGATGGTGAACCTATGGCACACGCGCTGGCCAGCTGAGTTAACCTTTTTAAAAGCTATTTTTCGCTTTCCCCAGGCTCCAGAGGCTTTATAGGAGCCTGGGGAGGGTGAAAAGAGCCCCCCGCGCCCCCCGGAGGCTTCAGGGACCGTCCAGAGGCTTCCCTGACGCCTTCGGAGCGCTTAAAACCACCATCCGAGCAAACTGGAAGTGACTTCCAGGTTCCTCGGAGGGTGGTTTTAAGCGTTCCGAAGGCTTCAGGGACCGTCTGGACGAGGGAGGGAGGGGGGACTCTATAGCCTTCCTGCCATGCGTCCCGCACAGGAATCCGTCCCCTCGGAGCTTTGCGTGGGCGTCGCAAGGGTTAAGCCGAAAGGGAGGGGGAGGGGGAAAGCGAAGGGGGATTTGTTGTCCTCCTTCTCCTTCTCCTCCTTTCCCCCTCCGGCTCGAACATGGTGCCGGGGCCCGGCAGGCAGCGAACGAGTCGGAACCTGCTGACCGGAGGAAGAGGGCAAGAGGCGGGTCCCGTGAATGGCGGCGGCGGCAATAGTTGTAACTCGGCGGCGGGCCGCCCTCGCTGGGAGACAAAGGAGGGGAAAGGCGGCAGGCAGCCGAGCTCCGAGGATGGAGCCGCCCACGGGGCTGAGCACGATGCGGCGCGGGGCCGCCCGAGGCCGGGATCGAGGCGGCTGCGCGGCCTGCCTGGTGTGGCACGGCTAGAGGAGGAGGAGACGGCGGCGAGGGCAGCGTGGCCGAGGCCCGATGGACTTCCCTTCGGCCAAGCCCGTCCTGGCTGCGGCAGTGGCGGCGATGTGAAGGTCGGGCCCTGGCGAACGCGGCGAGGCTCGGCGGAGCGGCGCAAGGACGCCGGGCCCAAGGCGCCGCGCGGCGGAGTCGATCCGGGCCCGGGCGATGGAGACACACGTCTCGTGCCTGTTCAGGGACCGTCCTGAGGCTTCCCTGAAGCCTTCGGAGCGCTTAAAACGACCCTCCGAGCAACCGGGTTGCTCAGAGGGCGGTTTTAAGCGTTCCGAAGGCTTCAGGGAAGCCTCCGGACGTTCCCTGAAGCCTCTGGAGGGCCTCCGGGGGGCGGGGGAGACTCTTTTCGCCCTCCCCAGGCTCCTATAAAGCCTCTGGAGCCTGGGGAGGGCGAAAAAAGCATGTAAAAATTGGGGGGGTGCGTTGTGCGCGCATGCGCACTGGGGGGTGCGTTGCATTATGGGTGCGGCACACCCGCACATGACCCCCCCGTGCTCCCCCCACTTGTGGCACGCAAGCCAAAACGGTTCGCCATCGCTGGTCTATACGTTCAAAAAGGCCTTAGATCCCAAACTGAAAGAAGCTTGTGCCGTAAGGGGGACCCTAGATCGTCTCCAAGAATGGTACACCACTGCAATCATACTGGACCACTAGATTAACACCTATCCAAAGCCGGGTACCAGAAACTCTGCCAGAAAACCGTTAACCCACCAAACGCAGAGGCAGCAAACTGAAAAGCCCCCACCAACCCCTCGTTCCTGAGGCCCCAAAATAAAGTGCTACCGTTGTGGTCAGCTTGGGCACCGGGCATCTACATGCCGGGCTCCAGCCCCAGTTCCACAACCACGCCAACCACCTGCCAGCACAATCAAGAAAACCACCAGAAAAAAGTCATCTGGCACAACAGCCAGCAGAGGCAGAGAGCGAAGCCACTGAAAACGCCCCGGCCACCTCAGAGGAGGAAGAGGAAGGAAACCTGGAAGACGACCCAATGGGGAGTGCACCTATCCGCCCCTTCCAACTAAAAGCCAAACTCCAAATACCAAAAACGGGGGTAGAAGGGGAAGTTGGGGTGATTATAGATGCCGGCTGCACCCAATGCTTAATCAGCATGTCAATAGTG
This sequence comes from Natrix helvetica, assembly GCF_964273705.1. Classification (NCBI taxonomy): domain Eukaryota; kingdom Metazoa; phylum Chordata; class Lepidosauria; order Squamata; family Natricidae; genus Natrix; species Natrix helvetica. The sequence continues at coordinate 59,270,237 of NC_138549.1, read as the reverse complement.
GAGCAACTAGGTATACGCACTAGACCCCTAAAACGTCCCATTCCGTTTGAGCAAGTGGATGGAACCCTAATTGGGGGAGCTCTGGCTACAAAGATCACTGAGTTAGTAAAGCTAGTGATAGGCCGCCACTATGAGTTCCTCAGATTCATCGTGGCCCCTGGAAAGCAGGAGTCAATTATCCTAGGGCTTGCATGGTTGGATAAGTGGGAACCTACTATAAAGTTGGAGGATGGCGTTAGAAAGGTGACTATTGGACTTGGGCCGTTACCACCGGGGAACCAAAAGGCCACCCAGGAACGTTGGAACCTAACAGCCCAACCCATCCAGAACCTGCAGCAACCGCAGCAGACACTAAACCTCCGGGAATCCAACGAGTCCCAAAGATCTATTGGGATCTGGCGGAGGTGTTCAGTGATGAAGACGGAAACTACCTTCCACCTCACCGCGCCACAGATTGTGCAATAGAGTTCAAACCTGGGGTAACCTTACCAAAGCCCAAAATGTACTCTATGACGCCTAAGGAGATGATAGAATTGAGGAAGTACATCGACACCAATTTGAAAAGAGGGTTTATTGAACCAGCAAAATCGAAAGTAGCGGCCCCAGTGCTCTTCAGAGAAAAGAAAGATGGGGGAGTTCGCCTCTGTGTGGACTTACGAGCTTTGAATGCGGTATGTGAAAAGAATACCTATCCCCTCCCTCTCATGAAAGATTTGTTGAACCATTTGGCTAAGGGCAAGATCTTCACCAAGCTGGATTTGAGAGAGGCGTATTACCGTATACGAATCCGGAAAGGGGATGAGTGGAAGACCGCTTTTAACACTCCCTTAGGCAGCTTCTAATATAAAGTCATGCCTTTCGGACTACAAGAAGCACCCGCAGTATTCATGCAGTACATAAATGAAGTGCTACATGACCACCTGTACCGCAGAGTACTCGTTTATTTAGATGACATCTTGATCTTCTCTGAGACCATGGAAGAACATGTGAAACTGGTACGGCAAGTCCTGAAAAAACTTCTAGCTGCCAAACTATACGCAAAATTGTCAAAGTGTGAATTCCACAAGACCTCGCTAGTTTACCTGGGGTATCGCATCTCCAATGAAGGAGTAGAAATGGATCCAGGAAAAGTGAAAGCGGTGTTAGATTGGAAACCTCCAAGCACTCGCAAACAATTACAAAGCTTCCTTGGATTTGCAAACTTTTATAGGCAGTTTATTCCAACATTTGCTGAAATTGCCCTACCATTGACTGAACTATTAAAAACGGGGCCTTCCCCTACTAAACCAAAAGCAAACCAACCATTAAAATGGACAATGGACTGTCAAAAGGCTTTTCAGAATTTAAAATGGTTCTTTGCCCAAGAACCCATATTGCAACACCCCGATCCAGAGCGACCTTTCATAATCCAAACGGATGCCAGTGATGTCGCGATAGCCGCGGTGCTACTGCAAAAGAATAAAGAAGGCCACCTCTTACCATGCGCTTACATCTCCAAGAAACTCACCACTACTGAAAGAAGGTGGCCCATTTGGGAGAAGGAGGCATTCGCGATCAGGTGGAGCATGCTCACCTGGAGACATCTGGAAGGGGGGGATATACCGTTCGAGGTATGGACTGATCATAAAAACCTCGAAACTCTCCTTGCCCATCGAAAGTTATCCCCCAAACAAGTTCGTTGGGCCCAATATTTCAAAAGGTTAAAATTTGAAATTAAACACATCCCCGCAGGGAAGAACTTGTTAGCAGATGCACTGTCGAGAAAACCCCAGTTTGACAGTAAGAAGGAAGAAATTTTCCACCCCATCATATCTCCTTCTCACCAAAAGGCAGCTCAAGTCACCAGTCGAAGCCAAGATAAACTGAAAACCGAACTGAAAGCGGCCCTCCAGACAGACCCATGGTTCAACAACAACAAGGACATCCTAACGATTAATGATGGCGTAGCCTGGAAGGGATCCAAACTGTATGTCCCTGCACAGATGAGATTGCAAGTGCTACAGCGGAGTCATGATGCGAAACTAGGAGGTCATTTCAGATTCCTGAAAACTCTCCACCTCGCTAGACGTCAATTTTGGTGGCCAAAGATGAGGTCGGAGGTGGAAGATTATGTAAAAAGCTGTGCTACTTGTGCAACAATGAAAACCCGTCCGAGAAAGCCCCCTGGACTATTACAACAAGTGGCCAACCCTAGCCGACCATGGGAAGAGATAGCAATGGACTTCATCGTCGAGCTTCCAGATAGCAGTGGTAATAAAGTAATCTGGACAGTTATTGTTTTGTTTTCCAAGCAAGCACACTTTATCGCTTGTTCAGGCCTACCATCCGCAAAGAAATTAGCGAAAATGTTTGTGAAACACATTTATCGCCTACATGGGGTACCAAAAAGGATCATTTCAGATTGCGGAGTTCAATTCACTGCCAAGTTCTGGAGAGAATTCCTAAAATCGATCGGGTCCACGCAGCATTTCATCCCAGCACAAATGGGGCAGCAGAGAGGGCCAATGCGATGGTGGAACAGTACATCCGGTGTTATGTGGACTATCAGCAAGACAATTGGTCGGACTTGCTACCCTTCGCCGAAGTAGCATATAATAATGCGGTCCACAGCAGTACCGGATTAACTCCTTTCCAGATTACAAGTGGCATGGAATTCGTTCCCATGCCTGAACTACCTAAAGAACCTCCCTCCTCCATGTCCCTCAATGAATGGCTGGAGGCACTAAAGAAGGGATGGGAGAATACAAAAAAGGTGCTAACAGTTGCGGCAGAAGCCTACAAGAAGCAAGCTGATAAACATCGTTCCCTACAACCCCCGTTTCAAGTGGGGGACAAAGTTTTTGTGTCTACTAAATACATAAGATTAAAGATGCCTAGTAAGAAATTAGGTCCAAAATTTCTAGGTCCTTTCCCAATAGAAAAGATAATTAACCCAGTGACAGTTCGACTCAGCCTACCCAGACTCTTAGGGAAAATTTACCCGGTATTCCATTGTAGCTTATTGAAGCCGGTAAGGGGGTCTAGCATAAGACCATCCACCCAAACTCCACCTCCTCCCGTAGTGGTAGAAGGGGAATCATATTATGAGGTGAAAAAAATATTAGATTCCAGGCTGTATAGAGGTCGCTTTTAATATTTAGTGCATTGGAAGGGATACCCTTTGTCTGAAGCTATGTGGGTGAAAAGTTGGGATCTGAAAGCAGATAAATTAGTGAAACAATTCCATGAGAAGTTCCCTGATAAGCCAAAGGGTCCCCCTGGGGGAGGAAGAGGTGGTTAAATTTTAATATGTTAACTTTTATGTTATTCTCTTTTCAGGAAACGTTTTTCTCCTGAGGGGAGGCCGCCTGTCAGGCCTGTAGTTCTGTTCCTTTTAGGATCTTTGGCCTGCCACACTTTTTATTAATTTCTTATGCTGTTTCATTAGTGTAGTAGTTGAGAGGGGGGAATAGAAAGAAGTAGGATTGTGGAATGTATTGTTATGGTTCTTCTTAGAAGCTCAAGGTCGTCTTTTGTCTCCGTACCTCGACACCTGACCGGAAGCAGAGGGGTGTACATGCCAGCGTGGAAGATGAAGATTGGACCATGTGATGAATTATGGGGTGTGGGGATAGATAATGAACTTTCAACTGAGTGAACCCACAGGATGTACATTAGAGTTGAAATTTCACAGCATAATGCCAACATGTCTGTCTTATTAAATTGGAGTTTTAAGGATAACTTTGCCTGGGACAATGATTTAATTCTGCATGATATTTGGAACGCTGACAGAGACACCTTTTGGAAGGAGCCCAGAAACCATTCAAAATCTGGACTGACCATAAGAATCTGGATGCTCTCAGAACCCCACGAAAACTATCACCCAAACAAGTCCGATGGGCTCAATATTTCAACCGCTTCAACTTCGTACTAAAGCACATTCCACGGCAGAGGAACTGACGCCCTCTCCCACATGCCCCAGTACAAATGCTAACGGGAGCAGGTGGTGGACGCCATCATTCCCTCTACCCAAATAGCTGCCCAGGTAACCACCAGACGACAACACCGTGACCAGCATGACCAACCAGCAGGTGACCTAACCACGAGACTCAAAACTGAACTGCTAGCAGACCCTTGGTTCCAAAACAACCAACACATCTTGACAAAAAGAGATGATCTTGCATGGAAGGGGATGAAACTCTACATCCTAGAATCCCTACACACTGTAATTCTCCAGAGGAGCCACGACGCCAAACTGGCAGGCCATTTTGGATTCCTAAAGATGTTACACTTAGCCCGGAGGCAGTTCTGGTGGCCCAAAATAAAGAAAGACGTGGACAGTATGTGAAAAGTTGCACCATCTGCAACACAATGAAGAGGCGACCAGGAAAAAACCCCGGATTGCTGCAGCCAGTTGCAGAGCCAATGAGGCCGTGGGAGGAGATCGCAATGGACTTTATTGTAGAGTTGCCAAGAAGTGGGGGAAACATGGTGGACTGTAATAAACCTGTTCTCCAAACAGGCACACTTCATACCCTGCAGCAGACTACCCTCAGCTCACAAGCTGGCTAAACTGTTCCTGAAGCACATCTACCGCCCGCATGGAGTACCTTGAAGAATTATCTCAGACAGAGGGCTCCAGTTCATGGCCAAGTTCTGGAGGGAGTTCCTGCGGTCCATTGGGTCATCTCAGGGCCTTAGCTTGGCTTTTCACCCGAGCACCAATGGAGGGGCAGAGAGACTGAACGCTATGGTAGAGACGTATCCGAGGTGCTATGTAAACTATCAACAGTCCAATTGGGTAGACCTTCTGCCTTTCACTGAGGTTGCATACAATAATTTTGTTCACAGTAGCACAGGACTAACACAGTTCAAAGTAGTGAGCGGCATGGACTTTGTCCCAATGCCTGAGTATCCAAGGGATCTCCCTTCCTCAGTCAGCTTGACTGACTGGATATCAATGGTAAAAGCAACCTGGGAGAATGTGAAAAAAGTGCTAGCTAAAGCAGCACAAACATATAAGAAACAGGCAGATAAACCCCGAGCTCCGCAATGACCATTCTTGGTGGGAGAGAAGATTTACCTCTCCACGAAATATTTGAGGTTAAGATTCCCTAGCAAGAAACTGAGACCAAAGTTTGTGGGACCATTCCCCATAGTAAAGATCATCAACCCAGTCTCAGTGCAACTGAAACTGCCCCGACTGCTAGGGAAGATACACCCAGTATTCTATAATAGCCTCTTAAAACCTGTGGTCGGATCCACTCTGAGACCACTGCGCCGGTAGCCCCCAGGCCCTGTGGTCATAGGGGGCCAAACCCATTATGAGGTGCAACACATCCTTGATTCAAGGTGGCACAGGAGGCAACTCCAGTACTTAATCAACTGGAAGGGCTACCCTTTGTCAGAGGCATGTTGGGTAAAGAGTAGAAATATCTAGGCTGACCGCCTTATAGAGAGATTCCATGAAAAAATCCAAACAAGCCTGGGGGGAGGACATAGCCTTGAATCCTATACTGGTACTCAAATTGTTTTTGCTTGCACAGATTGCCTTTGAAAAGTGAGGGGAGCTGGATGTCAACTGTGTTGACATTCCATGCGTACTGTCGGCAGAGCCGAATCTCAGATTACAGTAGCTGGGTTGAGATGGATGTAACTATTGGGTAATGTGATTTACACAGACTGAAGGGAGGAAAAGAACATGGGCAACGTTCAGAAGCAGATAAATAAAGCAAAAGAGATGGCTGCAAATAAGAAATGCCTAATAAAGAATGCCTAATGAAGCTGTTAATAAATCACTGCTTTTTGTATTACAATATTGGGTCACTTATTATGAATCAGGCATCGTTAGGAAATTTTACAGGGAGCTTGTAAAGCAGTGGTTTGTGATTTACCTTTTTAACATGATAATTACATTGAGTTGTGAATTGAGTGACTGTGACAATAGAAGGACAACTAATCATGGGTCAAAATCTATGTAACATGGACATATATAGAACCTTTAAGATGATGAACAAAGTGAGATGCTTACTCCTTGTTATTTTATATAATACATTAAGGGAAGTGCAATGAACACTGAACAGTGAAGATTGTCATCTAGAGATAACTAAGGGTAATCTAATTCAAGGTATAGAAAAATGGAGAGAGAATATGAAATATACCTACAATGAGAAACTATTGTGATAAAAAGACAGAATCACAAATTGGGGGCATGTAAGGATGTATAATTATATAAAGATAATGATGAGAATAGCTGGGAATTGTAACCAGGTCTACAGTTCGACCAAAATTAGTTTGGAGTGGGTGGGTTTAAAAGCATAATGATATGTATACTTTTCTGTTATATCACTTTTTTTTACTAAAAAAGAGGAGAAAAATTAAATATGCATATTGAAAAAGAATTATAAATACCATCAACGTAAAAGGGAGCTTGCTCAGGAAGTGAAATACACCAAGTAAATGAGATGAAGAGTGGGAAATAGAGGAGAAAGGGAAGGGAAAAAGAGAGGGATAGGAGAGAGGGCAAAAGGGGGGAGGAGAGAAATGAGTGGTAAGGGGAGAGCGGAGAAGGAGAGAGGAAGGGGAAGTGGAGAAGGACAGAGGGAAGAAAGGAGGTAGGGAGGAGAGAGGGAGGGAGAAGAAAGTGATGGATAAAGTACAAATATGGTGTATGGAGAGCAGAAGAGCCAATAATTGGTTTTTGGGAGTTGTTGGTAAGATGAATTGATGTAAACATTTAACAATACAATATAGCGTTGGTTATGTAATAGTATACATGTGGTTATGTTATGAAAATGGAAAAATAAAAAACTTTAATCAGAAAGAAAAACTCGGACTCCATTGAAGTAGAGAAGAGGTACTTTTACTGAGTTTGAAATGATAGTGGCGAAAGAAAAGCAAGATATGAGCCAAAAAAAAGTTACATATTGAAAGTTTCCCCAAATCAAGCAAGCATCAAAGGATAAACCCATGCTGGAGATCTGGCTGACATTTGGAACTCCATTGTCCATTTGAATGTTGGCTTGGCTTCAGTTTTCCCTGTCAGTGGTTGGTAGCACTATTGGTGCGAATGATGGGATGAATTGCTGATAGAAATGGGAAAATCCCAGGCAAATTCCAGCTTTGAAGCTGTTTTCTGGTAAGTGATATTCCTCATTTTAATACTGCTCGCAGTTTTTCGGGGTCCATCTCCATCTCCTCGTGGGAAATGCAGTAACCCAAATAGTCGATCTCGTTTTTGTGAAACTCACATTTGGTTAGTTTTATGTATAACTGAATGGCAGAGTTTTACCACTCTAATCAGTTTCACATGTTCCTCCATAGTTTCAGTGTAAATCAAAATATTGAGATAAACTAGGACCCCTTTATATAATTGTTCATGTGGGACTTTGTTAATTAATTGCATAAAGACTGCAGGCAGCCTTAGAGCCGGAAGGGCAGCACTCAGAACTGAAAACACCCTAAGGAGCAATTGATGGCTGTTTTCCACTCATCTCCTTCTTTAATGCATACCCGGTAACATGCTTACCTTAGATATCATTTGGTGAAGATGTTCTCCTTGGCTAGGTGGGAGAGCATGTCCTTCATCAGTGGCAGTCGGTAGATGTTTTAAATGCAAATTGCATTTAGCCCACAGCAATCTAGACATAGACAAAGGGACCCACCCTTTTTCTCCTGAAAAAAAGTATAGGTGTTGCCATAAATGACTTTGCTTGTTGAATGTGTGGAGGCATCCCCTGCTACTGAGCCGTCCAGTTGGCAGAATGCTACATGGACCCTGAGTTCCCTGAGACACATCCTCAGTTTTTCTACTATGCTAGGACTGGCTATAGTCAATCAACCTCTTTGACTATGAACATCATTCTTTAGGTATACCTCATGGGGCATTGGGCACATCCACAATATCTGATTTTATGGGATGAACAGAGACAAATGCAGAAAGATTGTCCTATAAATACAAGGCCCAAATCTATGTGAGATTTTATAGATAACAACTGGATTAAACAGCAAAATAAACTTCTGGGACATTTTTTTACCAAGAGTATAACTTTACTGAAAATTCCATATTAGTACAGAAGTAAAAAAAAAAGCCAGTTCTAACTATTTTTTTCTTGGAAAACAGCATAGAAAAACCTTCCCTTTTTCCCCTGGATCTCCCATTGTCCCTCAATCATTTGCACTCTCTTTGTTTTGGGAACAATTTGTCTGCTTCGGATATTCTCAGCTGGTAACCTTGGGGTGCTGGGTCCTTCTCAGGCTTCCAATTGGCACACTTGCTTTCCACATTTCCCTCCCAAGCCTCCCTTACATTCCAATATATTCCCTCCCCCTTCCCATTACTGTTGTCTGGTTGCGAGAGGAGCTATGTAGCGAGTCAACCATGACAAGTATGCTTGTGACACACCTCCATTCTGTGACCTGCATTGATTACTAGTGTGCTTATGAATAATCAGTGCAGCTGACAGAATTGAGATGTGTTATAAGCATACTGTGATGCACCTCAAACTGTTTTTGCAGTCATACCCTTGGATCAATTATATATTCTCAGTAGTCTTCAAGAGCAGCAGAAATAATTGCAACAGGTAATTGTTCTCTTGGATGGTTAGGGTAGCCATCTTCACTGACATAAACATAGCAAAGGTAATTGCTCTGATGCACCATTCTTTCTTGTTGTCTTGCAGTGGACTCTCAAGACAACTTGTTGGAAATCACTTACCCATCAGGTGCCCTGCCTCTTCTGTGTGATCCCACTACCCCTATGCCTGAGGACACTCACCTTCTTCAGCCTGACAACAGCTTCTCCAATGTTTCCAGTTCTCTGGGCAGCCCTTTAGGTAGGAGTGACTATTTGGTGAAGTTGGAATGCTTCCATTTCCTTCCTAGTATGGACCCTCCTTTGGGCAGCCTGGAGCTCATCAAATTTCATGAGTCTGGTATTGCCTCTGAGTATGAATCCAACATGGATGAGAGCGAGGAGTGGGACTCATGGGCCCAAAAGGAGCCACGTCACCTGCTTAACGTCCTGAACAAACAGGGGCTGGGAGATAGCCTGGAAGATGAGGTTGCCCTTTGAAAGGAAAAGGAAGTATTATAGGTCTGATGATATCTAAAATGATGTTTACATTTCCTTTTAAAAGGTCTCAACAAGCATGTCTATTTCTGTTCTCTCTTCTGAGTACAGATTTTTCCTGTGAAAGAGTGGATTTTTGGAGGAATTATGGTTCCTGGTCCATACTGTTAGGCCACTTGAAAAACTCCTCTTTTTCTACTGACAGAACAGGTATTACCTCAGATGTCTCACATCTCTGATCTTCCATCAATTTAGAACATTGGAATCTCAAAAATTGGGCTTTCTTTTAGAAAATCATTTTTTAGAGTAAAAGGCTAGTATTGAAAGTGCATGAATAAAAACCCAAAGCCAGCAATGGGAGTGAAGAAGATACTAGAGGCCTGGAGGCATGTCTTTAGTGTACAATATTTTCCTTTGCCTCTCCCTATAAATGTGGGAAATAGAATGAATTATGCAAGTCAAATAATGTATTTCATTTGCCCGATTTTCAAAATGCCATTAGGAAAGAGAACATGTTGTATACAATGTGTTTGACTTTGGTACAGAATTGCCTTGTTCGTATTGTGCTGCCTTCTGTGGGTAAAATATGTAGAGTCCTGTTCTTAGCCAAAACTTTTCAACTTTCTGCCTTTTCTGTTTAAGCCTCCCTATTTAATCTTCAGTCAGGACTGGTAACCGCCTCATGTCTATAAAATTTAAAGAAAATGATTCAGCTTTAATCAAATTACATGTGGATAAATTGTTCAACCTGACATCCATATCCTTTTGGAATTTGAACATGGTCATTCATGAGTACATTTAAAAAAGGCACCCACAATTTCAAAAGAATAGCTATAGTATTTTTTCTTTGGAGTAGAAAGTTCTTGTCAAATCAATTTCTCCATCATCCATCTCAAACAAATGCACACTATGTGGCTAGCCTGACACCTCAATAAACCATCTCGTGGGAGTGGTTTATTTGGTTCCAATTTAACTTGTGTAAACATATCTACTGTCTTTCATTTGGTTGCCCTCTGCAATGTATGAACCCAGTTGTATCTTTGATGCAACAAGGTTTAGCACAGCCAATCACCTATGTCTGCTCCACATGATAGATTGTCACATATAACTGGATGCTGATTATCTAGTAAAGACTCTGCTCTCATAATTGTGTGGCTGATATGTCATTTGCATATAGCCCAAATACACAAGAGGCCTTTGTGCCTGCAGTGGATGTGGAAAAGGGTTAAATTGACATGTGAAGTTCCTTTCTAGCTTGTATTTTAATTCAAATGATAAATAATGTTCTTTAGTGCTTGTTTTATGTTATGGCAGTGTGATACATTTACATGGATCTGTCCTTTGAAATGTACCCAAATTAACTTCTTAATCATTAGCAGTTAAAATATTTTCTGCTCGATATTGTGATTGCTGCTTGGGAATTAAGACCGCAGAGCTTGAAGTCTGTGATGTCCAGAGCTGAAGAAGCTTCTTGGATGAGAAGCAAAATGTCTTCAAAGAAAAAAACAGAGTCCAGTTGCCTGCTGAAAAAGCACTTTTGGAACACTGTAGAGCTTGCTTTTGTTCAGAAATAATTTCTGCAAAATGGATCACTAGATTTTTAGTTTTGATTGTAGTTACTAAGGAATATAGTAGTTAGGTAAAGCTGTAGAAGAGTTAGGCAATGTCAGATGACAGGAAAAGGGCTGATGTGGTTCCAATCTACAAAAGGGGGGGGGGGAGTGGATCCAATAAACTACAGATGAATGAGCCTGATATAAATAGCTGGGAAAATTCTGGAAAAGATAACCAAGCACTGCATTTGTAAGCATCTAGAAACAAGCAAAGCTATTACTAGAAGTCAACATGGGTTTGTCACAAACAGATAGTTTACTTCGAATTCAGTAAGGCATTTGACAAAGTAGACCACAGCCTACTTCTTAGTAAACTAAAACAATCTGGGATAGACTGCATCACCACCAGCTGGATACATACCTGCACTCAATGTCTAGTCCTCATTGGAACTACATCTAAATGGAGGGAAGCACGCAGTGGGGAATCTCAGGATTCTGCCCTAGGCCCAGTGTTCTTCAACAACTTCATAAATGATTTAGAAGGAGAACTCATAGAATTTGCAAATGACATCAAGCTGTGGCAAATAGCTAACACTTTAAGAAGATAGACTCAAAATTCAGAAGGATCTTGACATACTTGAAAGCTAAATCCTACCCAACAAAATGCAATTCAGTGGTGAGAAAAATAATATACATAGGCAAGAAAAAACAAATGCACAAGTATAAAGTAGATTGTACCTGTCTCAACAGCAGTAACCGTAAGAATGAGCTAGGTGTCCTAGTAGAGCCCCGTTTAAATATGAGCCAACGATATGCTACAACTGCCAAAAAAAGCTAATGCAATCCTAGGTTATCTATCCTAGAGGGATAGTTTCAAGATCACATAAACTGTTAGTACCACTTTATACAGCACTGATAAGATCACACTTGGAATACTGTCTCTAGTTCTGTTCAGCATAATGCAAAAATGATGTTGAGACCCTAAAAGAGTGCAGAGAAGAGTAACAAAGATGGTTAGGGATTTGGAGGCTAAAACATATGAGAATTAGAATTAAAGAATAGAATAGAATAGAATAGAAGAATAGAATAGAATAGAATAGAATAACAAAGTTGGAAGAGACCTTGGAGGTTTTCAAATCCAAATCTCTGCCAAGACAGGAAATCCTATACCATTTCAGACAAATGGTTGTTCAATCTCTTCTTAAAAACTTCCAGTATTGGGGCATTCACAACTTCTGGAGGCAAGTTGTTCCACCGATTAATTGTTCTAACTCTCAGGAAATATCTCCTTAGTTCTAGGTTGCTTCTCTCCTTGATTAGTTTCCATCCATTGCTACTTGTCTTGCCCTCAGGTACTTTGAATAATGGATTGACCACTTCAAGATCATTAAAGAGAGATCCAATCTAGAACTAAGGAGGAATTTCTTGACAATGAGAACAGTTAATCAGTGAAAAGGCTTACCTCTGGAAGTTGTGGGGACTCCATCACTGGAGGTTTTAAAGAAAGTGATTGGACAGTCATTTGTCCAGATTGTTATGGCATCTCCTGCTTGAGAAGAGTTGGACTAGAAGACCTCCAACCCTATTATTCTATGTTCTAAATTCTAAATTGTCACTGTGCAAAGAAAGTGGAAATTTAATTTGTACTGAATAGTGAGAAATATTCCAAATTATGCTCCTGTATATAATTATGATTGGTGGTCAGTGGTAGTGGTGGCCCTTTCTTCATTCCTACTTTTACCATTGGAAGTCCTCAAACTGAAATTGTGGTTCAATAGGGGTCCATGACAGAGAATCAAGTATATTTTCTTTTCATTTTTCTTTTTCAAAAATTCTCAAACAAATTCTGCTTTGCTTTCCTGTTTTCATTTGTCAGCTGTGTCATTTCATTCAAAAAACATCTCCTAAGATTAAGGAATTGTTACCTCCAGACTTTCTAATTGGAGTAGGATTAGCAGCAATAGGAGGTCAGAAGTAATACATATCTGAGCATTTTGTATGTTCCCAAAATCAGCAGTTGCTGGTTATAGGAGGTAGCCAAATGGACCTCAGGTGGCCTCAAACATTCAGCAGATGGCTGTTATGTTTTTCCATTAAACTAATTATAATATTATTTATATTTTTGATGAATTGAAATTACTGAGAACTCTTGAAGAGAATTATGGAGGAGGTTATGTGCAACATAGTTTTCTGAATATCTCCTGGAGCAGCCCTGAATTCTAATGAAATTGTAGGAAGTTTGAAAAGTGTGGTAGCTGACTGAGGGACAAGAATGGAAGCGTTCCTGGCTGTAAGGGCTTACACTAATGGCATTGGACATTGTCCTGCCTAACCTGAAATGGGTATTTGTGAAGAAAACTGAGGTGAAAATAAAGCCTTTCCTTTATGTTGCAGTGTGTGTGTGGTGGTGGTGGTGGGTGTTATCCTTCCTCCCTAAACTCCCCTTGCTTTCCTCTGAAGGTCTACTTTCAGAGATCCAGGCCATTCAGGTGAAAACCTAGGGTAATGGCCCAGGAATAAGGAGAATGCCCACATGTTCCTTTCCTGACTCTTCCTTTCTTGCTTGGTGTGTAACTTCAGCAAAGCTTCTTTGTTTTTCTAAATTAGTTCCCCATAAAGCCAAAAATGTACCCTGGTCTCCAAAAAACATTTAAATCACTATATCTCAAAGAAATATATCAAATCAAATCAGCTTCATTGTGGCATCACATGAATGGGAAGTAGAGAGAACATAGCCCATTCCTGCATTGCTAAAACAGGAGCAGATAAGCCATAAATCAAGGCCCATTCTTAATTCATCAGGTTTTCAGGAATGCAACTCAGGGAGAAAGTGCCTTCTGAATGAATTGGATGAGTGACTTATTTCCTCACCATTATCTTTTATCCTGCAAACCTAGTTGAAAGATAGAAAGAGAGCATTGTGGCCTCTGGTGTCTGACAACCATGATAAAAGTAGTGGGAGAGGAGGAAGGACTGTTCCCAACTCCTGTGGGCTACCCCTCAGGCCAGGTGCTATTGTGAAAAATTAATCTCAGGACTGTGCTAAGGACATAGGCAAGGCAAGGAAGTGAGTGGTCATAAGCAGGAAATAAATGTTGAGAAATGGAAAGAGTATATATAGATCCAACTGGCAAGAAAGCAAGTATGAGGATGTGGAGATGGAGATGGGACACTAAGAAGATGAGGCTGAAAGCAGCAAAAGCTAGAGCAATCAATGCGGCAGTAGCAATAGCATCCTCAGCAGTGGTATTCACAGATACATTAGATGAACATACAATTGTAAAAAGAACACCATCAGCTCTACTTAGCAGAGTCCATTTCTAGCAGGCTTCCATCCACCCACTTGGAAATCCAGAACTGAATCCCTAGGAGTCACTCAGGTTGTCAGTCTGATCTCCTAATATTAGTGTATTTTTATACTGCATGCATTTTATTCAGAAAGCCCCCTGGTATTTCTATATCTCTTGTGTTCTTTTGCTAGATCAGTGGTTATTATGGAATTACTTTCTCTGTAAGTGCACTTAAGCCCAGGGTTGTGATGTTAGCTTTTGGCTTTTGCTAAATAAATCTTCCTTATTTCTAAAGCAAAACTGTCGTTTCTGCTTTCTTTGCTTCCTTTACTTTCCCTGTTCTTTGCAAACATGCTTTTTTACATTTTGTGAATTGAATCACGAAAAGAGATGGGTGATTTGTTCAAGGTACCTAAAAAGCTGCAGCTAAGGCATCTTCTGCAGAGAAAAGCTGCATGGGAATCAATGGCTAATGTTGTTAATAGAGAGATGTCAGTAAGAAATATCAGACCTGTATCTCTCCTATAAAGCAACTTTCTTTCGCACAAAAAGTTTCCTACAGCAATCCCCTGCCCCAAGGCACTTACTAAGAGTGGCAGGTCAGATTTCACGAAATGATGGTAACATATCCATATGATCATTCTTGTCATGTTAGCCTGGAAATCCTCCTGGGAGGATTCAAACTGAGTGATTCCTTTGTTGTATCAAAGGCAAAAACTTCCCCATCCCTCTTTATCCAAGACTCAAGTATCCAGAAAAATATAGCGGCTCAAAGCTACTTATAATATTTTGGTAGACTAATTCCACTAGACTGTAACATCCTGAGTTAGTCTCAAATGCAGACAACATCTATGACCAAATTTGGGGTGGGAACTGATTTGTTCTGAAATGCTGATACATTCCCCCTATTCTATGAAAACCATTTAATGAATGTCACTATCATGGAAGATAATAAATATTTCTTTGTGAGAAAGCACATTCAACAAGATACAGAAGTAGAGCAGCAGAGAATGTATAAGCAACCAGAATAATGTGGTTGGACTAGTTGAATGTTAACATACAACATATGCCATATTTTAACAGGAACTGATATTTAGTGACATCATTTGGGGCCTGTTGACTTCCCATGACCGGAAGTATTCAGATTCTACCTCTTCCTTAATGGGGAAATATAAGAGAAATGATGGTGGCCAGTACTTTTGAAGTGATTCTGAGAAATGAGACTCTACAATGAAGTAACTTAAGATCTTTTCAGAATGAACTTAGCGAGCTTCTAAAGCTCTTGGTGGCTACATAGCAGTTATTCCTGTATAATGGAAGACAGAGGTTTCTGTGCTTAGGCACACAGTAAATCAGAAATTGAACGCTTTTCTGTTCATAAACAATATCAATTAAACATGCAGGAAAAGAGAGTGATGCTTTCTTTTACTTTTTCTAAGAAATCATTTGTAATTAATCATTTGTTCCATTCTTTCAAATGCTTAAATGTTGAGGGTTTTTTCTTGCAGTGTAAAAGAGAAATAGCACAGGAAGAAAATTACTCTGAAAATTCACTTGGAGTATTGATATATTTGTCATAAATTGCAGTGAACTCTCATGTTTTCAAAGCAAGTTGTCCTTTCTTCCTAGAAAGAAGTTAAATATACAAAGTGCTGTTAAAAGGATGAGAAATAAGGATCAAGCAGAAATACAAAAAATGTTTTAAGAGCTGTTATTATATCTACTTTTCAATTAACATAGGTTATGCTTCATATTTTCAGGCAATCATTTCAGAATAGGAACATTATAAAATTCTTACTAAATATTTGCATTTAGAATCTGAAGATATATGAAAATGTAGACAATGTTAATATATTCAAATACTGAGGTTATTCATAACCCTCCATCTTAACAAGGTATTTAAACAATCTTCTTTGATCATACATGGAATTACTTTTACTGCAGGTTTAAATGCTGAAAATCTTAGCCTATGTCAGTACAGAAGCCTTCTTCCATAATAGTTTCAAAAAAATTTACAGGATCAACTCTCAGTAATAGGCAAGCTGAACAGTATACAGGATGCTCCAAAATGAGCTAGTTATTTTGAATTGGTGCTTTCTACAGCAAACCTGTAAAGGAGTGGACAAGTATACTCAAGATTTTTAAATGTCTTGATTGGACCAAGTCCTGAAGTAGAAGCATAAGATTTTTTTTTCAAATGCATTATTAAACATACACTGTCTGCACTTTTTTAGTTTCTATTTTCCTGCAAAATAGTTCACCATCAATAGGTTTGCCACTTAACATGGGTCTTTTAAAATTTTGCAAAGTTCCAAAATGTATAGCTGGCAGTAAAGTTGGGTACATCGCATAGGGTGTTTAATCTTAATTGAAATTATGAATTATTAAACTTTTTAAAATGCCAGGCAATACTAATGTGGTACACAAGGTCACTATGTTTTGCATTTCCACTCTTAAAAACAGAAATGTAATGTGTTTAACTGTTTTCCTCTCACATCTCTTATGTAGTAATTCCCTTCAAAATTTGTGCAAAATGGAGAAGAAATCAAAGACATTGCTAGCCTAAACAACTTAACAAATGCACCTTTGCTTCTCTCAAGACATCCATCTCTTGTTTCCTGTGCTATGTGCTGGAAAATGTGCTATGCAGTCTCTTCCAGTGGTTGAATGCAACATTTATCTGCTGAAATTAGAATTTGGGCTTCTGACTCAGTCTGCTAGGCTGGGGGAGGAGGAACAGAGCTTGTGGGATGTTTCCTGAAAGTGAATGAGTGCATAGAAGAAAAATGAGGGAGTTTTAACTGAATCTGTTGAGGGATTTGTAAATTTGGTCCTCATATTTGAAACTACATAAATTACAACCTTTTAAAAGGAAAAATTAAATATATAGTCTTAGTTATTCTGCTGACATAGTCTTTTTCTTTCTTTCAGATTTTCTCATTTTCAAGCACTGGCTATGTTCACACACTATATTAAACCATAAACTAACCATATAGGCTAAACTAATGAAACATTCTAAGTTACAAAACAAAATAAAACAAGGATAACGTTCTGTACAAATTCAACCATTTATTGACCCAGAGAAATATTTGTGGGAATACTATCTCTGGTCTGAGACAGTCTGAGACCAGAGACAGTATTCCCTTTTGTTTAGGTTCCTGAAATATACTCTCAGCCCATTTCTCAGTTTGCAATTTTGTTTATTCCTTGCAGTTTGGGCATTTCTCCAATCCCATCTACTAGTAGGACCTGCATTGCAAACTACCAATGATCTGAATCAGCTTTCGCAGGAAAAAGAGCTTATCTCTTTTATCTCAAGGTGTTTTATCTCAAGGTGACCTTTTGGTAATGTCTAGCCTGACTGTGGTGAATTAGGGGTGATATGATAACTTGTTCGAGTACTTAAACAGTTACAGAGATGAGGGGTTGACTTATTCTTCAAAGCCCTTGAGGTCAGGAACAAAAACTTGTTGGGTGGAAGCTTGTTAAAGAGAAATCCAACCTGGAACATAGGAGAAACTTCCTGTCAATAAGGATGATTAATCAATGGAACAACTTACCTTGTGGATGTTCCATCATTGGAGATTTTCAAGAAAAGATTTGACAGTCATTTTTCCAGGATGCAATTGGGCAGGGAGTCCTCCAAGTTCCCTTCTAGCCATATGATTCCATGATTCCATAAATCTAGAGGGAGCTATTTCAGTGACCAGCAAGACATCTGCCAACTTTGTATCTGAGGATAACATGAATAATGCTTTCAATGAAAGCAAGATTGAAGAAAATTGAAAATAAAAACAATAGGATCAGGCTTAGAGGAATGTTAATAAGCTCTTTGTGTAGAAATTCAAGATTTTGAGAACAAACACCTGTTCGATTGCATCTGAGTAGGAATATAAACAGAGAACAGCAAAATTGGTCTTTTGGAGATTACACAGACACCTTTGTATGCCACATTTTGCAAATTATTCAGCCAACTGGAAAACATGGATGGTTCTTTTCTAATAAATACCTTTCAGATGAATGAGCTTTAATAATAAGTGATTTCAAATATTCTGAGATAAGCTGAAACTTTAATTCTATAAAAAATAGATCATCAAATAATGCTTCAGATTGTCATTGAAATTTTATCAATTAGAATGTAAAAATGGTAATAAAAATTCTCTACACACACACACACACACACACACACACACACACACACACACACACAAACAAGGAGACTTATTGTCCTAACTTAATTTTATAAGAAGAAATGTGTTGAATAAGAGAGGCAATAGAATGTAGTAGGCTGAATTCCCAGGAGGGAGAGGGTGTATTTCAGAGGAATAAGCAACAGCTCATACGAGATATTTTGTGT
Source organism: Natrix helvetica (assembly GCF_964273705.1). Lineage (NCBI taxonomy): Eukaryota > Metazoa > Chordata > Lepidosauria > Squamata > Natricidae > Natrix > Natrix helvetica. The sequence goes on along the minus strand of NC_138549.1, from coordinate 59,251,988 downwards.
GAAAGAACGAGTGAAGACAGCCCCTCCCTAATCTCAGAGAATATAGTAGATGCAGATAAAATGCTCCATTTTGGCAAAATGCTATCTATAGGAGTGGAACAATGAAGAAATCAGCTTGAAAAATCATTTGACCATCTTCGTTTTTTGGCGTGCCTGACAAGCGTCAATTGAAGAAATTGGAGAATGTAAGCATGTTTAGTGTGGAATCTAACAACTCAGTCTAATCTGCCATGTAGTTTGAAGTGTAGGAAGGTCACATGGTGGAGTGTTAGCTTCCCAAAAGAGATATATTGAAAAGGTAAGCAACCTGAGCCATGACAGCAGTAGGAGAAGGGTGTGGGACCCAGTGGGGTGGGAAGTAGGCCCAAGAAGGGTAGGAGTAGGAAATGGAGCATAGGTTGCTTCAGAGGGTGGGAGAGACCTGGGACAGACCACATGTGAGCTGGGGATGTGCTGCAATGCAGGCCCCATCCCTGAGACAGCACAGGCTTAACTGAAAGGGGGAGAGTTCTGATTGAGATGGTTAAGCAAAGTAATTACGTGCATGCCTTTCTTTCTTTCTTTTTATAGTAATCTTTATTGGTTATACATTTTCTTTTTAATAAGACATACAAATACAGCTTTAAACATACAAACCCTCCCCTCCTTCCCCCCTGACAGTCATTCACAGCCCAACATTCTTTTCTTCCTCATTGTTTAGTTTCTAACCAGCATCTCTTGTTACAAAGTTCAGGGATCCATTACAATACCCACGTTCACTTTTAATTCCCATTGTTAACAGCTGCTATTTAACTTTTCCAGTTTTAAGTCCCTGCTGTTCTCTTTGTCGCCCACATATACCATAAGTTCCAGCTAAGATAATGTTCCGTTTCTCCTTTGTCTCTCAGCCAACCCGTCATTCTGTCCATTTCTGCACATTCATAAATCTTTTTAATTATAACATCTTCCGATGTTATGGTAGTAGATTTCCAAAATTGCGCATAGGTTACTCTTGCGACCACAATTATATGTAGGCTCAAATGCCATATAGATTTACTCATGTTTTCTGGTTTTATGCTTAGTAAAAAAAGTCTCGAGTTTCTATTCCACACTTGCCCGGGTAACCTCTCTTAGCCAGTTTTGAATCTTTCTCCAGTATTACGTGGCCTCAATACAGGACTACCAAACGTGGTAGAATGTGCCATCCCTTCTTCCACATTTCCAGCACAGTGGGGATAACCCAGGAAACATTTTGGCTAACCTCGTTGGGGGAAAATGCCATCTAAAAGCCATCTTATATATATTTTCTTTAAACACTGTAGATATCATGAGTTTAATAGTCTTACTCCATAGATCCCACCATTTACCCATTTCAATCTCATGGCCAAAATTTCTCTCCCATGCTAATAAAGGGCCTTTATCCATCTCTTCTTTAACACCTTGACAGGTCAAAAATTGATAGATCTTCAACAACAATTTATTATCTCCGCCGAACAAAATCTTATCCAGCTCCTGAGGATTTGTGTAGATTCCAAACCGTTCCTTATCATTTTTAAGCCTATTTCTAATCTGTAAATATTCCCACCATTCCAGATTCCTACCCTGCTGCTCTAATTCCACCTTTGTTTTCATGTTGTCATCTTCTGTCATAATGTCTTTATATATTATGTTTCTTGTCCAGTTAAATACACTGGGATGCGTTAAGGCCTCCAACGGTGCCAACCAGCACGGAACCTTAAGATAATACTTTTTCCTCACCTTTTCCCATACCCCCATCAAAATCTTCTGAATATAATGTCCCATAAAATACCCATGGGGGGTATCTTTTTCTTGCCAGAGGGAGGGATGTCATGTCTCGTGGGTGCCTTTCTTAATGACCATCTCAACTTGCAACAATAATGGGTAGACTTCATTCCATGAGAAATTGAGGACTACCTATAAGTCTTCATGGTATAGTATACTAACGTCAGTGATCTTCGCTTACAACTCTGGTTAGCAATTTAAAAGTTGCTGGTGAGCAGGCAATTGGCCTGTAGTTGCCTGGTGCTACTCATATTGCTGAGTCTTCCATTATCACATAGATTTTACCAGATATTAACCAATGTTCAATTTCACCTCCTTGCAGTTTGTTGACTTCTATGGGAGTTCTGGCTGCAATCATTAGTGAATCATCTGCAGTTGTTAAGTGCAATGCCATGAGACCACCACTTGCAACTTCTTGCTTGCTTTTCCAATGACTTTGCTTATTGGAAGCTAGCTGTGAAGATCAAAAATGGTAATCATGTGACTGTGGGACACTGCAACCATCGTAAAGGTGCCAGAAATATGAATGGAAAATTTTGCTTCTCCTAATTTCTATTTCTTAAGAACCAAAACACAGATCTTTCTACCTTGAATTTTCAGTTTTGAGCTTTTCCAGTCAATACAAAGAATAGTGTTTCAGTGAACCATTGCAAAAAAACCAACTTTTTTTCTTTATTCCCTCAGATATAGTCTATTTCTCTACAGATCATTTGACAAACAAATCTCAAATTCCTTTACTGCCTCAAAGCTATCCCTGAAGATGCATTGATTATAAATAAAATATGACCATTAATGGTGATCAATTAATTTGTTACTACTTTTATGTTAATTTGCTTACTTATTTCTATATGGCAGAAAATTCCTAAATCAAGATGAAAGAAAGACAGATACATGAATTTAGCTGCTGCAGAGGACCAGATCTATGGAATACAGTTCCCTCTTTGCCTCCACCAGATTTTTCTCTTTTGTCTTAGGATAAATTGGATCAGTGTTATGATGGATTAAAGATATTTAAAAATATTCACTAAAGTTGGGTTTTCTAAATAGCAGGAAAATAAATTAAGAACTAGGGGAGGAGCAAGAAAAAAATGTTACAGGCCTTGCACAAAGTCCATCTTTTGTTTGTAAATATTAAAGTTGCTTTTAATTTAACACAGCAGATCAACAAGAAAAAGAAAGAGAGATTTTTCCACATTTTTACAACAGGTACCAACCTGAATTCCATTACTGCTTCCATTGTTTTCTTGGATATCTCTGCCTGGCACTACTCCTATTCACAGATAAATTCTCTTTCTTTTTTAGTTGACAAAAGTATGTTTGAGAATTCAAACACTACCCTGGAAGCAAAGTTGCCCATTGTCAAATCTGCCTTCCAATCCTCCACTTGTACAAATCTGCGAGTTCAGCCAGAGTGGAAAACTGGCAGCCAACATCTAAAAAACCTCAGCATGACTGTTGGTGCAAAAGTCAGTGATTTTCTGCGCAGGAAAGAGTCCACCAACCACAGCATCTTTGGGGTAACAGAAGTCAATGAACGTGCTGAGGCAGCCCTCTGTTGTGGACAAGGCACATTGCTGGGAGGTCAGCACCAGGCAAATAGGTAAGTGGCTCAATGAGGTTTGTTAGCAGTTATTTTTTCATCTTTCCCAGATCTGGGGTATATCAACAAGGGCAAAAAAATTTTAAAGCAATCATTTATTCCTGATTCTCTGCCACTAACTAATCAAACCCTAGTCTTACCTTTGCTAAGGAAAGAACTAGAGGAGAAGATCCAGTTAAATGATTCCATTTACATTTCACTACTTCGAGAAGTTAAAAATTAAAGAGATATTGCTATAGGCCAAGCCAGAGGACTTGAAAAGCAAATAACTTTTTTATAACAAATGCAAAGCAGAGGGGGAATTCTGACTAATGAAATATTCAAGAGCATATCTTTGAACCTAAATTTCTTCCCCTCCTGAAAAGATTTCTGCCAGTTGGGCGTGGCCAGCGCGTGACTCATCTGGAATTTGGAGAGGAACCTGAGGCAGAGAAAAGGATAGGATAGGGGAGGCTTCTGTGGGTCAAGCCTGAGGGAGAGAAGGGGATGGGATAGGGGAGGCTTCTGTGGGGCAAGACTGAGAGAGAGAAGGGGATGGGATAGGGGAGGCTTCTGTGGGGCAAGCCTGAGGGAGAGAAGGGGATGGGATAGGGGAGGCTTCTGTGGGGCAAGCCTGAGGGAGAGAAGGGGATGGGATAGGGCAGGCCTCTCTTTTTTTTATAAAGAGTTTATTATTTTTCAGTTACAAAAATAAACATTCCATCTTTCCTTATGCAGTGTGTTGTCTGGGTACAAACATATCTGTGCAACATCGTTCCTCATTTACCACATCTTTCACATTCATATTAATATTATTTCCTAAGTTTAGTATTGTAATATATTAAGCATTTAAACATGATAAAACTCATCTTTTCTTCTTAATATCTTCTAGTAATCATATCATATTAACATATTAATCATTATTCTCATCATACACATACTAAGTTTTCATTTTATTTATATCTCTATCTAAATATATTGTCTACTTATTTTTTAGCCTTCATTTTCAAATGCGTTTTTTATTCTCAAACCATTGGTAAAATACTTCTGAAATCTTATAATATTCAGCTTGCTCTTTCTCCTTAAAGCTAATGTTAAACTGTTTATTTCTGCACATTCTAATATTTTCCTTATCACCTTCTCATCAATAGGAATCTCTATACTTTTCCAATGTTGTGCAAATACAATTCTAACTGCGGTTAATACATGAACTCATCTGGTCTGCTGGCAGGGAGTTTGGAGAGGAGCCTGAGGCAGAAAAAGGGATAGGATAGGGGAGGCTTCGGTGGGGCAAGCCTGGGGGAGAGAAGGGGATGGGATAGGGGAGAATTATGTGTGGCAAGCATGAGGGAGAGAAGGGGATAGGAGAGTGGAGGCTTCTGTGGGGCAAGCCTGAGGGAGAGAGGGGGATAGGATAGGGGAGGATTCTGTGGGGCAAGCCTGAGGGAGAGAAGGCAGATAGGATAGGAGAGGTTTCTGTGGGGCAAGGCTGAGGGAGTGAAGGGGATAGGAGAGGATTTTGTGCGGCAAGGCTGAGGGAGAGAAGGGGATAGGATAGAAAAGGTTTATGTGGGGCAAGCCTGAAGGAAAAAGGGGGAGGGGAGAGGCCAATCCGTAACTACTCATTAATTTTCAAGCTGTAAATGTCAATTTATCAAGGCCGATCAAATAGTTTCGTAGCGGAGCATGGGTATTCAGCTAGTCAGGCATAAATTGCTTTACTGGTGGTGGCTTAGAATGAGACATGAAGGAAATCACAGTTGGGTTTTGATGGAAGAAATGTGGAAAGGGGGATGTTGCTAAGTTTTTTTCAAGTATACGAGCACTAGGACTACTGTGTGGAACCTTCAGAAGATGCTTTCTCTAGAGACATAAAAAAGATGTCTTCTCTAGATATCTTCTCTACTTCCCGAAGGTAAAATATTCCAGTATTGAATGTATTTGAGTTTGAGTTTTATTAAATTTATATACCGCCCCCCTCTCCCCGCAGGGACTCGGGGCGGTGTACAGACAGTACATATAAAACAACAAAGCAGGAACAACAAAACATTAGACAACCAACATAAACATACGGTCTGTATAATGCCCAAACTCATTTCTAGTTAAAAACAGTCTAAAACCAAATTAAAACCCCAAAATTTACAATACTAAAAAGCCATCCAGGAAGGTCAGTAATAGATTGTACTTGTGATTACAATTAGGCCAGGCCGGCTAGTCGGAACAGGTGGGTCTTGAGTTTCTTACGGAAGGAGCGGAGATCAACAGTAGTTCTAATATCAGGGGGGAGTTCGTTCCAGAGGGTTGGGCCCATCACAGAGAAGGCCCTACTCCTGGGCACCGCCCGCCCGCATTGTCTAGCGGAGGGTACCCGGAGGAGACCCTCCCTGTGTGAGAGGATTGGTCGTAGGGATGTATGGGGTAGAATGCGATCTCGCAAATAACTAGGTCCCGAGCCGAATGTATTGAATGTTTCTTGATTGCCAAGAAAAGCTTTTAGTAATTCTAAAAGTTGTTTCTTAGTGAAAAAGCTGTTGATAATCAAATCTGTAACCTGAGATTAATTGCAAAAGAATTGATAGTTATTAGTTTATTAATTGCAAGATAAGGGTAGATACTTTATTAATTGATTAGTCTTATGACAAAAATATAAACAAAATAAAATGCAGACTAACTCCAGGATAAAGTAGATAAAAGAAAATACAGTAATAAAATACATATGTGTAAAGAATCAACATTCAACATCATCTTTATAGGATACCTTAATTTCACTGATATAATGGGTTCTTAGATCAACTTCCTTAACTGTAAACTTAGCAGTTCTGCTCACAGAGTATAGGTTAGAGCCCAAGAGGAAATAGGACAATTTGCAAGTCAAATTCTAGTGGGCTGTTCTTTCAACTAGGGATGTAAACCTAAGAGCAGCACATAGTTGCCAATCATGAACAATATCTTTGGTGGCTAAACGTCACATTATACACCTCCTCTCATGATATAGCAGATAGTGGAAGAGCTCATATTTGGCCACAAAATTTAACAACTCAGACCTGGGTCTAGAATAGGCTCAGTGACAGATATTTTTCAAATTGAAAAATAGTTTTGTTCTTAGCCAACCAACTTAAAAACTTAATTTTGCCAATAACTCCATGTCAATTTGAGCACTGATATTTAGGACTCTGTTTAACAATTTCCCTTGCCTGGGAAGCAGTTGAGAATAAATACTGGATGGAAAGGAGATGTTTTTGCTTAAATTAAAGTTTTAATGTAATACTTCTTTTAATCTTTCCTGAACTTTTAGGCAGACACCAAGAAGTGTAATTCCAAGACTTAATCCACCCCCATTAAATACCAAAAAGCGTGCTCCAAGAGCTCTGAAAACCACTCAAGATCTGCTGATTGCTTCCGAACCACAGGTGAAGACTACACAAACCTTACTTCCTGAGGAGCTCCGGAAACTTCAGTGCCTACCCACTAATTCAGAGGCAGCTTTTAGAGAGATTAATTCATTGACCCTGATGGAAGTTGGAACCAGCAATAGGACATGTGTGCCTGATCTTATTCATAAGGAGAATATGGAGCCCAAACAAAGTGCAATTCACAGTATATCTTCTTCCACTCTCCCAGAAAATGTGGCTCTTAGACTTGATTTAAGTGCTGGTAAAAACATTCCTGAACACCAAAGCTGTAAGACGCCTTTAGAAGCAAAGATACCAACCGTACAAAGTGAAAGTCATAGTTCAGACTTGTTGTCTTTTGAGTAAAACTGCCTTTTATTTGCAGCAGTGCCTCACTTATATAGCCAAAATGGTCAACAATAGCAGTTTCTTTATGAAAACTTCCTGAGTCAGGTGTTGGAATTGACCCTACATTCCCTGAAAGCAGCTTTCTAGTCTCAGGAAGTGATGGCAGGAAGCATCTTGAGGAAAAAGTTGGTCTCTTTTAACAGATTTCTTGCATCTGAGGAAATCTGAGGAGGAATCTACTCCACATGCTATTTCTGTTTTAGTTCCTTGTGTCAACAGGGAACTTTCCTTTGTGCTTCAACAAAGATAATCTGCATAACCTGAATGTGAGAATTTTTAGTGGTGAAACTGCAACCCAACTAGAACATTGTTGATATATTCTTCAAATGCACTTTTAAATATCTATAGGGTGAAAATGATTCAAAAATGAAATTGCCTTGCATGAGCCGAACAAAAATGCAGCAGTATTTCACATGAGATTCTCTATGCTGGATTATGATCACTAACATGTTTCTTGTTTCAAAATTTCATAAGAATTGTTAACTGAAAATGCAAATCAAAATCAAAGCATTATTTTTGGAGAGAGGTAAGAGGAGGAGAATGCACTCTGGTCCAAAAATTATGTTGTATTCTCTTCAGTTTCCCTGGAGAAACCTATGAATGTATTTCTTTAGGCATTGATCTGATTGCTCTGAGTGGACAGGTTTTGGACTCCTGCTATATATAAAATGGCTTCATTAATAAATCTTTTCATTCCTGAGGGTGAAAAATAACAACAACATCTTTGTATAGTCAAGTCCCTCAGAAGCAGGAAGAAACTCAATATGGGCCTTTCCTAACTTAGATCAACAGTTCCCTTCTGTTTGGGCTGGGTTTGACTTCTATAAATGTGATTAAATTGCATCCAAAAATCTAGCTGGAGTTCTGTTCATTCAGGTGCCAAGGGATTTTGCTTGACTTTCTCAAAAAGCATAGCAAAAAAAACCTAGACCTAATCCAAGGTGGTGAAATTCTTATAAAGCTGTATGATGCTTGAGTACACAAAGGTTGCCTGCCACCCAACTGTCTGGCAGTAAGAACAATCTTTGCTAGTAATGCCTTCCTGCCAGTCCATCAAATAACCCTTCAGCCCTTGATATCTGTATCACTTGCTATGTAGACATATTACCCTGTTTCCCCAAAAATAAGACCTCCCCAAATAATAAGCCCAATCGGGCTTTTGAGCGCTAAAATAAACCCTCCCCCAAAAGAAGGCCTCCCTGAAAATATTACAACACAGCAGCAGCCATGAAGTGACCACGCCCGCTGCCTCCCACACCTCAAAAATAATAAGACCTCCCTGAAAATAAGGACAAGTGCTTATTTCGGGAGTCAAAAGAAAATTAGACCCTGTCTTATTTTCAGGGAAACATGGTACTCAATAGTGGGCATTTGAAATAAAAGAAAAGGGTTCATGAACTGAGCATACTATACTGAAATTAATCTGCTCTCTGCTACCTTTTCATCTGAGAGTTGTCTTTCCTGCTCAGTATTAACTTTCTGAAAAATTGAAATAAGGTTGGGAGGGATTGTCAATGAATATTTCCAATGCATTTTTCTATATGCACCTATAACTGGTATCAATCTCATATAGGAACATGTCCAAATTTGAAAAGCAACATAAATCCTCATACTATTATTTTTAATATTGGAATCAGCTTGGAATCTAGCTATTTTTGCAAGTTTACTTCTGTTATTACTCTAATTCCTAGCTCTCTTTTTCTCACAGGGATTTTTATCAAATCTAAACAAATATGCATGGACATCTAAAAGTCAGTAAATTTCCTGTTTGATCATCCAAAGTGAACATTTTAAAATTTGAGATTTCTATTGGATTTCTTGATTTTAGTAAATTTCAAATATGAAATCTATTTCAACTGTCAGTTATTGTTGAATATTTCTTTTGATTGTATATTATTTCCCCAGTGCTATACACAGTAATTTATTCAGTATCAGCTTATTGGATGGTGATTTATACCAATCAACTTTCAGTGGATTCTTTGGAAACATCTTTTTTCTTCTTATATGTACCATAAGCTTCCATGAAATACTATTTCCTAACTACCACCCTCACCTTTTATGGTTTAGCCACAAAATAATATTGACTGTTTTTGTAGTTAGGTCTACAAAAGTTACTCACTCTATGTTTATGATGCATCATGCTGAAGGTAGAAGTGGTTTTGTGTAAACTGAGCTTCAAGCTCCAAGATAAGTCTAAATCAGGGGTGTCAAACTCAAGGCCTGAGAGTCAGATCCAGCCCATGGGGCTGCCTTGGAAACAGTGAAGGACTGGCCTGTAGTGCTTCTACCAGTGAAAATGGGCTCCTGAGCTCTGTGGGGAGTTCCTTTTTCACTGCCAGAGGGTTGCACGAGGCCATGGCAGCCGAAAATGGATTTCTAGAGCCTGTTTTTGCTGGCAGAGCATTTGAACCACCATAGGTGCCCCTGACAGGAATGCGGTCAGGCTGGGCACGTTCATCCTGGCCATGCCTACCTCAGCCCCCCAAGGTCAAACACAACCTGATGCGGCTCTCAATCAAATTGAGTTTGACACCTCTGGTCTAAATCATCAACTGTTAGTAGAGGTTCCTTGATAGTTTCACTAAAATGGGAAGTGCTGACGAAAAAAAGGGAACTAGAAACACATTGTGACATTCTACTGCATGTTAGTTTTCAGTGCGATCAAACACTAAATAGCATGCATGATTACTGTAAAAAAATCAACTACTGAAATAAAATACCACTAAATGTCAAATAGAGACATTGGTTGCTTGAAGAATATATCTTCAGCAAAGATTGTGAAGAACAATTATGAAAAACTTTGATAGAAAATTCATTTTTGTGCTCTTAAAGCTAGGCAAAAATTGAGTAAATGAAGTTTTTTCTAATGCTGCTATTTATTGAAAAAATTGTACTTCTTGAATCATTACTACAAAACACATTGCCTTTGTTGCAGTGGTAGGTTCCTACCGGTTTGGACCAGTTCGGCTGAACTGGTAGTGATTTTGCGGCCTGGGTTGCTGGAGCCAGCAGTGACCCAGGCCTGCCATGGCCCCGAATCGGTTCTCCGGGTGGCGCCATAGGCCCCACCATCTTGTTTTTCACTTCTGCGCATGCGCAAAACAATTTTTATTGCACTGTGCATGTACGCATAGTGCACATCAAGTGCGCGCGTGCCATGCACACAAGTGAACCAGCAGTAGTGCCTGCCAGAACCCACCCCTGCTTTGTCAGAAGGGCAAGGAGCCAATTCCTATACAGAAACTAACATCACATGAAAATGAAGAGTTCTGAGCCATCCATTCATCTCCCTCTCAACTTTAATCAGCCCCAGAAGAAGGCCATCTGTTGTCATGGCATAAAATATCAGTTTGATGCTGATACTTGATTTACCTCTCAACCTTGGGTCAAGCAGGAGATCCTGTTGAAATGTTGTCCAGATGTTCGAAGCCTAATTAGTTGTGGATGAGGAGGATCGAGTTGAGGCTTAATTCCAGTGAGATAGATTGACCTTGGTTTATAAGTCTCTCATTCCCAATTTCAGAAATGCTCTGATTTTAACTCTGCACCCAGCATTGCTCTGAAAGGGATTAGCCATAACTTTATAGTTCCTACTCAAGGAGTGAGTGGCAAATAAGTGCAATAGTTACAACTACTCCTAGAATGAATAGTTTTGCTTGCAATATTCAGATCTTAATCTCCTCTCAACTGGACTTTTGCACGTTTCTTGAGAAATTTTGAAAACTGATGAGGCAACCCAAATAGTCACAAACATTTCTCATTGCACCAAAGTAATTGCTGTTGCCCTTAGTTATCGGTTGGCTTCTGGGTGTCATTTAAGCTGCTGGTTGTCACTTTTAATGCCCTTCATGCTTCAGGATCTGGATATCTGCCTTTTCTCAATAACATCATCCTGCCTGGGAAGATCAAGTAGGTAAGGTTCTCTTCATATCCTCTTGCTCAGGGAATGTCACTTTGAGAAGCCACAAAAGCATGACTTCTCCATTGCTGCCATCCTTCTATGGAACAGCACTTGCTAAGCTTTTAATTCTCTTTTTGGCATTTAGGATGTCTACAATTTAAGTAGGTCCAGAGGTTTGAACAATTGTTCCCTCAATTAATTTGAAGTTATTGTTTTGCTGATTGTGTTTTATTCCTGGGTTTTATACTGATTATTATATTCATTACATTGTATGGCTGTTTACTGTCTATTGTTTTGCTTTATCCCAATTTATGAAGGGGGAATTCTGCACAACTCTTGTCAATTGTGACTGGAAAAATCTATTTTATTCCTAGCCTACAAACAAAGTGTATCAACCTAGACCTAAAGAGACATTTCCCGTCAGAACAATTAATCGTTAGAACAGCTTGCCTCCAGAACATGTGGGTGCTGCACCACTGAAGGTTTTTAAAAAGAGATTAGACAGCCATTTGTCCAGAATGGTATAGGGTTTCCTGCTTGAGCAGGGAGTTGGATCAGAAGACTTCCAAGGTCTGTATGTAAATATATATAGATAAGATAAGCAAGTTGAAGCTGCAGTTTACAGGTGGTCTTTGATTTATGATCACAATTGGCACCGGAATTTCCATTGTTAAGCAATGTGTCATAAAGTGAGACATCATAGGATCATACTAAATAATGACAAGAACTCCAGCCCTCCCCCTTGCTATCATTAACTGAAAATAGTGGGTTGTTAAGCGAATGCCCACTGGAATCCGAGCCATTCTGGACTTGGTTTCTTCAACTCCTCTCACTCACCAATGTCTTCCCTTCGGCTGCCCTGCATCTGCTTTGTGTGGCGGCAAGCAGCCCCAGACCTGCATGGCTCTGGGACTGCTTGCCATGCCCTGGGAAGCCAGAGCCATCCCAGACTAATCGCAGTTACAGCTGCCCTTACCACCCTGCACTCCAGCCCTCTATCACCCTGAGCTCTTCTGCCTCAGCTGACCTCTGCAGTTTTCTTTCTCTGTTGCTGACAAGGCCTGCCCATCCTGACTTCACATATAAAAAACACCCCATCCTAAAAACAGTCCCTGAGCCATAAGTGTGTCAAAATACCCTTTTGCAAAAAAAAAAAAAAAAAAACCTCCTGGAGCAAACCAAACACTTCCTACACATGGCTCCCCAAGCTGGCTCAACAGCATACCACAAATAAGAATGCTACCCAGTGGGAAAGGTCAGAAGTCATTTTGTCCAATGTGAAGGTGCTGAGGGCTAGCTCAGCTTCTGTAGGCTTCCTACATATGGTTTCCTGAGCTTTCAGAAAGCTTCTGAGATCTTGCAAAGTATTGCGAGAATAGGAACACCTACTGTTCTTTAAAAACATGCCACATTCCCAATTCTTTGGCAAGCCTCAAAAGCTTTCTGAAGGCAGCTCAGTTTTCCAAAGACTCGAGGAGCCACGTGTAGGAAATGTTCTCCATAGAAGCTAGAGTGTGTGGGATAGCATGACTGAAAAGAAAACAGCAAAGGCAACAAGGCATTTCTGATTCAACCACAGTGGCTGGATGCAAAAGATGAAAGGCTAGCACAGAAAGAGAAGGCAACTAGGTGAACAAATGTTCACCACAAAGCTGGGCCAGCTGAGGTTTCACACAGTACTGTAGCTCCTGGGCTGCTTGCCACTCCACAAAGCAGGGATCACAGCAGCCAAAGGAGCAGCGGAGGGAGGGGGGAATAGGCAGGTGGGGGAATTGATGTATCCCTATTATAAGTGCAGCCGGCTAGATGAGCTCCCAAGTTGTGATCATGTGACTGCACACTTATTGCAATGGTTGTAATTTTCAAAATGGGTCATAAGTCCATTTTTTTTCAGCAGTGTTGTAACTTTGAGCAGCTGAACAAATGGCTCATCATAAATTAAGGACTCCTGGTAAATTTCTAAGACCATCTATTGAAGTATCCACATTTTCAGACATGTAATGCTGAAACTCAACCCTGTTTTAAAAAGATATTGTGTGCTTCTGTAGAAAATGTATAATGTGTTTTTTTAGAATAGTAATTATTGTGACTATGTGTCGTCTCCAGTATTTTGCTGTGCCTCTCAGTGGGGAACAAAGGGATCTGCTGTGATGGTGCTATTGCACTCATGTCCTTCTTGGCAACTGTCTAAAGACATTTCTCTGGTTGCTCATTATGTGAAGAGATACTGGATGACATATAGGCCTTTGGTGTGATCCTGCAGGACCTATATGTTGATACATAGAAACTTAAGACAAATTCCCTGTTTTAATAAAGGAGCACCTGCAATAGAAGTAGCAGCTAAAATCATACTTTTTAAAATAATGATTTAAATCTTTTTAATTATATAATCTAAGTTAGTAAAGGAATATATGCAGGTTTTGTCTAATTATTCACATTGCACAATAAAAGCTTTTATTGCACCTTAACATTGTTGCAGTTTATAATAAGCTATGATTCAGAATCAATATCTAAAAAGAATACTAAGAATTGTAAACTCCCTCACAATAAATGTTTAAACAGCTGTGACTTCCTAGGAAAACCTCCCTTTAGATCACTTTCCCAGTCTTTCTGTACTGTAATATCACTTAACATTGGTAACTTATTCTCAACAACTTTGTGATGAGCTTGTTGGTCCCTCAGTTGCTCATTGGCTGGCAGCTGGGCTGCAGGGATTAAGGCTCTGGTCAGTTCTGTGCATCTTCCCTTCCGGGCTGAGTTGGGACTCAGTTTCCAAAAGGCTGCAGGTGCCCCACCCAAGGAGAGCAGCTAGAGAGCCAAGTAGGGAGGCTGGGTGGTCATAGCCAGATCATCACAACTAGGTGGGCATGGTCAGCTTGACACCACTCACTGAACTCAGCTGATCGGGACAGCTGGGTTGGGATGGAACAAGTCACACTAGCTAACTCAACATGGGGGCAATTCGGTGGCCCACAAGCTTCTTACTGCTGGCAGCCAAGTGCATGCACATGTGCACACACATACACTCACACACACCACATTTTAAGTTTGGGGACTTTTATCTACAGAGAGGACCTGCAAGAGGGCTGCAGGGCTGCTGGTGGCCAAGTATTAAGGCAGGACTTCCCTCAGACTCTCCCTCCCTCTCATTACAATCTCCCTCCTCCCTTCCTCCCTCCCTCCCTCCTTCCCTCCTTCTGCTTCCCATTTGCTTCTTTCCCTCCTTCCTTCCTTCCTTCCCCTCTTCCTCCCTCCCGCCCTCCATGCCCAGGAAAGGATAGGGGGAGGGGGAGAGGATGGCTATGGCTTTCCCACATGGGGATGGGGGCAGAAGGCAGGGCAGGGGCTATCCTGGTGAAAGGGATTTGCTTGCAAGCTGCAGGCCATGTAGCCGATGGAAGCATCACATTGGCTGTGAAACTCAGACAATATTGAAAAGGAAGATCACATGACTTAAGCAGCAGCCCAGAAGTAGCCAGTAATAATGAAGCAGCCACAAGTTTCCCAAAAGTTATTCCCTCAAGAACCATGGGTACCACCAATGTTCCCTCTAATTTTTTTTTCAGTGTGTGCGGAAAAGTATAGTGTTTGAGTGGCACATTTTCATGCCTGAGCACCTGAATTTATTTCACAGATGTCACCCAAGACAACAACGAAATCAGTGTTATTTGAAACTCAATTCTACCATGTAAATATCCATTAAGTAAAGAAATCTCCCTATACAGGTAATCCTCAATCTACAACCATAATTGAGCCCAAAGTTTCTATTGCTAAGTGAGACATTTGTTAAGTGAGTTTTGCCCCATTTTACAACCTTTCCTGCTACAGTTAAGTGAATCACTGCGGTTAAATCGGTAACCTGGTTGTTAAGTCAATCTGACTTTCCCACTGACTTTGCTTGGCAGAAGGTTGCAAAAAGTGACTACATGACCCCAGGACAAGGACACTGCAACCATCATAAATATGAGGCAGTTGCCAAACATCCAAATTTTGATCATTTGGCCATGGGGATGATCATAAGTGTGAAGAACAGCCGTAAGTCACTTTTTTCAGTGCTGATGTAACTTCAGTCATTAAGTGAACTGTTGTAAGTTGAGGACTACTTGTATTCAAGTTCAATGGATGACTCTCTATGGGAAAAGGATCAAAACTTCCCTCTATCCACATTTTCCATACTATGAATTACTTTATATGCTTTATACTTTCCCTCTTACTATCCAATAGTCTGCAGTGATATTAGCAAGTTATGAATAAATTACCAATTGATGTAGGTTAGCAATTGGGGTACATAAAGAAACAAACAAAGAGGGGAGATGAGGGAGGGGGAGGAAGGAAGGAAGGAAGGAAGGGAGAGAGAAAGAGGGAGGGAGAGAGACAGAGACAGAGACAGAAAAATGAAAGAGGAGAAGAGAAGGGGAAAAAGAAAGGGGAGGGGAGGGAGGCAGGATAAGAAAAAGAGGCAGAAAAAAGGGAGAAAGAAAAAGGAAAGAAGGAAGGAAAGAAAAAGAAAGAAAAAAGGAAGAAAGAAAAGAGAGAAGAGAAGAAATAGAGGCTAAAAAAGCAAACAGGGAAAAGTAGGGAAAAAACTTTCACTGGAAAATACTATTTTTCCATCAGCGCAAAACTTTCCTAAACAAGATTAATTTTCCGGATTTTGACTTTCCAGTCCGGGCGGACCAAGAAGTCTCTATTTTCTTTTTCTTTTCGAGCAATAAAATCAAATAAAATCCGTGGAGCACCAGCTCAACTCCCCATTCCTGCGAAAAACACCTCGAGCCCCAACGCTCCAAATGCAGAGGCTAGATTCAGACAACACATGCACACCCGGCATGGGTTTCCACTTGCTTGCGTGGCCGAGCGCCTCCTGCACACCCGCATCTCGGAAGCGGAGCCAACGGCGGGGAGCCCAGTCATGGGGACTTAGCTGACAATCCGCAATGGAAGCATGCTCCGCATATCCCGCGGAGAGTTGGCTCCCACTGCTCCTGCTGCCCCCCTCAGTAACTTTGATCCAGGATGGAACGGCCTTTCTGTCAATCAGCCGCGCGCTGGCGGAGGGAGCCCAAACATATGCGGCGATGTTTCTGTTGGCCAAAGGCCCACGCTCTTCTGGGCGTGGCTAGGCACTATATTATCCCGGGCCCAGCTGACAGAAGCCTCCGAGCCGCCTGCAGACTAAAGTCCATCATGGTAAAGATCATTGCACGGCAATTGGAAACTGCTGTGCGGTGCTTTGTTGCCACCTGCACGGCTGCGCAGCCTTGCAGCTTAGAGGGAACATTGGGTAATACCTTTTGGACACATAAATTACAGATAATCCCCTTGGCGAACATTCAAAGTTATATGATAGCGGCCCTTAATGTTTGTGAACAAGTTCCAAAATTACAAATCTTGCAGCATCACGGTAGTTGTTTGCCCTTATAAACAACAGCAGACACTCTGCAACATTTGTCCTGAACATTGCTGGCCAAAATAGAGCTTCTGAAGGGCAGATCCACCCCTCTGATGTTCCGTTCAGGCCTCCAGAGGCCTTGCCTGGCATGTTGCAGGCCGAAATGGAGTTTCTGAGGGGCATATCCACCCCTCAGAAGCTCCATTCAGGCCTCATGCTCCCCACAATTTATTTCAACCCACCCAAGCTGCCACACCGGATCACGTAATTTGTGATGATCTAGCAAGCAGTCTCCTCTCCATCCTCTGACACACATGCGCCCCTCTGCAGTTCCATTTGGGCCTCAGTAGACCTTGTCCGGCAGGTTGCCAGCCAAAATAGAGCTTCTGAGGGATGAATCCACCCCTGCGATGCTCCGTCTTGGCCTCCGTGGGCCTTCTTTGCCCATTGCAGGTGAAAATGGAGCTTCCAAGGGCCAGATCCACCCCTCGAAAGCTCCAAAGCTCCATTTCACCCTGCAACAGGCTGGAGGAGGCCCAAGAAGGCCCGAACAGAGCATCAGAGGCCTGGATCTTCCTCCCCGGAAGCTTCATTTTGGCTGGCAACAGGTCGGGGGAGGATCACAGAGGCCCAAATACAATTGCAGAGGGGTGCACATGGCTGAGAGTCAGGAGAGGAGACTGCTTGGTAGATCTTAACAAGTTAAGTGACCTGGCATGACAGTTTGGGGGAGGGGATTGTGGAGAGCATGAGATATTTCAGTGGTTCAGGAAGGACTTGGGTGATCTTAGGCAGGTGACCTGTTCCATCACTAGCCCCCCTGCCTTCCCCACCTTGAAATACCTCATGTGCACTTAACAAGCCTCACATTCAATTAGCGAATGTGTGGGCACAGGGAGTGATCCCATTCAAGGTACAAGATTCACTCCCATGAATCTCTGGGTTATGAATGGAATGGGCAGGCTCCATTGCATTCGTAACTTGAGGACTAGCTGTAGTCCATTTGAGGTACTTTAGCTCAAAATCCTATGACACACTGTTTCGCTAGTTGAAGGTAATGATGACAATTTTAATAGTGTATACCTCCATCACAGTAAAATAGAATTCCAGTAGTTCATACACAGTTTGTTGCCAGATCTGACCTACCTTGAAGAGCTGACATCAGCCATAAGATGACATTGGTTTGCTACAAATTCCTCTTTCTTTTCCTCAAAGTCTTGTAAAAAAAAGTACTTATTAGATAGTTTCAAATTAATGTTACAGATTACAAAGAAACTTTCAAGAAGAAATGCATTTATTCAATTTCTATAGCTGTCCATTTCTGTCAATGACTCTGGGAAGCTTACAATTTAAAAAATATTATAATTAAAAATGCTAAAAATATTTTGAAACAGTTAAAATACTAAAAATATTCAGATAAAATAAAGATAGGGACAAGATACTTGGCCAATTATAACCAGAGCCAGGAAACAGGGCCCTAAACATATTCAGCATCCAGGCCCCAAAACATAGCCATGTTTTAAAGGCCTTATGAAATACTTAATATGGTTGGAGCCATTCTAATATCTGAAGGAGGATGTTCCACAGATCAGGGGCCACTGCTGAAAAAGTTTATTTCCTGGTCCCCTTGCTAATGAGATCTACAGAATGCCCTTTCTGCTTAATCTAGTTCAGTGGTTCTACAGTTCCTCATGTTGTGGTGACTCCCAACCATAAAATTATTTTTTAAAAAGAATTCTATTGGTTTTTAAACATTTATAGGGAAGGGTAGGTGGATATACAAAAAAATTTTGGCAGCTACATCGTGCTGAAAGTAGAAATCTCTCCAAATCTCACAACTTTTACAGAAAGAAAAACAAAAGATAAAAGATAAGCAAAAACAGCATCTTATTATACATTGTATCAATCATATGTTCAATCATCTCTTTTACCACTTTCTAATATATCAACTGAAGGAATGAGAGGTAACCTTACGTAAAGACATGCGTAGGAAGCTACCATGATCTCAGTAGCTGGTTATCTTGGATACCTACAAGCTCACCTAATTAGCAGAACCAGATGTGGGAATAAAGGAAAGGTTACGTACAGACACAGCCATGGTCTCAAGTAGCCTGTTATCTTTTAGCCCACTATCTCACTGAGCAAAAGCAGGAGTTAACCTTGGCCTGAATAGCATTCTGGATTCACTAGGGAAAAAATTGGGGAGTAAACCAAAACAATATATTGTTGCTCTGTGCTTTGCTTGTAAAACTGTATAAAAGCCAAATAAACTCTGCGAAGGCAGACAGACATTTTTGACACCACTGCTTGACGGATTTCTGAAAACCTACATCTGGTGCCGAAACCCGGGAACAAAGACACCCTTCAGGGGAGCAACAGCCAACATACTTACCTCCCGTCTGGAACAGACCCCACGGCATGCCAATCGTTCTACGGGACCCCTCAGAGGTAGGTATGGATTGCAATCTGTCTCACCAGCGGCAAATTGTACAAGAATTTAGATTCTTGATACAGGAGTCAGGTGTTACAACACCTGAGGCATCCATAAGGAAGCTGGCTGGAGAGATAGGGAAACAATGTCCTTGGAAGATAGGACATCTGCGGTCTCAGTGCCGTCAAGCAGTAGAAAAATTTGGCTCTAAAGTTTTGGCAGGACATCAATTGACCACCGAGCCTTCACCTGATTATGATCAAGTAAAAATTATTCCCCTAAAATCATCTTTAATTGGACTTTCAGCTCCTCACAGAGAGGCTAATTCTTCTGCTTCTCCACGGTCAGAGGAACAATTAGGAAAAGAGGAGGGGAAGAAAGAAGATGTGTTTTCTGTCTGTCCACCTAAATTGATTCCACAAGATCATGAAGTAATTGGCTTAAAGGATTGCTTTTCTTCTATCCTTCCTTGCCCCGCTTTGCAGGAAAAGTTTGACTTTACTGCCGGTCAGGAAAAGTCCGTTTTCTCTATGCCTGCTGCTTCCCTCCCCCCACCTTCCCCTCTTCAGGAAGAGTCTGTGCCGGTTGATGGCAAGCAGCCCTTCTATAATACCAGGCAAAAGGCTCCTGATTTTGTTAACAGATTGCAGGATGCTTTAAAACAACAGATAGATAGTTCTGAGACTCAGATGGAGTTGTTGGTGAAATTAGCAAAGGGAAATGCTACTTTTGAATGCCGGAGGGCAATTATTGGTCTTGGGAACGATCCTGATTTGGTAGATATGATTACAGCATGTCAAGATATAGAAACATCTTGTCAAACTAATTTGGAATTTCAAAATCTAGGGAGGGTTATGTCTGCAACCTCCCACAGCCCTTTCCATCAAGGGTTGAAGCTAAAAGCAAAATGTTCAAAGTTATCTCGTTGGTTGATTTATACATTTACTTAGTTCTTTTTTGATTCAGATTTATGTTGCAGAATTGAAGCGTTATCCATTGGCTTTGGTAAATCGTTATATGGATGATATTTTAATTGGAGCCCCAAAGATATAACCTCATTGGATTTCAAAAATAAAAAATGATTTAAGTGTTTATGAATTGCAGATTGCTCCAGAAAAAGTATAACTGCATGAAATGTTACAATCTTTTTTGCTCCAGTTTTTCTTTGTTTAAATGAACATGGAGGTATTTTGCTAATTAATTTATGGCAGTTGTTGGGGACCTTTACTTGGGTTCGTCTGTCTGCGTCTGCCGGTACTTAAAGTTCTTTATTTGATTTATCTTTTTTCTTTTTCGTGCCCTTGTCACAGTTGAAAAGATTAATGAGATTTTGAGCATTCCATTTGTGGATTGTATAAATTGTCAGCTAACTCTTTTGATGCTTTTTAAGACAAAAAGACTCCGTTTCAAAATGTTTTGCCATTTTTTCAGGCAGTTGTTGAATTAATAACCTTGGGTTTGTTGTAGAAATTGGACTGACTTAATTAATATTATTTTTCCTATTCCACAATTTGCTTTTCAATTTTATTTTCAGAAAAACTTATCTCTTAAGTGTGCTTTAACTGACTATGTGGTCTGTATTTCATATCATTTGCCTAAAGATCTTCGGCTTGCGTATTTTATGACTTTTCTTTTCCTATTCGTCTATTGCTTTCGTTTCTCTGCTTTCACAAGACTGTTTTTTCAGATGGAGGGTGAACGAGAGGAGTGATTGCTTACAAGGACTCTCATGAAAGTTTTCTACACTGCAATACAGTTGTTTCTGCAACACTTAAAATTGTTTGTTGCTATTTTAGCTGTTCACATCTTTTCTCAACAAGCTTTTTAACTACATTTCTGACTTTCATTATGTGTGTCAATTTATTTTTAATCTTCTAGGTATTTACATCACACCCAGGATTGATTCTTAACCTTATGGCTTTTTTTTTTTAACTTTGCAGCAACTATTATAAGACTGAAAGCATTTATATTTTGTTTCTCACATATGCAGTCATTTGTTTTTTCCAGGACCTTTTTCTTAAAGCAACAGGTATGCAACTCAGATGCAGCTGTTCATGTTTTAGCTACATTTTTTTCAGATTTATTTTTTGATTACTTTTTTTCATTAG
The DNA here is from genome assembly GCF_964273705.1 of Natrix helvetica. Lineage (NCBI taxonomy): Eukaryota > Metazoa > Chordata > Lepidosauria > Squamata > Natricidae > Natrix > Natrix helvetica. The sequence goes on along the minus strand of NC_138549.1, from coordinate 59,230,995 downwards.
AATGTCACAGGGCTGGCACAATCTTGCCATATGCCACTTGACCAGGCCAAGCAGATTGTTTCATCATGCCCCCAGTGTTTTGGGGCATCTCCCTTTGGGGACACAGAAGTTAATCCCCTGGTTTGGCCTCTAATCAACTATGGCAAATGGATGTCACCTATGTTCCCTCTCTGGCTCCCTCGAAGTAAATTCATTTATCTATTTTTATTTTTTGGCCACATTTCAACGAGGAGAAACAGCTAATCATGTTATATTTCATCTTTTTTCAGCCTTTACTGCCTTGGGCAAACCTTTCTTTTTAAAGACTGATAATGACCTGGCCTATTTTTCATTGGCCTTTTTGCAATTTTATACAAATTGAAACATTGTTTTAATTTTTGGGCTTTTTTATGCTAATTGGTCCTTTAAGGACTGTCTTCTCAAACTAATAAAAAAGGAGGGATTTCGGGTACCCAACAATTTGGCGTACCCCAATTTGGCTAATTTGGCATAGGTAACATAATAGATTTAAAAAGTTTGTTTGCCTCCCCTCTAGGGGGATGAGGATATGCTGTGCTTCCTTCTACAGGTCTTTGTGGATTCTAGCATGTGATGTTCATCCAGCCAAGAATATTGTGGTACCAGTTCCCAAATCCAGTTCCAGAGATGACCGCCAAAGCGCAAACAGTGCTGAAACAACGACACGTGGAACAAATCCCCGAGAACTTATGCGCTGCCATTTTTGCCAATTCCTTCGTCATCATTTGTTTATGTTTACTTGTTCATTGCTTCTCTTTATAGATAGCTGCTGTCATCTCACCAAAAAACTCATTTGAACAGTGACTGAAGTAAAAATCTATGGGTGCAGCTAACATCATCATACACACTGATGTCTCTTGCTTATCTGAATTGTACATGGAACATTTACTTTCTACATGTTTAGATCCTGTTTGAATCCTGTCTGCAGTAATTCAACACTTCACTGGTTTGATGAAAACTTTAACTATAAGACTATATCTAGTTAGGAATTGATTGCCTATGATCTGCCCCCTGATGCAATTGCTTTATATACACCGATCGCAGTTCCTGAGAATACAACGTGTGCAAAAGAAGTTAATTGTTCATCTTCAAGTAAAAAACCTCACTCTTCATATTAGTTCACCTGCTTTAAATTGTACAGCTTTGAGGAGATTTCCTTTCACTTTGCTTATGTTTGGCTCCTGCAAGGATGGTTTTTTACATATGGTCACGAAACTTTAAATTACATTCCTGCTAATATTAGTGAAGCACAATGTTGCTTTAGCTAGTTAAGTCCTGTGTTGCTTTCCAAACAGCAACTTCAGACAGCACTTGTGATTCTGAGATAGCTTTGCTTAATAAAGTGGAATATGTAGTATTGGCTATATTTATAGTGGGTATGCCAGCGCTTGTTGCTTGCATTTATTTTAATATTAATGCGGTTGTATGTAATTTGGTAAAAATAATTAATGCTACCTTTTTAGCTATTTTAGTAATTAATGTGTTGTTTTAATCTTTTAGATGAATCCAGAACTATCCAGCACCAATTCAATATTTTACACAATTTGGCCTCTGATTTGAAAATTGATACCCTAGGATCTTGGTGGGAAAGCTTTTGGGCTTGGTTACCCACAGGTCTGTTGGGAAATGTTCTAAGTTATTTAGTCATCATTTGTGCTATTTTAATTGGTGGATGCTGTTTTATTCAGTATCTTCCCTCCCTTTGCAAAACATATGTATTACAGCTTTTTGCCCTAAACCCTCTCCTGCATTGACTCAGGGTGAAGTATATATGCCCTGTATAAACAATTGCAAGGATGTTCCTTTTTTGATTATGATTCTTTTACTAGCCCCTCCTACGATGCCTTGTCAAACAAAACAAAAAAGAGTGAGATGAAGGAATGAGAGGTAACCTTATGTAAAGACATGCGTAGGAAGCTACCATGATCTCAGTAGCTGGTTATCTTGGATACCTACAAGCTCACCTAATTAGCAGAACCAGATGTGGGAATAAAGGAAAGGTTACGTACAGACACAGCCATGGTCTCGAGTAGCCTGTTATCTTTTAGCCCACTATCTCACCGAGCAAAAGCAGGAGTTAACCTTGGCCTGAATAGCATTCTGGATTCACTAGGGAAAAAATGGGGGAGTAAACCAAAACAATATATTGTTGCTCTGTGCTTTGCTTGTAAAACTGTATAAAAGCCAAATAAACTCTGCGAAGGCAGACAGACATTTTTGACACCACTGCTTGACGGATTTCTGAAAACCTACAATCAACAATTACAATACTATTTCAAATACATTTATTTTTGTGACCTGAGTCTTTTCAGTATTGCTCCCTCCCCTTTGTCCCCTGGCAGAGCCGCAGCCCCTCCCTCCCTCATATCTTGTATATTATCACCTTTTTCACTACCTCTTATAGTTTTATCCTCTAGGAGGGAACTGTGTTTTTTCATGAAGGCCTCTGCCTCCACAACTGAATTAATTCTTATTCTATTTCCCTCCCAGAAAATCAACATTCCTTCTGGCAATAACCATCTAAACCAAATTCCTTTATTATATAATTTCTTTGATAAGGAGGAATACTTATTTTTTTCGGAATTTGTTTAAGAATGGCAATTTCTTTATCTTTATATTTTAGTGGTCCCCCCTTTCGGCTCCCAAAACCTCATCCCTCGCGGTCTTCCTAAGAAATTTAACATGGACTTCCCTTGGAACATTATGTGTTCTGGCATATTCTGAATTGATTCTATAAACCAGGTCCATATCCCACCACAACTGTTCTTTATCTCTCTTAATGTATTCTGCTAAGATTGTACACATAATATCCTTCAGGTCTTCATCTTCTGTCTTGGGTAGGTTCTGGAATCTGAGAAAAAGAGACATTCTTTCAAGTCCCATCTTTACCATGAAGTTTTCCAGTTCTCTATTCCCCTTCTGAGTTGCCTTCACCTCCTCCCTCAGCCAAACCACGTCCTCCTCCAGTACTCCAACCCTCTGCTTATTTTCTATTGTTTGCTGCTGTGCATCTCTGAGCTGCTCTTTAAAATCTGTCAGTTCTTTTTTCAGTTCTTCCTGTCCCTTCATAATAGCCTGAAACATTTGGGCAATTGATAAGTCCTTTGTGCTCTCTCCAGTCACTTCTTGTTGTAAGAATGATAAAGTTTTTGTCTGTTGGGTCATTGGGCTAGATGCAGAGGAGGCAGGTGCCGAGGCTGCCATCCCCGGCAGTGGTTTTCTGGGCCCCATTTGTTAAGCTCAGGGATAAGTGTAAATCCTTATACAGAAGAAATGGGGTCCGTGGAGTGCGCAGTTGGGTGATACCGAGGAGGCAGACAAGCCCAGAAGTTAATGTTAATCCTCAGTCACAGTTCCAAGCCAGAAGAAGAGAGTCAAATAATCCAAATCCTGAAAGACCATAAAACAGGGAAGGCTCCAGAAGTCCTTCAGGAGGTAATAGTAATATAAAGCCAGAAATTTCTTCAAAGGTAGTTTCAAAAGGCTAGTTTCATTTATTAGAGCGAAGAAGAAAAGGAAGTGAGCCATCTTGGCTCCACCTCTCAGAGGAAACCAGGGAGCAAAGCATTCAAAGTTTCCATAAGGCTTTTAAAACAGCTCAGGAATCACTTCTTGCAATTGTGATGTAAATCTTTCTCATAGTTAATACAAGTGGGTAATTCAACGTTTTACTCTCTCACTCCATTCCGAGATCGAGAGATAGTTCAAATGCCGCTTTAACCGAGGGGGGGGGGGGTAAAAAAAAAACCTCCAATCTTGCAACTTCAAATAGATTGAATCCACAACTTGCAAATAGCTCTTGCTCATCCATTAAATGGTGTTAAAAGAGATTAGGGCAAACCTCTCACCTCCAGCACTTCACTGCAACTTCTGATTGATTATTTCCTTCCTGAATCCATTCAGTGAAGGCGCAGGCAGCCGACAGCTACGCCACGCGACCCCCTTCGCTCCCTGGCTCCTGGGGCGAGACTGGAAACCCCCCGATGGCTGCCACCACTTCTGGGGGCTCCAGCAAGCCGCCCTATGGCAGGTGGTCCCTCCAAGACCCCCTGTGCTCCCTAAAGGAGCCCACCGGAGAGACGAGCAGTGGACGGCAACGTCCGTCGCCTCCAGGAACCGGAAGTGATCTGACCATAAAATTATTTTTGTTGCTACTCTATAACTGTAATTTTGCTACTGTTATGAATTGTAATGTAAATATCTGATATGCAGGATGTATTTTTATTGTTATAAATTGAACATAATTAAAGCATAGTGATTAACTGCTTGAAACAAGACCCTCAACTTTGCCAGTCACTCGTCCCCCATTACTTAAGGCATGACTCCCTCTGGGAAGTTTAAGAGCAGGCTCCCAACTCTAAGTGGAAAGCCTGCCTTTCTTTTAAAAAGAAAGAAAGGAAAGAAAAAACAAAACAGCCAACAATTCTTCCTTTCTTTCTCTTTCTCTCTCTTTCTGTCTCTCTGTCTCTCTCTGTGTGTGTGTCTGTCTGTCTGTCTTTGTGTGTGTGTGTGGTTCTTTGTCTCTCTCCTCCCTCCCTCCCTCTCTGTCTCTCTCTGTAATTCTCTCTGTATCTCTCTGTCTCTCTCTCCTCCCGCCCCATCTGTTTCTCTGTGTGTCTCTATCTCTCCCCCCTTCCTTGTTCTCTATCTCTCTATGTGTGTCTCTGTCTCTCCCCTCCCTTCCTCTCTCTCTGTGCCTCTGTCTGTCTGTCTGTCTGTCTCTCTCTCTCTCTCTCTCACACACACACACACACACACACTGTGGTCACCTCACCTCCTGTTCTTCAGCTACTGCACAAACCCACATGACGTGCGCTGCTCTCTTCTCTCTGACACTTGCCTCGTTTCCAATGGAGGGGGTGGGGAATGCATGCATTTTCCTCCCTCTGCATGGATTTCCCACCCCCTATTGGTCCTGTTGTTGCTGGAGCTGCTTTTGCTGAATCCAGCACTGAATTCATGCCCTCGGCTATCGCATGCCTCCTTTTTTTCTCCGCCCAAACTAGCAAAGAAGGCAGGCCACTAAACCGCCCGCTCGCCCGCATTCAAACCAGCCTTTCAGCATGGGCTCTCTGGAGGGGGGAGGGAGGTTCTTTCCAAAGACTGGCTTCTTTCCTCCACTCCTGCAGCTGGAAAACAGATATTTTCACAGCAGCAGCAGAAACACAATCTGGGGCAATCAGTTCCTGCTCTCCCTTCCCCAAGCAGGAGAAGACTGGAACAGCTTCTCACACCTCTGGCTTTCATGAAGCCTGTCACCCACCCCCACCCCGCTCATCTCTAACTTCTACATGCCAATTGCTTGCTTCCCTCTCACACCTAACAATTCATGACAGGATGCCAGCAAAGCACTACGGTGAAGATGCCAGATCTGACATTCTGCCCATCCCCTTTCAGGTACATCAGTCCTGCAAAGGAAAGAAAAATGGGAGGGGAGCAACAAATACATGTGCCAGATATTACTCAAGGATCAATGAGGTTTGTCTAAATATATTGTTTGTGGAACTTTTTGAAGAATTTGGAGGCTCTTCTGTGTCAGGAATCCACCCATTCTGTCTCGGACAGTGGGAAGTCTTTCCATGCCACTAGGTATTGGACCTGCACACTAGTGTGTGCTTGAGTCTAAAATATATTTAACCTCAAAATATTGCTCTCTCTTGCTCATGGTGGGATCCGGCGATTATTTAGTTGCTGGGTGTAGAGGAGAGGTGGCTGTCAGCTTCAGCAGACTGCAATGGAATACCAAGTGGATTCATCTAAGAGGCTTTGGCAGTTCGAGCTCAACAGTCACTGGGTTGATGATTCTCTTTATGGGGAAAGGGCCAACTTTGGATCCAACTTTTTTGAAGGTTGTCTGGACTGCAAGTATTTGGTGCATAAATACACATTGTCACTGATTTTAAATTCTTTTGGTTTAGAGCGTTTCCTGTCAGCTTGTTTTTTGTATGATTCTCTCGCTTCCTCAAGTACCTTCCCTGACTATTGGCTAGTAGTAGTGAAAGTCTTTGTTTGTGGGGTGGCTTGGGGCAACTCAGATAGATACAAAGTGTCAAAGTTTTGAAACATTTAGGTCTTATCACTATTCAACTTGCCAAAGAACTGGGGGAAGGGAAAGGTAAAAGAATGCAGACATCTAGAGACAGACCGTGAGAGCCAAGATCCTACCAAGGACATAGATGCAGGTGTCTGGCAGTGAATTGAACTGTTCTCAAAACAAATGGACGATTCATAATTGGACAATGTGACCAAACTGGGGTGGGGAGAAGGAGAAGTTATTGTTTAACCATGCAAGCATTGCACTGGAAATACCAGAGTTGGTTTTGATTCTTCAGTGCCAAAATGGTGTACCCAATAAAATTTTGCTTTTCAGATTTAAAAGTTCCTGAGAGTGTCTTGGATTCGCTAGTCAGACCATTGACATTAAACCAATTCTCATTCATTAACCCCAGTGCAGCCTACTTGGTCACCTCTGAGATTGCTGCAAGGGAAGAAAAAAGGATGATGTCTGGTGCAGAGTGGAAAGTGGAGACAGCAGCCAAGGCTGGAACAACCCCTTCAAAAGAAGTGCAGGTGGGGATTCTGGTGGATTCCAGAATGCAATGGTCATGACTCGATCCAAATGGTGAGAGGAAAAAATGGAGCAGCCACCCGTGCAAGAGGAAGGAGCTGCAACTGGGAGGCACCATCTTGAGCTATGGCAGGGTAAAGTGGGGAAGGTCACTGAGGCGCAGTTCTTTCTGATTCCACCAGGGGTGGCTGTGACTTGAGGATCAAAGTGGAAATCCTAGAGAGCTGTGGATTGGGAGGAACTAGTCGACTGGAAATATGTGACAGAGTGCAGCAGTCCTTTGATGGAACAACTGAGCGTTCATCGTGATGGAGGTGCACAGAGTGGCACCAATGTACCAAGCAATTCTAGTTCCAGGAACAGGAGCTCAAGCATCCATGGGCCCCTCACCATCCTGTTCCCAGTGTCAGCCTCTGCTTTGCTGCTTGCTTTGGCTGCCATTGAAACGGGGAGGGGGTGATATGGTATTTGGGAGGAGAGGTTTTCAGTGCAGGAGTGAATTGAAGAAGGGAGTGTTTTTCTCACCATCTACTGCACATGTGGCAGATAGTGGATTTGCCGCCAAGGCCAACTGTCCGGCATACCAACCTGATGATGCCTTTTGAAGATGCAACCCACATGGCACCGGTGGGGTGTGCGGATTGGACTGTGGGATGGGGTTACCAGGGGGAGGGAGTTGGGTCACATATTGATATCTATGATTACACGCGCTTTTGCCTCAGATCTTGCTTTGTCTAGCTGCTATCGATTCATAACCAGTAAAAGTACTCTTAATTCTGAAAAAAATGGAGTTGAGTGATTTCTTTCTTGGTTACTGATGGAGTTTTCCCTGACACCCAGCTTGTGATGATGGGAACAGCAACTCGGGGAACAGCAAGTCCCCAAGGGACAACCATCTCTCCTCAGGTGACCTTGAAACAAACCTGAGTGCTGGAGGGTGCTAGAGGACTGAAGACAAAAGCAATCCCCCAGATGATGGGGGTGCCACCCAGTTACGTGCTGGTCTAGGATAACTGAGAACCTCCTCCTTTCAGAGCAATGTTTTATGAGAGGCTGGAGAAGTTAGTCTACTTTGTAAACCAAGTGTGGACCCACATGGACTGGTACAGGGCTTACTATCTGGATGACATTGCATGCACGAGCCTAGAGAGGGAGATTGTGGACTGGGTGGTGTTCCTTCATGATGAAGGAGCTCCAGAGTTGGGGAATGTTGACTTGTTCATGGAGGAACTTCAACTCACATTTGGGGACCTCTCACAGACCTGCTGGGCTGGACCATCAAGCAGGGAGCCAGATCAGTGGCCAAATACTGTATATTCAAGAATTCCGAGGCCTGGTGGGGAAGCTGAGAGGGTAGCTGGAGTGATTGCTGGTCTACCAGTTTCAAGATGTGTTGAATTGGGAGCTGTACCAAAGCTGCCTGCCCCAAGGAATCCCAGAGGAGCTCCATGCCTGGTACTAACTGGTGAACACAATGGAGCTGGATCTAGTAGAGTGCAAGTGGCATGCTGAGCTCGAGAACCAACACCAGAGGAGCCAAGAGAGATGCTCGTCATAGACTTGGGTTGCACCTGCTGCTTGAAGACAGTAGAGGTTAGGACTAAGAGTAATGAAGCTGAGACAGCCATGAAGTTCAAGCAAGTGGATGGCTCAATCACAGGGATGTGCCTGATGTAGCCAGTGAGCATGAGAGCAAGAAGCCATGAAGAGACTATCTGATTCATAGAGCCAGTTTTAGTCAAACCTAATAAAGCAGACCACCAAAAGCCTGCAATCTCTGCAGCAGAGGAAAAACACCACGGGATCTAGCAAGTACCAAAAGAGTACTGGGACTTGGCAGGGGTTTTCAGCGAGGAAGATTGCAACTATATTCCCCTTCATCGGCCCACCGATTGCACAATAGAATTCATACCTCTGGCTACCCTACCAAAACCAAAAATGTACTCCATGACTCCCAAAGAGATGATAGAATTGAGGACATCAATTTGAAGTGGGGCTTTTTTTTTTTTTTTTTTTGCAGATTTTTAAAATTATTTTTTCCCTTCTACAACACATTACAGTCATTATATCAACATTGTTGTGGGAGATCACTGCAGGCGACTGACATTTCGTCTGCTGCTTGTCTTCTCGGTGGGCTCCATTTGGAGCACAGGAGACCTTGGAGGGGACTCCTGCCATAGGGGCGGCTTGCTGGAGCCCCCCAGACTCGGCGGCAGCCGGTGGGGTTTTTCCAGCTTTGCCCCAGGAGCCAGGGAGCAGAAGGGGAGGCATCCTTGCCTCTTCTCCTAATGGATTCCGGAGGAGACAAGTTACATCAAAGGAAACATGGCTGAAATGTTGGCTGTGGAGGATCCTTCCTAATCTCTTCAATTATTGGTAACGGATAAGCAGCAGGCTATTGTAAGTTTTTGTTAAATCTATTTTAAGCTGAAGATTGGAGCGGGGAGTTTTTCTTTTCTAACCCCCCCCCCCTCAGACAAAGCGGCATTCAAACTTTCTCTCTCCACTCCGGAATGGAGAGAGAACAAAGGCTGACTTGTCATTTGAATTAACTATGTGAGAAAGACGAAAATCACAGTTGCAAGAGTGTTTGCTGAGCTGTTTTTTAAAAAACTAAAACTTTTGCTCTTCTCCTTGCAGAAAGGAGGAGTCGAAATGGCTCCCCTCCGCTCTCGTTTTTGTACTTACAAATGAAGTCTGCTTTTTGAAACCACCCTGGGGAAAAAAGAAATGATTTCTGGCATCTTTTAATACCTCCCCCGAGGGTGCTCCGGACCTCTTCTGCTTCGTGGACCTTCTGGATTTGATTTATTTGGTTTTTCCCTTCTTGCTGTACCTCTGTGTCTTGGAACAGTGAAGGAGAACTGACTCTTTACTTTTGGATTTGCTTGTTGCCCTGGACCAGCCCGGCTCCGCGCCCTGGCGATGCCATTTTCTTTGCATAAGATTTACCATCTCTGAACTTAGACAATGGGACCTAAGAAACCCCCAGCGGGCAAGTCACTTTCGGCCCCGGCCTCAGTGGCTTCCAGTCCAAGTACCCAGCAGCCGAAGATTACTTCATTGCTTCAAACAGAAGCTGCTGGAGAGAGTTCAAAAGAACTATCTGTCAACCAAATGCTTCAGGAAATTATGAGAGGTCAAAATGAACTGAGGAAGGAAGTGGCAGAGCTCAAAAATGAACTCAGAGGGGTACAACATGATACAGCAGAGAATAAACAGAGAATTGTAGTACTTGAAGAAAGCGTAGCTGGGATGGAAGAAAGGGTTAAGGAGGTCCGAAAAGGAAATTTAGAACTGGAAAATTTTATGGCCAAAATAGAATTGGAAAGAATGTCTTTTTTTCTCAGGTTCCAGAACCTACCAGAGAGAGAAAATGAAGATCTTAAAGATATTATGAGCACAATCTTAGCAGAATAACATAAGAGAAACAAAGAGCAGATCTGGGGGGATATGGACCTGGTCTATAGAATCAATTCAGCATATGCCAGAATTCATAATGTTCCAAGAGAGGTACACTTCAAATTTCTCAGGAGGGCCACGAGAGACGAGGTACTAGGGGCCCAAAGGGAGGGACCTTTAAAATACCAAGTCAAAGATTTGTCCATCTCTGCACAATCCAACATTTTTTTTTATAACTAATTCATCCAAGGGGGTATTATTTTGTTTCTAGCATTGGGCAAATGCTATCCTAGCTGTAGTTAGCAAATGAGTTAATATGTACTTAATTTTATTTGTATATTTCCCTTTGATTATTCCCAGCAGAAAGATTTTGGGTTTGTATTTTATCTGTTCTCCTGTAATTTCTTGCACCCATTTCCAGATTTTTGTCCAATATTTTTGTTTTTCTGGGCAGGTCCATCATATGTGATAAAAAGTCCCTTGTACTTTTTTACACTTCCAGTAGGTCGGCTTCATGTTTGAGTACATTTTAGCCAATCTTGTTGGTGGTAAATGCCAATGATACAACATTTTGTACATATTTTCTTTAAGTGCTGCTGATCGTGTTAGTTTATAATTTGTGTTCCAAATTCTTTCCCAATCCACTAGATCTATGTTGTAACCAAAGTTTTTGGCCCACACTATCATGCAACCTTTAACTTTTTCTTCTTCTAATATGTTACTTCTAATAAATATTTGTAAATTTTCGTTATGAGTTTATTTTCCGGGCCAATTAAAATTTTATCTATTTGTTGTAATTCTGTGTATATTCCATATTCTTTTACATCTTTTTTGTATCTTGATTGTAGTTGGAGATATGGCCACCAATCTATATTTATATTTTGCTCCTTTAATTCTTGATTTCAAATTCCCTTGGCTGTCTAAAATTTCACTATATCTAACCATTTTCTATAGATCTAGTGTATTGGGATGTGTCATAGCTTCCATGGTAGAAAGCCATGTCAGTATTTTCATGTAATGTTTTTCTCTAATTTTATTCCAGACTTGTATCAATGCATCTCTAATATAGTGTCTGTGAAAGTATTTTTGTTTCTTTTTATCTTCTTCCTGTAGGAAAAAGTGCCATCCCATTTGCAAATCATGGTCCTCTAATGTTAGTATTCTTTTATTTTTTTAATTTATCCAATCCGTGATCCATGTTAGTGCTGCTGCTTTGTAATAAAGCTCCCAGTCAGGGAGTCCCATACCATCTCTGCTTCTGTCATCCTGTAGAACTTTCAACTTTATCCTGACTTCCTTCCCTTGCCATATAAATTTTAATATAATCTTATTCAATTCAGTAAAAAAGTTTTTTCCTAATTTTATGGGGATTGTTTGAAATAAGTATAATATTCTTGGTAGTACATTCATTTTTATCACTGCTATTTTCCCTAATAATGATAGTTGTAGTTTCCCCCATAAGTCTAGATCCTTTTTTTATTTGTTGCACTAATTTTGTATAATTATTTTCTTTTATAGTTGAGCACTTTGCAGTTAGCCATATTCCAAGATATTTAACTTTCTTTGTCACTTGCAGTCCTATTATTCTTTCTAATTCTTTTAATTTTGTTCTTCCTTCAAATTTTTAGTTATCATTTTAGTCTTTTATCTATTAATCTTTAACTCTGCTACCTCTCCATATTTTCCTAATTCTCGCATTTAACTATTTCCTGTTTCTAGCGGATCTTCTATAATGAATACCAAGCTGGGCTTTATTGAACCAGTAAAGTTGGAAGTAGCAGCCCCAGTACTCTTCAAAAAGAAGAACGATGGTGGGGTTCATCTCTGTATTGATCTGCAGGGTTTGAACGCCATATGTGTAAAGAACACCTACCCATTCCCCCCCATGAAAGATATGTTGAACCACTTAGCTAAAGGCAAAGTGTTCATTAAACTGGATTTGAGATAGAATCAGAGAGGGAGATGAATGGAAGACCGCTTTTAACTGCCCCCTTGGCAGTTTTCAATTCAAAGTTATGCCATTTGGGCTACAAAGGCCCCCTGCAGTCTTAATGCAGTACATAAATAAGGTGCTGCATGAGTACCTGTACTGTGGAGTGCTCCTTTATCTCAATGATATCTTGGTCTTTTCTGAAATCCTAGAAGAACACTTGAAACTGGTACGGTTAGAAACTTCTAACCGCCAAACTATACGCAAAGTTGTCAAAGTGTGAGTTTCACAAAACCTCACTAGATTACCTTGACTATCGCATCTGCAACAAGGGGATAGAGATGGATTCAGGAAAAGTGAAAGCTGTCCAAGATTGGAAACCCCCAAGTACTTGCAGACAGCTACAAAGCTTTCTTGGATTTGCCCATTTGTATAGGCAATTCATTCCAGCTTTCGCAGAGATTACCCTCTCATTGACTGAACTGTTAAAAATGGGGTCTGAACCAAAGCACATCCCTCCAAGGAAGAACTTATTGGTGGATACCTTGTCAAGAAAACCACAGTATGACAGTAAGAAGGAAGAAGTGGTTCACCCCATTCTTTCTTCTTCCCACCAAAAGGCAGCCCAAGTCACCACCCAAAGCCAGGATAAGCTGACGACAGTGATGAAATCGGCACTGCCAGCAAACCCGTGGCTCAACAACAAGGACATCCTGATGATGAAAGATGGCTTAGCCTGGAAGGGATCTCAAACTGTGCGGGTTTGAGACTGGAAGTTATTTACTGTGCTTCTAGACCGCCCCATCTCCCAAAAGGGACTCGGGGCGGTGTACAGTCCAAATAGAGAATACATCACAATATAGAAAATAGATAAAATTAAATATGCAAAGTTAAATATGGAGGAGGTTAAAATTAAAGTTAAAAGAACTGTACAGCTAAACAGTATATATAAATACAATTTTAAAACCCTAAAAATATAACACAGATTAACTTAAAAGCAATTCCCTAAAATAACCAGTTAATAATACGTCTACCAGGAGGAATAGTTGAAATTATGCCAGGCCTGCTAATCGGAACAGGTGAGTCTTCAATTTTTGCCGGAAGGAGTGGAAGTCGGTGGTGGTTCTAATGTCGGGGGGGAGGTCATTCCAGAGGGTTGGGCCCATCACAGAGAAGGCCCTACTCCTCGGTGTCGCCCGCTGGCACTGCCTAGTGGACGGCACCAGGAGAAGCCCCTCCCTGTGAGAGAGAATTGGCCGCAGGGATGTGTGGGGGAGGATGCGATCCCGCAAGTAACTAGGTCCTGTGCCATGGAGCGCTTTAAAGATGGTAATCAAGACCTTGAAACACACCCGAAAAACCACAGGCAGCCAGTGCAGCTCGCGCAGGAGAGGTGTTACATGGGAGTACCTAGTACTCCCCATCACAGCCCGCGCGGCTGCGTTCTGGACTAACTGTAGTCTTCGGGCGCGTCCCAAGGGCAGCCCCATGTAGAGAGCGTTGCAGTAGTCCAGGCGGGACGTCACCAGTGCGTGAGTGACCGTGCGCAGGGCATCCCGGTCCAGTAGGGGGCGCAATTGGTGGAACGCCCCCCTTGCCACGGCTCCCACATGGTCATCCATTGACAGCCGGGCATCAAGGAGGACGCCCAAATTGCGTGCCCGCTCCACAGGGGGCAATTGTTCACCCCCTATGGCCAGCGATGGAATCAGCTGGCTGAACCGAGGTGCCGGTAGCCACAGCCACTCAGTCTTGGAGGGGTTGAGTTTGAGTCTGTTGTCCCCCATCCAGACCCCGACGGCTTCCAAACCACATTTTTTTTTTGGTTCACTGGAGTATAAGCCGAAGTGGATTTTTCAGCCCAAAAAGTGGGCTGAAAAATTCGGCTTATACTCAAGTATATACGGTACTCCAGTATGGAAAGCAAGTGCCTAGACCCAGTGAGCCTAAAGGGGAGAGGCAGTTGAAGGCAGCCAAGGGATCCTGTTCAGCACTTCCATCTCCTTTCTCCCCTTGCTGAGACACAATGAGCCATCAAGCCAAACCTCTCACACTGCCTATTCGCTCCTGCAGGTGGAGCAGGCAGGCCAGAGCGCAGGTAGCCACAGATGGGCGAGAAGAGGACATGCTTGTGTTGAGGGGAGGGGGAAATGCCTGCTCAGGACCTGCTTCTTCCTCTCCTGGTTCTCTCTGCATGCCCGCTGTAATTCCCACAAAACATGGCGTCAGCCATAAGGAGGAGAAGTGTGGTGGGCAAGAGCAGTCACGGGTCTAATCCAGCCAACCTTGAGAGATGGCTGAGAGGAAGAGTGGTGCTTGCTGAGGTGACCTGGTTTGTTTTCCCATCTCCCTAGCAGAAGCTTGGCATTCTCCTCCCCCTACCCCTGATTTCTCCCCAGCCTCACTCACCTCACCAGCAAGCACGGGGTATGTTTGTGTGTAGGGGGGGGGGGGGCTGGATGAGACAGATCAGAAGGGGAGGTGGAATTTAAAAAAAAGATTTTGGGAGGGGTTTTCTATTTATCTTTGCTGTTTTTTGTGTTTTATAGTCCATATTCTGGTCTACAATTCCATTAAAATCTCCCTTCATACAAATATCAGTATAGTCCAAGTCAATTATTTTCCTGTGTAGTTTTCTATAGAGTTCATCTTGTTTATCGTTAGGAGCATAAATTGCAATTAAGAGTATTTTCTTAGTATTATCCATAATTTCCACCATCTTCCATCTTCGTCTGCGTAAATTAATTTCGCTGGAATTGTATCTTTAATGTAAAAAATCACTCCTCTTTTTTTACAGCTTGCCAATGCACTAAATCTTTTCCCAAGTTTTGGCTGTGCCAATACATATTCATGTTGTTTTTGTATGTGCACTTCTTGTAAACAGATTGTGTCCAATTTTAATTTTTCTAGTTTGTGGAATATTTTTCTTCTTTTAATTGCTGAATTAAGTCCATTTATATTGATTGTAAACATTTTTTCTCTTCCATGTTCATATTTTATAAATAGGGTTTATAGCTCTAATTGATCTTGGTTCTCGTGGTTCTCTGATGTCAATACCACCTACAGCGCCTTCTTTTGTTTCAATCCCACCTACAGCTCCTTCTATTTTCTTGGTCTCAGCTGTGGATGACTCTTGGAGTTCTATCAATAATTCTTTTTTTCCCGCCTTCTCAGCCTTCCCTCTCAAATGTTCTATGAAGAATGCTTCTGCTTTTTCGGTTGAGTCTATTCTGTATCTTTGTCCTTGCCATGTAAATATTAAGCCTTCTGATATGAGCCATCTATAATTGACACCTTTTAAAGTAAAATCTTAGTCAGGAATTGATATTCTCTTCTCGTCTCTCTCACTCTTCTTGGAATTTGTTTCAGAACAACAATCTCCTTGCCTTTATATTCCAATTTTCTGTCTCTTGTTTTCTGTAATATTTGTGACTTAATAATTTTCTTAGTAAATCTTACATGGACTTCCTTTGGGAGAGGATTTCTCGCTGCATATCTTGTGTAGACTTGAAACACCTCGTCTATACCATCCATCATCTTCTCTTGGGTTGTCTCTAACACATCTGTCAAAATTTCTGATATTATTTGTGCCAGGTTCTCTCCTTTTTCTTCTTCTATATTTTGAAATCTTAGGAAGAATTCTGACCAGTCCATCTCCAATCCCAATATTCCGCTGTTATCTTTTCCCACCATGCTCAGTCTGCTGTCAATGTCCTCAATTTTCTTTTCTCTTTGTTCATCCTTTTCTTCAATTTTTGTAATCTATCCCATTTCATCATGTTGTTGTATATTTTCAATTTTTTCCTCTGTTTTATCTGTCTTTTCTTCTATGTTTTCTGTTCATTGTTCAATCGTCTCAATCCTCTTTTCCATGTTCTCTGTTCTTTTTTCAATGGATTCTGTTCTCTTTTCAATGGTTTCTGTATTCTTTTCAATGCTCTCTGCTCTTCCTTGTAATTTTTGTATTCCTTGCATAATCGCCTCTAATGTTGCTTCCTTGTCTTTTTCCTGTTGGAGCATTGTCTGTATTGATCTTTGCCCTCCTGCAGGTGAAGAGGAGGGGGTTGTTGTTGCAGAGCCAATGGTTGTTATATTTTTTTACTCATCTTCAAAAAGAAATTTGAACAGGGGCTAAAGGGGAATAGCAAAAAAGTCCAAAAAGAGAAAGGAAAAATATGCAATGATATAAAAAACCAAAAAGATAAAAGTCTGTAATTTCTTGTATGCCTTGTCCAGTTGGTTCCAATTAAAAAAGGAAAAGGAAAAAAGAAAAAAGGAACCATTCCCCAATAGAGCTGTTGAAGTATAAAAAAAGCAAAAATTAGAAAGAGGAAAAAGAAGAAAAAAGGAGAAGAGAAAAAAAATAGATTTCCCTTAAACCAATTCACTTAAAACAAAACTAAGAAATAACTCAGATGTAGAGGAAAGGGGAAAAAAGGAAGACAACAGAGCTTCCATAAGAGTAAGATAAACACTGCCACCAAAGGATATAAAAGAAAAAAAAGTTGAATGTTTTTATAAGGTGAAAGCTTTTCTAAGGTCACTCTGAGCTTTCCCTTAAATATTTCTTCTTTATTCTTTCAAGGTAAATTCCCAGACACTGAGAGCTTATAAGAAACACCTTGTTAGGAATGTAAGCTAACAGCAATATATAAACCATGATGGTAGTACTGTTTCTTTAAGTACTGTTGTAATGGGATTGGTTGCTGTTATCTCAAGCAGCCATAAGATGGAGCCAGAATGACTGTTAGCTCTCTGTTTGTTAGATGCTAATCAGTGGATGCTGCTTGTAGGTGTATCGTGAGTTATTGTGCGTTTTGCTACTGTTAGTGACTTTGTGTGCTGAACTGATTATATGATACTGGACTGTGTTCGATGGATAACTGACTGACTGAAGCATGTGTAAATTGAACTCTGAATACCTCTATTTTCCACATAAGTAAAATACTATTACTTTTACTATTCGGTGTCCCTGTATGCTGGTTTGTGCATATTCTTCCACACCACTCTCATTACGCTTCTCTGCACACTCACTCTCCTAATGGGGAGCTTACCTAACACACCTGTATAAACAACTGTGTTCCTCTCACTATCAAATCTTGGCTATGTAACCTTGAAAGAGAGCTTCTCTGTAAACATTCATGCAAGAATAAAAAACATTGTTTCAAATCCACTAGGTGGCAGTGATACTTATTTCCCACTCTCAGCCTTTGTCTCTTATGCTCTGCCTACTTTAAAAAAAAGTGAAAGAAAGGGAAATCAAGAAAAGGGAAATACAATAATTCATTAAGCAAAAAAGAAACGAAAATTCTTAGACAATTAAAACTTAATTATGTCAATATTTCAAAAGAGTCAAGTAAAAATAGTAAAAAAGAAAAGAAAAGTGCAAAGAGCCAGTCCGATTTAGAAAGTGGATTGCAATGAAAGTCCAATCAGGCTTCCGGTAGTAAAAGGGGGGAAAAATGGAAATCTTCAATTGACCATGCCTTAAGTCCGCTGCTTACTCTCTTATCAGTCTTTATTTTAAAAAAGATTTCCAAATTTAGGGTGTTCTCTCTCCAATAAAAAAGATTTAAAACTGGGAGAGGAGGAGCCGAAGTCACGATGACATGAAGTGCAATCTCAATGCTCTGAGATCGCAGTCGATACTTTTGCTACTGGGTGGTCCAAATGGACCTAAACTCTCCCGCAGAGATGGTGAACAGGAAGAATACATCTTGCTGATCTCAGGGACATCGCAAAGTCCCTGATTGAGCCAAGAGAAGTTCTTCAAGCCGGTGACAAAAAATCCAGCCATTTGGCTGATGAAGTCGAGGTGGCTCCAAAATGGAAGGATATGGAAAGAGAAAGTGTTTCCAGCTGGTGAGGAATTTTTACTGTTTTAAAAGTGACTGCCTATAAAAAAAAACCTTAAAATTAATTTAAATTGGAGAACAGAAGAAATAAGCGGCAGAATTAAATTTGGACTGGTTTTGGACACTAGGTTATCTTACTTTTTAAATGCTATCTTCATGGATTGAATTTATGCAAGCCTTTTAAAACAAATGGATTAAGTTTCCTTCTTCTATTTTTTTCTTTTACTATTCTCTGTAATCTATGGACTAAAATTCTCCTCTTTCATTACTGTGGGTGTTTTTCTAACTCATTTAAGAATTGAACTTTTTTAAAAACTTGAGATGCAAAAAAGATACAAAAAGAAACAAAGAAATTGTAACATTGTAACACTGGTACCCGGAGGCTTGAGGTTTGTGTATTAGAAATGAAACACTTTTATTTTCTTTCACTGATTATCCTGGCTTGGCACTTCAAGGTCTCACAGCTTGTTTATAGAGAGTGATAAGAAGAAAAGCACACAGATGTTCCTTTGAAGTATATTTTTAACCAGAGAAAGGTGCAATGTTATTGTGAATCTATGCTTAATCCTGTTAAAACCTTCCAAGCTAGAGCAGCAGGGTTTGTTAGCTGGAGATAATGGCACAATTTCAACAGCAGAAAGAAGTTTTAAGTCTGTAAAAGATACTCTCAAAAATACAGAAATGATCAGATACACGTGAGAGGATAGAGAAGAAGCTGGAAGACTTAGTGCACCTAACAGCAAAATATGATGGAGAAGTTGAAGATGCT
This sequence comes from Natrix helvetica, assembly GCF_964273705.1. Lineage (NCBI taxonomy): Eukaryota > Metazoa > Chordata > Lepidosauria > Squamata > Natricidae > Natrix > Natrix helvetica. The sequence continues at coordinate 59,212,453 of NC_138549.1, read as the reverse complement.
AATTGAATGGAAAAAGTGGTGGTTAAAATCCTAAAAATCAAAGAGGAAAATGAATATAAATAAATTAAAATTGCTGATATTTATGGTGATTGGTTTGTCAAGGAAAGAGTGGAATACTGAAAGAGGAATTAAATGGAGGGGAAATCTACCCCAGATGGTTTGTCAAGGAAAGAGTGGAATACTGAAAGAGGAATTAAATGGAGGGGAAATCTACCCCAGATGGCAAGATACAGAAGAAGAGAAAACAAAAGAATTTATGGATTTAAAGAGAGAAATTTTATTAGCAATATCATTGATAACACTACCAACAATCAAAGATAAGCTGATTAAGGAAACAGAAGAAGGACATCGAAATTCCATGAGAGATTTTATAAGCAAAGAGTTGCTAAGAGGAGTCCATACAAAGTTGATTAGAGGATGATTAGAGGACTGACACCACAAATGGCAGAAGGTATGAGACTGTTTTGCTACTGGAAAGATACAGGTTGATAGATGGAAGAGTATAATTTAAAACTAGTGAAATTTAGTGAAATTTAGTGACAATAGCTATAGTTAAATAAATAATTGATAATGATAATAATATATACAATGTGTAGTATTATGATAAGTAATAACTGGATATGAATATTGAATGTACCCATGAAAGGAAGAGTAGAAACCCTTTTGGATTATATATAAATATTAATTTTAAAAAATTAAGTTAGATACAGTTAAGTCTTGATTATTAGGGGGGAAATGATATAATGCAGGATATAGTCAAATAAAGGAGGGATAATGATAATAAAATGTATATATATGTATGGGCACAACATAAGGAAATGGGATGTAAATTGTTAACAGTGATTTGGAAAGAAGGATTAGAAAACTTTGTTATTAAATATTATGGATGTTTAGCTAGAATAGGACATAATTCAGTGTCATTGGAGGATTTTAGAAATAGTAAATGAAATGCCAGTATGTGGTTATGTATTAAATCTTGATATATTTTATGATGGACGTTTAAACAATTATAGTCAAATGAAAATGGATATATGATGATGGTAACATGCATAAATATCTGAGTTAAAATACTTGAGTTAATATGAATTTTGCTTGATGACTGTGGAAGAGATGCATGAAAGTCTTTTGTAATTAATTGATACACTTTCTACAGTATGTAAAGAAGGAAGATTTTATGTGTTGTGTTTGTTTTGAAATTTTTTAAAAAAAACTTTAAAAAAAGATTTAAAACTCTCACCAAAATGACATGCTTCTCTCCTGCCCTTACAATACAATACAATAGCAGAGTTGGAAGGGACCTTGGAGGTCTTCTAGTCCAGCCCCCTTGTTTCAGACAAATAGCTATCCAGCATCTTCTTAAAGACTTCCAGTGTTGGGGCATTCACAACTTCTGGAGGCAAGCTGTTCCACTGATTAATTGTTCTAACTATCAGGAAGTTTCTCCTGAGTTCTAAATTGCTTCTCTCCTTGATTAGTTTCCACCCATTGCTTCTTGTTCTATCCTCAGGTGCCTTGGAGAATAGTTTGACTCCCTCTTCTTTGTTACATTACGGAACTGTCAGCCGTTCCAGCAGCCTAATGGCTGACTCATTGTCGTCGGGAAGAGGGGCTTTTTCCTGGCTCACCAGAGACTTGCGGATGTCTCTGGGATCAACAGGATATGCCCCCCTTTTCACCATCTCTTCGGGACAGGTTAGGTCCAGATTGGACCATCCTGCAACCTGAATTCGGCAGCGATCCCAGAGCCCTGGGAAAGTCCATTTTGCAGCGACATCTAGCCCCTCCCCGGTATTGTAGAAGCAGTGGCAGTGGGGAGGGGGCATGCGTGAGGCAAAATGGGAGGCACCCCACTGGCGGAGGCTTTGCGTGGAAGGTGAGGATGCAGTGACGGGGGAGGCAGGCTGTCCCATGGCACAGGGCTTGCTTCCCTTACTGCTCGGTGACACTGCCCCTGTGGGATGGAGTTTTGGAAGCCAGGCCTGTCCCTCCTACCTGTCCACCTGCCTGCTTGCTCACTCACCACTTTCCCTGCTGGCTACCCAGTTGACCAGGTAGGGTCTGGGTTGCAGCCGGCGGGGAAGGGGGCTAGGCTAGTATGAATGCTGCTTACCTGTGTATAGGCAGGAGGATTCAGTTCTGTGGATCCACATGGCAAAGGCAAGGCAGGGCGAGCATTGGAGCGGGTGGGCATGGCCAGCCAGTGCAATAAAAATTGCTCTGTGGATGCGCAGGAGCAAAACCCAAAATGGCAGCGCCAATGGTGCCGCTGGGAGAACCAGTTTGGGGGCAAGGAAGGCCTAGGTCGCTACTGGTTCCAGCAACCCAGGCCACCAAGTTACTACCTATTCAGCCAAACCGGTCCAAACCGGTAGGAACCCACTTCTGCACCCCACCCAGGTTACGTGTCTGTATAAAAAGAGTGGAGCTTGTGCAATGCTACTTTTAGTCATTTTGACAGAAGCAGCAGAATCTTTTAGATACTATTTGTAGAATTTCTGATTCTGCAGGGGACTCAGATATACCTGTATATTTCCATCCATTATTTCTTGTCTGGCCTTCTGGTGCTTTGGAAAACAGGTTGATCCCCTCCTCTCTGTGACAGCCCTTCAAATATTGAAACACTGCTATCATATCTTGCCGGTCCTTCTCTTCACTAGTCTAGCCATGCCCAGTTCCTGTAACTGTTCTTCATATGTTTTAGTCTTTAGTCCCCTAATCATATTTGTTGCACTTCTCTGTACTCTTTCTAGAATCTCAACGTTTTTTTTATAGTGGATGCAGTATTCTAGGTGTGGTCTTACTAAGGCTTTATAGTGTGGTACATGGAATAGAATGAGCTGGACCTTCTAATCCATCTCCCTGCTCAAGCAGGAGAACCCTTCTCTCTCTCAGTCTGGCCCTACTGACTCCCCTCCTATCCTACCCCCTCTTCTCTCCCTCAGGCTTACCCCACAGAAGCCTCCTCTATCCTATCACCTTCTCTCCCTCAGACTTGTCCCACAGAAGCCGCTGCTATCCTATCCCCTTATTTCCCTCAGGCTTGGCCCACAGAAGCCTCTGCTATCCTATTCCCTTATCCCTCCTTTTCCCCAGGTCTCACCTCCTCTCTCCTGCAGCTTCCCACTTTTTATTTTTTATTTTTTCCCCAGCTGAGCCCCTCCTTCCTTCCCCTACACTCCCTCTGTCTCCTCCCCTTCCTCCTAAACCCTCCTTTTATTCCCTCCCACTGCTGCATAAGAAGTACTAATGATCTGATGGTCATTTCAAAAAATCCTTTCTTAGTAGCACCTAGAAGCTCACTAAGAGGAACATACATGCCAATTTTCAAGTTTGTAGGCTTTACGGTTCTAGAGATTTCATGATGTGGCATGAGTGGCATTTCGCTTTTATATATATTACAGAAGACCATCCAGGCAGAAAACCATATTTTTATTTTTAATGTTGCCTTTTTATATTTGTGTTGTATTTGTGCTGATAAATAAATAAAGGGAGACTAGTATAGATCTATTTCAAGCTATTTAGCTCTCATCAGCTAGCCATACCCTTACTGGGATTCGAACCAGGGCTGTATTACATATTAGGCAGTTGTATTAGCCACTAAGCCACAGGCTCTCCTCCTTATCAGCTGAGCCAGGGAAATAGGTATGTATTTGTCTTCTGTAATGAGCCAAACGACAGAAAGAGGGAGTAGTAAGCTCCCTCCCATATTTGGGCATACCAGGGGTTGTAACACAAATACATACCTATTTCCCTGGCTCAGCTGATAAGGAGGAGAGCCTGTGGCTTAGTGGCTAATACAACTGCCTAATATGTAATACAGCCCTGGTTCGAATCCCAGTAAGGGTATGGCTAGCTGATGAGAGCTAAATAGCTTGAAATAGATCTATACTAGTCTCCATTTATGTATTTATCAGCACAAATACAATATTTACATTTACATTTACATTTATATTATTTATATTTGTATTTGAGAGGCTTTGTGTCCTGAGAGACTTTATTCCCATAAATACTAAATCACTTGCTGTGACTGTGATGATTAAGGACACTAAATGGTCTGCATTCAGTTAATTAATTAGTGATAGAATACTGAAGGTGACTTGTTAAGGAGATGATCATTGCAAAAATAAAACTGTAAATCATACCATTTTGAACTTTTCTACGCAAAAATATGACATGAATTAATATTATGGTTAACAGCTTAATTTTCTGACAAGTCTTTGTTGATAGGTGTTCATAAAATTTACTGTACAGATATAGAGATATAGTTAAATTGTCCTAATGGCATTTGTGTAAGCCATAGAGTTTACAAGGAAGAGAAAGATTTAAGTCTCCCTTCAAAAGCAGGAAGTTAATATACAAACAGTTACAGAAAATTGAATGAAGCCAATAGAAGTGAAACTTTAGGCATGGGGATACAGGACACAATGATAAGGCAGAGTGTAGGATGGAGAAAGCAGGGAGCAGATTTTGAAAAATGATTCATTCTGAAACAGTATTTATTGTCAATATCTGCCATTCTGATTCCACACTGACCAGAATCAACCACATCATCCTTAACAAAAATTCAAACATCAGACTATAACTAAGTACAGAATGTACAGAATTCTATGTACCGAATTGGGAGGAAATTGACAAGCAAATAAATGTAACTTAATATCTCAGTTCACTAAAATCAGGTAGACTACCTCCATTTCAACTCAAATTAAAATATGCTATTATAATATTATTTTAAAAATTGAAATAAAAGGTGGAATGTGGACCATAATATGTAGTTTGTTGCTTGTCCACCTTGCAATATCTATGAACACATGAAAAGAGTTTGGATAGTAGAGAAGAAATGCTGAAGAGTAATGAGGAGGAAATGACAGGACTGTCAGGGTTCCAAATAACATCCAAAATTAAATCAGAGTCCAAGGCAAACTATTGCTCAAAGTTCCAATTTATTAAGAGAGTCATGTTGGCACATCTGGGAAAACCTGAATCTGAAAGCTTCCTGATTTTCTCTACCCAGTTAAAAGTTCACGATCCTGCCCCTACATCCACAAGTCCATCACATGACCCAATCTTCCACTGCCGTGCTGGGAGTTCCACACATCCAGTTCTGGTGAGGTGCAGAGGTGTAGAGACAAAGGATGACCTTGGATTTTATAAAAAGAAATTTTATTTTGACAACATCACATTCTACTCCTTACTATTCCGCCTCCCAATTTCCCACTAATGAAATAGCATAGTAGAATAGAAATGTGGCAGTCCAAAGATCCCAAAAGGAACCGGCTGCAGGCCTGACAGGCAGCCTCTTCTCAGAAGAAAAACAGAATAATGTAGGGATTAACATAACAGAATTAACCACCTCTCCCCCCTCCAGGGGGACCCTTTGGCTTATCAGGAAACTTATCATGGAATTCTTTTACTAACTTATCTGCTTTTAGGTTCCAGCTTTTCACCCAAGTAGCTTCAGACAAAGGGTACCCCTTCCAATGCAGTAAATACTGTAAGTGACCCCTATACAGCCTGGAATCTAAGATTTTTTTCATCTCATAATGCGTTTCCCCTTCTATCACTACAGGAAGAAGGGGAGGCTGGGTGGATGGTCTTACGCTGGACCCAGTTATTGGCTTCAACAAGCTACAATGGAATACTGGGTAAATTTTCCCTAGAATTCTGGGTAGACTGAGTTGAACTGTAACTGGGTCAATTGTCTTCACTATTGGGAATGGACCTAGAAATTTTAGGCCAAATTTCTTGCTAGGCATTCTTAATCTTATTTATTTGGTAGATACAAAAACTTTGTCCTCCACACAAAAGGGGGGTTGGAGCGAGTGGTGTTTATCAGCTTGCTTCTTGTAGGCTTCTGCCACTTCCGCTAGAGCTTTCTTCATATTCTTTCATCCTTTCTTTAGCGTCTCCATCTATTCAGTCAGAGACATGGAGGAGGGAGGTTCTCTAGGCAGCTCAGGCATGGGAACAAATTCCATGCCACTGGTAATTTGGAAAGGAGTTAATCCAGTGCTGTTGTGGACCATGTTGTTGTATGCCACTTTGGCAAAGGGTAGCAAGTCCAACCAGTTGTCTTGCTGATAGTCCACATAACACTGGATGTATTTTTCCACCATTGCATTGGCCCTCTCTGCTACACCATTCATGCTGGGATGAAACGCTAAGCTGAGTCTTTGTGTGGACCCAATGACCTGAGGAACTCTCTCCAGAACTTGGCAGTGAACTGGACTCCACGGTCTGAAATGATCCTCTTGGGCACTCCGTGCAGGTGATAAATGTGTTTCACAAACATTTTCGCTAATTTCTTTGTGGACAGCAACCCTGAGCAAGCGATGAAATGCACCCACTTGAAAAACAAATCAATAACTGTCCAGATTACTCTATTTCCCTTACCGTCTGGGAGCTCGATGATGAAGTCCATTACGATCTCTTCCCATGGTCAGCGTGGGCTGGCCACTCATTTCAGTAGTCCAGGCTGTGTTTTCATCGTTGCTCAAGTAGCACAGCTTTTTACATAATCTTCCACTTCCGATTTCATCTTTGACCACCAAAATTGGCGTCTGGTGAGGTGGAGCATTTTTAGGGATCCAAAGTAGCCCCCTAATTTCGCATCATTGCTTCGCTGCAGAACTTCCATTCTCAAACTTGCGGGAATGTACAGTTTGGACCCCTTCCAGGCTAATCCATCTTTCATCATTAGGATGTCCTTGTTATTGTTGAGCCACAGGTCTGCTGGGAGCACCGATTTCATCACTGTTGTCACCTTTTCCTGGCTTCGGATGGTGACTTGACCACTTCTTCCTTCTTACTGTCATACTGCGGTTTTTTTGACAAGGCATCCGCCAACAAGTTCTTCCCTGCAGAGATGTGTTTCAGTTCAAATTGGAACCTTTGGAAGTATTGTGCCCAGCGAACTTGTTTTGGGGATAGTCTTCTATGGGCTTTGAGAGCTTCGAGGTTTTTATGGTCAGTCCAGACCTCGAATGGCACATTCCCCCTTCCAGGAAATGTCTCCAAGTGAGCATGGACAACCTGATCACAAATGCCTCTTTCTCCCAAACAGCCCACCTCCTTTCAGTAGTGGTGAGTTTTTTGGAGATGTAAGCACATGGCAAGAGGTGCCCCTCTTTGTTCTTTTGCAGTAGCATTGCCGCTACAGCTACATTGCTGGCATCTGTCTGGATTATGAATTGTCGTTCTGGGTCGGGGTATTGCAGTATGGGCTCTTGGGCAAAGAGCTGTTTTAATTTCTCAAAGGCTTTTTGACAGTCCGTTGTCCACTTTAGGAGTTGGTTTGCTTTTTGCTTTGTCAGAGAAGGCCCCGTTTTAACAGTTCAGTCAATGGGAGGGCAATCTGCGAAAGCTGGAATTAATGCCTGTAGAAATTGGAACATACAAGAAAGCTCTGTAGTTGTCTGCAAGTACTTGGAGGTTTCCTGTCTAACACAGCTTTCACTTTTCCTGGATCCATTTCTATCCCCTCGTTGGAGATGTGATAACCCAGGTAATCTAGTGAGGTTTGGTAGAATTCACATTTCGATAAATTTGCGTATAGCTTGGTGGCTTGAAGTTTTTCCAGGACTTGCCGTACCAGCTTCACATGTTCTTCCAAGGTTTCAGAGAAGATCAAAATGTCATCAAGATAAATGAGCACTCCGCAGTACAGGTGCTCATGTAGAACCTCATTTATATAATGCATGAAGACTGTGGGTACTCCTTGTAGCCCAAATGGCATGACTTTGAATTGAAAGCTGCCCAGGGGGCAGTTAAAAGCAGTCTTCCACTGATCTCCCTCTCTGATTTGTATGCGGTAATATGCCTCTCTCAAGAGAACACCTTGTCTTTAGTCAAGTGGTTCAACATATCTTTCATGATGAGGAGGGGATAGATGTTCTTCACGCATACGGCATTCAACCCCCACATATCAATACAGAGACGAACACCACCATCTTTCTTTTCTCTGAAAAGAAAAGGTACTTGTTGGATCCCTGGGAGTTTTGTGTCTGCTGCAGGTGCTGCAGGTTCTGGGCTATTGGGTTCAATTGTCCCTGGGTGGCCTTTTGGTTCCACCGGTGGTAGCAGCCCAAAGCCGATAATCAATTTTCTAACACCATCCTCCCACTTTATTGTAGGCGCCCACTTGTCCAGCTCTGCAAGCCCCAAGATAATTGATTCTTGCATTCTTGCATTCTGAGGAATTCATAGTGGTGGCCTATCTGCAACTTTACCAATTTGGTAATTTGCATGGCTGCCCCACCACAATTAGCGTTCCATCCATCTGATGAAACTGAATGGGATGGACTAGGAGTCTTGTGTATATCTGCTCAAACCAAATGGGAGGGGTTAAGGGTTTATGCGTATGCCTAGTTGCTCCACAATCAACATGCCAATTAAGCATCGGGTGCAGCCGGTGTCCACAATTGCCCCAACTTCCCCTTCCACCCCTATCATGGGCACTTGGACTTTGGATTTGGTAAAGGGGCAGATGGGTCCACTTTGGGTCGTCTTCAGTATTCTCCTCCTCCTCTTCCTCCTCCTCCAAGGTGGATGGGGCTTCCCAATGGTCGGACTCTCTGTCTCCTTAGATTGGGGATTATGCTTCTCAGGTTGTTGTACCAGCCAACTCTTTTCTGGTGGCTTTTGGATTTTTTTTCTTTGTTGTGTTGGCGAGTGGTGGGTTTGCTTGTGGGACTGGGGTTGGAGCCAGGCATTCTGATGCTCTGTTGCCTAGCTGACCGCATTGGCAGCATTTTATTGCCTTGCCCCCCAGGGAAGGGGGGGGGAGATGGTTAATTCTGTTATGTTAATTCCTACATTAATCTCTTTCAGGAACTGTGTCCCTTCTGAGGAGAGGCCGCCTGTCAGGCCTGCAGCCATATTCCTTTTTGGATCTTTGGCCTGTCACACTTTCTATTATTCTACTATTCTAGTATTATTCTATTATTTCTATTGTAGGGAATTGGGAGGGGAGATGGTATGGAGTTTTCGTATCTACCAAATACATAAGATTAAGAATGCCTAGCAAGAAATTTGGCCCAAAATTTCTAGATCCAGTCCCAATAGTGAAGAAAGTGACCCAGTTACAGTTCAACTCAGTCTACCCAGAATTCTATGGAAAATTTACCCAGTATTCCATTGTAGTTTGTTGAAGCCAATAATTGGGTCCAGCATAAGACCATCCAACCAAGCTCCCCCTCCTCCAGTAGTGATAGAAGGGGAAATGCTTATGAGGTGAAAAAGTCTTAGATTCCAGGCTGTATAGGGGTCGCTTACAGTATTTACTGCATTGGAAGGGGTACCCTTTGTCTGAAGCTACTTGGGTGAAAAGCTGGAACCTAAAAGCAGATAAGTTAGTAAAACAATTCCATGATAAGTTTCCCGATAAGCCAAAGGGTCCCCCTGGGGTGTGGAGAGGTGGTTAATTCTGTTATGTTGACCCTTATATTCATTGTTGCTCCAGGCAGACCTATAGTTTAACAATAACAAGGACATCCTAACAATGAAAGATGGCTTAGCCTGGAAGGGGGCCCAATTTTACGTCCCCGCGGGGTTGAGGCTGCAAGTTCTACAGCGAAGTCATGATGCGAAACTAGGAGGCCACTTTGGATTCCTAAAAATGCCAGATACGTGCCAGATTCGGTTTAATGTCAGGGTATGTCAGCCTCTGTTTCGCTATTTGCTTTCGGCTGCCATTGAAACGGGGAGGGGGGATGATATTTGAGAGGGGAAGCTTTTGTACAGGAGAGATTGTAAAGTGGGAGTTTTGGTCAAACTGTCTACTGTGCATGCTGAAGATTGGCGGTTGGTGTTGGGCAAGGCCAACCATCCACATACCTTCCTGATGATGCTCCTTGAAGATGGAACTCACATGACACCTAAGGGATTTACAGATTGGACAGTGGGATGAGGGTTGCCAGGGAGAGGGGGTTGGTCACATATTGATATGTATGATTTTGTGTGCTTTTGCCTCAGATCTTGCTTTGCTTAACTACTATCTTTTCATAACCAGTAAAAGTACTCTTCATTCTGCAAAATGGAGTTAAGTGGTTTCTTTCTTGGTTACTGAGGGAGGCCAGCTTGACATTTAGCAAGATCTCACTTTCACACTCATCCCAGAGCTAACACCTTCCGAGGGGAGTGTAAATAAAACCAAAACCTTCAAAGGAATGTCTTACCCAGGCAGCGACCAAGAGGACGACATGGGGGCAGCTGCATCCTCGTGTCCCTTGGAGACGGAGCGGATGGCGGATCTGAATTTGGAGGAATGATCCTTCCACCCCAGGTGGTCATTGGGAGTGGGACAGAAGTATGACCCTGAGGAAATTCTGGCTGGAGTTACCACAAGGCGACATCGGCGGCTGGCAGCTGCTTGGCAGGACGCCGATGAAGAGAACCTTATGATGTCCCAGGCTATGAAACTCTTTCAAGAGGATTGGGAGAGGCGACGGTTATGCGAGAGCAGTCCTGAAAGAGAAGTTGATCTCCCAGACCCAGAGGAGAGAACTGCAGAAGCCCTGCTCCGCCCAAGGGGGATCCTGGGGGCTGACAGTGGAGCTCATCAGGATGGGGAAGCTCTGGCAACAGCAACAGCAGTAGCTGCGAGAGCCCTTCCAAGAGGAGAAGGGGTCCCTCGCAGACGCCGGATGGCAAAGGTTCCTCCGCTTGGCGTGAAATTTGGAGGTGACCCAAAGGAAGTAGGATTTTTCCTGGTCCGAGTCTGGAATTTCATGCAATAGTTCAGAGAGGATCTCCCCACAGAAGAAGCCAAGGTAAGAGTGGTTACCATGGCATTGGAGAACAAGGCAGCAGCATGGATGGTTGCCCTGCACAACAATGACTCCCTCCTGCTGAGAGACTATAATGGGTTTATGGCTGCCCTGAGGAAACACTTTGATGACCCGCACAAGGAGCGGAAGGCCAGAACCAGAATGAAAACCCTTACCCAGGGGAACAGCCCAGGGGCTGATTACATACAAGAGTTTCGTGAATTGTCCATTTATATGTGGGTTTGGTTGGAAGAAGCTTTAATGGACAATTTTATGGATGGTTTAAACAAAGATATATACTAAAACTGTGTAAACAGCCCCCCCCCCCCCGTATCTTGCAATGCTGGTACGAATTGGCAGCAGACATGGAGATCGATCTAGCCAGAGACAAGTACCGTGAAGATAGTGAGAAAGAGAAAGCCACCCCTCCCAACCCCCCAAAGGAACTCCGAAAGGAGGGAAAAGTTGGTCTACAAGCAAGTCCCGGTCTACCACCTGCTTCCGTTGCAGAAAGGAAGGGCACCAGGCAGCAAATTGCTGCTCCAAGATTGGCCCAAAGCCCTCTGCCTGGTGGGAGAGGAAGCCAGACAAGCAACCCGGGAAGAGAAGGGACACCGCCATGAAAGGGATGGAACCTGTTGTGCAATTCCCTCCCATCCTGAGAGAAGAACTGTCCTCCTCATCGGGGGAAAGTGAAATCGAATCCAATGATGACCGTCTGGTAAGTTCCTAATCAGGCCCCTTGGGTTAGACTCGGGATGCACACGTTGCATTGTTAGCCCGCAAGTGGTGGAAAAAATGGGCTTGAAACTGAGAACGTTGAAAGTCTCCATTGCTTTTTGCCAGCTTGATGGGTCTATAGCTGGGGTGGGGGGCTGCCCATTTTGTGACTGAACCTATAGACATGTGGATGGGAGATCACCAGGAAACATTACGTTTCATTGTGGCCCCGGGAATGGACCAACCTCTCATATTGGGCTTACCCTGGTTGCGTAAATGGAACCCACACATCAACTGGAAGAAAGGGTGGTTGCACATCCGATCTGCTAAACCCCCTGAAGGAGATGGGAGGGTTTCCAATATTACCAAGCTGAACCTAACCTAGCAGCCTGGCTGCAGGAAAAAATTGAGGGGGAGGAGAAAATCCCAAAGGAATATTGGGACCTAAAGGATGTTTTCAGTGAAAAATCCTCTAATAAATTACCCCCTCACCGCGTGACAGATTGTAGCATTGAGATCCTCCCAGGAGTAAAACTTCCAAAATCCCAGATTTACTCTATGACCCCATGCAATTATGGAAGTTTATTGGCAAAAATTTGAAAAGGGGATTTATTGAACCTGCTAGGCCATGTGTGGCTGCCCCTGCATTGTTCAGAGAAAAGAAAGATGGTTCCTTTTGTCTCTGTGTAAATTACATGAACCTCAATTCTGTGTGCATGGAAAATGTGTACCCCCTCCCTCTGATGAAGGATATGTTGTCCCAATAGGGTAAAGGGAAGAACTTCATGAAATTGGACCTAAGAGAGGCCTACTATAGAGTCAGAATCAAAGACGGAGATGAATGGAAAACTGCTTTCAACTGCCCACTTAGGTGTTTTCAATTCAGAGTACTCCCATCTGGCCTACAGGGTGCACCAGCTATTTTCATGCAATTAATAAACGAAGTTTTACATGAACACCTGTACAAGGGCATAATGGTCTACCTTGACAACATCCTTATCTACATGGAAACACGTGATGAACACGTGATTTTAGTACGATCAGTACTCAAGAAACTCCGGGCCGCAGAACTTTATGCCAAATTGTCTAAATGTGAATTTCATCAAGAGAAAATTGATTACTTGGGCTACCGCATCTCCTACAATGGCATTGAGATGGACCCAGCGAAAGTCCAGGCAGTGACTGAATGGGCACCTCCTCACACCTGCAAACAATTACAAAGTTTCTTGGGATTTGCAAATTTTTATCGTCAATTTATCCCCTCGTTCGTCAGCATTGCTCTTCCCATTACAAATCTCCTAAAGTCAAAAGGGGAGGCCAAACCTAGACCGGGTAAGCCTTTGAATTGGACTATGGAGTGTCAAGCCGCTTTTGAGAAATTAAAGCGACTCTTTGCAGCTGAACCCGTTTTGAAACATCCAGATATGGAGGCAGCGTTTATCATTCAAGCTGATGCCAGTGATGTGGCGGTGGGGGCAGTATTACTTCAAACGAACGTTGATGGAAAATTGCAGCCATGTGCTTACATCTCTCGCAAACTGACAGAGATGGAGAGACGATGGGCTGTATGGGAAAAGGAAGATTTTGCGGTCAGATGGGCTTTGATGACCTGGCTACATTTCCAAGAAGGGGTGAAACACCCTTTTGAAGTATGGACTGATCATAAAAATTTGGAAGCTTTGAAGACCCCATGTAAACTATCTCCTAAACAGGTGCATTTGGCGCAACATTTCGACCGTTTCAACTTTACCCTCAAGTACATTCCGGTGGGGGGAGAATTATACAACAGCTCTAAGCTGAGTGTAGTTCACCCAGTCGTCCCAGCAAAAAACATAGCTGCTCCAGTGATTACTAGGAGCCAAGGCACTTCGAATTTAGAGGTCACAACGGACCTCATGTGCAAACTCAAGGAGGGCCTTGAGTCCGATGACTGGTTCAAAGAACATTCAAACGAATGCACTATGAAGGATGGACTGGCTTGGGTAGGAGCTAAATTATATGTTCCTGTGGACCTGAAAACTATTGTTCTTCAACGGGCCCATGATTCAAGAATGGCAGGCCATTTTGGATTTGTAAAGACTTTACATCTGGTTAAGAGACAATTTTGGTAGCCTTCACTGAAAAAAGACATTGAGTTCTACATAGCCAGCTGTCCTGTTTGTGCTGCCGCAAAATGCTCACCGGGAAAATCACAGGGCCTTCTCCAAAGTGTGGCCTGCCCTGAGGCCCCATGGAAGGAGATATTGATGGATTTCATTGTCGAGTTGCCAGAGAGTTTAGGAAACACCTTGATTTAATTACTGACCTGTTTTCCAAACAAGTTCATTTTGTACCCTGTTCCAAAATCCCATCAGCTAAATTGTTACCTAAGTTGTTTAATTCACATGTATACCGCTTCCATGGAGTACCTGAATGCATAATTTTGGATAGGGGGGTTCAGTTCACCTCCCTTTTCTGGAAGGAGTTTCTGAAGCTACGTGGCTCTGCCCAGGGCCTAAGCTCTGCCCACCATCCTCAGACTAACGGGGCTTGTGAACGGACTAATTCTGTTTTGGAACAGTACCTCCGGTGTTTCATCAATTATCAACAAGATAACTGGGCTGAACTGTTACCACATGCTGAGGTGGCATAAAACAACTCGGTGCACAGCAGTACCGGCTTGACACCTTTTAGAGTTGTGTTTGGACAGGACTTTGTACCATTCCTGAATTGCCTCGAGAGAAACCGAGTGGAGTGACCAGCTTCGCCAAATTTGGCCCATGACCCACCAGGCATTGGAGGCTGCGCACTGTGTGCACAAGAAACAGGCTGACAAAAAGAGGGTGAAGCAAAGGGAGTACAAAGTAGGAGATCAAGTGTTTTTGTCCATCAAGTTTCTACAAACCACCCAGCAATCAAAGAAACGGGGGCCGAAGTATGTCGCTCCTTTCCCTATTGTGAAAATCATTAATCCTGTTTCTGTACAATTGGAGTTACTAAAGCATCTCAAGTGGATTTATCCTGTATTTCATGTCAACCTGTTGAAACCTGAGCACATTTCTTCTTTTCATACGCCCCTACCTCCACCCCCGGCCCCTCTTCTTATTGAGGGGGAGCAACATTTTGAGGTTAAGGAAATCTTGGATTCCAGGAAACATAGGAATCGAATTCAATATCTGGTGTCCTGGAAACATTTTTCCCCCTCCCAGTCTGAGTGGGTGGATAAATCTCATGTTAGAGCTCCTAGACTTACAGAAGTTTTACGCTAAGTACCCTGGTAAGCCTTAATCATATTTACATCATACATGTCTTATGTTGTTTTTTCTATTGTTTTATTTTCTTGCAGGGATGACTTCTTTTCCTGAAGGAGGGCCGGATGTCAGCCTCTGTTTCGCTATTTGCTTTTGGCTGCCATTGAAATGGGGAGTGGGGGCCTAGTATTTGGGAGGGGAAGCTTTTGTACAGGAGAGATTGTAAAGTGGGAGTTTTGGTCAAATCGTCTACTGCGCATGCTGAAGATTGGCGGTTGGTGTCGGTCAAGGCCAACTGCCACATACCTTCCTGATGATGTTCCTTGAAGATGGAACTCACATGACACCTAAGGGATTTACAGATTGGACAGTGGGATGAGGGTTGCCAGGGGGAGGGGGTTCATCACGTATTGATATGTATGATTTCACGTGCTTTTGCCTCAGATCTTGCTTTGCTTAGCTACTATCTTTTCACAACCAGTAAAAGTACTCTTAATTCTGCAAAATGGAGTTAAGTGCTTTCTTTCTTGGTTACTGAGGGTGGCCGGCTTGAAAGGGTTCCAAATAGCATCCAAAAGTAAATCAGAGTCCAAGGCAAAATATTGCTCAAAGTTCCAATTTATTAAGAGAGTCATGTTGGCGCATCTGGGAAAACCCGAATCTGAAAGCTTCCCGGTTTTCCCCACCCAGTTGAAAGTTCAAGATCCTGCCCCACATCCACAAGTCCCATCACATGACCCAATCTTCCACTGCCATGCTGGCAGTTCCACCCATCCAGTTCCGGTCAGGTGCAGAGGTGTAGAGACAAAGGATGACCTTGGATTCTAGAAAGGAATTTTATTTTGACAACATCACATTCTACTCCTTACTATTCCTCCTTCCAATTCCCCACTAATGAAACAGCATAGTAGAATAGAATATTAGTATGGCAGGCCAAAGATCCCAAAAAGAACTGGCTCCAGGCCTGACAAGGACATTGTTCCGGGACACTTCCTCTTGTTTATAGCTGTTTTCCTTCAGTTTGTGAAGCAGACCAAAATTATATAGATATACTTTGAGATATGCTTACTGCTATCTTCTGCCTTAGCAACAGATGCTATTCTCAGGTGGATTTTCATGGTATCATCTGCCATTGTTATTCTAAAGCAGCAGTGTCAAACTCGCGTCGTCACGGTGTGTCATCATGTTATGCATGGGAACTTTTTTCCCCTTCGCTAAACGGGGCAGGGGGGACACACATGACACATATAGCCTGTGGGCCATGAGTTTGACATCCCTGTTCTAAAGAGTCAGGTTTGGGAAGATAGCTAGACTGTAGAATGTCTACTTATCTACTGAACAAGAGGAAGCTCTTCACTCCTCATTTCAGACATGATCTAATTTGCCCTGTGTAAGTATATCTTCTGCGGTCTTAAGTACTAAGTTTGTTAAATATACTTTAGAATGCCAAGTAAATTCAGTTTTCTAGACAGTTTTCTGAGACACAACAAAAATATGTAATAACAAAGCTTGCAAGAAATGATAAAAATAAAGTAAAACTACCATAAAATAGTGTGAAGAATTAAAATAATAATGAAGGGAAATGGTAATAAGGATATATCAGAATATAACATACTGGAATAGTAATAAGGATATACTAAATAAAATCAGAACATAAAATATTGGAATACTAGAATTAGTAGAAACTTGTTTTTGTTTCCTGTAACTAACATTATGCTTTTGGATTTGTAACACAAATATACTACATCCAATTTGTAACTTCTTGCAACATCTAGCATTTGTCAAAACATGTTCCTTGCCATTTGAACTCTTATCAATCTCCAATCTCCTCCCTGTAATATGGACATAGATCGGAATGGAACTGGAAAAACCCACACCTTTGATCTGTGAGAAACCTTTAATCTGTGAGAATTCCCTTCCTTACAATACGAAGATGATCAGGAAGAGATAACACTAATGATGCTAATTAAGAGGCTCTATCCTATTCCAGGGAATACACAAATCAAAGATGCCAGAATTGGAGATTTAACTGATGGTTTATAACAGTTTCTAAACAATATGTAGAGTTATGTAGATGTAAGGAGTTACATCTTCTCTGGAGTTTGTAGTTCTTCCCTGCGTATCCTTGGGTATGTTTGGAACAACTGATAATCATGCCTTTAAACTTTGATCAAAGATTAAACACTCATTGTTATTCAAGTCTTCATTTAAGTCATCTTATATTTCGGCTTACTGGGACTTAAGCGTTTCATGGAACTTAACATCAGTATACAATGTGGTGCTTTCTTGATATCCAGATAGAAGATAGAGCCAATACCTCTGGACAAGGCTGATCTAGAAATACGATGTTTTTTAAAATAACTGATAAAATAAGATTATCAACTGGCATAAAAAATAAATTTGAACAGAAGCATCAGGCAGTGTGCATAATCCATCAGGATTCTGCTACTATAAGCTGAGTACTCAGTTACATGCAGATTTTATTTAGAAGAGGGCCTTAAATAAGGTCTTTAGGGCCCAAATGGCAAAAATGAGAGACAATGCCCTTTTAGATAATGTGATCAAGACTTCTGGTGGTGGGAGAAGAAGCTGACATTGCGGTGAGATGATGGACATTATCGGGGCTCTGAGAACACTGCCGAAATTCCAGCCGCAGGACAGTCCAACTGAACCTAAACCATCCTGAAGAGACAGTGATAGGAAGGGGCATATCCTGTTGATCCCAGAGACACCTGCAAAGTCTCTGGCGACCCAGGAATAGCCCTTTTGCCAGTGGCTAGGAAGCAGCCATTAAGGCTGTTGAAACAGCTGGCAGCTTTGGAAGTGAAAGTGCAGGAGAGAGTGTGTCATCCTTGTGGATTACAATTAGAAGAAATTGGAGATGAGTAAAAGAATAATAACTACCAGCTCTGCAACAACAACACCTTCCTCCTCACCAGCAGCAGGACAAAGATCAATACAGACAATGTTGCAACAGGAAAAGGAAAAGGGAGAGAAGGCAGTTACCTTGGAGATGATTATGCAAGGAATTCAGAACCTACAAGCAAAAACAGACACCATTGAAAAGAGGACAGAAAACATGGAAAGAAGAATTGAAAGTATAGAACAACGAATGGAAAATATGGAACAAAAAGCAGTTAAAACTGATGAAAAAATTGATAACATTCAACAAATGGTGATGAAATATGAAGATAGGCTACAAAAAATTGAAGAAAAAGGTAACCAAAGAGAGAAGAAAATTGGAGAGATTGATAACAGACTAAGCCTGATGGAAAAGGATAATATTGGAATACTGAATTGGGAGATCAAAAGGTCAGAATTCTTTTTAAGATTTCAAAATATAGAAGAAGAAAAAGGTGAAAACCTGTTACAAATAATGATAGAAATTCTGACAAATGTTCTTGACCTAACCCAAGAGAAGATGGCTGATGTTATAGATGAAACATTTTGAGTTTATACAAGATATGGAGCAAGAAATCAACTGCCAAGGGAAGTTCACGTAAGATTTACCAAGAAAGCAATTAGGATACAAATATTTCAAAAAGCAAGAGATAGAAACTTGAGTACAAAGGTAAGGAGATCATAGTTTTGAAGCAAATACCAAGAAAAGTGAGAGAATCGAGAAGAGAATACCAATTTTTGACTAAAATTCTACTCAAAAAAGGTGTTAATTACAGATGGTTGCTACCACAAAGTTTAATGTTTGTATGGCAAGGACAAAGATACAGAATAGACTCAATTGAAAAAGCAGAAGCATTTTTTGAAGAACATCTCAGAGCGAAGGCCGAGGAGACTGGACATAAGGAATCAGTGACAGAACTACAAGTGGTGTCTTCAGCCTTGACTGAAAAAGTAGAAGGAACTGTAGGTTGGATTGAGATAGGTGCTGTAGGTGGCGTGGACATTAGAGAACCACAGGAACCTAGAGCAATAAATCTATGTATAAAACATAAACATGGAAGAGAAGAAAATTATTTCAACTAATATAAATGGACTCAATTCAGCAAATAAAAGAAAGAAAATATTTCACAAATTAGGGAAACTAAAATTGGATATAATTTGTCTACAAGAAGTGCATATTCAAAAGCAACATTAACATTTATTAAGGCAACCAAAGCTGGAGAAAATATTTACTTCATTGGCAAACTGTAAGAAAAGAGGAGTGATTCTTTACATTAAAGATGCAATCCCAGTGGAACAAATCTATACAGATGACGATGGAAGAATCTTGATGGTGGAAATTATGGACAACAATAAGAAAATGCTACTAATAGCAATATACACGCCTAATGATAAACAAGATGAATTTTACAGAAAACTACACAGGAAAACAATAGATTTGGATTCCTCAAATATTTGCATGATGGGAGACTTCAATGGAATTGTGAACAAGAATATGGACTATAACTCACAAAAAAACCAAAACGTTAAATAGAAAGATACTCTCTAAATCCTTTTTTAAAAGATGGGTTTAAAAGATGTTTGGAGAGAGAAAACCCTACTAAAAAATAATATACTTTTTATTCAAACAGACATTTATCTTATTCGAGAATCGATATGATTTGGGTAGTGACTGAACCAGCCTACAATATACAGGAAATTGAGATTGAAACAAGTACTTGGGCAGATCACAATCCAATGACAATTAAATGGAGAGGACAAAGAAAAAGATCTAGATCAGTGATGGCAAACCTATGGTATGCGTGCCACAGGTGGCACGCGGAACCATTTGTCAGGGCACGCATGACTTCCGTTTTGAGCGCTCCGAAGGCTTCAGGGACTGTCCGGACAGTCCCTGAAGCCTTCAGAATGCTTGCTCAGAGGGTCGTTTTAAGCATTCCGAAGGCTTCAGGGAAGCCTCTGGACGGTCCCTGAAGCCTCCGGAGGGCCTCCGGGGGGCGGGGAGGCTCTTTTCACCCTCCCCAGGCTCCTATAAAGCCTCTGGAGCCTGGGGAGGGCGAAAAAAGCATGTAAAAATGGGGGGTTGTGCGTTGTGCGTGCATGTGCACTGGGGGGGGTCGCACATTGCATTATGGGTGTGGCACGCCTGCACACGACCCCCCTGAGCTCTCCCCACTTGTGGCACGTGAGCCCAAAAAGTTCGCCATCGCTGATCTAGATGGACACTAAATAATATCATATTAAAAGAAAAAGACTTTGTACAGAAATTTCAAAAGGAATTGACCTTCTTCTTTAAAGAAAATAGGAAAGAGGAGACATCAATACAGAACCTCTGGGATACAATGAAGGTTTATACTAGAGGCCTAATAATTGACTATACAAGGAAGAGAAATATAAGGAAAAGACAAACACTTAAAGGAATTGACAATGAATATAAGAGTCTTAAGAAAGAACTCCAGAATTCCCCAAAAAAGAAGGATATTAAAGTAGGAATGGATGTGATTAAACACAAAATTGAGTTAATGGAAAAGGAGGAATTAGCCCAAAAATTAGGGGGTCTAAGCAGAATTATTTTGAAAATGCTAATAAACCAGGCAGATGGTTGGCATACAAATTGAGAAAAGAGAGAGAATCAAAGAAGATACTGCAGTTAATGGATGAGCAAGGGCAAACTTGTTATGGGAATGAAGAGAAGAAAAAAATTATACAAGATTACTAGGGTAAACTATATGACCAAGAGAATATAGAAGAGGCAGGAGTGAAAGACTATTTACAGGAAGCCAACTTACCACAGATATCCAAAGAAACTGCAATAATGTTAGAAGGCAAAATAACTATGATGGAGCTAACTGAAGCACTTAAAAAGCAAAAGAACGGGAAGGCCCTGGGCCAGGATGGGCTACCAGCAGAATTTTATAAGACCCTGCAGGAATTGTTGTCTCTTCCATTATTAGAAGTAATGAACGAGGTGATGTTAGATCATGGTCTGAAGCATATATTACACTTTTACCAAAAGAGGAGGCTGATTTACTACAAATCAAGAACTACAGACCAATTTCCCTGTTCCCTGTTAAACTCAGACTATAAGTTGTTTGCCTCAATATTGGCAGAACA
Organism: Natrix helvetica; assembly: GCF_964273705.1. NCBI lineage: Eukaryota > Metazoa > Chordata > Lepidosauria > Squamata > Natricidae > Natrix > Natrix helvetica. The sequence goes on along the minus strand of NC_138549.1, from coordinate 59,191,725 downwards.
ACTTTAAAATACTTAGGCAATTTTATTCACTCTGATCAAAATGAGTTTCTGCAAAAGAGACAAATTAAAGATAATATGAGGATAATTTTAGACACTTTGGAATATTATGAGGCACATCCTGAAAAACAATTGGCATTGATATTTTTGGATGCTCAGAAGGTATTTGATAACGTGAATTGGCGTTTTATGTTGTTACAACTGGAACAGATGGGTTTTGACAAGAAATTTATTCAAGCCATACAAACTATATATTATAAACAAACAGCAAAGATAATGATAAATGAAGATTTGACAGAGCCTATTGAAATAAAGAAAGGAACAAGATAAGGCTGCCCATTATCATCATTACTTTTTGTTTTAACATTAGAAGTTTTAAATAAAAATGTCAGAGAAGGAAAAGAAATAAAAGGAATGAAAATTAAAAAGGAAGAATACAAGCTACAAGCATTCGCAGATGACTTGATCTTCTTCTTAGATGATCCATTAGAAACAGCACCTAAATTGATAGAAAGAATAGAAGAAAATGGGAAAGTAGCAGGATTGAAAATAAATAAAGACAAAACGAAGATCTTGACAAAGAATATACCAACAAGACAAAAGGAAGAATTGGAGGAAACTTTGGAGATGCAAGTTACGAATAAGGTTAAATATTTGGAGATAAATTTAACAGCAAGATGCAGTGCTCTCAAAGTTAACAACTACTATAAACTTAATCAACAGATTACAATGGACTTGAAGAAATGGGAAAATTTACAATTATCAATGATAGGGAGAATATCTACAATTAAAATGAACATTCTACCTAGAATCTTATATCTGTTCCAGATGATTCCAATTAGACTAGGGAAGGAATTTTTCGATGACTGAAATAAAATAGTGTTGAAGTACATATGGCAGGGGGGGGGAAGCAAGAATAAAATTAAAAATGTTACAAGATGCAAGAACAAGAGGAGGATTGGGCCTGCCTAACTAGGAAATATACTATCAGGCTGCAAGTTTGATGTAGGTTAAAGAATGGATAACACTAAGGAATACCAGATTATTGACTCTTGAAGGACATGATCTATTGCTGGGATGGCATGCCTTTTTATGGTACAGGAGAACTAAAACACAGAGGTATTTTAGAAGACATTATCTATGCGAGGCCTTGCTATTAAATTGGGAGAAGGTTAAAAGACAATATTATTTAAAAATTCCAGTCTGGCTATCAATGATTGAAGCTTTTTCATACACAATAATATACAAAAAGGAACAAACAGTTAGATATGGTGAAATATTGAATGCAGAGGGTGAATGCAAGAATTGGAAAAAGAAGGTATAAAGATGAATTTGTTTTCATATATGCAAATACAAGATAGATATGACAAGGATTGTAAAGAGGAAGGATTTATGATAAGATTTTAGATAAAATTTTGATGGGTACTGATGAAAAGATAATTCAAAAACTCTATGGGCACTTGCTAGAGGTTAAGTTAGAAGAAGAACAGGTTAAAGGATCTATGATAGCCTGGGGGAAATGCATAGACTTTAAACCAGATACTTTTTTATTGGGAATTATACCAGAAATATACAACAAAGATTTGAAATATTTGATTGTAAATGTTTTAACAGCAGCTAGAATTGTATTTGCAAAAAATTGGAAAAATGAGAAAATACCAAAGCAGAAGGAAATTGTCCAAAAAATAATGGAATGTGCAGAAATGAGTAAATTGACATTTGAAATTAGAGAACAAGAAGATGAACAATGTTATAAGGTTTGGGATTTGTTTTATCAATGGTTAGATTAAAAAATCATGGTAACAGAAAATATTGAAGAATGTTTTATGTTTTAAGAATAATAGAATGATATATGCAATACTATAAGGGTTTAGCATTGTTAAACAGATTAGAATGATGTAATGGAATGATGTTGTATGCATGAATTCAATATGTAGAATATTCTATTTAAAATTAAGGAATAATAATTATAGTTGAAGAATTGATATAACAATAAGGTACTTACGTTTATCTATTGAACAACTTGTGATTTGATATATAACTATAAGTGGTGACTATGGAAAGGACACACAAAATTTTGTAACCAAACGACACACTATATGAAATGGCAGAAGGTTGTATATGTTTATGTTTTTGTTTGTCTTTGTCTGTTTAAAAAAATTAAAAAACTTTAAAAAAAGACTTCTGGTGGTGACATCACAGTGGTGCAGTGCAAAGAAATGGCACTCTGTTCCCTTTGCCCGATTTTTCAAGTACAGAGGCCCTTAGTGGTGAAGTTGGATCCTGGAAGGATCAGCGATATAGAGGGGAAGCTTCGGAGGTAAGGAGGAGATGAGCAATCTCCTGTTACTGTATGAGAAACCCCTTGAATTTGGCACGAAATAGATTGGCCTTTATGGCTGATCCAGAGGCATGACAGCCTGACTGATTGAATGGAGTAGGAAGAGAAGAGAGGGAAAACAGCATTAAGTATTGGTGGTGACTGGCGAAATAGATTTTGACTCTTGGGATTTGGAGATCTTGAGATCTTGTGACCTGCAAACTACAACTGTGGACAAGTGAGTCTCCAAGGCGAGGGGGAAGTGGCTCCACAAAGCAGCGACAATTTAGCAGTGGGAGTGGAGGTTTGGAAAGACTGATACTGATACTGAAGGATCAAGAGGAAAGGAGTGTGTGAAAGCTCAGAATTGGTGTTTACTAAAATTTCTAAGGACAGACTAAACATTTGGATAGGTGTTGGATTTTAGTGGTATGAAATAGAAAATATATAAGAAGCATTTTGATAGAAACGGTGGAGTGGAGAAGTGATGGTGACTGTCTTAATTAGGAGGAAACTGACATCTTGCAATAAAGAGACAAAGAGCAGCTGGTGCAACAGGAAGACTAACAGATAAAGAACTACTCTCAAATATGCGGTAGCTTACTGATTACAATTAGCGATCCTAGAAGAGACTATTTTACAACACAATTTGGACAATAGACCATATCTATTTTCAGTAAAAAAAAAAGGGGGGGGAGGTTTGGATTACCAGCAAGAGGGAGCTCACATTGCAATCTTCCATTTCTAGCCTTGGAAATACGGGTGTTGTTAAACTCACTGGAGCGTTCTTTGATATAGGTATATTATACTGTTCTGGCTCAGCAGGAGCCATTGGAGCTATAACCAGACTCCGACAGTGAGGGGCCTTCTGAGTCAGCTCTGGAAGATGTGGAGGACCCTGGACAGGGTTCCGACTCCGAGCAGGAATCAGAGAAGCTGGTGGGCCACCAGGAGGCACCTAAGGCAAGGAGCAGTGGTGAAAGCCAAAGGAAGTGTGCTCCTGATGTCATGCCTTGGAGCAGTGGGGAGGAGACAAGGGAGTTGGTTTTGGACACTCGGCAACGGAGGGCTGATAGACATAGAGAACAACTACGCAGATACAGAAGATAATTGGACCCAGGTGGTTGTAATTAGGCTCCTCTCAAGATAGTATTTAAGAAGGGACTTTCCTGGAGGCTGGTTGCAGAGTTCAACTTATCTACCAATGCTGGACAAGTGTTCTCGTGCCTGTGTCTTATCTTGGAAGTCTGGATTGCTGCCAAGGTCTAGTCAGTGTGTTAATTTACTGTGAATAAATTGTCTAGCAGTATTCTTGTCTTGGAGTGCTTTGATGTACGAAGAGGGGGGTCAGAACAGTATACTATATGTATATACTACTATAGTATAGGTCAGAGGTCCCCAAACTTGGCAACTTTAAGACTTGTGGGCTTCAACTCCCAGAATTTTCCAGCCAGCATAGCTGAGAGTTGAAGTCCATAGCTGTCTGGAGAATTCTGGGAGATGAAGTCCACAAGTCAGTTGGCAAGTTTGAAGACCTCTGGTATAGGTTCTCCTGCTTGAGCAGGGGGCTGGACCAGAAGACCTCCAAGGTCCCTTCCAGCTCATTTATTCTAAAGTTATAAAAGCTCCACTCAATGCTGATTGTGGGTGGATTTTCTTTTAGGATATGTGTTTAGTTTTTGAAATACCCACATTCCCATTCTCTCTCCTTGTGGAATTACTGGTTTTGAATAGTTGGTTCAGCAAGCAGAAGTTTAGCCATTCAAACCACGTAAGCATTTAAAGGCAGAATGTCTGTGTCATGCAAAATAGTTGGCAATCTGAAGGAGATAAGATTATATTGTATACCTTTGTATATGTGGATATGTGCACACATACATTTTGCAGCAGGGTTAACAATGACCAGAGCACCTCTTGGTTAGCATAGCCAATAAGAAACTTGGCCAATAATATTAAGGCAAGTATGAGCAATTATCTGTCCATGGTTGCTTTAAAAAAATGACACCAGAGTTTCTTGCCATTTTTGGATGGGGACTGGATGAAAACAGTAATATAAATCTTAAAATTGAGATTTTTTTTTAAAAAAAGGAAAAATAGATTGTACTTCAGTTTTGCTTAGATGTGTGATGTGAGTCAACTGTTTTTGATATTTAGACCACCAAATCCTAAAGACTATGCAGATGGTTTGGAAGGGGTTAGTAGCAAAGCTAGTGTTGATATTGTGGAAATTAATGAAACTGAAAAGTACAATGTTGTTATTGCAGGGATGTACCAAGAGTTTTGGCTACAGAAAGAAATTTCTGATCGCTATCCTGCACTATGGACAGTAGTTAAGAAGCTCCTTGTTGTATTTCCAACATCATATTTGGAACATGGCTTCAGTGTGGTCATCCAACTTCTTTCCAAGCAAAGAAATCAACTCCAGATTACTGAATGTGGTGGTTTAAGACTCCTGCTAAGTGACTTAAAACCAGACATTGGGAAACTGGTATCACTTCATCAAGCCCATCCATCACATTAAGAATTTACTGAACAGTGAAGTAGTTACTAAATTTTACTGAGTTTACTAAGTTACTAGTTACTAAGGTTCTTGATAAATGACTATTAGACTTTGAAAACCTGGTATCACTGGATCATGTTCAACAATTTTGTTGAATGAACATTAACTAAAAAGGTTTTTAAATTGGATTTTGAATAAATGTGCAATTAATTGTTACAGTTTTGAATTTTTCTGTTGCTATCTTCCTTCTGTCCTGAAAACTGCCCAGTCACATGACCCCCCCCCCCAGCCATGCCCACCAAGCCATGTCCACAGAACCGGTAGTAAAAAAATTGAATTCCACCACTGGGTGAGTGGCACTGAGGATCAGTTTGTAGCACCAAGGGGGCAGTGGACTGAAAAAGTTTGGGAACCACTAATCTAACCCAATACCAATGGTAGCGATGTACCAATGTGATGAGAAATCTACATTGAGTCTGCAGAACATGCAGTCAACCCTTATTATGATCCAAGAAACTATGATGAAAACACAGGAGTCAATAATGAAAAAACATACAGAAATAAAGTGTGAGATGGGAGAGGTAAAAGGAGACATACGTAAACTGGACAATAAAATAGGAACAATACAAGAGGCTATAGCTAGAAATATACAGAAAATACATATAGCAGAAGCCAGAATGGAACAAACAGAGAAGAAACTGGAAACAATGGAACAAAAACTGATGGCAGAGAATAGGGATCTGGAAGAGGCAATAGCTCACTTGGAAATGAAGAAATCAGCCTTCTTTCTTAGATTTCAAATGTAGCAGAAAATAAGGAGGAAGACCTATTAAAGCTTATGGTAGAACTGCTAGCTGACATTCTACAGAAAAGTAAACAAGAGACTCAAAACGACATAGATGAGATTTATAGAATTCATACCAACTATGCACATTGGCACGAACTCACAAGGGAAGTTCATATGAGGTTCTCAAAGAAAACAACAAGAGATTAAGTATACAGGAGGACAAGGGATGAACTGCTGACCTTCAAAGAGAAAGAAATTTTAACTTTAAAGCAAGTTCCAAGAAGGGTTAGAGAACAAAGAACACATTACCATTTTCTCTCCTTGCAACTGGTTAAATATAAGGTGATGTTCTGATGGCTTATTCCAGAAGGTATGCTAATCGCATGGCAAGATAAAAAAATTAAAATTGATACTCAGGATAAGGCACAAGAATTCTATGAACATTACCTAGCTGTTGATGAAGAACAAGATAGTAGAGAAAACATAGAAAGCAAAAGTCAAGAAGAACAGCAATCAGAAGAGAAAGAGTTAGATCAAGATGTAAGAGAACAGATGGAAATGGAATGCCGTGAAAGAGAAGGTGCGAGAACAAGAGTGCAGAGAGAGACAAGGGCAAAGAGAGGACCAAGGCTTACATATAAACAATAAGATGGAAAAAGAAATTAAGATGTTATCAATTAACATCAATGGAATGAACTTCCCAGCCAAAAGAAAACAAATATTGACAAAACTTCAAAAATAGAATATGGATATTATTAACTTGCAAGGGGTACGCATTAAGAGGTACACATGGTAATATTTTAAAATTTCTTAAAATTGGGAGATGTCATCTGGCTCTGGCAAAGCAAAAGAAGAAGGGTATAATGGTATATATAAAAGAGGGGGCTGAAACTGAAACAGATCTATGCCAATGAAGAAGGAAGAACACTACTGATCGAAATAATAACAAATTCAAAACAAATGTTACTTGCAGTAATCTATGCACCAAATAATAATCAGAAGGAATTCTACTATAAATTGCATAGGAAAATAGGTCATGAAAATATATGCCTAATGGTAGATTTTAATGTAGTGCTAGATACTAAGAAAGATTATATAAGTAATTAAAAAAAACAAGAAGAACACTACCAAATTCATTTTTTTAAATGATACAAAAGTTAAACTTACAAGATACATGGAGAGAGTTAAAACCAAAGAAGACTCAATATACCTTTTTCTCAAACCCCCATAACTCTTGATCAAGAATCGACATGGTGTGGATGAATTGAGAAGGGGACAGAAGAAATAGAGATAATGATGAATATTTAGGCAGACCATAACACCTTAAAAGTGAGATGGACAAAAAAAGAGAAGGAGGTGGGTCCTAAACCAAAAGATTTTGAAAGAAAAAGAATATGTGCAAATATATTTCTTATTTCTACTTCTAAATATATAGAAGGTCCTAGATGGTTCCGCCCCAGGCGACTGATGGAACCTGATAGGTTCCAGACGGAGCTTGGGCCACTTCCTGTAGCCCTGACCCGCTCCCGGATGGAGGACCTGGTGGCCACATGGAACAATGCGGCTACCGGGGCCTTGGACCGGGTTGCGCCTCTGCGGCCTCTCCTGCGGCAGCGAGTCACCTTGGCCCTTTGGTTTACCGAGGAGCTAAGGGTGATGAAGCGCCACAAGAGACGCCTAGAGAGCAGATGGAGATCTTCACGCTCCGAATTTGACCGAACACAGGTAAGAGCCTATTTACGGACCTACCTTGTGGCATTAAGAGTGGCCAAGCGTCAATATTGTGCCGCTCTTATTGCGTCTGCAGATAACCGCCCTGCCGCCCTGTTTCGGGTGACCCGCTCCCTCCTCTCGCAGAGGCCGCGGGAAGCCCCCTTGCAGGGTAGAGCAGAGGAATTTGGGGAATATCTGCAGGACAAAATTGCTCAAATCCATAGCGAGTGGGTCCCCTCCAGTAGTCCAGGGGGGACGTCGGAGGCAAATCTTGAGGGACCATTCTGGGAGGAGTTTGACTCTGTCACTGCCGAGGATATGGACAGGTTGCGTGGGCAACTGCGAGCCACTACATGTTTACTGGACCTGTGTCCCTCCTGGCTCATACTGGCATCCTGGGAGGTTACACGAGGCTGGCTCCAGGAGTTAGTCAACACTTCTTTGAGTGAGGGGTCCTTGCCAGCCACCTTGAAAGAGGCGGTGGTGAGGCCCCTACTCAAGAAGCCTTCCCTGGATCCAGCTATGTTAACCAACTCTCGTCCTGTCTCCAACCTTTGCTTTTTGGCAAAGGTTGTAAAGAGTGTGGTGGCGCAACAGTTCGCACGCCACTTGGAGGAAATTGATTATCTAGACCCGCGCCAGTCCAGTTTCCGGCCTGGTCACAGCACGGAGACGGCCTTGGTCGCGTTGGTGGATGATCTCTGGAGGGCCAGGGATGGGGGTTGCTCCTCCATCCTGGTCCTATTAGATCTCTCAGCTGCTTTCGATACCATTGACCATGGTATCCTATTGCGTCGTCTGGAGGGGCTGGGGGTGAGGGGCACCGTTCTGCGGTGGTTCTCCTCCTACCTCTCCGGACGGACGCAATGCGTGCTGGCAGGGGAGCAGAGGTCGACCCTGAGGCCACTCACTTGTGGGGTGCCACAGGGGTCGGTCCTCTCGCCTCTCCTGTTCAACACGTATATGAAGCCGCTGGGTGAGATCATTCGTGGTTTTGGGGTTGAGTATCATCTGTACACTGATGATACTCAGCTGTACATCTCCACCCCGAACCACCCCAACGATGCCGTCGAAGTGATGTCCCGGTGCCTGGAGGCCGTACGGGTCTGAATGGGAAGCAACAGACTCAAACTCAACCCCTCCAAGACGGAGTGGCTGTGGTTACCGGCGCCCCGGTTCAACCAGTGGGTTCCATCACTGGCCATCGGGGGCGACCAACTGGCCCCCGTGGAGCGGGCGCGCAATTTGGGCGTCCTCCTGGATGCCCGGCTGTCGATGGATGACCATGTGACAGCAGTGGGGCGTTCCACCAGGTTCGCCTGGTGCGCCAATTGCGCCCCCTATTGGACCGGGACGCCCTTCACACAGTCACTCACATGCTTGTGACGTCCCCCCTGGACTATTGCAATGCTCTCTACATGGGGCTCCCCTTGAGATGCACCCGAAGGCTGCAGCTGGTCCAGAATGCGGCCATGCAGGCAATCATGGGTAGTACCAGGTACTCCCATATAACACCTCTCCTGCGCGAGCTGCACTGGCTACCTGTGGCTTTTCGGGTGCGTTTCAAGGTGTTGATTATCACCTTTAAAGCGCTCCATGGCACAGGACCTAGCTATCTGCAGGATCGCATCCTACCCCACACATCCCTGTGACCAATTCGCTCTCACAGAGAGGGACTCCTCCGGGTGCCGTCCACTAAGCAATGCCAGTGGGCGGCGCCCAGGATTAGGGCCTTCTCTGTGATGGGCCCGACCCTCTGGAATGACCTCCCCCCCGACATCAGAACTACCACCGATCTCCGCTCCTTCCGCAAGAAACTCAAGACCCACCTGTTCCACTTAGCTGGCCTGGCCCATTCGTAGTTTTAATTTTCAATCCTCCTGGCCGGTATTTTAAATTTTTAGGGGTAGACTTTTAAGCTGTTTTAATTTTTACTATTATTGTACAGACTCTATACTTAATTCGTTTTTAAGGGGTATCTAATATATTTTTTATTGTGTATACGGTTTTTTAGCTTTGTCTGTACACCGCCCCGAGTCCCTTCGGGGAGAGGGGGTGGTCTATAAATTCAATAAATAAATAAAAATAAATAAATAAATAAATGATGGAAAAAGAATTTGAATTATTCTTTAAAGAAAATAAGAAAGAACAAACAATGTTGCAAAATTCGTGGGATATGACTAAAGCATACATCAGGGGATTAACAATAGTCTATGTGGCAAGAAGGAATAAGGAAAAGAGAAAACAACAAATGGCACTTCAGGAAAAATTTAAAGAATTAGAATTTGCATTACAAAAAGAACTCCAAAATGATAAAGTTAAGGAGAGACTTAGTAAAACACAGAATAAATTTAACAACACAAAGAGAAATGGCACAAAATCTTAAAAAGGTGAAACAAAACTTCTTTGAACATGTAAATAAACTAGGGACATGGCTGTCACATAAAATTTAAATAGAGAAAGAGAAAAAACTAATACAACAATTGCAAGACAAGAATGGAAATCTTTATTATTGGACAGAAGAAAAAAGCATTACCCCCAAATTATTTGAAACCTTATACAGTCAAGAGGATATACAGGGAGAAAACATCAAGCAATACCTAAAAGAGAGGGACTTGTCTACAATACCGGATATAACAAGGGCAATGTTGAATGATAAAATTACCAAGATAGAGATGAAGGAGGCAATTAAAAACAAAAAAATAATAAAACACCGTGACCGGATGGAATCCCTGTGGAACTGTATAAAAAATAAAAGAGCCACTTGAAATGCCAATGTTGGACCTATATAATGAAGTGCTAAAACAAGGCAGACTACCAAATTCATGGACGGAGGCATATATCACATTAATATTAAAAGAGGATACAGACAACCAGCAGATCAAAAATTATAGGCCTATTTCACTATTAAATGCCGACTATAAAGTATTTGCCACAGTAATTGTGGAAAGGATTTAAAAAATATTAAATAAAATTATTCACCCTGATCAAAATGGATTTTTACCAAAAAGGCAATTGAGAAATAATACGAGAATGATAATAAATGTGTTGGAATATTATGAAGCCCATCCCAAAAAACAGGTAGCACTGATATTTGTGGATGCGCAAAAAGCATTTGATAATTTAAATTGGCAGTTTCTTATTAATCAATTAAATATCGTGAATTTTGGAGAAAATTTGTAGGGATGATTAGGGTGATATACAAAGAGCAAAAATATTGCTAAACAGGTATATAACAGAAAAAATTAATATAGCCAAAGGGGTAAGACAAAGGGATGCCCACTATCTCCCCATTTTATTTATCTTATCATTAGGAGTACTATTGACGCATATTAGTCAACAACAAGAAAAAAAAGGATTAAGAATAAAAAAGGAAGAATACAAAATGCAAGCCTTTGCAGATGATCTGGTCTTTATTATAGAAGACCCACTAAATACAGGAACTAAATTAATAAAAGAAATAGAAGAATTCGGCAAGGTAGCAGGGCTTAAATAAGTAAAGATAAGACAAAGATAATAACTAAGAACCTTACCCATCATCAGAAAGAGGAACTGCAGGAGAAATTGGAAATACAGATAGTTAAGAAAGTGAAATTCCTTGGAATTTGGCTGGCGGCAAAATGCTCATCCATAAAAGAAGATAAGTATAATAAATTACTACAACAAATAAAAAAGCTCTGGACAATGGGGGGAAATTAAAGATATCAGTAATTGGAAGAATTGCTATAATTAATATGAACCTATTACTCCTATTCCTCTTTCAAAAAGTACCGATAAAATTAGAATTCAATAAAGTAATATTAAAATTTATCTGGCTAGGGAAAAAATCCCAAATAAAATTAAAACTTTTATAAGACAGCAGAAACAAGGGAAGCTTTGGACTCCCAGATTGGGAACTTTATTACCAAGCAGCAGTCGTGACGTGGTTAAAGATTGGATAAATTTATAAAACAAAAGGGTATTGACAATCTGAGAAGGGAAAAACAAATCACACACATACTTTCAGAGGAATCAAGTGAGAGATGCTCTGCTATGTGTTTGGGGAAAATTAAGAAAAACCCTTATATTAAAATTCCAATTTGGCTATCAACTATGGAGGCAGTGATATATCCCAATGTACTAGATCTAAATAAGATAGTAACATATAAAGAGCTATTAGATGAGCAAGGAAAATTAAAATTTAATCAAGAGTTAAATTGTCAAGTAACAGAGATAGACTGGTGGTCATACCTGCAAATTCCGACAAAATACAAAAAAGACTTAGAACAATATGGCTTCTATAAGGAGCAACAAGAATTAGATAAAATAATACAGGGGATGGAGGAAAAATGATAACTAAAACATATAATTACTTTTTGAGATTCAAAATGGAGGAAGAAACGCGACCATGATAATTTGGGCAAATTTTTTTGGCTATATAGTTGAATTAGAACATTTGGGAAAAATATGTTGGAAAAATTACAAATTAATGATGTCAGCAGCATATAAAGAAAATTTATATAAAATGTTTTATTGTTGGCATTTACCTTGGGTGAGACTGGCGTAAAAGTTTCCAAATTGATCAACTGAATGCTGGAGATGTAAATATAAACAAGGCACATTTTTTCACATATGGTGGACCTGCCCAAAAGCTAGGGAATTTTGGATCAAAATAAAGATATGGTTAGAGGAAACTACAAAACAAAAAACTGAACTGAAACCAGAATTATTTTTACTAGGCATAATAAGAGAAAATCTAAGTAAAAAATCCAATATATTATACTCCACATAATAACCATAGCTAGAATTACATTTGCCCAAAACTGAAAACAAGATAACACTCCCTCTGATGTAATGGTACTAAAAAAGGTGCTTGATTGTGCAGAGATGGACAGGTTAACTATGGAATTAAAAGACAGAGAAGTAATGGATTATTACATGATTTGGAACATATAGTATAATTGGCTTGAAAATAGATGTAAAGTTCATGTATAAAGAATTATATCAAAATGGAAAAGTATTGTATGCATTTGTGAATATTGATACAAATAACTAAAAGGTATTGTGTGTGTGTGTGTGTGTGTGTGTGTGTGTGTGTGTAATGAATAATTATACAATATATAGAAGAGTGATGTATATAATTGGAAAGAAAGAAAATAGAAATAGCCATGATGTAAATATGAGTAATACCAATATTGGAATGCTGTAAAGCAGTGGTAGTCAACCTGGTCCCTACTGCCCACTAGTGGGCGTTCCAGCTTCATGGTGGGCGGTGGGGGTTTGCTGTAACTCTGCTTTGTAAATTTTATAAAGTAAAGTTACTTCCCTACTTTATAAATCACCTTTACTGTCAAACCGGTGGGCGTTTAGAAAATTTTACTACTAACAGAGTTACAAAAGTGGGCGGTAGGTATAAAAAGGTTGACTACCCCTGCTGTAAAGAGTAGAAATGTGGTGTAAATGTTGAAATATGCTTAATAATTTTTTTTAAAATAGTTAATGTGAACTAGTCTACATAATGTTCAAAGTTGGAATTACATTTGAGATTGGCAACTATATTGATAGCAAAAGGCTATTATCAGTTGTCACCAATAATCAGTTATCAATTATTACCAATTCTCAATTAGCTGATGGGTTCCCAGTGTAGGTCTACTTGTATTGTAATAACCTAAACAAGAGACTATAATAATAACTGTTGCAAGACATGTCTATTTGGAAACCATTAAAGCTTAGTGAAAGGTATCAGTGTTCCAAATAGCACCCCCAAGGAAATAAAACTCTGAAGCTTGTGTTTCCTCAAAGTTCCACTTTATTTGAGATGTCATGTTGGCATATCTGGGAAAATCCGAATCTGAAAGCTTCCAAGGTTTCCCACCCAGTTGAAAGTTCAAGATCCTCCCCCAACACCCACAAGTTCATCACATGTCCAATCTTTCACTGCCACAAAGACAGATTCCTCCCATCCACATCCGGCCAAAAGCGACCTTGACTTTCTAAGAAGAGTGTTATTATGGCTGCACATCACCCAACTCCATATAATCCCTCCTCCCATTTATCTACAGTAGAAAGTCGGGCAGGCCTGAAATTCAAAAAACAAAAGATGGTTTGCAGGTCTGACAAAGGGACTATTTCTTTGTTCTGGAAGCTTAGGGTTTAAGTAAGTAATTCATTGGCCTGAACTGATTAGGGGTAATTCCCTTAACTTCAGAATAAATCACCTTGTATCTCTACTTTACTTTACTTCATTATCATTGTACATACATGCACCATTATACACATACAATGAAATTCACATAACACCCAGAGACCAGGCCCAACACACATAACAATCCCCAAACACACCCCCACCCACCCCAAAAAAAATCCCTGCCCCTAAACCACTCAAGCATCCACACAACAGATCAAGTAGTGCTGTCCAATAGCTCACTGATGGTGGCCCTTTAGTTCATTGTTGAGTGCAATTATAGCTCTGGGATAAAACCTATTCAGAAGATGTGTGGTCCTAGTTTTAATTGTTCTGTATCTTCTGCCAGAAGGCAACAATCTAAAAAGATTGTGAGCAGAGTCTTTGAGAATGTTATGCAACTTCCTCAAACAGTGAGATGCGAAGATGTCATCCAGGGCTGGTAGCTGGAGCCCAGTGATATTCTGGGCAGTTTTAATTATTCTCTGTAAAGCTTTTTTGTCCGCTGCAGAGCTGCTCCCATACCATGCAAGAATGCCGTATGTCAGGACACTCTCAATAGTGTTGCGATAGTAGGACAGAAGTAGATGCTGAGATAGATTTATGTTCCCTAGCATTCTCAGGAAGAACAGCCTCTTCTGTGCCTTCTTCACAAGTATGTTAGCATTTATGGTCCATGAGAGGTCCTCCGAGATATAAATGCCCAGAAATTTAAAACTACCAACCCTCTCCACCTCCTCGCCATTTATGTACAATGGTAAATGTACATCGCTCTTAGGTACAACAGTAGAGCCAGAAGCCCTCTCAAATTACAAATTTGATCCTTCAAGGACTGGGATTGCAGCCCTAATCCTAAACTCATTCAATATTTGAGTGATATGCTCTGCAGTGTGGTCCCAAATACTTCTGTCAGAGAAACTTAAGTGGCTTCAGGCAATGCTTGGAGGACTGTAACTTGTATTGCCCTGCTTTGGGAAGAATGTTATTTCCTCCAGAAGAAGGTGGTGTCACTTACCAGACATACAAGCCACTGGGAGCAGACAGAGACAGATGCATTAATTTTATGAAGAAAAATATATATAGGAAAGCTCCCTTCAACATCCATGTGCAGACCATTTGAACAATCCCTCTCCCACTTCCAAAGAGAAAATGGACAGAAACTAAATCTTTGCAAAATGTGACTTAACTCGAGGAGGGAATTGATGTTGACTTCATCTCATTCAAATCATCATCTTTCTCTTCCCCCTCAAAGCTACATCCAAGGATATCCATTAGATATATTGGGCCAAGGATCTATTATGACAGCACCATAGTTATCATGACAGTCAAGAAAAATGAATTATCCTAACTGAAAGGCCTTGGGGTACATACTGACATTTTCTTGAAAATAAGGCAATGGAGAATAGTTATATAGCAACTTTTTATTATCTGCTATTTGTTGGTATATTTTCCTTTGCTCCAGTAAGCAGGTATATTGATTTCTATTTCAGACTGGTGAAATAGATGTTACAAGCATTAATTGATATGTGTCTCCCCAATGCCCTCCAAATATTCTACATCATGTTCTTCTCTTTGGATTAAATGTGTTCTTATTCATTTACTTATTTCTTCATCTCCATGCCCTAGTTCAATGAACATATGCACACACACATTCCCATACTTACATGACCAAGACATATTGCTGACATATCCCCAGATACTTTCAAAATGCACTGAAATTGTTGTTTCTTTGAGTTTTTTTGTAGGATATGTAAAAAACCAGAAAAATGTGCATCAAAATTATCCTTTTCCAACATCACATTACATACAAGTAGCATGCCACTGTATTTCTAACACAACTAAAATGCTAACAAGAGAAAAAAACCTGGGTTGAGGCTCCCTAGATAAGGGCATCCTCCCACCCTTGCATGCCTGATTCTCTCTCTCTCTCCCTCCCTTCCCCCTCTCTCCACTTTATATGCAAAGAGAAAATAATGGATTTCATTCTCACTGCTTACATGGCAATATCCGAGTATCCTGAGATTAAATCTAATGAAATTATTTAAAGTATGGGCATGGGTACATTAACATTTGTGTCCTCTAAAGTTGTTTTGTGATTGATTAATGCAAAGAATAACAAAATTTTGTTCTTTTGCTCCATGTTTTGCCATATCTAGAGATGGTGTCATCCAACTTCTTTTGCAGTTATGCCATAAAACAAAGGATACTGTATTTTAGCATGAAGTACTCAAAAGGTCACTAGAAAATGAGAACTATAGAAAGCACAGTAAAAAAAAGATTTCAGCAGTTGGTTTTATTGTAGTTTTGTAGGTACTGTTCATATCTGACTGTCTTCAAAATTTTGTACAAACTAGTAATCAACTGTTTACATGATTTTAATACTTCAACCAACATACTGAGATCCAGAAATCACATGATGAAGATGCTCTGGTCAGAGTGGCTCTCTTACTGGCTGGTTGTCTTTCAGGCTGGATTGTCATGTGACTGCCTGTCTGTGCCTGCTGTACAGGTGAGAGGATGTTCTGCACAGCAAGTGTAGACAGGCAGACACATGACAACTCTATCCAGCCAGCCCATTAGCTCCAACAGGGAACTCTGGGATTAAGAGCACTGACTTCATTGCAGAGAAAGACACATTACAAAAGTAAACTTTAACACATTAAAGAGCTATCAAACAGAGACAATATTTACTTTTATTCAGAATATGTCTTTTACAGTTGCTGCAAAGTATACAAAGACTGCAAGGAAACATGGCCCTAAATTTCTTTCCAAAGAACAATTTCTGAATCCACTTCAAATGTCTGCAGTCTTGATGATTCTTCTATGATCATGGGGTGTTGCTCTTTAAAACAGTAAAATACTTGCCATTAAGAGGAAAGATGCATTCCCACAAGGATTTTGGTAGAGAAGTCTACCAAATCTACATACAATACTTAAAAATGAAAATTATGACTTGCATATGGGAGAAACCATTTCCTAAATGGTGTATGTGGTAGTTTCATAACTTAAATATTATATTCTACTCTCACATAATATATTGCATACAAAAAAATGCTAACACTCTCAGTTCTTAGTAGTAGACTTACTACAAATTAACACCCACACCCACATTTTGTTATTAATTTAGAATTAAAATAATGTTCTTTATATCGTGATATCTACACAACAATTGAAGCCACCACTTTACCTCTGGGTTCTATTGATGTCTTGCTCTATGTGTGTGTGTGGGAGAGAGAGAGAGAGAGAGAGACAGACAGAGAAAATTGCATACATGTTTATGTTAAAACTATTTTTTTAATAATTATATCGCGCTACATAGCTCTTGCTCATGGTTTTATAATACTCTATACATTCTTATGAAACATTATTAATAACTAAAACTCTGAACTGAATTGAATGCAATATTATCATAAAATTGCTCCAACTCAGTTTACATTATAAAGTAGATAGCTGATGTTCACAGGTTACATAAGCCTTTCATTGGTAGATTTTTGTCTTGTGATCATATTCACTTAGATTTAATTTGTAGAACTGTTCTGAAAAGATACATGTTTACATTAAAATTGTTATTTCTTAATATTTTATTTCCTATGTTTGCAGATAATTCTACATGTTTCTGGAGTGGAGTTATATAGATTAGTATGTAGACTTTAGTTATATAGCTTTAATGAAAATATGCTTCATCAATTTTCTATGAACTATTCAATTTGCATGAGTTTGTTTGTTTCAAGTAAACAAACCATTTGGTAATTATCACATAAATAGAAATGTTAGGATTTATGTGATGTGAAAAGTTGGAAAACTTGGGTAACACTGAAAATGTGAAAGATTATTATAATTCATAAATCTTGCTGAGTAACGCTACTTATTTGTCTTTACTTACATAGTTCCTAATTCCTATAATTTGAATTTTTTTTACTTTTGTAGAACTTCTATAGGATAAGGAAACTTGGGTGGTCTGCAAACATACCTTAGTGAAATATTCTGAATACCGAACTGGTGAAAATGTTTGAATCATTGCTCTGACGCAATAATAGAGGAACCTAGAAATGAATGGAACAAAATTTCTTGTTGTTGATTCTGATACTTGAATTTAGATGTGTTTTAAAGATCTGTATGTAAGTCACGAAATTATTATTTGATCTATGCATTATTACTTAATTAGGAAAATAGTGTCCTAACCATTTAATTCTAAAACAACAGTAACTTTTCTCCAATAGTTTCAGCCATTCCTCTCATTTATTCTCTATGATGAAATCATATTCATAGATGACCGAGAGACAAGGAAAGATCCAGACTGCTTAATATATTCAATCTAAAGAACTATATTGTAGTTGATAATTTATTAGGGACTGTAGGGCTATTTTTTTCTACATCAGACTATTGTTCAGTAGCAATGAATGATTATGGGACCCATAAACCTTAATTTCAGTTTGAATTTTCCAGAAGCCTCTGCTTTCCTACTTAAAACTACTAAAAACTGCACTTTTATTCCCCAGGAAACCTTAATTTTACAGCACTCCATCTACAAATTTTATTTCTCAATTATCACATCTGCAAATGTTCACTCACTAAGCATTCTTGATTCTTTGTATTTTTTAGTTCCTACTAAGTATTGTTACTTGATAATAATGATTTCAAACCAGTTTAAAACGCAAAATGATTCTGATTACTATCATGAAGTCTAAAATCCCTTCCTTTCTTATATGGTAATTTTCCCCTCCTCCCTGATTTTTGTTTGTTCATCCTCTTTGTCTGCATTGTTTGGTAAGAGAGCTCTTTTTTTGGGTGGGTGGGTGGGGTTGTAGTTGTAATAATGTGGGATGTGAAAGGAAATGCAGCAAAGCAAGTACTTACATAGTGGATGCCGGCAATGTTACTTCTATTTTTATTGCCACAATGAGTTTTAGAATGGAAATGTTACTTAAAATTATATAATATATAGTTGAAAACTTCTACAACATTCTTCATTATTTAGCATTGTTACAGTTATCTGGGGGAGAGGGACCTTCTTTTTTCCTAAATCAAATGAATAGTAAGCTCTTAACATTTTCAAATCTAGAAACAGATCAGAAAATTAATCTAGTAATCAAAATAATTATTTTTAAAAATATTAAAGTGAATGTGTTGTTCTAGTGAATCACTCCTTTTAAAAAAACAATTGCTATGTCTTTTTGGTTTTTAATGGATGCTTGCTGTTTCCTATATGTAGTAAAAAGTGAAATCTCCCATTGATTGCATTTGTTATAAAATCTTATATAGAATGCATAAATGATTTCTTGGGAGTAAATCCAGAAAAATGTACAAGAGCAGACTGCATAGGTTTATATCCAGTATGAGAAAACAGAACCAGTGACAATGAATTATAGTTATAGACAGGCAGATCAGTAGTAGACTTAATGAAAAAAAAAATAGTATCCAAGTAGATAACACATCTATTAGTAATTTGTCTGTATCAATACATTTTGTTTTTCCTTTACAGATATCAGGCATAAAACTGCCAAATCAGAATATCGGCACAAATGAAGAAAGGGTTTTGCTTTCTTTGCCTTATTGAAAATGCTCTTCAGTTGCTCTTCACTCCTCAAGGAAAACTGCCTTCAGAGCAGAGCATATTTTCTATCTGTTGGGGATAGGATTTTCCCCAAGAAGGAGACACATGGTGGCTGTGTTATCCTGTAAGAATCTTAAGTCTTGTGTTTGGAATAACAAGAAGTCATGTTAAACACAATGAAGCATAAAATGTTGAAGTTATATAAATTTTACTAGAGAAAGTTAACTGTTTTTTAGGAAGTACTGCATGTTTAATCTTGGCAGATATACTTTGCTTGTGATTATAACATAAAAATCTTTCTCATAGAGAATTTGAACATTTATTAAATTATGATATGGAAATAGGGATTTCCCCCTCCCCTAAGTAAGCAAATAGCAAGTCAAGAGAAATGGCCTATGAAATTGAGATGTTATCAAATCACAGCATAAACATTTTCTGCATACAGTATTCTCAGTCCTCATTCAGTACTGAATGCTCCCCCCTCCCTTCCCAGTTCTTTGGATAGTTTGGAAACTCACCAAAGGAAATGTTTGCATCTATTTACAAATTCTAATGATTCTCATCATTCAAAGGAACCAAATTCTTTCTCTCAAATCCCATTGTCTAATTCCATCTTGTTAGCCAAAGGCTTCTTAGCAGCGCTTCCATGTAGTTATTGTTTTGCAAGATAATAAACTGACTAGAACCATTTTTAAAAGATAAAAAGGTTTTAATCTGGTACTCCATTCTGAACAATTTTTTCTTAGGGTAATTTCTTGCCTCCATATGGAATAGTTCAGGACATATGGTTGGAGTGGGAGGGAAAGAGGGGCAGAGGTAGACTGCATTAGCTCTGTAGCCTAACCAGAAATCTAGTTGCTTGTGGAAAACCAAAAAGCATCTCATGCATTGGAGGCTTGATCCATTTCTGCACTCTGAGTGGACTCTACCTGCCATCTCAGGCATATGCTAATACTTGATTTGCACGCAATTTATCTGTGTGCCTGCATCTAGAAGTTTGCTTGCATAGAACAAGTTGAATGCTCACAATATCATTGAAATGTGAGCATCTCTGTTGGGGAAAAGGGGACAGTAGAAATGATTTTGCTGCTTATAAACAAATATTTTCCATAGATCAGAATGGAAGTGTAGATATTTTTTATAAGCAACTTTGCTTTTTAATGAGGCTGGGGCTAAATTTCTTTAGTTTTCTTTTGTACAAATAAAAATAATATTCTGAAATTCCACTTTAAATTCTGAAATATCTGGACATCAAAAAATACCAGTAAAACGTGAAACATACATTTTCAACAATAGTTATGGGTAATAGTTTACAAGGAATACATAAATAGTATTAATAATTTAAAATTTCAAATCAGCACTATTTCAATTGTACTTCTAAATGCATTGTTGCCCTAGCTCTCTGGGTTTTAATATGCACACTGCATGTTTAAGCTCTATTTTTGTTTGTCTTGCACTTGAACTAGGAGAGCTCCTCTATTCTTGCCTGCCAGAACAGGGTAAGGAAGATCCCCTCTTTTTTCCCTTACTCTTTCCTGGTAGGTCAGAAGCTCATCTGAAGTACAGAGGCCTTACCCGAAAGTCTTCCATGCAGAACTGAAAAGTCTTCCATGTGCTTGGAAAGAGCCCCTACTTCCTAGCATTCAAAACCTGTGAAGTCAAAGATCTGGGTCTCAAAAGTTGAAAGAAGCCATCCTGGTCTTCTCAGGCCTCCTCTGGCGTCGGTATCGCTGGATTCCCTTGCCCAGTCTAACCAATGTGCAGACTACTGTACAACAGCATTGTCCTGAACAGGTAGTCTGAACACTGGGGCGACGGAGCAGGTTGGGGTTAGGGTTACATTAATCCGCCTTTCACCTGTGGGTTAAAAAGTTCCTTTCTTGCATCAGGGTCTGTTCTCCGCACTTCTCCAAATGCACTGAAGGGCTACAGTTTCTAGCCTTGACGTGGCACATTTGCAGTAGACTGTGGATCTGGCAATGAATTTAGGACCAGGAGGGGGGAGGGATGGGCCTGAGCATCCATATATGGGATGATGTCACCCTAGGGAGGTTTGGGTATGTACTGTGCCGCTGGTGAGACCGCTGGAATTGCCTGCTCTCAGACATGGGTCTGTGTATAAAATGGTACCAGATGTTTTAGTGTAATGTTAAGCAGTCATTTCATCTTGAGGCCAGGTTTTTCTCTTCAACTGAGCAGGAAATGGGCCCCACTATGGAAAAGCTGTAAAAACTCAAGAAGTATACTTTTACTGCAGCAAGTTCAGTTTGGAGTGAATTAATGTAACTTTGAAAGGGGGGAAAAAGTCCTCTGGTGAAACAACCATTAAGGGAACTAATCGTATAAATGTTCAAATTCTTTTAGCTGAGCTTCCTTTTATTTTTTGGTAATTCAGATTTTTTAAAAAGTTTTTTTTTCACTCTTAGAACAGCCACTTTGGACTTGCACAGTAATTACAGGCACTTCCTGAAAATGAAGCCCCCATGAAAAGTCTGCAGAAATGTTCTTTGTCAAAGAATCAACATAAGTAATTAGTTCCACATGTGCTCTTCCTATTTTTTTTCCAGCTATTTGTGCTGGCTGGAAATATTGCTAGAGGCCCAAATCTCACTTTCAATGTTCCATCCTAAGCTTCAAATTAGTTCTTGTGGCTATCAAGATGAATTGATCCTGGAGCATCAGGGCAGGTACCCTCCTGGTCTCAGTTTGTTTTTATTGATCCTTACTGAAATCACCCTGGTAACTTTGACTAAGGATATGTGACCTTGTGGAGAAGCTTTGAGGGTTTTCTCCAACCAGTGCCCTTTCCCAGTGAGATTCAAAGTGGTCTTCTCAGTGGTAACACCCCAGTTGCAAAAAAGAAATAGGCAAAACTGTGATATAATCCCAGACTTTTAAAGACCTGCTTAGCTTTTTTAAAGCGCTTATAGTTTGAGATCTGAGTTATAAACATTTTACTATATAGATTGTAGTACCAATTCTATAAATTCTATAAAAAAACAAAATTTGGTTTCATCCTAAAATCCTGCTTATGAAAGAATAGAGAAATGCCTATTTGTAAAAAGATCAAATTCTCAGTAAATTTGGTACTTATAAACACAAAAATGCTTACTGTGTAAGAAGCTTCCAAATAACAACTGTTGATGATACTTTATTGATGTTTGTTGGACTATGTAAATAAAACCAGAATTGTGAGAGTTAACAGTACCAAGAATTTTATTTTTTATAATGGCTTCAATTAGTGCTGGATGGGATAAGTCAGAATTGTTTTCTCTTTTGGCTATTGTTCATTAACAGCCAGATGAGATGTTAATTATATACACACAATTAACATATATGATTTAAAAATGTAATACAGCTGTGGAAAGCCTAACTGGCTTTAAACTTCCACCTAGAAAGTGGAAGTTTAATCATTACTTTTCCCTGCTTGTGTCATTAGGGAAGCCTCCCTTGGCCTCAATAAAGAGAGGAGGTGTCCATCATCCAATGGAACTAAAGTTGAAGGGACAGACAATCTTGGATATTGGTTGCTTTCAAACATTTACTATCATATTAACTCTTAGACTTTTTGCCAAATTGCCAAGAATAGTATAAAATGAATAAGCCACAATAACAATACATATATTTCATGAAAAAGGGACATTAGTTGTATTGATGAGACAACATAAGTATCTAATAATTATAGCTCAAAGAGACAATTTAGTGTAGTGTAGTGTAGTGGTTAAGGCATCAGACTGGAAACCAGGGGACTTTGAGTAGTAGTCCTGATTTAGGCATAAAGCCAACTGGGTGACTTTAGGCTAAATCACTCTCTCTAAGCACTAGGAAGAAGGCAGCTGCAAATCACTTCTGAAATCTTGTCAGAAAACTGCAGAACATGTCCAGCAGTTACCTGGAGGCAACATTGACAAAAGCACCATATACATATATAGTTTGCATTAATAATAATGTGGTTAGTGAAAAAAGTATGTGGACTTTATGCTACATATGACAGATAGTAAGCAAAGAAGTCTGCTTTTTGAAAAGGCCAGAATATATAAAGAAAATGAAACCTGAATGACTGTCCCTCAGTGTGTATATTAAAAAGATGACCTATTGAACAAAAATATGATGTAATTATTAATAAATCTATAATAAATTCAAACAACTATAACTGTGATGGCGAACCTATGGCACGCATGCCACAGGTAGCATGCAGAGCCATTTGTTAGGGCACGTGAGGATTTGCCCTGTCAGCTCCAGTGCGCATGTATGCGCTGGCCAGCTAACTTCAGCCTTCTTTTAAGGCTGGTTTTTGCCCTCTGGAGGCATCCCTGAAAAACAACCCCATGCACAAACTGGAAGTTCAGTAATGGACTTCCGGTTTGCGCATTGGGCCGTTTTTTGCACTCTGAAGGCTCCGGAAGCCTCCTGGGGGCGGGGAAAGCTGTTTTTGCCCTCCATAGAAAGACTCTGGAGCCTGGGGAGGGTGAAAAACTGGTCCATCGAGTGCCAAAAGTGGGGAGGAAGGGGGATCATCCACACATGTGAGCATGGGGTCACACACACGTGCGCGTGGGGGGTCATGCACATAGCATGGGTATGGGCACGCCTGCACACGACCCCCCCCTGCGCTCCCCCCGCTTTTGGCATGCAATGGAAAAAAGGTTAGCCATCACTGAACTATAAGATTACTGAGGAGTCTTGTCAATAAAAACTATTGATCCAAAGTGTTATGAGATATGCTATTCATTAACCAACGAATATGACAGAAATTTACATGCTCTGTTTTGAACTAGAGGGAGGATTACTAATTCCATAAACCTAAAAAAATAGAACTGTCATTTGAATATTGCTTTCACGTTTATGTGATTCTTTCTTTGAAGAATTAAATATAAGGGAGCTACTAAACCAGTTGAAAATTTATCTTGATTTGAGCTGCATAGGTTTTGCTCAACAGAGGAAAATATCTTATTTGGCAAGTTATGAAACCAAAAGAAAAAGAATTTCTCAGGAGCATTCTTGATTATCTCCACATGTCAGATCAGAGTAACCTCCAGATGGAAGTCTGATTTTCTTTGCTGTATGAGTCAAACTGATCATAGTTTAGGAAACAGTCACCTTGGTAAATGAACTGGATATTGCTTACCGCAAGGACTGCTTTGACTCATAAGATGCTTTTTAGCTAAAATTTTGATCATTTATCAAAAATTGTATATGCTATGCTATTGCAGGTTAACACTGTTGAGATGCCAAGTTGAGTTCGGTGATGTTTTGCTAAGTCTCTGCAAGAGGACATAATCTGTTTTTAAACATAAATGAATTACCTTTCATTCAAATCAGTGAAGATTTGTCGAGTAAAATTTGGTCAACCACTTTGTGTGAATGAGATAGGTGGGACAGGGTGGGTCAAGGAGGTGGGTTGCACTATGGCCAAGAATCTCTAATAAATCTCACATTGATTTATGAGAAAGTTGTAAAGATCATTATCCTAGGCATGAATGAATTCTTCTAAGAATTAAGATAAAATTAAGATAACTAATATATTGGCCAGGTGCATAATGCACTCTCCCAATAAGGTCTAGGACAACTCACCACAGCCAACTCACTGTGACCAACTCACCACAGTCAATTTGCCATGGCCAACTCACCACGGCAAACTTGCCACAGGAAAATTCACCATCGCCAATTCACTGTGGGACAACATGCCATCGGACAAGTTACAGAGTATTAAAGAAATGGTGGAATAGAATCATTAAAGAAAGGGTGCAAAAGAAGGGACAAAACGAAATGTGAATGACAAAAATAAAAAAACATTTAATTATTTTAAATAATTAAATAAAATTGGTGAATTGCCTCATGGTGAGTTGTCCCATAGCAATTTGCCCATGGCAAGTTGTCCTGTGGCAAGTTGGCTGTGATGAGCTGGCCCCAACAAGTTGGCCATGGCAAATTGGCAGTTGTGAGTTGACCATAGCAAATTGTCCCATTCCACTCCTAATATTACTATATCTCTTTCCTCTGAATTTTACTTAGAATCAAACATGTAAGGAAATGAAAAAATTGTCTAGCTTCCAAGTGAGAATCCATCCAAGAATTTCCAGTAAAAAGGAAAATAATTGGCTTTTCCTATTAGGATAGGGTTTCCCCCCCTAACATCCAATTAGAATCTCCCTTTCTGCATTATTCTATGTATTCAGTTTTGGATGAGAGAAATAAGCATTAGTCTTCTTCATCCTTTCAGCAGTTCATCACACACCCATCAGTCTTATTTATCAAAGTTGAACATATCCATCTTCAATCACTTTTCTTTCGACTAATCATGCTTGTTGCTATTCTCTGAACCTGTTCTGATTTATTTCAGTCCTTATTCAAAAGAGGTGCTCACATCTAGAAATAATTTTGTGCTGATTGGATCAGAACGCACTAATTCCTGAGGTGGATTCTAATCAAATCAGAATAAGAAAATGGAAATATTACCTTCCAGTTTTGGAAATTATATTTCTCTTGATGAAGCCCCAAATTGCTTTTGCTGTTTTTGCTGTTATATTACACAATTACTATTTCAACATATTTTTCAAATCACTGAATATGTATTTATTTGCTATTCTTATGGAGTGCTATACCCAAAAAGAAACTACAACATTCTAGCTAAAATACAAAACAAACAAAACATAAATAAAACAACTGATAAAAGCCATAATTTTCTGGCATCACCATTTAGCAACAGGCTTTAATTTAAAACTTCCAATGGGCACCAAAGAGAAGACATGCACTTTGGTTAGCATAGACGCAGGATCTCCTCAAACTATGGGAAGCCTGATATCCATCCAAACCCAGATTGGCAGCCAATATGCGGGAACTAAGTACAAGAAATTGTGTATTGATTCCACTTCTGGTTTCTGTGGACGACGGACATGCTGTCCGCCGCTAGCCATCCTGGTGGCCCCCCCTGACTCACGGGGGGTACAGGGGGCCTTGTAGGGGCATCCTGCTGAGGGGGCGGCTTGCTGGAGCCCCCTGGAGTGGCGGCGGCCACAGGGGGACTGCCAGCTTTGCCCTAGGCACCGGGAAGCTTTTGGGGGGTGCGCTTGCCATGCGCGCCTTCGTCCTGAGGAGATCGGAAAAAAACGCTCCATGTGAAGGCAACAGCAGAAATGCGGTGAGGGGGGAATTCCCCCGGGTTCTTTTTCTTACTTCTTTGAACAACTAAGTAAACAAGGATTAGCAGCTTTCTTAAGACTCTTTGATCGCGGCAAAGTGTTGAGATTGGAGAGGGGGGGGTTTCTCCCCCCCCTCTCGGAAAAGCGGCTTTAAACGATCTCTCTCTCGGAGGAGAGAGAGAGAACTGGGAAAAAACTCTTTGATATTCACTTCTTTCAAGCAATGGGGTAATGTCTCTCTTGAACAATTGCGAAAGACAGAAAGTGAACTGACCTAATAAACTATGAATGGAAACTTTTTGAATGATTGTTCTCCGATCTCCTGAGAGGGCTGAGCCAAAATGGCGCTTCTTCCCCCGTTTTTGCTGCCGTTACAAATGAACTGTTGTCTTTGAAAAATCTCCTGGGTTGGAATTATAAAACCCTGGTGAACCCTAGAGGAATCTCTTTATACAATCTTCCTTGGATTGGGGAAAATTGACTACAACTAGAGGGGAGCTGTATTGAAGATTGATATCCCACGCTGGACCTTGCTTGCCTGTAGACCTCGCCTAACAGTGCGCTCCTATAGACACCATCTTTTCTGTCTAGACTAATAAACTTTCTCTGAACTTCACAATGCCTGCGAAAAAGGCCCCCATTCCTAAACCAGCATCGGCTCCATCTTCTTCTGTTTCAAGTCCTGTTCCACAACAAACACAACTATCTTCCTTTTTACAACCAAAAGCCTCCGAGGGGGAACAGCAGTCTCAAGAAATGTTTCAACAAAAGTTCCAGACACTCTTAAAGGGACAGAACGAAATAAAAAAAAACAGCTGGCGGACTTAAGGGAAGAACTCAGAGAGAATAAACAACAGACTTTACAAAATAGCCAGAAAATAGATGCTCTGGAGGAGGGTGCTGTGGGGGTGGGAGAAGAGATGAAGGTTTTACAAAAAAAATATATGCTGAGATTGAGAATTATATGGAAAAAATGGAATTTGAAAGGATGTCTCTTTTTCTTAGATTTCAAAACATACCTGAAATGGAGGGTGAAGACTTAAGGGAGATTATGATAACAATGCTAGCAGATTATATCAAAAGAGATAAACAACAGCTACGGTGGGATATGGATTTGATATGTAGAATTAATTCAGCATATGCTAGAATACACAAAGTTCCAAAGGAAGGTCATGTTAATTTTTTTAGAAAGACTACAAGAGATGAGATTCTAGGAGTTCAAAGGGGGGAACCTTTAAGATATAAGGGCAAAGAAATAACCATTCTGAAACAGATACCAAAAAGAATAAGAGATAAGAGGAAGAAATTCTTCTTTCTAACTAAAAAATTATATGAACAAAATATCTGGTTCAGGTGGTTAATTCCAGAAGGCTTGTTGATTTTCTGGGAGGGCGGTAGAGTGAGAATTAATACAGTAGTGGAGGCAGAAGCCTTCATGGAAAAACACAAGAACCTCCTAGATCAGTGGTCAGCAAGCCACGGTTCGCGAGCCACATGTGGCTCTTTACACATTTTAATGCAGCTCTTCTGTGTGCCGGGCGCCCGCTCCCCTCCCTCCCTAAGGAGCCCGGCTCCCTGGTTAGATTTTTGCTGGGAGGGGGCAGGGGGGAAGCTCCTTAGCCTCCGTTTCTTTTTCTGCCTCCTCGCTTCTCGTCCCCGCCCGACTTCAGGATCCTCCTTAATCATTGTGGGTCGAAAAGAAAAAGGGAAAGGGGCTACTTAATTTGCTACTGCCCACGCGGCGTGATCGGCTAATTTGCTACTGCCCGCCCAGCTCCCCGGTTAGATTTTTGCAGGAGGGGGCGGGGGGAAGCTCCTTAGCCTCCATTTCTTTTTCTCCCTCCTCGCTTCTTGGGGCTCCACCAATGGGGGAGCAAGGCCCGCCCAGCACCAGGCTTTGGGCTAACACAGAGGTCTGAAAAGTTGGCTGTTTTAAGACTGGTGGACTTCAATTCTCAGAATTCTGAGAGTTGAAGTCCACCAGTCTTAAGAGCCAATTTTGCAGATCCCTGGGCTAATATGATTGATGCCCTTGGTGGACTTCAATTCTCAGAATTCTGGGAGTTGAAGTCCACAAGTCTTCAAGCTGTCAGGTTTGAAGACCCCTTGGGGTTTTTTTCCTAAAGGGTTAGGGATGCAAGGATCTTGTAACTTGACAGCTTTAAGACTTGCGTGCTTCAAATGCCAGAGTTTATTGAAACTAAAAACAGTGTACCATCCTATGTATTTTCGGTTTTAAAAATGTGGCTCTCAAAATAAATTTCAAGCGTGGTTTTGGCGAGATTTGGCTCAGTTGAAAAAAAAAGGTTGCCCACCACTGTCCTAGATGAAACAAGAGACACTGCACAAGACATGAAGGGGGGAGGAGCCATGGCTCAGCCAACAGATAGGGGAGAAGAGACAGCAATGAGACTTAGGTCACAGAAATGATTTAAAAACACATTGCAATTGTTAATACAATGAAATGGTTAGAAGTGATATAAAGTATGGTTGAAGATGTTAAAGAATTTGAAGTAAACCTAAACTGCTAATATGTATGTAATAATGATATTTTGATATATATAAAATAAGACAGAGATGTAAGACTCCGGGGAAGTACCACCTTCTGTATGATGTAGCTGTCAAAATTTTTCTCCACATTTATGTACCCTTTTCCCCAAAATACTTGAAAAAACCAATAAAACTTTTAAAAAAAAGAAATTGTGTATCTTTTCAGGAATACAACCAGTGCCAGAGGGGTAAAAGAATACAAAGCCTGGATGGAACAGGCCATGCAGGCAGTAGGGGAATGGGATGTCTCAGATGCCTGAAAGAAGCAAAGGATCAGAGAGAGCCTGAAAGGTACTGCTATGTAAGCTATTAGAAGCTTAAAACTCAGCTGAAGGCATTTCACAGTGTGACTATCTCTGTTTACTGCAGGATGAATTTGGGCCTCCTGAAACAGTTTCTAGCCTGCTGCTTTGGTTCAAGCAAATGTACCAGAAAAGAGGTGAAAGGCTGTCTGAGTACATCAGTTGCTTGAACAGGTTGTTATGTCAGATTGTGGAGAAGAAGGCGATGGAGCCAGCTGAAGAAGAACAAACCAGGATTTTTTTGCAGGGTGCTCCCTCGGTCATTTTGTCTCCACAGATGGGATATCAATTGACCCCAGAAAGCTTGAGGCTGTTGCTTCCTGGATCAGACCTCAAAATGGCTGAACTGCAATCATTCCTAGAATTCTTCTCATACTATTAAGGGATTTGCGAAGATATCTCGTCCCCTCAATGATCTGTTGAAGAATGAGAGAGCAGTGGATGTGTCTGACAGCTTGGGCCAGCTTCACCAGGATAAGGGGACCAGGTACTCCCAAGAGTCAATTCAAGCAGAGTGGACAGAGCAGTGTGAACAGGTCTTTGACCAATTAAAGAGGAGCCTAACCAATGCCCCCATCCTGACTTATGCAGACCCAAATTGGCCCTACGAGCTACATGTCAATGCTACCAGGACGGCTTTGGAGAAGTGTTGTATCAGGAACACATTGGACATTAGATGCTGATTGCCTACATCAGCAGGGCTCACCCCAGTCAAGAAGAACTTCCCCACCTATAAAGAGTTCCTGGCATTAAAATGGGAAGTGGTGGATAAGCTGAAAGACTACTTGTATGGGCAGAGTTTGAGGTCAAGACCAACAACAACCCAAGCTTGATTCCACAGGACATCTGTAAAGGCCAAGGAATCAGAGACACCCCAGGAAAACCCATCCACCCCGGCTGAGTCTACAGAACTGAAATCAAAAAAGCAATACCCCCCCCCGTCCCGCAAGACTGACATATGACACTTTGGGCCACATCATGGAAGAGGCAGCATTCATGGTCAGAAGGACCTCAGAAGGACAACTGCAGCTCGCTCAGCCTATGGGGAACGGTATGTAGACACATCCTCCAACACATTCACAGATCCCATTGGTACCAAATACTATAGGATTAGCATTATCAAACCCATGAGAGTCATCTAATGTACATGTAGACTTTGGGGACCAACAAATTTTGGTGGGGAGTATGTAGCAGGGATGGAGCCTGATCCAGGATGCACTGTGGGGAGCCCCGATCTGGCAAGTGACACTGCAGGGCAACACAGGACCTGATCCCAGTCGCACAAGGGGAGGGCTTGCTTGCCTGGCAGATGACTGCCAGAAAGGAGACCTGCTGGAAATTAGGGGGCAAGGGGCTGCCCAGGGAAAGAGGGGAAGTGCATGGTGCAAGGGGGAGAACAAAGAAAAGAAGGGGAGGCAGACACACAGAGAAACAGCATGAGGAGGAAGAGAGACAGCGGAGATGGAGGCAAAAGTAAACAGAAGAGGAGAAGAGGAGGGAAGAGAGAGAGGAGGAAGTGTTTATCAGCTTGCCCGGTCACCCTCCTGTTGCCTGGTCGCTGCTTTGTGGAGTTGCATGGGAGGTGATGGGGGGGGGGGGAGAGGAAGAGGGAAGCTGATCCTGAGAGAGACTGCATAATTTATCTTCTTAGTTTTCTATTAATATTAAAGTGCATACTTTTACATATTTTTACACTAACTACAAGCTGATATTACATTTTTCTTTTCAACTGAGATTTTTATTTTTTCTTTCTGATTTTATTTTTTCTTTCCAACTTTATTTTTTCTTTCAGATTTTTATTTATCTGTTATTTTATATATTTATCTATCAGTTTTATATATCTGTGGATTATAAACTATATCTAGAGGGCAGCTTCACTTGCATTTAAGTCCTACTTTAAGAGCTGTGGTGGCGCAGTGGTTAGAATGCAGTATTGCAGGCTGATTCTGTCCACTGTCAGCAGTTTGATTGACGGCTTCAGGGTTGACTCAGCCTTCCATCCTTCTGAGGTTGATAAAAATGAGGACCCAGATTGTTGGAGGTAATGCTGACTCTAAACCATTTAGAGAGGGCTATAAAGCACTATGAAATGGTATAAGATAGTCCTCGACTTGCGATATTATTGGAGCCTGCCCCTCATGTCAGAAATCAAAGTCTACATTAAATGAACCACCTAATAATCTCCCTGTCTCTGCTTCCCCCAATGCATTTGTTAAATGAATACATGGGTCATTAGGTAGTAAATGAGGTGACTCAGGTATGGGAGAAATCGAGGGAGGCCTAATGCCAAGAAGCCTCCCCCGTCCTGTAAGATATCCAATGCTCTGCCCCCTGCCCCTTGGTTTCCCCAAAGCCCTATGGGCCTCCTCCCTACCCTCACTTTCCCATCACCATTTGCTTACTTTTTGATGAGCTCAGGAAGTCAGTGTAGAGAAGGCCATTCCCTCTCTGGGCCACATGGCACAGTCAAGAAGAAGAAATCCAGTCACTTTTGTTTCTATGGTAATCTTTTCCTTCAGCCAGCATAAACCAATGCAATATCTTCTTAGCTTTGCCAACACTAACTTTATGCTGTGACATTAAGGAAAAAAGCACACCTACAGTGTTTTGATTCCCTGCAAGCCTTTCTTCTACAGCCAGCATTAATCAGTGCGATTTCTTCTTAGTGCCGCCAGCTCTAGCTTTATGCTAATCTTATGCTGGCAGCGCTAAGAAAATACCATAGTTGTTTATGCTGGCTGGGTGGGGGAAGGTTTGGCATGGAAACAAAAGAGATCAGATTTCTTCTTTGCTCTACCAGTGTAAGACTAGTGTAAAGCTAGTGCTGGTGGCATTAAAAAATATTGTAGTGGTTTATGCTGGCTGGGGGAAAGGATTGCCATGGAAACCAAAGTGATTGGATTTTTTTCTTCTTGATTATGCTATGTGGCCCAGCAAGGGAGCGACCTTCTGTATGCTGACTTCTTGAGCTCGTCAAAAAGTAAGTAAATGAATGGTGAGGCCAGCAAAATGGGTTCTGGAGTTTCTGAGGACCTGGTGAGGCAAGGTGAGAGGGAAATAGGTGGGTGGGTGTGCTGCAACATCCCTGCAGTCAGTCATAAGGGTGGATGACCATGGGGCACTGCAGAATTTGTAATTTTGAAACAGATTTGTATTTAGCATTTTGAGTGTGCATTGTAACTTCTAACATTCATTAAATGGCCTGTTGTACCTTAAGGATTACCGTACCTGTATAAGTCTAAGTACTATTGATATTGATATTACTCAGCATTGGTCACAGGAAAAATCAAGACTAACATTGAAGAATAAATGTTTTTGGTTTAATCCTTTTACAAAAAAAAAACAGAACACAGAATTATTCTAAATTTTGGGGAATTTTGAAAATGTTTGAATATCTTATTTTTTAGAAAAACTTCCAAGATTATTTTTTAAAATCCTTTTAAGTTTTTAAATAAATAGATAACTGAAAAGTTTTACATTTTGAAATTTTAAGTGAACTTTTAGAATTTTCAAGTTAGTATTTAAAACAAAATGGAAAAATCTATTACATTTTTGAACTTTTTGTAAACTTTTGAATTTTTTAATCCTTAAATGTACTAGCAAAAACAAAATAAAACATGAAGAAAGAGACTGACACTGTTTTGCTTTGCAAAATATATTCTATGTATGTGCTTATGCCCATGGACAACCCAAATTAAACATGTACCAAATGTAAACTAAATAAATTACTGGAAGAAAAAGTAAAGGTTCTAGAGGCAACTACAGCCACTCTGAGATTCAACCTACAAAACTAGAAACCCTAACCTAAGCCAGAAGATTATATCGAAACCAAACATAACAAGGAACAAACAACTATTAGAAAAAATGAACCTAGGTGTACATGAACCTTTAGAGATAGACCAATGGAAACAAGAGATAGACCAATGGAAACATTGTCACTCATACAAGAAAACAGCAACCAAGAGCAATGCCTCTCTTGTCTAGTTCAGCCCAGTCCAGTGCAACTCCACTAGAGCTGAGCAATCAATTTCATAGTTTCCCCCTGGAAGAAAGCATGCAGACACCTGGAAAAGCATCAAGTCTTCCTGTGACAGGAAGAAAAATAGCCCACACTTCCCAGGGAAAAAAAAGAGTAAGTGCTGGCAATAGGAGATTCACCTCTCAGGGGAACAGAATCAATCATCTATAGATTGGACAATCAATCTAGGAAGGTATGTTGACTCCCTGAAGCAAAAATTAAAGATGTAGCTGAGAACCTTACTAAAATAATCAAGCCCACAGGCTACTATCCCCTTCTTCTCTTTCATGTGGGGACAAATGATATGACAATGAATTTGAAAATAATATCAAGAGACTCTGAGCAGCTCAGCGAGAAAATTAAGGAATTAGGAGCACAGGTGGTCTTTTCATCTGTACTTTCAACAAAAGGTCAACATCCAGTGAGGGAACAAACGGTTTTAGACATGAACCACTGGCTTAAGGTTATATGCCACCATCTCTGTGGACCCCCACCATAGTCAATCCACCACTGGTGTTTATGCTTGGCAGGCTTTCTGCTGGCACTCTTTCCTTGGCAATTGTCCATCTCCTGTCCCACCATCATACATTTCCCCCCAACAGGAAATTTTAAAGTAAAGACCTCACTGTCCCCTGAAAGTTTGCTTGCACATTTAAGCATGAAGGGCACTTAACATTGTTATTTTTCGCAAACTGAACCATTTTAGCTTCTCACATCATATAGTCTCTGTTTTTATTTTTATTTTAGGAAGTCCTTCCTCTCCATGGACTAATGAGGCATGTGTGGGGTCTCTGGGAGGGTTAAGGTTCAAAAGGACCCTAATCTGGCAAAAAGGACAAGTACAAAAAATGGAAAGAGGGACACATAGCTGTTCTGACCCCCTTTCTTCCCTCGCCAACACAGAACACACTCTGGACCCAAACTACTTCAATAGGATTTATTGCACAGACAGACAGGTCCTTGGCAGCAATCCACCACAACTAGGCTCTCAGAACCCTCTGGCTCGGAGACACGATAGCAGCTATCCAGCATGCCAAGCTCACAAGATGGAACTTTCCCAATAGTTCCTACATTGACTTCTGCAAAGGGTGTATGCACAATCAGTCCTTTTATAGAATGAAGAGGAGTCTACTTATCAGCAGCTGAGAGCAATTACAGCCAGTAACTGCGCCCTTGCTCCTTGCGCCTGTGGGTGCGGCGGTAATGAGCATCTAAGAACTCCCTGCTGATGTCTGAGTCACTGTCCCATGACTCCTCCCCACTGCTCCAAGGCATGGCATCAGGAGCCCCCTTCCTTTGGCTCTCACTGCTGCTCCATGCCTCAGGC
This sequence comes from Natrix helvetica, assembly GCF_964273705.1. Classification (NCBI taxonomy): domain Eukaryota; kingdom Metazoa; phylum Chordata; class Lepidosauria; order Squamata; family Natricidae; genus Natrix; species Natrix helvetica. The sequence goes on along the minus strand of NC_138549.1, from coordinate 59,157,352 downwards.
ACCTCTTGGTGGCCGACCAGGCTCTCCGATCCCTGCTCAGAGTCAGAACCCTGCCCAGGGTCCTCCACATCCTCCAGAGCTGACTCATAGGGACCCTCGTTGTCGGAATCTGGTGGCAGCTCCAACGGCTCCTGTTGGGCCACGACGCATAGCTAAGGAAGAACAGCAGTATATAGCCTGAATTTGCAAAGATGAAGTCAGAAAAACTAGGGCTCAGAATGAACTAAGACTTGCAACGAATATAAAAAATGATTTAAAAATAACTTTATTTTAACCTATAACAGACAAGAAAAAAGTTGCTTCACCAATGGGAAAAGATGGCAAGGAGGTAATGGGCAGCAGGGAGAAAGTAGAGCTGCTTAATTTTTTCTTTGCATACGTATTCATGCAAAAGGAAAAAATAGCTTAATCTACCAAAAACAGAACTTGGAATATGAATTAAAATAAGCAACAAAATGGTAATAGAAAATCTGTCCGATCTAGACAAGTTCAAATCACCAGGTCCTGATGGATTACAGTTTAGAGATCTGAAGGAACTGGCAGATGTAATCTCAGAATCACTGAACCATCTTTCAAAGATCTTTTGGCACCAAGGAACTACCAGAGAACTGGAAAAGAACTGATATGGTTCTCATCTTCAAAAAAGGGGGAAAAACATATCCAGGAAACTACAGACCAATCAGCCTGACATCAATACATGAGAAGATACTAAAAAAGTTAATCAAGGAAAAGATTTGTGAACACCTAGAAGCAAGTAAAATTATAACCAGAAACTAACATGGGTTTGTCAAAAGCAGATCATGCAAAACAAATATTATTTTGTTCTTTGGTAAAGTGACTAAATTAGCTGTGAACATAGTATATTTGGATTTCAGTAAAACAAAGTAGACCACAATCTAGTTCTGAGTAAGCTAGAAAAATGTGGGATAGGCAGCATCACCCTCAGGTGGATTTGTAACTGGTTGACAAACATACTCCACATGGAAGTGCACTTCCGGTGGCACCTTCGGCGTTGGAAGACGCTCCCTTGGGAACGCCAGCCCCGTAATTGAGTAATAAACCGCTAGAACAGCATAAATCAGCTGTCTAGCGGTTTGAAAACTCCCCCCTTGGGAAAAGAGGGGGGTGAGCAGATGGGTGAGGGCACAGCTCCCCAGGACCCCCAGGAATGAACCTGGGGTACGAAGGGTCAGAGTTCCCCAGAAGCCCGACATAGCTCCTCATCCGGGACGCTTCTGCTTTTGCAGAAACGAAACGTCACGACCACCCTTGCTGCCAATGTTTAGATTTATATTTGAAAGATACGCAGGCAGAGCAAAACAGGAGCGAAGATAAGTACAAACCTTAATTACAGAGTAATATACTTCCCTCTGTGAAGACAAAAGGACTTAAAGATGGTGATTGAATAATAAAGGGTGTGTCAAAAGTGAAACTTAAAAGGGGCAGCATTTGTTAACTGCCTGTTAATGATGTTAAAAGACTCAAAAGTTTAAGATCAAAGAAAACAGTATTGGCTAACAAACATGGGGGAATAGGTGGACTTTTTGGATTTAATAAACTGGCTGCTGAAAAGTTTGTTTGAATATTTCGAAATGGCTTCAAAGCAAACAAAACCAAGCGCTTCTAAGAGCGCTGGAAATTCCCCAGCCCAGAGACAGAGATTACAATCTTTATTACCCCCAGTAGAAACAAAAACTCTGACACTTGAAGATCTTCAAAAGTCATTAAAGGATCAAGCCGTTGTCTTGCAGGAAAGGATTTCAAATGCTTTTAAAGACGTATCTGAAGAAATGTCTGGAATTAAGGATTTAATCCAAACCCGTAATCAACAGATTAGGGAGGACATTGTTGATGCATTTAAGGGTTTACTTAGTTATGCAACATCTCTGGATGAGAAGGTGGAAGAACTTAATCACTGTAACATCAAGTTGGAGAATAAAGTTGAGGAGGCACAAAGTAAAATTGATTAATCAGAGGCAGAAGTTACAATGATACAATACAGAACAATGGAATTTGCCTTAAGAATAAGAGGTCTGAAAGAACATAACCAAGAAGACCTGAGAGATATATTTGCCAAAGCTTTTGCCCAATTAACTGGTGAACCAAAGGTGGAGTGTGCCTGGCAGATCGATAAAATTTACCGTGTTAATTCATGGATTGCCAGACAGAGACAACTACCAAGAGATAGTGTAATTTATTTTGTCACCAGGAAAATTAGGAATGAAATACTGCAAGCAACTTACAAAAATAAGTTACAAGTGGCAGGACAAGATGTGGTAGTATTGAAGGAAATCTCCCCCCCCCCCCCCAAATGTTGAGATCCAGAAAGGATTATGCATTTTTGGTGGATGAACTTAAAAGTCGCCAGATTCAATTTAGATGGGAGGCCCCAGTCGGATTGGTAGTGGACAAAGATATCGTCTTAACACAGTTTGGAAAGCAAGAGATTTTTATAGCAATGTATTAAAGGCTGGATGCCCCCCATCCCCAGGACCTAAAGGAAGAAAAGAAGCAGGCGAGAACAGACAACAAGATATTCAGGTACAAGCTGGAGCTGCTCAAGCTCTGGATTTACCTGAGGAAATTAGGGAACAAAGAAATTGAAGAAATTAGGGAACAAAGACAAACTCGAGCGGCCACAAAGAGCAAGAATTAAAGATGCAGCAAGCTCAGACAATAATCCAAGAAATTACAAATACGAACACAGAAGCTGTGTGGGGAGCAAGACTGAAGGTGAAATCCCAGCAAGATTTCCAGGCAGCTCTTAGAAAACTTCAGGGAGCTGAAGATGACAATTAAATTTCTAAACTGGAACGTTAATGGTTTAAACTCACCACAAAAAAGGAAAAAAATATTTCACTATCTGAAACAATTTTAAAATGATGTAACACATATTAGAAACACATATTAGAACCCAGGATCAGAAATACTTGATGAACGCAAGATTGGGACCATACTTTGTGGCATCTGCTCCAGAGAAAAAAAATGGTATAGTTATATACTTAAGAAAAGATTGAAAGGCTGAATTAATCGAAGCAGATCCTCAAGGAAGATATATTGCAATTGAATTATTAATAGAAGGAAAGAAAATACTCTTAACAGGAGTATATGCTTCCAATCAACAAGAAAATTTTTATAAGTTGCTTCATGCTAAATTAACACAATGGGATTATAGATCGTGTATACTATTGGGTGATTGGAACGGAGTACTGGACACCATCAAAGACAAGAAGAGACTACTGCGGGGGGGAAATCCCCCTCCCCTCCAGCCACACCTCTCCAAATTAACAAAAGTTCCAATAAGCACAACTGACGATTTTTAAAGTTGGTAAAGGGTATGAAGAGAGTCTACACCTCACCGCACCGCCGCTGCAGCCTTCAGCATTCTTTTTTTCTTCCAGACAGCCTCACAGCGAAGACGCTACGCGCCTCCCCTTCGCGCTCCCCGGTGCCTGGAGCGAAGCGAGAGCCCCCCGACGGCCGCCACCGATGCAGGGGTTCTCCCGCCGCGCCGCTCCTTCGGCAGAACGCCTCTCTGGGGCATCCTGTGCCCCCCAAGGGGTGGGGAGCCCACCAGGGATGCGCGGGGCAGGCAGTCTCTGCCCGTCGCCGTCAGCCGCCGGAACCGGAAGCCGGACAGAACTTGGACAAGCGGCTAGAAACAAAAGTGCTCGTAGCCCCAAGGGAAGGAGGAGGGGGAGAGCCAAACCAAGGAGGTCACACTCCAACTAAATGGATCTTCAGATTTAAACCTTCAGGTTTTAAGACAATGCGATCTGGAAGCTTTGGGAATTTGGAATTTTGAAAACTTTATTTGTTGCCTCAGTGCCCGAAGTTGGCAGGGCAAGATGGCACACTTCCGTTGTCTTCATGAAAGTTGAACTTGTCTCCACCTTTTAGCTTCAGGCTTCCGGTCTTTGTCTCCGTGTTATTTGGAAAACTCTCTTGTGGATTGTTTGTTTCTGAACTCTCTGGAGTGAAAAACGTCTGTTCCCTGCCAGGGTGATTAGAGAGTTCCCTTGTGCCTGGTCTTTCTACCCCCCGGACTCTCTTGGCTGCTCTACCACTCTGATTGATTCCTCTCTATACTGACTGGACCCTTTATTACCAACAATGACATCTAAAAGACCACCTCCTGGAAAGTCTGGCTTTGCTGCTTCTGCCCCGACATCTACAACCTCAAGTCCGAGTACTCAAACAACATTGACAGCCCTTAAACAAGTTAAAACTACGGACTTGGAGTTTCATCAAATGTTCCAGCAACTTCTACAGGGACAAGAGGAAATTAAGAAACAACTGAAGGAGATGAAAGAAGAAACTAGAGGGAACTACGAAAATATTAATAAGAACTCACAGAGACTGGATCTTTTGGAGCAGGGGGCAGCTGAGATGAGGGGGGTGGTGGAAGGCGTGCAAAAGGGAAACAAAGAACTTGACACCCAACAAATGAAAATAGAGTTTGAGAGAATGTCTTTTTATCTTAGATTTCAAAATGTGATGGAGACAGATGATGAAAACATAAGGGAAATCATGACAAATATTTTGGCTGAGTATATCCAGAAAGAAAAACAACAGATGGGGTGGGAAATAGACCTGGCTTATAGGGTGAACTCTGCATATGCTAGAACACACAATGTCCCCAGGGAGGTGCATATTAAATTTCTTAGGAAAAGCACAAGAGATGAAATTCTGAATACACAAAGGAGACAAGCCCTGATATACAAAGATAAGGAGATAACCATACTGAAACAGATCCCCAAGAAAGTGAGGGAGAAAAGAAAATTTTATTCGCAATTGGCGAATAAATTATACCAGAAAGGGGTGTGGTTTCGTTGGTTGCTGCCTGAAGGTATGTTAATATTCTGGGAGGAGACAAGAGTCAGAATTAATACACCCATAGAGGCGCAGGCCTTTATGGAAAAAAATTAACTACTCCTAGAAAAACCAGAAGATATTCCAGTAGATGCACAAGACACGGGAGGGGCCGGAGCGCTGCCAACGGGGGGAGACGGGGTGACATCAAGAAAGCTCAGATCACACAAATAAGTAAGAAAATCCACATGATATAAACTGATTGAAATTATTAATGAATTTATCACACTGACTATATGCTATAATGTAATATTTGAATGCTATGCAAATGTATAACATGAGTCTGGAGGGGGGGTATACACACCGCAGTTTGCGGCTGCCAAAATTTGTAACTTTCCCCATACCTTTTCCTTTTGTAAAACACTAAAAAACCAATAAAACTTTGTTTAAAAAAAAAAAAAGAAGAGACTACTGCAAAATAGTCAAACATGAACAAGACTCCCTAAATCCTTTTTTGAGTTGATGGATGATATGGAAATGAGACACATTTGGAGAAAACGGAATGTTAGAGAATGGGATTTTACATTTTTCTCCAATAGGCATCAATCCTTTTCCAGAATTTACTTCATACTAATTACAAATGATTTACTTTCTAGGGTGAAGAAGACGAAGATATGCCCGAGAACTCTAACAGATCATAATCTGGTTTGGATGGAATTGGAATATTGAGAGGGATCTAGGAGGTTTTGGAGGTTAAATGAAAATTTATTTAGATATGAGAGAAATGTTATAGAATGTAAAAAACTATTGAAAGAATATTTTGCTTTTAACATGCATAAGGGGACATCGATGGAAATGGTTTGGGATGCAAGCAAAGCTTACATGAGAGGTGTCTTAATAAATTTGAACAATCTATATAGGCGCAGACAAGGGGGAAATGAAGGGAATTAGAAGAAGAGATAAAAAAGAAAGAGCAGGCATTAATATCTAACCTAGATGAGAAGAAGACAAGAGAAGCAATTACTTAATTGCGAGGGCAGTTCAATATGTTGATGTCAGATCAAGCAGCCACTAACCTGATATATGCTAAACATAATACTTTTTGTAATGCAAATAAACCAGGTAGATGGCTAGCATACATGTTAAGGAAAAAACAAAAGTCTCGTACTATAGAGAAAGTAGAATACAAAGGCAAAGAAGTTTATCAACAGGATATGATTAAAAAGTCTTTCTCAGAATATTATACTAGATTGTGCGCTGGTGATAAAATACAAGGTTTAGATATAGATAGATATCTGGAGAAAGAGAAAATACCCATAGTTACAAATGAACAAAGGGAAAGACTGAATCAACTTGAAAGAGGCGGTGGTGAGACCCTTGCTCAAGAAGCCTTCCCTGGACCCTACGGAGCTGGCCAATTATCATCCTGTCTCCAACCTTCCCTTTCTGGCGAAGGTTGTAGAGAGTGTGGTGGCTTATCAGTTTCCACGACATCTGGAGGAAAATGATTATCTAGACCCGCGCCAGTCCGGCTTTCGCCCTGGGCACAGCACGGAGACGGCCTTGGTCGCGTTGGTGGATGATCTCTGGAGGGCCAGAGATAGGGGTTGTTCCTCTATCCTGGTCCTATTAGACCTCTTGGCAGTTTTTGATACCATCGACCATGGTATCTTGTTGCACCGACTGGAGGGGTTGGGGGTCGGGGGCACCGTTTTACGGTGGTTCGGCTCCTACCTTTCCGGCCGGACGCAACGTGTGTTGACAGGGGAGCAGAGGTTGACTCTAAGCCCCCTTACCTGTGGGGTGCCACAGGGGTCGGTCCTCTCGCCGCTCCTGTTCAACACATATATGAAGCCGCTGGGTGAGATCATCCGTGGTTTCGGGGTGGGATACCATCTGTACGCTGATGATACTCAGCTGTACATCTCCACCCCGAACCACCCCAACGAGGCCGTCGAAGTGATGTCCCGGTGTGTGGAAGCCGTACGGGTCTGGATGGATGACAACCGACTCAAGCTCAACCCCTCCAAGACAGAGTGGCTGTGGGTTCCGGCCCCCCGGTTCAACCAGTTAATTCCATCTCTGGCCATCGGGGGCGTACAACTTGCCCCGCCCCGGTGGAGCGGGCGCGCAATTTGGGCGTCCTCCTGGATGCTCGGCTGTCCATGGATGACCATGTGACGGCCGTGGCAAGGGGGGCGTTCCACCAGGTTCGCCTGGTGCACCAATTGCGCCCCCTATTGGACCGGGATGCCTTGCGCACAGTCACTCATGCGCTGGTGACGTCTCGCCTGGACTACTGTAATGCTCTCTACATGGGGCTTCCCTTGAAATGCACTCGGAGACTACAGTTGGTCCAGAACGCGGCCGCGCGGGTAATTATGGGGAGTACAAGGTACTCCCATGTGACACCTTTCCTGCACGAGCTGCACTGGCTCCCTGTGGTCTACCGGGTGTGTTTCAAGGTCTTGATAACGATCTTTAAAGAGCTCCATGGCTCAGGACCTAGCTACTTGCGGGATCGTATCCTGCCCCATACATCCCTGCAACCAATTCGCTCGCACAGAGAGGGACTCCTCCAGGTGCCATCCACCAGACAATGTCAGGGGGCAGTGTCTAGGAGCAGAGCCTTCTCTGTAGCGGGCCCAGTCCTGTGGAATGACCTTCCCCCGGATATTAGGACCACCTCTGACCTCCGCGCCTTCCGGATAAAGCTCAAGACCCACCTATTCCAAGTAGCTGGCCTGGCTCAACCATAGTTCGTTCACACTGCTCCTGATGGGTTTTTTAATTTTGTGGTTTTTGGAATTTTTATTAGGGGATTTTAAATTGTGTTTTTAATTGTCTTTATTCATCTGCCTACCTCCTCCATGTACACGTATTCGTTTATTTTGTGTGTGTATTGTCCATATTGTATTTTATGTGTTTTTTATTGTATGCCGCCCCAAGTCCTTCGGGAGAGGGTGCGGCTAAGAAATAAATTTTATTATTATTATTTATTATTGTAACCAGGGAGGAAATCCTCCTGGCAATTAAGCAATTAAAAATTGGGAAGGCCCCAGGTACAGATGGATTGATAGTGGTTTATTATAAAAAGTTATAATTAGAAATGGTAGATACTCTTAAGGAATTATTTAATAAAATTCAAATGGAAGGAAGGGTACCACCATCTTGGAGAACAGCCTTTATTTCCCTGATTCCAAAAGAAGATCAGGACCGCACTCAGCCAAAAAACTATAGACCTATTTCATTATTTAATACAGATTATAAAATCTTTGCTAAAATATTAGCAAATAGGTTGATGTCAATTATGCAACAAACGATTCATAATGATCAATCCGGTTTTATACAGGGGAGACAAATGAAAAGTAATGTAAGACAAATTGTTAATATATTGGAATATTTGGGGAAGAACAACCAAGTCCCCGCAGCGCTTTTATTCTTAGACATGGAGAAAGCATTTGACCAAGTGAATTGGCAATTTCTAATAAAAATAATGCAAACGATGCATTTTGGACAGTATTTCACACAATCTATCAAGGCAATATACCAGAAACAGACAGCACAAATTATACTTAATGATAGTTTAACAGAATCCTTCAAAATTGAAAAAGGAATAAGACGGGTGTCCCCTGTCTCCATTATTGTTTATCTTAACCTTGGAGTTATTGTTGAATAGAATACGTGGGTCAGATGACCTACAGGGAATTAAGATTAGGCATTATGGGGGGGATTACTTCCGGTCCCTGAGGGCGACGGACGTTTCATCTGCCGCTTGCCTTCTCGGTGGGCTCCGTTAGGAGCACAGGAGACCTTGGAGGGGACTCCTGCCATAGGGGCAGCTTGTTGGAACCCCCCAGACTTTGCGGCAGCCGGTGGGGGGTTTTCCAGCTTCACTTTAGGAGCCAGGGAGCAGAAGGGGGGGCATGCTTGCCTCTTCGCCTAATGGGTCCCGGAGGAAACAAGTTACTCAAAAGAAGCGTGGCTGAAATGTTGGCTGTGGAGGATCCTTCCTAATCTCTTCAATTACTGGTAAAGGATAAGCAGCAGGCTATCGTAAGTTTGCTCTTCTCCCTGCGGAAAGGAGGAGTCAAAATGGCTCCCCTCCGCTCTCATTTCTGCACTTATAAATGAAGTCTGCCTTTTGAAACCACCCTGGGGAAAAAAGAAGATTTCTGGCATTTTTAACACCTCCCTTGAGAGTGCTCCAGATCTCCTCTGCTTCGTGGACTTTCTGGATTTGATTATTTGGTTTTTCCTTTCCTGGTGTACCCCTGTGTCTTGGAACAGTGAAGGAGAACTGACTTTTTACTTTCGGATTTGCCTGTTGCCCTGGACCAGCCCGGCTGCGCGCACCGACGGCGCCATTTTCTTTGCATAAGATTTACCATCTCTGAACTTAGACAATGGGACCTAAGAAACCCCCAACAGGCAAGTCACTTTGGGCCCCGGTTTCAGCGGCTTCCAGTCCAAGTTCCCAGCAGCCAAAGATTACTTCATTGCTTCAAACAGAAGCTGCTGGAGAGAGTTCAAAAGAACTATCTGTCAACCAAATGTTTCAGGAAATTATGAGAGGTCTAAACGAACTGAGGAAGGAAGTTGCAGACCTCAAAAATGAACTCAGAGGGGTACAACATAACACAGCAGAGAATAAACAGAGAATTGTAGTACTTGAGGAAAGTGCAGCTGGGATAGAGGAAAGGGTTAAGGAGGTCCGAAAGGGAAATTTAGAACTGGAAAACTTTATGGCCAAAATAGAATTGGAATGAATGTCTCCTTTTCTCAGGTTCCAGAATCTACCAGAGACAGAAAATGAAGACCTTAAAGATATTATGAGCACAATTTTAGCAGAATACCTTAAGAGAAATAAAGAGCAGATGTGGTGGGATATGGACCTGGTCTATAGAATCAATTCAGGATATGCCAGAATTCATAATGTTCCAAGAGGGGTACACGTTAAATTTCTCAGGAGGACCACGAGAGATGAGGTGCTAGGGGCCCAAAGGGAGGGACCTTTAAAATACCAAGATGAAGAAATTACCATTCTAAAGCAAATTCCAAAAAAGATTAGAGAAAAAAGGAGGAAGTATGCTTCCTTATCAAAGAAACTATATAATAGAGGAATTTGGTTCAGATGGTTATTGCCAGAAGGAATGTTGATTTTCTGGGAGGGAAGTTGAGTTACAATTAAGACAGTGGATGAGGCAGAGGCCTTTATTAAAAAACATCTTTCCCTCCCAGAGGACGAAGATAGCAGAGGTGGGGAAAAAAGCAGCAATGTACAAGATATGGAGAGGGGGGGCACGGCTCCACCGGGGGCAGGGAGGAGGGAGCAATATCGAAAAGGCTCAGGTCACAAAAATAAAAATGTCTGAAATATTATTGTAATTGTTGATATACTAGAAAGTGACAAAGAAAGAGATGATTGAACACATTGTTGATATAAAGAATTCTGTTTATGCTACCCTTTACATGTTATTTTTAAAATTGCAAAAGTGTGAGATTTGGGGGGATTTCTATTGCTAACATGGGAGCTACTAAAATTTTCTATGTACCTTATTGCCTTTTCCCTATAAATGTTTTTAAAACCAATAAAACTTTTTACACACACACAAAAAAAAGATTAGGCATTATGAATATAGAGTACGAGCATTTGCAGATGACTTGGTTGTAACTTTAACCCAACCGGGGAAATCAGCTATAAGTCTAATGAAAATAATTAATCAATATGGTCAAATATCTGGGTTCAAAATAAATCTAGGAAAAACAAAGATGATAATTAAAAATATGACCACAAATCAAAAAGAAGAACTAGAAAGAGTAACAGGATGCTTGATAGTAGAAAAGGTTAAATATTTAGGAGTCTACATTACAACCTCAAATGGGAAATTATATAAGTATAATTATGAACCATTATGGCATAAAATACAGTTAGAGATGAATAAATGGAAAATATTACAATTGTCATTGTTGGGAAGGATAGCAGCAGTAAAAATGAATGTTTTGCCTAAGTTTCTATTTCTCTTTCAAATGATACCAATACTTTAAAAAGATGCAAATTTGGAAGAATAGCAGAAAGGTATTAACAACTTTGTCTGGGCAGGAAAGAAACCAGAATAAAACTTAAAATAATGCAAGATATAAGGGAAAGAGGAGGTTTGAAAATGCCCAATTTAAAATTATACTATGAAGCAGTAGTTTTATCAACAATTAGTGATTGGATTAATCTAACAGAGGATAGAATATTGAATATTGAGGGATATGATTTGGTATATGGTTGGCACGCTTATTTAATATATGATAAGAAGGTGGATAAGATTTTTAAAAGCCATATATTAAGGAATGCCCTATTGCGTGTCTGGAAAAAATACCAATATAGGTTAAATGATAAGATATCTATGTGGGTAGTACCCAGACACACGACAGAGAATATAAGTATAGAACAAAAACAGGATGTAATTACATATAGAGAACTTCTTAATATAGAGAGAGCTGTACTACAGTTAAAGCCTTTGAATGTATTAAGAGAGGAACGGGCAATTCAAACCTGGTTCCAATATGGACAGTTACAAGCTAGATGGAAAAAAGACCAGAAAACTGGTATTATCCAAAATGAGGATAGTTTGGTAAAACAAATTAGGGACCAGAGTCAAATGCATATAAAAAGGTTGTATAATATACTGATAGAAATAGATTCTGAAACAGAGTTGGTTAAGGACTGTATGATAAAATGGGCACAACATTTCGAAGAGCCAATAATGATGGAAACATGGGAAAAGATTCGGGTAAGAAATGTAAAATTTACGCAAGCTCAGAATTTGAGAGAGAATTTTTATAAGATGTTGTATAGATGGCATTTAGATCCCAAAAAATTATCTTGTATGTATCCAAATTTACAACCTAAATGTTGGAGATGTGATTGTGCTGATGCGACATATTACCTTATATGGTGGACTTGCAAAAAAGTCAAAGCATTTTGGATAATAATATGGTGGGTTATTCAAAATGTACTTAAAAAAGGATAAAGTTCACCCCCAGCTGTTTTTGTTAGGTATAATTACAGACTGTACAGTTATAGAGACTAATTTGATTTTGAACTTAACAATGGCAGCAAGATTTTTGGTGGCGCAATACTGGAAGAGGGAAGAATTGCCTACTATTCAAGAATGGACGCTAAAAGTAGTAAATCTAGCAGAGATGGCCAAAATTACAGCATATTTGAAGGACCATTCAGATGAGAAATATAAGTTGGAATGGAGAAGATGGATTGACTATATTCAAAATAAATATTGGACTAGGAAATTTCAGTTAGCTTATGAGTGAAGGCACAAAGAATGTTACAATTTACCTAAAATTAGCTGAACAAGAGGAGGTAGGATGTCAAAATCAGTTAGCTTATGTTAGAGTATGATTGTTAAATGTTTATACCCTGTATTTTGCTCTGGGAAGTTGGGGGGAGGGAGGGTTGGAGGGTGGGAAGGGGAAGTGGTAATACTTGTAAAACTTATTAAAACTTTTAATTAGAAAAACATACTCCACATGTAGTCTTTAGTGGAGCTATATTTACATGGCAGTAAGTAAGCAGTGGAGAATCCAAAGGTTCTGTTTTAGGCCCAGTACACTTTCAATACTTTATAAACAATTTAGATGAGGGAATAGAGGGGCAGCTCATCAAATTTGCAGATAACACTAAGCTGGCAAGAATAGCCAACACTCTGAAAGACAAGCTCAAGATCCCAATGGATTTTGACAGACTTGAACATTGGGCCAATCCAACAAAATGAAATTTAATGTAGAGAAAAATAACGTTTTCCCACTTGGGGAAGAAAAACCTAATGTACAGGTATAGATTAGATGAAACTTGGCTCAATAGCAGTAACTTCAAGAGGGATCTTAGAGTTCTGAGGGTGTGGCCTGAATGTCAGCAAAAGGACATGTTCTCTGGGGAGCTCTCCAAAAAACCGTCAGATTCCCTGCTGTTTGAGGGGGTGTTTAACCATAGCTGCCTTGTGGGGGCAGTGAAGAGGGGAAGCACAAGTGGGTGTGGTTGGGGAACCCGCAATTCCTAAAACATCTGCAATTTGCTTCCAGACCCAAAGCAGGGAAGGCAGCCATTATGAGCATCCATGCTGAGCAGTTTGGAAAAGCAGCGAAGTGTTCGTCTGGGTGAGATAACAAGATTGCTTGAAAGTACAACATTCCTGCAATTAACCTTAACCTCCGGTTGAAATTTTTTTTAAAGAAAGAGTGGCAGCAGATAGTGGGGGGAACGGGCATTTGAAAGCTCTCCCACCCATGGACCAGCAGCGATCAGACAGACGAAGCCATTAGTAAGACAAAAGGAACAATAGATCTTGAGAACTGTTTATCTGTTTAAGGGCTAGAAAGCAAATTGGAATTTTGATCTTTACCTGTGCTTTTTTTCCCCAGTAACTTTTGACAATTCCTTGATTGGCTTTTGATTTGCTGTGAAGCTGTGAATTTAAAGATTTAAATTTAAAGGATAAATATGATGAATTATTTGTTTGCATTGCCATCTAGTGGTAACTAAAAGTTGGCTGAACAAAGCTGGCTGGAAAAAAAAAGCTGGCTAAGAAGAAATGGCCTTGAACGATGGTTGATAATACTGAACTGATGATAAAGTCTCTCTAGAAGAAATAAATTAAGACAAGCTGTGTAAACTTGGTGTTGCACTCTTTTGCTACATTATAATGGGCTGCTGAGAATACGTTTCTGACAGTGCACTTTTTTTTACTGGAATGTGAGAATAGGGGTGAAACCCCTTCAAATTATTTGGGTTAAGAGACTCCATTTTGAATATCTGACTAGCCAGTAAGATTTTCTGAAAAATTACAGCCTGGGCAAAATCATAAAGTCATAATGATCTGATCAGAAATAGCCTGATCCCCTCTGTAACAGGGAGTAACAGGACATGTTTTGCAGGAAGCCGGTAATGATCCTATTATTCAGTTCTGGGAAAGCGGGGGCTTTTGGAGGTTTCTGAAAGGTCAAATGATGTTGACTGGAAATTACCTGGGTTTCTGGAAACATTTGGGGAAATTCCATTTTTTGTATGCCACCAAGCAGTGTTACAATACACTCGACTGTATTCTTTACATTGTACTTTTTGCATGCAACTGTATTTCTTGTATCCAAGTTATGATGCATTTTGATATGTCATTTTGTGTATTTAAGGTGTGCCCATGTACCTTATAGTTATTCTCATTCGTGTGGGAATCCCCTTGCGCAAATGTAATAAACTAGATGCTGTTTGTTGACCATTTTTTTTATATGTAGAAAATATATCTGGGATATTTTTCTCACATGGAAAAAGAAACTTGGACAAACCAGTGAACCCATACTAAAGGTCCCCCCCCCCCCCTGTCTACTTTGGTCCTTTTTTCTACACAATTTTTATCTTTTTTCTTTCTTTCTTTCTTTTTTCTTCTCCATCTCTCCTTTTTTTGTCTTTTTGCAATGAAGTGTGGATTACCATTGTGGAATTAATTTTGAGGCTTTTTTTTCTTTTGTTGGGGTAAGTGCTCTTTCACCATTTATGTTTTCTCTTGTTTTCTTGCTTCCTTCCCCCCCCTTTTAACTTCATGTTGGCATTATAAAGCTAATGGATTAAGGTAACAAGAACCTGAAGACTGGGTCCAAGAACAGGAGTTGGTTTGTTGGAGGTTGGTGCTTGAACTGCTGTGGGCGACTTCAGGATTACAATCAATCTACTAATTTACTCATTGGATTATAAAATCTGATTATAACTCAAACATAACAATGTCAAAATCATATACCAAGATGAAGAAAATAACATCATATGCATCTGCAACAGCTATACCACCCAGTTCAGTGATACAGAAAGTAACAGGCATACCAACGCAACAAGATAAAGCTACCTTGGAGTTAAAATGTATGGATCTTAAGGAGCAAGTAAACAAAGTAGAAGAGAAAGTGGGCAAGGTGGAAGATGAATTGAAAGAAGTCAAAGAAATGATGGGGAAAAACAAGCAGAGACCGCAGAAGATGGAAGAAAGAGCAGAAATAACAGAGAAAAAAGTGGAGGAGATGGATTATAGATTGATAACAATTGATAAAAAGCAAGATGAATCCACCATATTCTGGGAAATGGAATGGTCTGAATTATACCTAAAATTTCAGAATATTGAAGAGGAGAAAGGAGAGAATTTAGCAGAGAAGATTGCAGAAATTCTCTAAGGTGTCACAGAAATGAGTAAGGAATATATTTTAGATGGAATGGACAAGACATTTAGAGTACATACAAGATATGCAATGAGAAACAACCTGCCCAGAGAGGTACATGTAAGATTTATATGAAAACATTCTAAAAAATGAAATATTACAAGCAACAAGAAGTACCACAATTAAATACAAGTATAGAGAGATAGTAATATTGAAGCAAATTCCAAGGAAGGTCAGAGAAATAAGAAAAGAATGCCACTTCCTGACTAAGAGTCTGATTAAGAAAGGGGTGAGTTTTAGATGGCTGGTTTCAGAAGGGATTTTGGTAAACTGGCAAAAACAAGGGCGCAGATTAGATACACTAGAGAAAGCAGAATTATTTTATGAACAACATATAGTAGCACAGGAGGAAATGGTAGTAAGAGAAGAGGGAGAAGCCAAATGCCAGGAAGCTAAGGGGAAAAATCAAGGGAAGATGGAGAAGGAACAGGAATAGAAAGTGCTAAGAGAAGGAGCAAGGGTCAAAGAGACAAAGGAGCAGAGGGAGCTAAGAATGACTAGATCAACTAAACCTATAAACCAATGACATGGAGGAAAAAATAAAAGTAATCTCAATAAATATAAACCGACTAAAATCAGCAATAAAAAGAAGAATATTCAACAAATTAGAGAAATTGAAATTGAACATTATATGCTTACAGGAAGTACATTATTAGAAAGAAACACAGGAAATTTTTGGAACAGGTAAAACTAGGTAATTTATACACAACTCTGGCTGACCAAAGTAAAAGGGAATAGCACTATACATTAGAAAGACAATTCAATCAAATATAATTTTTGAAGATGGGGAGGGGAGAGTACTGATGGTGGAGATAATGATGAATTTGAGAAAGATATTATTAGTGGCAATATATGCCCCAAATTATAAACAAGAAGATTTTTTTTTGGAAACTACACAAAAAGATAATACAATATGAATATGAAGATATATGTATACTAGGAGACTTTAATGCAATTGTAAATAATGGAATAGGCCATAAATCCACAAAGATGAACAAGAAGCCGAGGAAAACCCTACCCAAAACATTTTTCACGATAGCAGAAGAATTAAATTTGCAAGATGTTTGGAGAATAAGACACCCAAAAGAAAGACAATGTACCCGAAAGAAAGGCAATATACTTTTTGAGTAAACAGACACTTGTCTTGGTCAAGAATAGATATGATGTGGATGTCAACAGAGTTAATACTCAAAACATTCAAGATAGACATAGACATAAGTACACGGGCTGATCATAATCCAATAACAATGACTTGGAAGGGACAGAGAAAAAGGGGAGATGGACTTTAAACTCAAGAATATTAAATGAAAAAAGCCTCCAGCAATATATGGAAAAAGAACTGA
The DNA here is from genome assembly GCF_964273705.1 of Natrix helvetica. NCBI lineage: Eukaryota > Metazoa > Chordata > Lepidosauria > Squamata > Natricidae > Natrix > Natrix helvetica. The sequence goes on along the minus strand of NC_138549.1, from coordinate 59,140,934 downwards.
TGTATTTCTTCCAGGAAAATAGAAAAGAAGACACATTAATTACAGAATGTATAGGACACCTGTAAAGCATATATTAGAGGCCTCACAATGACATATTTAGGGAAAAAGAATAGGCGGAACAGACAAACTCAAAAGAAGTTGGAGCCATACCCTTACTGGGATTTGAACCTGGGCTGTATTATGGCTAGCTGATGAGAGCTAATTAGCTCGAAATAGATCTATACTAGTCTCCCTTTATTTATTTATCAGTACAGATACAACACAAATATAAAAAGGCAACATTAAAAATAAAAAATATGGTTTTCTGCCTGCATACCATCCCAAGGGAATTTTGAAATATACACCAACAACAATAGAAAAAGAAAGGGAGAGAGGAGGAGAGAATGAAAGGAAGATTGGGGGAAAGAAGAAAGAGGTAAGGATGGAGGAGGGAAGGGAGAGAAAGAAGGAGAGAGGGGAAGAAGGGGAAGAGGAAGAATAGGAGTAGGAGAAAGGGAAGGGAAGAAGGAAGGGGAAGGAGAAGAGGAAGGAAAGAAGTAGAGAAAGGAGGGAGGCAGAAAAGAAAGGGAAAACAAAGTGGTGTTACAACAGGAGGAAGGGATGGTAAATAAAGCAACCCAAACTATATTATAACCTATTAAATGAAATAATAAATGTATAAGAATGATAAATGTAAAGAAGAATAACAATTATGTGGATGTATACTTAAAACGATATTTAAGAGAATAAAAAATTTAAAAAATATTTTAAAAAATGAGGGACCTTAGAGTTCTAATGGGCAGTAACTTAAATATGAACCAGCAGTGTGCTGCTGCTACCAAAATAGCCATTGCAATTCTAGATTGCATTAACCGAGGGATAGAAGCAAGATCATATGAAGTGTTATTATCACTTTATAATGCTTTGGTAACACCACAGTTGGAATACTGCATCTGGTTTTGGTCACCATTATATATATTAAAAAGATGAGACTCTGGAAAGAGTGCAAAGAGCATCTAAGATGATTAGGGTGTGGAGGCTAAATCATATGAAGAACCATTGCAGGAATTGGGTATGTCTGATCTAGTAAAAAAGAAAGATTAGAGGTGACATGATAGTAGTTTTTCAATATTTGAGGAGTTGTCACAAAGAACAGGCAATCAATCTATTTTCCAAAGCACAGAAGGCAAGACAGGAAGCAATGGATGGAAACTAATCAAGTTTTTGGAGGTGTTTGTGCATGATTGTAGGTCACCGTTAGCAGTTTTTTGAAGGAGGACTGCCACGATGGCCACATCGCTGGCGTTGGCTTGGATGACGAAGGGTTGTTCTGGGTCAGGGTGCCTGAGAGTTGGCTCCTTGGTGAAGAGGGTTTTTAGCATTTTGAATGCCTGCTGGCATTCTAAAGTCCAGTTTAGGGGTTGGCTTGGCCGTAGCTGTTCCCCCACTCCATTTTCAACAGTTTAGTGATGGGCAGGACAATCTCAGCGAAGGATGGGATGAATTGCCGGTAAAAGTTGGTGAATCCTAGGAAGCTCAATAGCTGTTTTCTGGTGCATGGGCACTGCCAGTCTAGGATGGCTTTATTTCCACTCTGTTTGATGTTCAGTAGCCCAGGTAGCCTAGGCTGGTCTTGTGAACTCACATTTTGAGATCTTTTCATATAGCTTAGCTGTGAGGAGCTTTTTCAAGACTTGGTGCACCAGTTTGATGTGCTCCTCTAGAATCTCAGTGAAGATGAAAATGTCATTCAGGTACAAGAGAACTCCTTTGTATAGGTGCTCATGCAGTACCTCATTTATTATTTGCATGAAGACCACAAGGGTTCCCTGTAGCCCGAAGGGCACTACTTTGAATTGGAAGGACAGTTTTCCATTCATCACCCTCTCTTATTTGCACTAGTAGTATGCTTCTTGTAGGTCTAGTTTGATGAACATCTTCCCTTTGGCCAAGTGGGCTAGCATGTCCTTCATGAGGGGCAATGGGTAGGTGTTTTCCATGCACACAGCATTAATACCTCTAAAATCAATGCATAATCTCATTGACCCATCTTTCTTCTCTTTTAAGAGGATGGGGGTGGCTACCCGGAATTTGGCAAGTTAAATGAATTTGGGATTATTAGCATTGATGTATTCCCTTAATTCAGTCATCTCTCTTGGGGTCATGGAATAAATATTTGGTTTGGTAGTTTAGCCCCTGGTACAAACTCTATGGCACAATCAGTATGTTGGTGAGGTGGGAATGCATTGCATTTTTCTTCGTTAAATGCCTCTGCTAGGTCTCAACACTCCCTGGGGATCTGGGGGCTCCTTGGGTGCAGTTCTGCTGTGGTGGCTGCTTTTTCACCATTTTGCAGCTTGGCTATCTCTTCCTCCACAGGGTTGAGGAGGAGAGGGCCTAGTCCCAGCTTTATTTTCTGGTAGCTATCTTCCCAGGAGATGACGGGACACCATTTATCCAGCCATGCAAGTCCCAAGATGATTCCTTTGGGCATTTCTGGCACCACCATGAATCGGATAAGTTCCCAGTGGTGGCCCATTTCTAGGCATACTCACTTGGTGATCAGAGTGACAGGTGTCCCCCCAATTAGTATCCCATTGACATGTTCAAAGCGTAAAGGGTTAGCTAGGTGCTGCATCTGAATACTTGGCTTTTGGTAGAGGGGGAGAGTGATCAGGCAGCAAGTGCATCCCATGTCTATGACAGCCTCTACTTACCCTTGGGCTTCAATATCGATTTGATGGTGAACGGATGGATGGGTTTCCTTATCATCGGGTCGTCCTCACTTCCATCACTGCTGTCATCTACAATCAGTGATGATGCCTCTCAGGCCAGAGTTCCCCCCTCCCTTTGTGGAGGAGGGAGAGACCTTGATGGTTTTCTTCCTTCTGCAGATCTCTACCGTGGTCTTTTGGGCTTTGCCACTCCCGGAGCTTTCAACTGGGGAATGGGTGCTGGCGCCAGGCATCCCAATGCACAGTCGCCTTGCTGCCCGCACTGAAAACACTTGATTGGTGCTGTCAAGGTCCCTCTGGGCAGTTCTTCCATTGTCAGCTGAGCTGTCTCTTTTTTCTCCTATGTCTCTTTACGATATGGGTGGATCTCAATATCCATGGCCACTGTCATGGATGCGGTCGGGGACTAACTGAAAGACACAAGTGTTGCACAGCTCTTGGTCCAGACCATCCTTGGGACCATTCAGGCCAGTACCACAATTTTCCAGTGAGTCTCCGAAACTCTCCGACGTACTCTTTTGCCAGGCAACCCCTTTGTTTAATCGCCTTAATCTCTGCCTCTGCTTCATGGCCTTGAGTTGAGTCTTCAAACCTCATCCTTAACTCCTGCAGAAAGTCATCGATGTTCTCGAGCTCTGGGGTGCCCTCATCATGGAGTTGGGTCATCGAATGCTACTTCACCCTATAGGTTGCCTGTGATGACTGAGATCATTTCTTAGTCAGTGAGATAATCATCTCCATAGTGGTTGATGTGGGTATCAACCACATCGTTGTTGTTCCTAATAAATGATGGGATTTCTTTTGAAACTTGGCTCGAGGCTCATGAATTAATTAGAGAATCTTTTGGAAACCTGACAGTGGGTCCAAACCCAGTTGAGACAGAAGGCCAATTTGTCTGAACTCCCATCAAAGGCTGCTCTGAAGTGGGGCAGGGCTATGAGCCGCGTGGGTGATGAAGGCGGCTGGGGCACAGGAACGGGAGCAAGCACCCATTGGAGTTGGATCCAGTCTTGACCTAGGTAATATGCCCATTCAGTAGCACCTACCCTGATGCTGGCATCTGGGGCTGCCCCATTGGGCTGAGCTAGTGGGAGCAGCACTGGGGTTGCTCCCTTAATAGATCAGTCCCTCTGGACAGGAAACATGAAAGTTGGCTGTCTGAGGAGCACCATCTCTTGGCCTGACATTTGATACTGCCCAACACTGCTGAGGCTTAGTTGGCTGAGCTTCTCTGGCAGGATCTGGCTGCAGGCTGCGGTGCCAGCCCTGGAGGCCATCTTTGAATTTGGATCTTCAGGACTGCCACAAGTGGTGGATGGACAAACTGTGGGAATGAGAAGCAGTGGATAGTTGCTACTCTAAACGTGGTAAAACCAGTGTTTGAGTACAGAGTTATTGAATGCCTCTTCCGCAAAAGGTAAATGTTCAGCCCAGTTATCCTGTTGAAAACTAATAAAACAACTTAGATATTATTCTAATACCAAGTTAGACCTTTCACAATTCCTGTTAGTCTGGTCATGGTATGAAGAGCTCAACCCCTGGGTGGTGCCAAGTAAATTTAAAAATGCCCTCCAAAATTTAGAGGTGAATTGGACCCCTCTGTCAGAGATGATTCTCTGCGGGGCTCCATGAAGACAATAAATGTGTATCAGGAATAACTTGGCTAGACTTTTGGCTGCTGGGATCATTTGGCAAGGTATAAAATGTGCCTGTTTTGAAAACAGGTCTGTTACAATCCAAATGACAGTATTCCCAGAACTTTCTGGCAGTTTTACAATAAAATCCGTGGCAATCTCTCTCCAGGATACTGAAGATTCAGCTACCTTCTGTAAGAGTCCTGGGATTTTCCCTTGATATCTTTTAGCTGCTGCACAAATAGGGCAGCTAACTATATAACTCTCTATGTCCTTTTTTAGTGATAGCCACCAAAATTGTCTTTTATTTAGATGTAAAGTTTTCACAAAACCAAAGCACCCATCTAATTTGGAATCATGGCACCTTGCCATTAAGTGCAGTCTTTGGCTAGCTGGAACATACAACTTCCCTCCCTCCCAAGCTAAGTTATCTTTCATTAGGCAACTTGATTTGTGGCTCAGAAACCATTCATCGATAGCCAAAGCTTGTTTAAAATTTTGGGTGGTGTCATTGTCCATCAATGTTTCTTTTCTTTTCTTTTTTGCCTGGGATCTGGTGATTACTTTAGCGGCTAGCTGGTTGTTTTGTACTATGGGTTTGATTACATCTGGCTTCACACTATTGTACTGTGGTTTTCTGGATAGTGAATCTGCCAGAAAGTTTTTTTTCCCCTTGGGAAGATATCTGAGCATAAATTCAAACTGTTTAAAGTACTGAGCCCATCATACTTGTTTTAGGAAGAGTTTTCTTGGGGTCTTTAAGGCTTCTAAATTTTTATGATTCATCCAGACTTCAAAAGGGATCTTACTCCCCTCTAGGAAATACCTCCAGGTTAAAAGTGTCCACCGAACTGCATAAGCTTCTTTCTCCCAAATGGCCCACCTTTGCTCAGTTTCACTCAACTTTTTCAATGTGTAAGCGCATGGTTGTAATTGGTCTTGCTCATTTTTCTGAAGCAGGACCGCTCCTATTGCCATATTGCTGGCATTTGCTTGTATGATGAATGGTTTGTCTGTTTCCGGGTGCTTTAGAATTGGCTCTGCTGAAAACAGTCGTTTACATTTTTCAAATGGCATTCCATTGTCCAGTTCAAAGGCTGCTTCGGTTTTGGGTTACCCTCCCCCTTCATTTTTAAAAGCTTGGTGATGGGGAGAGCAATCTGGGCGAAAGCAGGGATAAACTGGCGGTAAAAGTTGGCAAATCCCAGGAAGCTTTGTAACTGTTTACATGTGCAGGGTGGTTCCTAATCAAGTACTGCCTGCACTTTTAAAGGGTCCATTTCTATGCCCTGGTGTGAAATGTGGTACCCTAAATAATCATTTTTTTCTTGGTGCAATTCACATTTAGAGAGGTTAGCATAAAGTTTGGCAGAGCTAAGTTTGTTCAGAATGAGCCTGGACTAGTTTTACATGTTCTGTTTTTGCCTTGGTATATAAAAAATGTCATCTAAAAAAACCAACACCCCCTAATACAAATGCTCATGTAGCAGTTCATTTATTAATTGCATAAACACTGCAGGGGCCCCTTGTAGCCCAAATGGGAGCACTTTGAATTGGTAGCACCTAAGAGGAGTGTTAAATGCCATTTTCCATTTGTCTCCCTCTTTAATTCTGATGCAGTAGTAAGCCTCCCTTAAATCCAACTTTGAAAAAAAAATTCCCTTTAGCAAGGTGTGCTGCCATGTCTTTCATAAGGGGGAGGGTGGTACATGTTCTCCACACTGATCATATTTAAATTTCTAAAATCCACACAGAGATGTTTAGAGCCATCTTTTTTCTGTAAATAACACTGGGGCTGCAATTTTTGGTCGGGCTGGCTCAATGAAACCTCTTGCTAGGTTTTTCTCAATGAATGCCCTCAGTTCTTCCAGCTCCCTCGGAAACATGCTATACATCTTGGGTTTAGGGAGTTTGGCACCGAGTAGGATTTCTATTGCACAGTCAGCGGAGCAGTAGGGGGTCGTGGTCAGAGGCTTTTTCGCTAAAAACCTCAGCCAAGTCTTTGTATTCTTTGGGTATGCCCTGGGTTGGCATAGTGTAAGCAGGCATTGCTGCTTCTTGGTGCTCTGCCCCCTCAGTTTCTGTAGAGGCTCAGTAGCAAAAGAAGCTGGCTTCCCAACTGCTGTCATATGCGGAGTTGAAGCTACACTAACCAAAATCAACCCAGATGAAGCCAATAAAATCAGACTTGCAGTCACCAATGTCCTTTGCTCCAGTAATCCACCTGGAAGCAACTTACAGCAAGAAGAACAAAAGCATTCACCAACCTGAGGAAAGACAACAACATAATCATTCTCCCACAGACAAAGATAACACCATAGTGGTGATGAACACATCTGACTACTAAGCCAAACTATCCAACCTACTCCAAGACCCCGCTTACAAACCTCTAAACACAGACCCCACCACCTACCTGGAAAAAACCACCAAATCCAAAATAAAAGCCTCTCGCATCAGTGAAGAGATCTAGCAAAGAATCATCCCCAGAGAGAAATCTTCCAGATGCCCCAAACTCTATGGCCTCCCCAAGATACACAAAGAAGGAACACCACTCAGACTCATAGTCAGCTCCATAGGCTCACCTCTGTTTGTTTATTTGTTTGTTTTATTGGATTTATATGCTGCCCTTCTCCCAAAGGATTCAGGGCAGCATACAGCATTAAAAAACACATATTACAAAACTTAAAAGAACATTAGAAACAATCCAAGAAACAAACCAAATTAATATAACACTAACATTTTAAAAATTAGATAAAATTAACAGGCCAGGCCGGCTTGCTGGAAAAGCCAACTTTTTAGGGTGCGTCGGAAGGATCGGAGGTCGGGGATTATGCAAAGCTCCAGGGGCAGGTCATTCCAGAGGGAAGGCGCTCCCACAGAGAAGGCTCTCCCCCTGGGGGTTGCTAGCCGACACTGTCTGGCTGACGTCACTCTGAGAGGCCAACTCTGTGGGATCGCACTGGACGGTGGGAGGCTACTGGTGGCAGTAGGTGGTCTCGTAGGTACCCTGGGCCTAAGCCATGGAGTGCTTTAAAGGTCATAATTAGTACCTTGAATCGCACCTGGAAAACAACTGGCAACCAGTGCAGGCCGCCTAAAAGGGGTGTAACATGGGAGCATCTAGGTACCCCCATGATAACCCGCGCGGCGGCATTCTGGACCAGCTGAATCCTCTGGGTGCTCTTCAAGGGCAGCCCCATGTAGAGAGTGTTACAGTAGTCCAGGCGAGAAAGGACGAGGGCATGAGTGACTGTGCATAGAGCATCCCGATCCAGGAAGGGGTGCAACTGACGTACCAGCGAACCTGGTAAAAGGCCCCCCTGGTCACGACTGTCAGGTATTCTTCTAAACTAAGCCGTGTGTCCAGGAGGACTCCCAGATTGCGGGCCCTCTCTGAGGGGGCTAAAATTTCTCCCCCTATAATCAAAGATGGAACAAGATGCACAAATCGGGATGACAGAAACCACAGCCACTCAGTCTTGCAGGGATTGAGCTTGAGCCTGTTCCTTCCCATCCAGATCCACACAGCCTCCAGGCATCGGACATCATGTCGAGGGCATCGTTTGGGTGGTTTGGGGTAGAGATGAAAAGTTGGGTATCATCAGCATATTGATGATACCGTACCCCAAAACCAAGGATGATCTTGCCCAGCAGTTTCATATATATGTTGAATAGAAGGGGTGAGAGAACCGACCCCTGGGGCACCCCACAAGTGACGCGCCTGGGGGTCGATCCCTGCCCTCCAGTCAACATGAACTGTGACCGATCTGACAGGTAGGAGGAGAACCACCGTAAAACAGTGCCCCCCACTCCCAACCCCCCGAGTCGTCACAGTAGGATACCATGGTCGATGGTATCGAAAGCTGTCAAGAGGTCTAATAGGACCAGGACAGAGGAGCAGCCAGAGATCATCGACCAATGCCGACCAATGCCGCCTCCGTGCTGTACCCAGACCTGAAACCAGACTGAAACGGATCCAGGTAGACAGCTTCATCCAGGTACTGGGGAAGCTGACGTGCTACCACACTCTTGACAACCTTTGCTACAAAGCGAAGGTTGGAGACCGGACGATAGTTGGCTAAAGAAGCTGGGTCAAGGGAAGGCTTCTTAAGGAGGGGCCTCACCACCACCTCCTTCAAGGTGGTGGGAAAGAACCCCTCTCTCAATGAAGCGTTGGTAATCGTCTGGAGCCAGCCTCGTGTCACCTCCCGGGAAGCCGAAACTAACCAAGAGGGACACGGGTCCAGCACACAAGTGGCAGCACTGAGTCTCCCCATTATCCTGTCCATGCCCTCAGGGGTCACAGGGTCAAACTCATCCCAGATTGTCTCCACAAGATTCATCCCCATTGACTCACCCGAATCTACCCAGCCAGAGTCCAAGCCTGTCCGGATCTGAGCGATTTTACCCTGCAGATACTGAACAAATTCTTCAGCCCTACCCTGCAAGGGGTATTTCCCAGTTCCTTGGTTAAGTAATTTATTTATTTATTTGTTTGTTTGTTTCGATTTATCAGTCGCCCCCTCTCCGCAAAGGGACTCGGGGCGACGTACAATTAAATCAAAAATACAAGTGTGGCATGGAGGAGGTGACATCAATATTTAACAGTCAAATACAAGTGAAAGCCACTAGGTTAAAATAAATAGCAATAAATTAAAACAGTTAAAACAATTTAAAAACCCCAAAATTACGTTTAAAATATTAAAATATTAAAAATTGCCAGGGAGGTTAGAAGGTTCTAGTTAAGCCAGGCCGGCTAGTTGGAACAGGTGGGTCTTGAGTTTCGTGCGGAAGGAGCGAAGATTGGTCGTTGTCCTGATATCTGGGGGGAGGTCATTCCAGAGGGCTGGGCCCATAACAGAGAAGGCCCTACTCCTGGGTGCTGCCCTCTGACACTGCCTGGTGGACGGGACCCGGAGGAGTCCCTCTCTGTGAGAGCGAATTGGTCACAGGGATGTATGGGGCAGGATGCGATCCTGCAAATAGCTAGGTCCTGTGCCATGGAGCGCTTTGAAGATGGTAACTAACACCTTGAAGCGCACCCGGTAGACCACAGGGAGCCAGTGAAGCTCGCGCAGGAGAGGTGTTATATGGGAGAACCTCGTTCTCCCCATGATTGCCTGCGCGGCCGCATTCTGGACCAGTTGCAGTCTCCGGGTGCATCTCAAGGGGAGCCCCATGTAGAGAGCATTACAGTAGTCCAGGCAAGACGTCACCAGCGCGTGAGTGACTGTGCGGAGGGCATCCCGGTCCAATAGGGGGCGCAATTGGAACGCCCCCCTCTCCACGGCTGCCACATGGTCATCCATAGACAGCCGGGCATCTAGGAGGACGCCCAAATTGCGCGCCCGCTCCACGGGGGCCAGTTGCTCGCCCCCAATGGCCAGCGATGGAATGCACTGGTTGAACCGGGAGGCCGGTAGCCACAGCCACTCCGCCTTGGAGGGGTTGAGTCTGAGTCTGTTGTCTCCCATCCAGGCCCATACGGCTTCCAAACACCGGGACATCACTTCGACGGCCTTGTTGGGGTGGTTTGGGGTGGAAATGTACAGCTGTGTATCATCAGCGTACAGATGGTATCCCACCCCAAAACCACGGATGATCTCGCCCAGCGGCTTCATGTATGTGTTGAACAGGAGAGGTGAGAGGACCGACCCCTGCGGCACCCCACAAGTGAGCGGCCTCAGGGTCAACCTCTGCTCCCCTGCCAACACACATTGCATCCGGTCGGAGAGGTAGGAGCAGAACCACCACAACACGGTGCCCCCTACCCCCAACCCCCCCAGCCGGCGCAGTAGGATACCATGGTCGATGGTATCAAAAGCCGCTGAGATTATAAAATACCGCTTTGGTTGGATCTTGCAGACACCATGGGGATTATGAATATTAAGTCACTCGGGGGGTGTTTATATAAAGATGTGCTTATTGCTGATGGGGGCGAATGGAAGTTAAAAACTTTGGAACAGCTGTTGGAAGAAGGAATTACTTTAAATTGGTTACATTACATACAGCTTCAGAAGAGATGGGAAGAAGATCGCAGGGTCGGCTTTATGGATAAAGAAGTGGAACTGATTAAGCAGATAAAAGAGACTGGTCCAAAACAAGTTAAAAGAATATATAATGTACTGTTAGAAAGAGACTCAGAAAGTGAATTGGTTAAGGATTGTATGATTAAATGGGCTCAGAATTTTGGTGAAGTGGTTATGTTGGAAACGTGGGAAAAAATATGGGTTCAGAATGTTAAATTTACACAGTCACAGAATTTAAGGGAGAATTTTTATAAAATGTTTTACAGATGGTATTTAGATCCTAAAAAATTATCATGCATGTACCCAAATGTTCAACCAAAATGTTGGAGATGCGGGTGTCTAGATGCTACCTTTTTTCATGTATGGTGGACTTGTAACAAGGTTAAAGCTTTTTGGATAAAAATATGGTGGGTTATGCAGAATGTATTTAAGAAAAGAATACAATTCACTCCACAAATGTTTTTATTGGGTATAGTTAAGGATTTTACCAAAGGGGAAACAAAATTGGCCTTGTATATGGTTACAGCAGCTAGGTTGTTGATTGCGCAACATTGGAAAAAAGATTTTTTGCCGACAATTGATCAATGGATTCAGAAGGTGGCGGGGTTCGCTGAAATGGCAAAAATTTCAGCTTTCTTAAAAGCTCAGAAACAGGAGGATTACACACAGGAATGGGCAAAATGGATTGATTATATACAGAATAAATACCAGACTAGGAGTTATTATCTAGCCTTTAGGTAAGAATGTTTAGACCGATAGATGATCTGAGTAAATAGTATATGGGATGTTTGGAATTGTTAGAGTGGTATACAGCGAAAGTCAGGGGGGTGGGTTTGTGTGGGAGGTGGGGGAGGGTTAGGGTGGAGGGTGGGGCAATATATATGTATGAATAAATTAGAAGATGGGACTAATGAAACATTGTTAGGCTAGGAGAAATTTATATTAAGAGTTATAGATGTTAAATTAGCTTAGAAAATGATCAATGTGTTATTATTAATTTAAGAGTAATTTATATAGTTTTTGTTGGGAGGAGAGGGGTTATGAGTAATCTATTTTAAGATGGGGGGAGAGGAGGGGGTAAAGTGTTTGGTATAATATCTGAATGTGAATTTTTGCGGGGGGGTTGGGGGGGTATAGCATTTGTATGAGATTTATATTGTGTGGAGGGGGGGGTGAAAAGGGGGAAAATTTGTTTGTACAAAACTCTTTTAATAAAAAAAAAAAAAAGCCGCTGAGAGATCTAATAGGACCAGGATAGAGGAGCAACCCCTATCTCTGGCCCTCCAGAGATCATCCACCAACGCGACCAAGGCCGTCTCCGTGCTATGCCCGGGCTGGAAGCCGGACTGGCATGGGTCTAGATAATCAGATTCCTCCAGGTGACGTGGGAACTGCTGAGCCACCACACTCTCTACAACCTTCGTTAAAAAAGGAAGGTTGGAGACAGGACGATAATTTGCTAGCTCCATCGGGTCCATTGAAGGCTTCTTGAGCAAGGGCCTCACAACTGCCTCTTTCAAGGCGGCTGGCAGGAACCCCTCACTCAATGAAGCGTTCACAAGTCCCAATAGCCAGCCTCGTGTGATCTCCCAGGATGCCAGCACAAGCCAGGAGGGACACGGGTCCAATAAACATGTGGTAAAATATTGCCGTTTTGCCGCTTCTATCGCCACTAAGTAGGATTTAATATAAATTCTTACTAGTGTTCGATCAGATTCGGACCGGCTGGCCCTCCAACCACTCTCTAGGCGTCTTTTCTGGCGTTTCATCTCCCAGAGCTCCACAGTAAACCAGGGAACCACCCGGGATCGACACTGGGTCAGAGGCCGCAAAGGCACAACGCAATCCAAGGCCCCAGTGGCCATTCTATCCCAGGCTTCCACTAGGGCTTCGGTCGAATTGTGAGCAAGGGATTCAGGAAAAGTCCCAAATTCCACCAGGAACCTTTCAGGGTCCATCAGGTGCCTGGGGCGGAACCATCTAGTTAGTTCCACTTCCCTGCGGCAATGGGTAGCAGTATGGAAGTCAAGCCTGATGAGGAAATGATCAGACCATGACAAGGATTGAATAGAAATATCCCCTAAATCTAGATCATTCATCCTCTACCCAGAGACAAAAATTGGGTCAAGCGTGTGTCCCTTATTATGGGTGGGGTCTTGAATTAACTGAGTTAGGTCCATAGCCGTCATGGAAGCCATGAACTCCCAAGCTGACTCGCATGTCTCGCCAATGGAAGGCAGATTGAAATTCCCTAGGATTATAAATCTGGGGAAATCAACCATCAATCCAGCTAACACATCCAGCAGCTCCGGCAGAGGTACGTAACAAAAAGACCCGCCTGAACTCCAAGGCCCCATTTCACAAAAAGGGACTCACACCCGCCTATCTGAGGCACAGTGACCTCCTGAGGTCTGAGATTTTCCCTAATAACCACCGCCCCCCGCCCCCGCCCCTGCCCTGGGCTCTCGGCTGGTGAAACATCCGGAAGCCTGATGGGCATAGTTCACTAAGGGGAACACCCCCCTCATGGTCCAACCGGGTCTCTGTAATGCATGCCAGATCCGCTCTACCCTCTTGTATGAGGTCGTAAATGAGGGGAGCCTTATGCACCACGGACCTGGCGGTAAGCGACACCAGCCAGAGACCAGGGTCCTGTAATCCCGAGCACCTGGGGGTGCGAGAAGGGCAATGAGGGTCGGAATGCACGATTGCTCTTAAACAGAGAACCTGCATCCCCCAAACATAATTTGGCCCTCGGCCCCCACCATATCTGCCTCTCCCACAAACAGTAGAGGTGGTAAACCCCCCAATGGAATGGCTTAATGTCTCCCCTGGAATCCCAACCCTTCCCAGCACTCCCGACCTGCGCCCATTAGTTAGCTCTGGCCTGTGCCCTGGCAGACTCCCCCCCCCAAGCCTGCCTGAGCCATCCAAATCAATCCCCCTGCCCCCCCCTAAAATTTGATTTAAAAACCCCTGTAAAAAACCCCTAAGAAATCTCTTCTTTGCATGCAACCTCTCGGGATCCCAAGATCCGTCATTAAGGAAGCGTCTTGATAGGCAAGAAGGCCATCTCTGGGAAAGGGGGAGTTCCCGGAGGGAGTAAAGTTCTGTCGCAATATAACATAGAGGAGAGTGTGGCATCAACCAAATGGGATGACATCGTGGAGAGATGGAACGAGATGACATGTCCATGGAGGGGGACAGCCAACAGTGTTCAAGGGGGTAGCGGGAAGCTTGTGTCCATCATAGAAATGGTCGGTGTTATGGACAGTATCTAAGAGTAACGGCCAGCTGTCAAAATCACAGCAGATGATAGATTGCGAGGTGGTGAAGCGGCCAGTGATGGCGGTGGTGAGGACAGCGGTGGCAGCAGTGACTGCTCCAACTTCAACAACTCCAACAGCCAAGCTCCGTCCACGCCAGCTGCGCTCATATCCGTCGCCAGGGCCGCACTCCGTTGATCCAGTCCATAGTGTCACAGGAGGAGGGGCCAAATGGCCAAATGGCACAGTACGGTGGCCCAGGCAATGGCGGTGATACCGGAGGGGGCCACAATGAAGGACCCCCCCCACTCCAACCGCGCCCACGCCAACTACCAAAGCCATCTTCTGCTGGTGTAAATATCCATGCCAGCTGCCTGAGCCACTCCCCGCTGATCCAATCTATCATGTCCATAAGCGAGGTGGAGGGGGGGAGCAACTGGGATAACACCATGGCGTGGGGAGTGGCAGCTGCAGAGACCCCAGGCCGGGTGTCCCGCCGCCGCTGCCACCCACACCCACACCGGCTGCAGAAACCCCAGGCCGGGCGTCCCGCCGCAGCCATTGACCACACCCACGCTGACAGCCACCAACGCTCTCCATTCTCCTTTCACCATCAACTGCCCCATTTCACTCACGATGTTCTGGCTACAAGGCAGGACATCGCAGCTCAAGGGTATCCCCGAGGTCCCAGGAAGTTCTCATAGCTGGACCTGGAACCAACGATGGGATAGGGTACCCTCTGCAAGCCCCAAGGAGGACAATCATCTCCCCGAAGCTCTCCTCAAACACGACAGGACACCATCTTGGGCATGCGCAGGATTTACGCCAATTTAATGACCGATTCCCCCCTGTTTCTGCAGGTTTCCTCTAAAGAATCTTGCCAAATTCATCTCCAAAAAACTCCAACCCTACGCAGAATCCATCACCTCACATGTACAAAACTCACTCCACTTCATAGAAACAATAAAGAAACAAAACCTACAACCCAGTGACCTTCTAATGAGCTTCGATGTCATATCACCCAAGTGCTTATAAAAGAAGCCTTGACAGCTATCCAGAACAAACACAACCCCCCCCCCCATAACACATCCTGGACCTGACCAACCACTGCCTAACCAACACATACTTCATCCATAATGGACAAAAATACAAGATACGATTAAAGATACAAAAATAGAAGGAGCACCCATGGGATTACCCTTCTCACCCGTCATCACAAATTTATACATGGAACATTTTGAAACTAACACCTTAGATAAATCTGAACACAAACACAAACTCTGGCTTAGATGTGTTGATGACACTTTCGTGATTTGGCCACACGGGAAAGAAAAACTGGACAACTTCCTTACACATCTCAACAGCCTACACCCCAAAAATACAATTCACTATGGAAATAGAAGCAAACAACCAACTTCCCTTTCTGGACATCCTAATCTACAAAAAACGCAATGGCTCCCTAGGACACACTATCTACCAGAAAAAAAAAACACACCGACCGCTACTTAAACGCACAATCCCATCACCACCCTGCACAGATCAACTCTGTAGCCAAGACCCTCATCTCCAGAACCAAACGCCTAGCCGACAAAGACCACCTGAAAACTGAATTACACACTCTCACAAACATAGTAATCTCAAACGGATTCCAAAGAAAAACAATTACCAACCTAATCCAAAGGGAGACTCCCCCCAAGAACCGAGACACAGAACAGGACAACTGCATCACCCTCCTTCCTTACATCAAAGGCATCACAGATAAAATCAGCAAAATTCTCCACAAATACAATATCAAGACAGTGTCAGGCCTGTAGTTATGTTTCTTTTAGGATCTTTGGCCTGCCACACTTTCTATTATTTTCCTATGCTGTTTCTTTAGTGCAGTAGTTGGGAGGGGGGAATAGAAAGGAGTAGAATTGTGGAATGTGTTGTTATCATTCTTTCTAGAAGCTCATGGTCATCTTTTGTCTCTGCACCTCGACACCTGACCGGAAGCAGAGGGGTGTAGATGCCAGCGTGGAAGAAGAAGATTGGACCATGTGATGGATTATGGGTACTTATATTCTATTATACAAAAATTATATTGGCTAATATTACCCCTGTTTCTTATTTATACCTCTAGTCTGGCTTCTAGTCAGGCCACCATTACTAATCCTAGTGTTAATACACATTTATATTAAGACATTGTCCTTCATTATTTGATTGTTCAATATTTCAATACACCCTTCTAGTACGAATCATCATATTTTTTAAACATACATAATAATACCATCTTTCAACCTCCAATCTTTCCATCCAACTATTGCTTTCTATAAAAATGTACATTCTAATTTCTACCTCTATTCTAGTTTTTAATCAGGCCATCATTGTATCAGAAAAAAATCCTTTCTACCCATTATCTCTTGCCCATTTTAATATTTCAACTCTTATTCATTTTTTAGCTTGCCTCCCATACTCCTCTTAGATCTTTGTCTCAATCAACACCTGTGTCTTCACCATTCACTCTGAATATTTCTCCAATCTCTATCCCCCTAAGGTGCCAGGTCTCCAAAGTGTCCACCCAAGCCCCTATCTCCTTTTCAAAAGTATCTTCCAGCTTATCTGATTGCATTTTCAAATTTCTTAAAATAATTTTCCCCTGGTTTATTTCATCAGTCATCTTTTCTTCATTCTTTCTGTTGTATCCTCTCTTTCCTGGACTCTTTGATCTTCATTCATTATCAGTTGTAGGATATTTTTTATATTTTCCCATTTGTGCCTTGAACTAGGTTACTTTTTCAAGCCTCTTCTTGAGTCTCACTGTCTTTGGCACCTTTAGTGGACTGACTGTTTCCTTGATATTTTTTCTTGTTATTTATATGTTGGAAGAAACTTTTTAAAAATTATCTTTGACTTTTGTTGCAAGTTTTGTTCATTCTGAGCCTTTGCTTTCCTGACTTCGTCTTTGCAGATTCTGGTTATCTGCTGATATTCTGCCTTAGTGGTGTGTCCCTCTTTCGATTTTTTGTACTTGTCCTTTTCGTCTTTCAATTTGTCAGAGAGATCTTTGTGCAGCCATGCTGGTTTCTTCGTGGATTTGTTTTTCTTTCTCAGTGGTATTGTGCTAGTATGGGCTTTTATGATCATATTTTTCAGAGTTTCCCAAGCTTCTTGTGTTGTTCTCCCCTTTAGGATTTTCATCCAAGGAATCTTTCTTCAGGTTCTCTCTGAGTTTGTTAAAATTGGCTCTTTTAAAATTTAAGACTCTGGTATCATTATGTTCTATTCCTTGTGTTTGCATTATATTATATTTTAGTATGGCATGGTCACTCTCGCCCAAGGTTCCTACAGTTTCAATTCCCTCTATCACTTCTATGTTTGTAAGAATGAAATCCAGTATGGTCCTTTACATGCAGTGCAAATCCTCTCCTCTTTGATGGGGTCTGGGTTTTTTTTTGTTTGTATCCTTCTATCAGTATGTTCCAGTAATGGGTTTCATCCCACCAAGTTTCTGTTATTCCAACTATATCATAACTATCTTCATGAATTAGTGGTTCAAGTTCACCCAGTTTGTTCCCCAGACTTTGTGCATTTGTATATAGGCACTTGAGATCTTTATGTCTGACTCTGGGTATGCTTCCTATGTCTCTTGTTTGGTGTTTGAGTTTGTCTTCCTTCCCAGCCCTCCTTACTTTGTTATTTGACTTGCTTTTTAGGGGTTTTTGCTTGGAATTAGGTCCTGGAGATCCTAAAGATTGGTGATCTCCCCCCTCAATTTTAGTTTAAAGTCCTCCTGATAAGTTGAGCAGTGGTTTTCTGAAAACATTCTTCCCAGTCTTTGTGAGGTGCAGCCCATCCTTTGCCAAAAGCCCAGCATGGAGATAGTACAGGGCATGGTTCAGGAATCCAAAGCTTCTTTGGTGACACCAACCCTTTAGCCAGTGATTCAATTTTAGAATCCTTTGTTCTCTTACCAGATGTTGACTTTTTGTTGGCAGTACAGATGAAAAAAACTACTTGTGCTCAACATCAAATCAGCATCAAGTTCTTAATTCTTTAGTGCAAATTGTATCTAATTTTTCTTTAATCACATACAGGTCTCTGTATTTTGGGATAGTTCTACTTTTTGTAGAATAGGATGTTCTTGGAAATTGCAAATTGTTTAACTTCCAGGAAAAGGAAAATAATGTCTGGAACTTCAAGCTTGCTATGAAAAAACAGACTTCTGAGAATTCTAAGATTTCAAGCATGTTCTGGGAATAGGACACAGAATTTTGCACATCCCTGTTGTTTAAGTCCAAGTTTAACTAGCAGGAATAGCCAATACCCCAGAAGATAGGGTCAAGATCCAGAAGAATCTCGACAGACTTGAACACTGGAGCATATCTAATAAAGTAAAATTCAGAGGTGAGAAAAGGAAGGTTTTTACACTTAGCCAAGAAAAACCAAATGCACAGGTATTAAATAGGATGAAGTTGGCTCAATAGCAATAATTGTGTGAGGGATCTAAGAGTTATATTGGACAATCAATTAAATATGAACCAGCAGTGTGTTGCCAAAAAAGCCAATGCAGTCCTAGGCTGCATCAATTAGAGGGATAGAATCAAAATCACGTGAAGTATTAGTATCACTTTAGAATGCCTTAGTAATACCACATGTGGAATATTGCATTAGTTTTGGTTCACTGCGATATAAAAACAATGTTGAGAGTCTAGTAAGAGTGCAGAAAAGAGCAACGAAGATGATTAGTGTCAGACCTAGAAGCCATCTTTTACCTTTTAGATTTCATATCTGCCACATTTTCTACACCATGCAAAATAGAGACTGGAAGGGAGAAAAAGAGAGGGAAGGAGAGAGAGAGGAGACAGGAGAGAGGGAAGCAGAAGGGAGGAAGCAGAGAGAGAAGGTGTGGAAAGAGGGAGAGGAGAGAAAGAGAGCAAGGGGAAGTAGAGAAGAGAGAGATGGCAGAGGGAAGAAATGAGGTAGGGAGGAGGAGAGAGGGAGAGGAGAAGGGTTGAAGATGAAATAGACTATAATAGGGTGTATGGAAAGCAGAAGAGCGAATAAAAATGGATGTGGCTTGATGGCAAGAGGAATTGATATATCATTGAATATTTTAAAAAAATGTTTGTCAAGATGTAATGGTATACTTTGGCTTATATGTACCGTATTTTTCGGAGTATACGACTCACCTTATAAGTATAAGGTGCATTTTATACATGGAATACAGCATTTTTTGCCTCCCGAAGCCTCACCCCCTTCTCCAAAATGGCTGTGCATACCCTTATGGAGGCTTCCGGAGAGATACTGGGGGCTGGGGAAGGCAGAAATGAGCACAAAACTGGCCATTTTTGCCCCCAGCCCCCAACAGCACTCTATAAGCCTCCATAAGGCTATGCATGCAATTTTTAGACAAAAAACGGGCCCGTTTTCACAAAAAATCCAGATGGATTAATAATTGGCTGACAAACTGTATTCAACAAGTAGTCCTTAATATGTCTACATCTACATGGAGGAAAGTAAGCAGTGGAGTACCACAAGGTTCCGTCTTAGGCCCAGTACTCTTCAATATCTTCATAAACAACTTAGATAAAGGAATAGAAGGGGAACTTACCAAATTTGCAGATGATACTAAGCTGGCACGAATAGCTAACACCTTAGATGATAGAACTGAACATCAAGATGGATTTTGACAGACTTGAACACGGGGCCCTATCTTACAAAATGAGACTCAATGTAGAAATTTTTTTTAAAAATTCAAAGCTGCATTAACAGAGAGATACAATCAAGATCAAATGAGGTCCAAATATCACTCTATAAAGCCTTAGTAACATCACAACTAGAATACTGCATCCAGTTTTGGTCACCACATTATAAAAGAGATGTTGAAATTCTAGGAAAAAGTGCAAGGAAGAGCAACCAGGACGATTAGGGGACTGGAGACTAAAACATATGAAGAACAGTTACAGGAACTGGGCATGGCTAGCCTAGTAAAGAGAAGGACCAGGGGAGACATAATAGTAATGTTCCAATATTTGAGGGGCTGCCACAGAGAGGAAGAAGTCAAGCTATTTTCCAAGGCACCTTAAGGCCAGACAAGGAATAATGGATGGAAACTGATCAAGGAGAGTGTGAATTGCTATGAGGCGATCAGCCTGGATATTTCTACTTTTCACCCAAGATGCCTCTGATAATGGGTAGCCCTTCCACTTGATTAAGTATTGGAGTTGTCTCCTGTGCCACCTTGAATCGAGGATTCGTAGAACTTCATAATGGGTTTGGCCCCCTATGACCATAGGGCCTGGGGGTTCCCGGGGTAGTGGTCTCAGAGTGGATCTGATCACAGGTTTTAAGAGGCTACTAAGAAACGCTGGGTGTATCTTCCGCAACAATCGAGGTAGTTTCAATTGCACTATGACTGGATTGATGATCTTTACTATGGGAAATCGTCCCATAAACTTCAGCCCCAGTTTATTGCTAGGCAGTTTTAACCTCAAATATTTTGTGGAGAGGTAAACCTTTTCTCCCACCTGGAATGGCCATTGTGGAGCCCGGTGTTTGTCTGCCTGTTTCTTATAGGTTTGTGCCGCTTTAGCCAGTGCCTTTTTGATATTTTCCCAGGTTGATTTCAGCATCGACATCCAATCAGTCAAGCTGACTGAGGAGAGGGGATCCCTTGGATACTCAGGCATTGGGACGAAGTCCATACCACTCACTATTTTGAACGGCATGAGTCCTGTGCTACTGTGGACAGCATTATTGTACGCGACCTCAGCAAAAGGTAAAAGGTCTGCCCAATTGGACTGCTGATAGTTTACATAGCACCTCAGGTACTGCTCTATCATGGCGTTCAGTCTCTCTGCTGCCCCATTGGTGCTCAGATGCAAAGCTGAACTAAGACCCTGAGATGACCCAATGGACCGCAGGAACTCCCTCCAGAACTTAGCCATGAATTGGACCCCTCTGTCTGAGATAATTCTTCGAGGTACTCCATGCAGTCGGTAGATATGCTTCACGAACAGTTTAGCCAGCTTGTGAGCCGAGGGTAGTCCTCTACAGGGTATGAAGTGTGCCTGTTTGGAGAATGGACCTATTACAGTTGACTCAAACCATAGATCTTATATGTTCTGGGAACAAGGGACAGTTAAGATCTACCACAGTGCTAATGCAAAGTTTCTAGAGCATGTTGGTTGGGATAAACTGGAATTTAACAATGATGTAGTTATTGAAACCCAGGTATTTCCTAGTGGTAAAATAGAAAGACCAGCTATAAAAATAAAAGAGGAAGTGCAAAGTCAGGAGGAATTAGAAGAACAGGAACAGACGCAACAAGAGAGTCCAATAGTGAGCCCTGAGTTGCCTAGGCGTTCTACCCATGTAACACGACCACCTGACAGATATCAAGCTAGTATAGCATGTCAAGTAGATAAAGTTCCTGCAACGTATCATAAACTATCAATGTATCCTAAAGAGGAGCAAATAGTTTGGAAAGCAGCAATAAACAGGGAACTGAAATCTTTACAAGATCTGGAGGTATATGAGAATGTGAGATTACCACCAGGTGAAAATGTAATAGGGTGTAAATGGATTTACAAGATTAAAACAAGTGTAGATGGGACTGTTACCCATAAAGCTAGATTAGTAGCACAAGGTTTCAACCAGTCAGCAAATGATTATGATGAAGTATTTGCACCCAGTTTAAAAGCCATAACATTACGTGCATCATTAGTTTGGGCAGCTAAGCATGGATATGTAGTAAATCATTTAGATGTTGAGACAGCATATCTCCATGCACCGTTGCAACATACTATATATTTAAAGAAACCTGAAGGGTTAAACACTGATAGCAACAGTGATCGTTGGAAGTTAAAAAAGAGCCTGTATGGTTTAAAACAGGCTACGAGTGGAATAAATGCATAGTGAAGGAATTAGCAAGGATAGGGTTTAAAGCTGGAATGGCTGATCCTTGTTTATTTAAGCAAGAAAGCGATAGTATGATTTCATTATTGTTATTGTTTACAGACGATATAGCGTTGATTACTAAAACAGAGCAAAAGGCTATTGAGATTATTACACTATTTAAAAAGCGGTTTAAAATAAAACACCTTTGTGAAATAAAGAAATATCTTGGTTTGAGGATAGATAAGACTACGGGAGGATATAAAATATCACAGACTGAGGAGATCAATCAGTTACTCAGGAATTTCAAAATGGAACTGTGTAAACCAGCTAAAACTCCTATGAGTCAAGAATTTAGCAATGATGATATCAAAAGCCCAGTTTTTGATAAGAATATTTATCAATCCCAAATTGGTAGTTTATCTTATCTTAGCAATTGGTCTAGACCAGATATTGCATATAGTGTTAATCAATTGGCCAGGTTTAATGCCAAACCTACTGAATTGCACTGGCAAGCTGCTAAACGTGCATTGATATATCTAAAACAGACAATACACTATACATTATACTTAGAGCCTAAGGATGAACTGATATTAACCGCATACGCTGATGCAAGTTTTGCAACTGACGTGTCCACACATAAATCTACAGCAGGTATCGCGATATTCTTAGGAAAGGCATTAATTGGATGGCGATCTATTTGTCAATAACATTTAAGTTTAGCAACAATGGAGGCTGTATTTTCATGTTTATCTTTGTTATGTACCGATTTAATTTGTTACAAGCAACTCATGATAGATATGGGAATTAATGTTCGTGAACCTTTTGTTGTATACAAAGACAACCAAGCAGCGATCCAGATGGCATCAAATATTGCTGTAAAGACAAGGACAAAGCATACTGACTTAAGATATATGAATGTACGGCAAAGTGTTAGTAGTAAAATGATTACACTAGAGTATTGTATGTCTGAAGAAAACATTGCTGATCATTTTACCAAAGCTCAAGATACGGTCAAACATAAACAATGTTGTGATGTTTATGGATTGAGAATGTGAAGTTCTGTGTAAATAAATTGACAACCCAAGAGGGGAGAATGTTAGGGATGTAACCCTAGGCTTGGCAATGTATATAAGCTATGATTGTAACAAATGTATCTGTTACTTTAAATGCTAGAGATTTGTAATTGGTTTGTTCCCTCAAGCAGCCATAAGAGGGAGCCAGAATGGATGTTAGCTCTCTGTTTTGTTAGATGCTGATCGGTGTATTGTGAGGTACTGTGTTTTGCTACTGTTAGCTGTTTTGTGTGCTAGACTGACTATTTGATAACTGAATGACTGAACCGTGTATGACTTGGACTGTTAACTGGACTCTGAATACCTCTATATTTCTACCTAGTAAACGACTATATTTTATACTATTCAGTGTACCTGTATGCTGGTTTGTGCGTGTTCATCCGTACCACTCTCATTACGCTTCTCTGTGCACTCGCTCTCCTAATGGGGAGCTTACTAACTTAACAAAAATGGTTGAAATATTGAGCCCATCGGACTTGTTTGGGTGATAGTTTCCATGGGGTCCTAAGTGCCTCCAGATTTTTGTGGTCAGTCCAGACTTCGAATGGTTTCTGGCTCCCTTCCAACAGGTGTCTCCAGGTTAGCAGTGCCCATCTCACTGTGAAAGCCTCCTTTTCCCATGCGGTCCATCGTCTCTCTGTGTCTGTGAGCTTGCGGGAGGTGTAGGTGCAGGGTTGTAAGTTTCCTTCGTTGTTTCTTCGCAGTAGCACCACTCCCACTGCCACATCACTGGCGTCTCCCTGAATCACAAAAGGTTGTTCGGGATCAGGATGCTTCAGCACTGGCTCCTTTGCAAACCTTTCTTTTAGTGTCTCGAACGCCTCTTGGCAGGTTAGGTCCCATGGTAGGGGTTGTCCTGGATGAGGTTTCGTTCCTGGGCTCCCTGTCTTCAGGAGGTCTGTCAGGGGTTTGGCAATCTTCGCAAAGGAGGGGATGAATTGCCTGTAGAAGTTCGTGAACCCTAGGAAGCTTTGTAGCTGTCTGCGGATGCGAGGGGGATGCCAGCTTAGGACGGCTTGCACTTTCGCTGGGTCCATCTCTATTACCTCGTTTGACACTCAGTAACCCAGGTAGTCTAACCGTGCATGGTGGAATTCGCATTTTGATACCTTGACATACAGGTTGGCTGCCAGAAGTTTCTCCAATACTTGGCGGACCAGGGGTACGTGGTCATCCATGGTCTCCATGTAGATAAGGATGTCATCTAGGTAGACGAGGACCCCCTTGTAGAGGTGCTCATGCAGCACTTCGTTTATTAACTGCATGAATACCGCTGGGGGACCCTGCAGCCCAAAAGGCATAACTTTGAATTGAAAACTCCCTAGGGGACACTTGAATGCTGTTTTCCACTCATCTCCCTCTCTGATACGTACTCGGTAGAATGCTTCTCTGAGGTCTAGTTTGGTGAAGACTTTTCCCTTGGCCAGATGAGACAGCATGTCCTTCATGGGGGGGAGAGGGTATAGGTTATGTACGCACACCCCATTTATCCCTCAAAAGTCCACACACAATCTCATGGGTCCATCTTTTTTTTTTTTTGAAGCGGACTGGTGCCATGACCCATGGCTTGGCTGGCTCAATGAACCCCCTGCTAGGTTTTTGTCTATGTATTTGCGCATCTCTTGTATTTCCCGGGGCATCATGGCGTACAGTTTGGGCTTGGGTAGTTTAGGCACAGTCTGTCTCTCAGTGGGGAGGCAGAACATCGCACTCGGCCTCGCTGAATACTTCTGCGAGGTCCTGATATTCTATCGGAATCAGTTCGGCCTCTGGGGTTTTGTCGGATGTGGTTGCCAGTTCTCGTGGGCTCTCTTGGGGGGTCTCCAGCATGGGTGGTGTTTCTGCTTGCTGGTGTTGGAGGGGTTGGGGGCCCCTTGATATCCTAAGTCTGCGGGTACCCCCTTGCCACCAGATAGTCAGTCCCCACTTGTCTAGCCAGGAAAGTCCCAGTATGACTGTGTCTGTTATTTTGGGGGCTATTAAGAATCAAATTACTTCCCTAGCTCTAGCCTCACTGGTTCAGTCAAGTGGGTGGCATAGGCTCCTCCCATTAGGGACCCGTCGACCTGCTTGAACCAGATCGGGTAGGCCAGTCATTTTGCTCTGATCCCCAGTTTCAGGACTATGGTTAGGTTGATCAAGCACCTTGTGCAGCCTGAGTCTATTAGGGCTTGAAAATCCCCCTGATTTCCTGTTTTTGGGGCTGTGAGGCGTATTGGAAAAAGGAAAGGGTGAATTGATTCACTCACCATTGAGTCATTTTCTTCCTCGTCCTTGCTGTCATATGATTCGAGCGACTGATTGTCGTTGCCTGGGGTTTCACCACTTTCACCTGAGGGGGAAGGGGCCTTTGCAGCCTGAAGGTGGTCCATTTGGGCCCTCGTTCTGGTCATGCCCTGGGCAGTGGGCCTGGCCTTAGTTTTGTGGCTGGGGTTGCATGCAGCTGCCATGTGGCCCATCCCCCCGCATCTGTAGCATTTCTCTCTACATGGGGCTCCCCTTGAGATGCACCCAAAGACTACAGTTGGTCCAGAATGCGGCCGCGCGGGTGATTATGGGGAGTACTAGATACTCCCATATAACACCTCTCCTGCGCGAGCTGCACTGGCTCCCTGTGGTCTATCGGGTGCGTTTCAAGGTGTTGATTACCATCTTCAAAGCGCTCCATGGCACAAGACCTAGCTACTTGCGGGATCGCATCCTGCCCCATACATCCCTACGACCAATTCGCTCTCACAGAGAGGGACTTCTCCGGGTGCCGTCCACTAAGCAGTGCCAGAGGGCGGCGCCCAGGAGCAGGGCCTTCTCTGTGATGGGCCCAGCCCTCTGGAATGACCTCCCCCCCGACATTAGGATTACTACCGACCTCCGCTCCTTCCGTTCAAAACTCAAGACCCACCTTTTTCAACTAGCCGGCCTGGCTCAATTATAGTTCCATCTTTATCCTCCTGGCAATCTTTTAAATTTGTAATTTTATATTGGGGTATTTTAATTTTTAATTCTATTATGACTATTCCTATGTATTGTACTATGCGATTTTGACACCTCCTCCGTGAAATGTTTTAATTGTATAATATGTGTTTTTATTTATTGTACGCCGCCCCGAGTCCCTTCGTGGAGAGGGAGCGGCTAACAAATCTAATAAATTCAAATTCAATTCAATTCAGCGAACTTCAAAGGAGGGCTGGCCTCAGGCCTGCTGTGTTGCTGTGGTTCCCTGTCGGCTGGGTGATTTCAGGTCGGGTTGACCTCTCTCTTATGTGTCCGGTTGCTTTGTCATGTCGTTGGTGCGCAGCCCGCTGTCGACTTTTGTTGCTACTCGGAAACATTCAGAGAGTTGATTTGGGATGTCGCAGTATGCAGTTACCTGGGCAATTTGCTTGTACAGGCTTGTAATGAGAAAATGCACCAGCAGCCCCTCTGGTAAAGGGGGTAGCCTTCCTATGACCCTCTTAAATTCACAGATGTGCTCTTTGATGGGGCGTCCCTCTGCTTTAGGTTGCTGAGTTCCTCTTCCACATATGGGTCCTCCTCCACCTCCTCAAATTTGGCCTCTAGCAGTTGCAGGAAGTCATGTACAGTATGTCTTGCAGTTGGGCGGCTCTCCTCTTGTGGACGGCGGCTAGCCATTCCCTTGCTTCTCCCTCTAGACCCTATGCGATGGTATTCACCATGGCTTTGGGGAATGGGTAGAAGTGCCCATAGTGTTCTAGGTGGATATCAGTTGAATCAAGGAATAGGGCTAGCTGGTCTGAGTCTCTGTCAAACTTTCCCCTGAATTGGGGTGGGTCATTCAGCCCTAATCCCTCAGCCTCAGGTCGGCCTTGGTATGCTTGCACCTGATATGGCTGGTCATCTTCTTCACCCCTAGTTCGGAGAGAGGGAGGGGGTTGCCTGCTCTGAGAGGCACTGGTTGCTGTTTTGGGCTCCTTCTCCTTCTATCGGGAGGGGGAGGGCGCTGCGCTCCAGTCTGCATCTCCTCCCTTCAACATGATCAGATGTCCCTTCCCTCTCTTGACATGATGGCCCCTCATCATGAAGTGTGGCTCGGTAAAAATCCTCCCTCTGTTGCTCTTTTGCACTCCCTCGGGATCCCATCTGGGGTTTTGGGAACCTGGCTTGTTTCCAATCCCACCTCCAGTCCACCCTTGCCAGCTTGCTTGAGACCCTTCCCTGTATCTGGGGACTAGGGCAAGGGAATTTCCACCAGTACTTATCTTCTCTTGCTTCTGCTTCTGAAGGTATCACTGCTTGGCATTGCGGCATATCTCCAGGCCCAATAAATCTCCTGCTGCATGATTTTTCCTCCAAGCAGCTCAAACATTGGGGGAGTGCTCAGAGAGCCCTTCAGGAAACCCAGAATTTTTTTTAAAGTCAGTTTTGGCTCTCTGTGAAGTTCCCAGAAGATGATCTAATTAATTTACGAGCCTCAAGACAAAATTCAAAAGAAATCCAATCATTTACTAGGATCGACATTCTGGCGTGGACTCCTGTGGAGTCAAAACTGCTTTTGCTTAATTGCGTTTGAACTTTACCCCTGTATCCCCTCCCTTCTGTCCTGCGTCATAACTCACATTCTCCAACTAGGCTGTAGACATGAGATCCGACTCTGGCTGAAGGCATGCATGGAATTTCCCCTTCCATGCCAGCCTGATAATAGTCATGGAAACGCTTTAGAAGTTGACAGAGAGATTCAACCAAGAAATAAGGGGAAATTTTCTGACAGTGAGAACAATCAACCAATGGAACAGCTTGCCTTCAGAAGTTGTGGTAGCTTCATCATTGAAGCAGGGGTGAAATTTGACTGGTTCAGACCAGTTTGGGTGAATCGGTAGGGACAATTTGAATCAGTTCGCCAAAGCAGTAAAAAGCACCCCTGGTTGGCCCCGCCCATGCCTGCCTGCTTGCCGCTCATCCCTTCCAGCCACTCGCTCACCCCTTCCTGCTGCTTACCCTGCCCACCCATCCCTGCCCTATATATATTGCCTTTGCCACATGGCCCAGCTAATCACTTCACCAGTCACCTCAGCCACTCAGGTCACCAAAGGTAAGCAATGCATGCTGCCAGCTCACCCTTTGCCTTGGGTCAGGGGCCAGGGACACACCATTCTCTGAGGCCCTGGAGCTGCTGCCCACTA
The DNA here is from genome assembly GCF_964273705.1 of Natrix helvetica. NCBI lineage: Eukaryota > Metazoa > Chordata > Lepidosauria > Squamata > Natricidae > Natrix > Natrix helvetica. The sequence continues at coordinate 59,113,199 of NC_138549.1, read as the reverse complement.
CCGGGTTGGGAAATGTGCCATTCCCATTCCTCGTCCAGGAGCCACCACCTGCTCACCGCCCACCTTGCTCGCCTACCTTCACACCTTGGAGTGAGGGGACATGGCAAGGCTTGGCCGCCTTTCATGCTGAGAAGCATCCAGCTGCCGGCAGTTATTTTCGGCTGCCTTCTGAGCAGTTATTCTGCAACACTGTCCCTTTGGCTGCTGCCATTCTCCTGGCCGGGTCTGGCTGTGAATGGCACCGGCAGGCAATGGGGTGCATGTGCACAGCCGTTGCCCTGCTCCGAGCAGCCATGTTGAATGCTGCAGCAGAGAGTAGCTGATCTTTTCTCCCTCCCTTCAGAGTGGAGCTGCTCAGAAGGCAGCAACTGGCTTCAGTTTTTAAAGTACAATCCCAGAAGGTGGGACCATAAAGGGACAGATTGCGGCCAGTGGATGGCTTCTGAGCAGCTCCATTGAGAAGGGAGGAAGAAATGTTTGACTTCACTCTGCTGCAGCACTCAACATGGCTGCTTCTTTCCTCCTTTTTGCGGTAATACACACAGAGCAAACTTGAGAAGGAGGCGAGAAACAGCCAGGTTGAATGCTAGAAGACTTGGCCGGCTGAAATTTTCTGTCAGTTCTGTGGGCATAGCTTGGTGGGTTGCCGTGAGTGACATAAAGTTGGCCTGCCCACTCAGTCACATGACTCCCCAAGCTACGCCCACAGAACCAGTAGGGGAAAAAATGAATTTCACCACTGCATTGGAGGCTTTCAAGAAGAGATTGGACTGCCATTTGTCAGAAATGGTATAGGGCAGGAGTGTCAAACTCAGGGCCTGCAGGCTTGGAAATAGCAAAGGACCAGCCCATGGTGCCTCTCCTAGCAAAAATGGGGTGTGAGGCTGCATACAGGGGTCTCCAGAGGCCTCCCCCAACCTGTTGCAGGCTGAAATGGAACCTCTGTTGGCCTTCCGCAGCCTCAATGGGGAGTTGGACTAGATGACCTACAGGGTCCATTCCAACTCTGTTAATCTATTAGAGCAATGACTCAATAGCCCTCAAAGCACTTGAAAGTTGCTCAAACGAAATAACTCCACCATACAAACTTAAATCCACACATGAGAGAGCCACAAGGCAGGAAAAGTCCAGAGTTTCCAAGGCATGTTTCAATTCCTAATACGGTGTCAATCCAGAGTGAAGCAGGAATCACAACAACCAGAAGCACACAGCTAGAAAACAAATATGTTATTCCCAGCAACTCCTCCATCTGCTGTGATAAATAGGAAACGTCCAGTGCAGCCCATCAACACAGGTGGGACTTTCTCCTCTTGAGTAGTCTAGCTGACCTTCTCTGCTGCTGCCTTTTCTTTGCCCTACATGTTCTCAGATTAGGTGCAGAAGGCAGTTCCTCCTCCTCTTACCTGGCTTTCTGCCACTGCAAGCTTTCCCCAGTTGGATCCTCATCTAAATCCCTTATGGAAGGCAGTTCAGAGCAATCAATCAACTCAGTTACTGATGTGCCAGGAATCGGCTCGTCTTTCCCTGAGCTAACATCTAAGGAGGTATCTGGGGAATCATTCAAGGGAGTCATCACAATATACATAAATGCATTTTTGTATTTGATTTCTATTCATTGAGAGTTCCAGAATCATATTTGTTCCATTGTATTGATTGTGCTCAGTAACTAAAATAATTTATATCTATTTATTTATTCTAGAAGGATTCAAGCCACCTTTTTCCTAAAGAGGTTCAGCTGCATGTTTTGCAGACTTATAAGTATGGTTGTGAGATTGTAGTGATTGGTGACTTTGCCCTTTTTTTTGGAACAATTTTTTATTTATTTTTTGTTATATATTTTAACTTCTTTTATGAACAGTATTGTCCTGGTCTCCCCCTCCCCTTTTACATCTTCTATTATGCATATTATATTTTACATCATATTACATTTTACATCATTTTGCAGTTCAGTCATCTTATTTCTATTCCATATTCTCCCACTTAATTTCAATTTTTCCTTAATATATATACAATATCCCTTTGCCCCTCAAAGTTAATCAAATTTAACATATCATTCCCATCTATTCTTCTTTTTTACCATTAATAATACATATCCTCGAATTTAATTTTATATAGTAAAATTTTCACTTAGTTATCCACAAGTAGCAATTTTAAACTATATCCCACACATTTTATTGAATATATACCATTAGTTATATTTACTAAATTTCATTCTATTCTACTAATAAATCCTTTTCTTTCTTTCCTCCTTTCAACCATTTTCTCTTAGTCTACCAGGAACTCATTTCTCTCATATTCTCTTCTCTCCACCCATTTGCCTCCTTTTTTTCTTTTTCTTGATCTTAAAATTCCTGTATTTTCACTTTTCAATCTTTTTTCTCCTTTTTAATTTTGTTGTTTCAGTCTCTCTCCATAATTTTCCCCCTTCTTTCCCCTTTACTCCCACCTTTGCTATTTCCCTTTTTGGGACCATTTCTCCTTTGTCTCCTTTGGGTATATAACTGTGTATAACTGTAAATCTCGGTGTAATCATCTGTTTTTTTCCTTTTTCAATCTCTTTTTCTTCTATTATATGAGGCTGGTGATTGGAGCTGCTGGCTACAAGGAGAGTGGGGGTCAGAGAGACAAAGAGGACTAGGTAGTAGCCCGCGCACCATATATCTATAAATCAAAATAGCAATAATACGTTCTGGATTAGTGCCCTTGAGATTGTGATTTTATTTTATTTCAAAATGACCGGCTAAGTTCAATGTAATAGCTGTTTGGCACCTGTCTTTCGCAGTACTCTTTTCAAATTTGGATACTGTCCCCTTTGTAAACAAATTACTAGTCTACATAGACAGATTACCTATCTAGAATCTCTAATCTGTGCTCTCCAAGCAGAAATTAGGTGCCCAGTTCAGCCATTCCACACTATGGAGATGCCACACTATCAGCCCCCTCTACCGCAAAGATCCTGCAGGAGAAGAGCAGTCTGGACAACCGTGGGATCTGGCAGGGTGAGAGCTGTGAAACATAAACACAAAGCTTTTGCTGTGACCCAGCATAACAGATATAGCGCCCTTGCTGACCTTAATGGAGACACTAAAGAGACAGGTCAAGGTAGTTGTGATAATGATGACTCAAATAAGCAGGGAATTGTGGTCCAAAATGAAGAACTTTCTTTGGAAAGGTGAAATGGGGACCCAGGTATCACACATCAGTTGCACAAGAAGATCAAGGTATGTGAAAAGAGAAGTCACCTTCTGGTTGGTGATTCAATCGTAAGGGATGTAAATTTAGGAAAGGATATGGAGGTTTTAAAAGAGGCCTGGTGTCTGCCAGGTGCTACTGCCAGCAGAGACAAGAGGCGTATTCTTAAGATAGTCAAGAATGCAAGTTAAGGACTGTGACATTGATGTTATTATACATCTTGGCACAAATAATCTGTCCCAAAAAGATACACTTTCTGTGAAGAATGATTTCCAGAGCTTGGGATATGAACTTAGTAATGTAGGTTGTAGGCTTATCTTTTCAGAGGTTTTATCAATATATAAGGAATAAAAAGGGAAGGGCCAGCGTGTAGCAGAGTTTAATGTGTAGCTAAAAGAGTGGTGTAAAAGGCTTTGGTTTTATTAGTCATGATGTCTGCAGCTGGTCCAAAACTGTACAAAAGAGATGGTTTGCGACTTCCGGTTCCGGTGGCTGACGGCGCCGGGAAAACTAGTTGCTCGCTCCAGCTCCCCGGTGGGCTTCCCCACTTCTTGGGGGGCACAGGACGCCCCGCAGAGGCGTCCTGCCGGAGGGGCGGCACCACGGGGGATCCCTGCATCAGCGGCGGCCGGTGGGAGGTCCCCCGCCTCACCCAAAGCACCGGGGAGCAGATCGGAGGACGCGTGGGCGTCTTCGCTAAGAAGCTGTTCGGAAAAGAAAAGAAAACTGAAGGATGCGGCGGTGGAGCAGTGAGGCGTAGACTCTCTTCATTCCTATTACCAATTTAAAAACTCATCAGTTGTGCAAACCTTTTTTTCGGTTTGACTTAAAGAGGTGCGGCTGGAGGGGAGGGGGATTCCCCCCCCCCTCGGACAAGCGGCTGGAAACAAGCTCTTAGCTCCAAGGGAAGGAGGTGGGGGAGAGCCAAACCAAAGATGCCACATCCTAATTAAGTGGATTTTTGGACTTAAACCTACAAAATAATGAGATCTGGAAGCTTTGGGATTTTTTGAACTTTGAAAACTTTATTTGTTGCCTCGAAACCCGAAGTTGGCAGGGCAAGATGGCACACTTCCGTTGTCTTTATGAAATGTGAAACTTGACTCCACCTTCCAAACTTCAGGCTTCCGGTCTTTGTCTCCGTGCTACTTGGATAACTCTCTTGTGGACTGTCTGCCTTTGAACTCCTTGGAGCGGAAAACTTTTGCTCATCTGCCAGGGTGATTAGAAAATTCCCCTCTGCTTGGACTCTCTGTCTCCTGGACTCTCCTGCCTGTTCTATTCTTCTGACTGATCCTTCTTTATACTGACTGGACTCTTTACTTTATAAACAATGGCATCTAAAAGACCACCTCCTGGAAAGTCAGGCTTTGCTGCCTCAGCCCCAACATCTGCAACCTCCAGTCCAAGCACACAATCAACGTTAACAGCCTTCAAGCAACCTAAATCTACGGACCTGGAGCTTCATCAAATGTTACAACAACTTCTACAGGGACAAGAGGAAATAAAGAGACAATTGAAGGAGATGAAAGAAGAAATTAAAGAGAACCAGGATAAAATTAATAAGAACTCACAGAGACTGGATCTTTTGGAAGATGGGGCAGCTGAGATGAAGGGAGGGATAGAGGGTGTGCAAAGGGGAAACAATGAACTTGACACCCAACAAATGAAAATAGAGCTTGAGAGAATGTCTTTTTATCTTAGATTCCAGAACGTGATGGAGACAGATGATGAAGACATAAGGGACATCATGACAAACATTTTGGCTAAGTATATTCAGAAGGAGAAACAACAGATGGGGTGGGAAATAGACCTGGCTTATAGAGTAAACTCAGCTTATGCTAGAACACACAATGTTCCCAGGGAGGTACACATTAAATTTCTTAGGAAGAGTACAAGAGATGAAATCTTGAATGCACAAAGGGGCAAGCCTTGACATATAAAGATAAGGAGATAACCATTCTGAAACAGATCCCCAAGAAAGTGAGGGAAAAAAGAAAACAATATTCGCAATTGGTGAATAAATTATACCAGAAGGGGGTGTGGTTTAGATGGTTGATGCCTGAAGGGATGTTAATATTCTGGGAGGAGACAAGAGTTAGGATTAATACACCCATAGAGGCGCAGGCCTTTATGGAGAAAAATAAACTGCTCCTAGAAAAACCAGATGATCTTTCAACAGACATACAAGACACGGGAGGGGCCGGAGCTCTGCCAGCGGGGGGAGATGGGGCGACAACAAGAAAGCTCAGATCACACAAATGAGTAAGAAAAGTCATCTGATATAAACTGATCGAAATTACCAATTGAATTTACCACACTGACTACATGTTTTTATGTTATTACTTAATGTTGAATTTTATGCAAATGTATACTATGAGTTTGGAGGGGGTGTACATCTACCATATTTCGCAGCTGCCAAAATTTGTAACTTTTCCCGTACCTTTTCCCTTTGTTAAAATAAAAAAAAACCAATAAAACTTTGTTCAAAAAAAAAAAGAGATGGTTTGCACCCATCCAAGAAAGGGACTGAGTTACTTGGCATTAAATTCACAGATTTTCTGGATAAACTTTTAAACTGAACACCGGGGACAGAGAATTAATTGATACAGAACAGTTCTGTCCCCAGCAATCTGAAACTCATAAGGTTATCAGTGTATGTAACATAGGTGTTTGTGCAGGTAAGATTATCACTCCTGCTGTCAAGCAAAACCAAGCATTTAATAGTGATTGCCATACCATGTGTATGAACCATACAAGTGGCAAGAAAATAGGGGCAGTCAGGCATAACACAGGTTATGTAGACAGTAATCACAGGGTCAATCAAAATGGACTCAAATGTCTATACACCATTGCACAGAGTATGAGGAATAAACAGGGTGAATTAGAAATTCAAGTAAATGAGGGCAGATACGATATTGTTGCCATTACAGAAACTTGGTGGGATGAAACCCACAAATGGAACATACAGCTAGAAGGATTTAAATTGTTTAAAAGAAATAGACCAAATAAAAGAGGAGGTGGTGTTGCATTATATATAAGAAATAACTACATATCTACAGAAATAGAGTACAACAATGATGAGAACTATCTTGAATGCATTTGGGTCAATATTAAAGGTTGGCAGAAAAACGACATTGTCATAGGTCTATACTACAGGCCACCCAACCAAGCAGAGGAAGTAGATGAACTTTTTGCTAGTCAGCTAATTAAGGTATGTAGGAAGCACCCCACAATAGTAATGGGGGATTTTAACTACCCTGACATCAACTGGGAAACAAACTCTGCACCAAGTGGAAGATCCATCAAGTTCCTAATGAACCTAGCAGACAACTTTGTTTCCCAAAAAGTAGAGAAGGGAACAAAGGGATCGCCCATATTAGACTTAAATCTCACTAACAGAGATGAAATGATAGAGGGTGTTAAAGCCACAGGAACCCTGGGGGCAAGTGACCATGAAATATTGGAATTCAACTTTATGCAAACACAAGTACTAGAACAAAGTCAAACTAGAGTCTTGGATTTTAAGAGAGCTAATTTCAATAAACTTAGAGAGAGCTTGGGAAGAATTCCATGGATGAGAATCCTCAAGGGGAAAACAACTCAAGAAGTTTGGGAAATTTTTAAAAAAAGAGATTACAAAAGCTCAGTCTAGCACAATACCAATGAAGAAGAAAAATAACAGCTCCCAAAAGAAACCAGCGTAAGAACTCTCTGACAAATTGAAAGACAAAAAAGTTAAGTATAAAAAGTGGAAAGAGGGGGACATAACTAATGCAGAATATCAGCAAATAGCCCGAGCTTCTAAAGGTGGAAAGCTAAGTCTCACAATGAAGAAAGGCTTGCCACAAAAGTTCCAATTGGTGTTATATTCAGATACGAAGGGGTGAGGTACCGTTTGAATACAATAGACAAAGCCAGAGACTTTTATTATGGAATACTCAAGAAAAATGCAACCCCCCCATGTACATCTACACCAACACCAGCAGATTTGGATGTCTTAGAGCAGAGGATGTTTGAGAAAGAGACAGAAGAACAAAGAAAGCAGACACAAAAAGAGAAGGAGGTGCAGGGTGCTGTAGGTGGATCTCGAGTGGACCCCTCCGGATCTCTGTTGAGCTCCTTCTTGGAAGAAGGATCGTCTAAGACTCTCATTGAAATGCCGATACTTAAACCTGTCGAACAACGTATTACTAGATCCACGACTAGACAAATGCTAGAATCTCACAAACAGGTGGACCCCCAAATACAATGTGCTAAGAAAGAAGTTAAGAAGCAAACTGGAGCCATGGGAAGAGCCGGGTTGAAGATTAGTCTTGTGGAGAGAGATCTTCAGCAAATGCTTTCAACGCTCCAGACCAGACCCAAAGATGCTTAAGCTATTATCTTGGAACGTGAATGGATTGAACTCCCCACAAAAAAGGAAAAAAATATTTTATTATTTGAAGCAATTTAATAATGACGTTGTTTGTCTTCAAGAGACTCATATTAGGTTGCAAGACCAGAAGTATTTAGTGGATTCAAAATTGGGAACATCTTATGCTGCCTCTGATTTGGTAAAGAAAAATGGCGTGATATATATAAATAAAAGATTTTCAACTAAAGTTATAGAGGCGGATGACACTGGTAGATATATAGCAATTGAACTTGATACAGACTTTGGTCCTATTTTGGTGCTAGGAATATATGCACCTAACCAACGCCAAGAAAGCTTTTATAAGATGCTCCATTTAAAAATTTTAGATTGGAATTTTAAGAGTATTCTAATAATGGGAGATTGGAATGGAGTGATTTCTCCAAGGACAGATAAGAGTACAAAGACTAAACTCACTACCAAATTACCAAAGGCTTTTTTTGACTTACAAGACGACTTGAAATTAAAGATGTTTGGAGGACACAACATCCAAATGAGATGGATTTTTCTTTCTACTCAGATAGACATAAATCCTTTTCAAGGATTGATTTCTTCTTGTTAACACCGGATCTACTTCCTAAAGCTAAGAAAACCAAGATATTCTCCAGGACACTTACTGACCATAGCCCGGTGTGGTTACAAATTGAGTTAGGGAAGAGGCCAAGAAGGTCTTGGAGAGTAAATGAAAATTTATTTAGATACGAAAAAAATGTTGATGAACTTAAAAAACACATGAAGGAATTTTTCAGTTTTAACATGAATAAGGGTACTCCCATTGAAACAGTTTGGGATGCAAGTAAAGCTTACATGCGTGGGGTCCTGATACATATGAATTTCAAACATAAACAAATTAGACAGAAAAGGAGAATGGAATTGGAAGATGAAATAAAAAGCAAGGAACAGCTGCTTATAGCAAACCCGAAAGACGAGGCGCTCCAGATGGCGCTAAAGCTGTTGAAAGATCAATTTCAAATGCTTATAGCAGAACAAACAGCAACTAACTTACAATTTGCTAAACATAATACCTTTGCTAACGCTAATAAACCTGGTAGGTGGTTGGCTTATACTTTGAGAAAGAAAACAAATGACAGAATTATTGATAGAATTGAGTATGGAGGGAAGACGGTATATCAACAAGATTTGATTGAAAAATCATTTGTGGACTATTATGCTAAGCTATATGTACAGGATAATATACAGAACAAGTCAGTAGATGATTTTTTGGAAGGAAAAGGGGTTACTAAAATTTCTGTGCTTCAAAAGGCAAATTTGGAACGTCTGATAACTGCTGATGAGATCACTTTAGCTATAAATCAACTTAAATTAGCTAAGGCTCCAGGGACGGATGGTTTGACTGCAATGTACTATAAAACTTTACAACTGGAAATGATTGAATATCTTGCACAACTATTTTATAATATACAGCAAGGAGGTAAAATACCCTCCTCATGGAAAGCGGCTTTTATCTCATTGATACCTAAAGACAAAGAGGGCCCTAAGAAACCAGAGGATTAGAGGCCGATATCTCTTCTGAACACAGATTATAAAATATTTGCTAAGGTACTAGCCAACAGATTGATGCCAGTTATCCAAGAGATTATTCATCATGATCAAGCAGGATTTATTGAAGGCAGACATATGAAGGAGAATGTAAGGCAACTCATAGATTTAATTGACTATCTTGATAAGAATAAGCAGATCTCTGCAGTGCTGGTCTTCTTGGATGCAGAGAAGGCCTTCGATCGAGTGAATTGGAATTTTCTAACCAAGACTTTGGAGAAGATGGATATGGGACCACGATTTCGGCAGGCGATTGGAGCAATTTATCAGCAACAAAATGCACAACTTATTATTAATGGAAATTTGTCAACAACTTTCGAGATACAAAAAGGCACAAGACAAGGTTGCCCATTATCCCCATTGTTATTTATTTTAACTTTGGAAGTCTTGTTGAATGCAATTCGGGACTCAAAATCCTTAGATGGCATAGCTATCAGGCAAAAGGAATACAGAACTAGAGCATTTGCCAATGATCTGGTTGTTACCCTTTCACATCCTTTGAAGTCAATAATCCAGATGAAAAATATCATAGTAGAATTTGGCATGGTGTCTGGCTTTAGACTAAATCAAAACAAAACGAAAATGATGGTTAAAAACATGACAGAGACTCAAAGAAAGAGACTTGTAAGTTTAGCAGGTTTTGAAATAGTCTCCAAAGTCAAATATTTAGGAATACAAATAACAGAATCAAATACAAAACTTTTCTTAAATAACTATGAAGTGTTGTGGCAAAAGATACAGAAAGATCTTGAAGTGTGGAAAAAGTTACAATTGTCTTTGCTTGGAAGGATCTCAGCAATTAAAATGAACATTCTACCTAGATTTATCTTTTTATTCCAGATGATACCGGTGCTTAAATCAGATAAAACTTTGTTAAACTGGCAAACAACATTAAATAAATTTGTTTGGAAGGAGAAAAAACCGAGAGTAAAGATGAAGATTATGCAAGATACTCGTGAAAGAGGCGGCCTTAGACTCCCAAACCTTCGATTGTACTATGAAGCTGCGGTACTAACTCATGTAGCAGATTGGTTTGGGAAAACAAAAATGGATTTGCTGAATATAGAAGGCCATGATCTTGTTCTGGGATGGCATGCATATCTTTTTTATGAAGATAGGGTGGATAAAGTGTTTAACAATCATGTTCTCCAAAGTGTCTTGATGAGAATATGGAAGAAGCACCGGCCCAATTGGGATTATAAAATACCGCTTTGGTTGGATCTTGCAGGCACCATGGGGATTATGAATATTAAGTCACTCGGGGGTTGTTTATATAAAGATGTGCTTATTGCTGATGGGGACGAATGGAAGTTAAAAACTTTGGAACAACTGTTGGAAGAAGGAATTACTTTAAATTGGTTACATTACATACAGCTACAGAAGAGATGGGAAGAAGATCATAGGGTCGGTTTTATGGATAAAGAAGTGGAACTGATCAAGCAGATAAAAGAGACTGGCCCAAAACAAGTTAAAAGAATATATAATGTACTGTTAGAAAGAGACTCAGAAAGTGAATTGGTTAAGGATTGTATGATTAAATGGGCTCAGAATTTTGGTGAAGTGGTCATGTTGGAAACGTGGGAAAAAATATGGGTTCAGAATGTTAAATTTACACAGTCACAGAATTTAAGGGAGAACTTTTATAAAATGTTTTACAGATGGTATTTAGATCCTAAAAAATTATCATGCATGTACCCAAATGTTCATCCAAAATGTTGGAGATGCGGGTGCCTAGATGCTACCTTTTTTCATGTATGGTGGACTTGCAACAAGGTTAAAGCTTTTTGGATAAAAATATGGTGGGTTATGCAGAATGTATTTAAGAAAAGAATACAATTCACTCCGCAAATGTTTTTATTGGGTATAGCTAAGGATTTTACCAAAGGGGAAACAAAATTGGTCTTGCATATGGTCACAGCAGCTAGGTTGTTGATTGCGCAACATTGGAAAAAAGATTTTTTACCAACAATTGATCAATGGATTCAGAAGGTGGCGGGGTTCGCCGAAAAGGCAAAAATTTCAGCTTTCTTAAAAGCTCAGAAGCAGGAGGATTATACACAGGAATGGGTAAAATGGATTGATTATATACAGAATAAATACCAGACTAGGAGTTATTATGTAGCCTTTAGGTAAGAATGTTTAGACTGATAGATGATTCAAGTAAATAATACATGGGCTGCTTGGAATTGTTAGAGTGGTGTATAGCGGAAGTCAGGGGGGGGCTTGAGTGGGAGACGGGGGTGGGTTAGGGTGGAGGGTGGGGTAATATATATGCATAATTAAACTAGAAGATGGGATTAATGAAATATTGTTATTTTAAGAGAAATTTATATTATGATTTATATATGTTCAACTAACTTAGAAGATGGGATTAATGGGCTATTGTTACTTTAAGAGAAACTTATATTGTGTTTGTTGGGAGGTGAGGGGATATAATATGTGAATGAGTAATCTATTTTAAGATGGGGGAGGGGAGGGGTTAAAGTATTTAGTATAATATTTGAATGAGAAAATTTGGGGGGGTTGGGGGGGGCATAGCATCTGTATGAGATTTACATTGTATGGTGGGGGGGTGAAAAGGGGGAAAATTTGTTTGTGTTAGGGTTCTAAATACCATGCAGAAATAAATCATTGTCCAAGGCAAAACATCCTTTCAGGTGCAATTTATTCCGCAGGCATGTTAGTACTGCTATGGAAATTTCAACTCTGGAAGTACATGCTCTGGGTTCACCCAGTTAAAGTTCATGATCTCTCCCCACACCCACAAATCCATCACATGTTCCAATCATCATCTTCCACGCTGGCATGTACACCCATCTTCTTCCGGCCAGGTGTCAAGATGCGAAGACAAAAGATGACCTTGGCTTCTACAAAAGAATGTCAACAATCCATTCTACAATCCTACTCCTTTCTATTCCCCCCTCCCAACTACTACACTATTGAAACAGCATAGAAAATTCTAAGAAAGTGTGGCAGGCCAAAGATCCAAAAAAGAATATAATTACAGGCCTGACAGTTTGTATAAAACTCTTTTAATAAAAAGAAAGAAAAAGGTTAAGGAAACAATTGGTCCATTGCTGAGAGAAAGTGGCAAGAAGGTGACAAGCAATAGGGATAAAACAGAACTATTTAACTCATTTTTTGCATCTGTCCTTACACAAAGGGATAAAACAGTCCAACCTATCAAAAACAGCACCACAAAAATCAGATTAGGAACACAAATTGAAATAGGGAAGAAAATGGTAAGTGAGCACCTGTCTACCCTAGATGAGTTCAATTCACCAGGACTGGACGGATTATACCCCAGGGTTCTGAAGAAACTGGCAGATGAGATCTCAGAACCAGTAAACTATATCTTTCAGAGATACTGGAGCACTGGGGAACTGCCAGAGGACTGGAAAGGAGCTGATGTGTTTCCCATCTTCAAAAAAGAAAAAAATAGATCTAGGAAATATAGACCTATCAACCTGACCTCAATACCAGGGAAGATTCTGGGAAAGATAATCAAGCAACAAATTAGCGAACACCTAGAAGCAAACAAAGTAATAGCCAAAACCCAACAGGTGTTTGTCAAAAACTGATCATGCCAGACTAATCTTATTGCATTCTTTGACAAAGTGACAAAATTAGTGGACCAGAGGAATGCCGTCGATATAATTTACTTGGACTTCAATAAGGCATTTGATAAGGTAGACCATACCCTACTACTAAATAAAGTAGAAGAATGTGGGTTGGACAGCATCACCACCAGATGGATTCATAACTAGCTGACCAATCGCACTCAACGTGTAGTCCTCAATGGAACTGCATCTTCATGGAGGGAAGTATGCAGTGGAGTACCTCAAGGCTCTGTTTTAGGCCAAGTACTCTTCAACATCTTCATCAATGATTTAGATGAGGGAATAAATGGGGAACTCATCAAATTTGCAGATGACACCAAGCTGGCAGGAATAGCCAACAGTCCAGAAGACAGACTTAAGATATAGAAGGATTTTGACAAACCTGAACACTGGGCACTATCTAATAAAATGAAATTCAATGGTGAAAAGAGTAAGGTTCTACATTTAGGCAAGAAAAACAAAATGCACAGCTACATTATAGGTGGTACCTTCCTCAATAGTAGTAACTGTGAGAGGGATCTTGGAGTCCTAGTGGACAACCATTTAAATATGAGCCAGCAGTGTGCAGCAGCTGCCAAAAAAGCCAACACATAAACAGAGGGATAGAATCAAGATCACGTGAAGTGTTAATACCACTTTATAATGCCTTGGTAAGGCCACACTTGGAATACTGCATTCAGTTTTGGTCACCACGATGTAGAAAAGATGTGAAGACTCTAGAAAGAGTGCAGAGAAGAGCAACAAAGATGATTAGGAGACTGGAGACTAAAACATATGAAGAATGGTTGCAGGAACTGGGTATGTCTAGTTTAATGAAAAGAAGGACTAGGGAGACATGATAGCAGTGTTCCAATATCTCAGGGGTTGCCACAAAGAAGAGGGAGTCAAACTATTCTCCAAGGCACCTGAGGGTAGAACAAGAAGAGAAGCAACTTTGAACTGAGGAGAAATTTCCTGACAGTTAGAACAATTAATTAGTGGAACAGCTTGCCTCCAGAAGTTGTGAATGCCCCAACACTGGAAGTCTTTAAGAAGACGTTGGATAGCCATTTGTCTGGAACGGTATAGGGTTTCCTGTCTAGGCAGGGGGTTGGACTAGAAGACCCCCAAGGTCCCTTCCAACTCTGCTATTGTATTGTATTGTATTTTTCTGAACTTCATACGGTCCCCTTTCTTTCTCCTTTTTTCCTTCTTCTTGTTCTAAGTGTTCCCTCTGAATTTCCATGTTTTTTCCCATTTAACGTTTCACATGCATTTTTTAACATATCAAATATTTCATTATACATCCAAACTTCCATGTTATCTGTTTAATTAATTTAACAAAATTTTTAAACTTTCTCTATCATATCACTTAAAGCTTAAAATTGGCTGTGCTGAGTCCAGTCCACAATACTATTGCAAAAACAAATCCTCCTTGTTGGTTCTCACAGTTTCAAAGTAACATTTTTGTAACATTGAAGGTCAAGTAGCAGATGTAGACAAATTCTGTTAGTTCTTGTAGTATCTTCTTTTCACCACTAGATGTCTCCCTCTCAGTTTGAAGCAATGTGTCCTAGCTGTCAAAAGCTGTCAAAGTCCATTTTATTCCAAAATATATATATGAAAAGGTAGCAAAAGAAAGGAAGGAAAATCCCCTCCGAGTGCTTTTATTGTTTTTAGTGTTTCCAGGTCCAAATTTTGGGAATAAAAGTCTTCTAGGGTTTTCCGTTTTTGTCATCACCCTTTTTCTTCTCTGTTAAATCCCCTGTCTGTCAAATAGCCACTAATTTCCGCTCCAGGTCTCTTTTTAACCCAATTTTAAAGTTTCTTTACCTTGGGTTGATCACTCTTTCACCCAGGTCCAGCACTTTGTTCCAGCACCTCTCCTGCTCAGTAAGCTTGGCCCAGATGCCCCGACTTTGAAATAGCCATTAAAGCCACTGCTTTAGGTTACAGCTTTATTGGCAACTCCACCAAGCACACACTGGGGGAAAAGTTCAAATGTAAGAGAAAGAAGGCAGCACCGGTTCCTGCAATTTGCTAAGCAACCTACTCCTCCACATTGCTCTCCAGTTAACCTTAACATTAAAACAATTCCTGTTCTCCTTACCCAGCATAGCCAGGCAGAATGACAGAAACTGCAGTCCAACATATTTGGAGGACCCCCATTGAGGCTGGATAAACTACTAGAGCCACTTGAAAAGGAAACTCTGCTGCTTAAATCCTGTTCGTGTTTCTTTGAGCTCCTTCAATATTTTCCAATGCTTGCAACAAAGCTTATTTTTCTTTATCAATATAATTGTAGGGGAAAACCAAGGGGAGAAATGGTTCAGACAGATGGCTTATATATTCTCCAATCTCATAAGTACAAATAAGTGAGATTTCTGTTCCACACACATTTTAAACGCATAGTAGTCACCCATTCTTTACATAGACACAGAACGACTAAAAGCCCTTCTTGGGTGGTGGAATTCCTTTTGTGAATAAATAACAAAGGAAATGATTTCCTACTGGACTTTAAGCTGTGATCTTGGAAGGCAGGAGGTAATACGCAAGATGGTGGGGGGTGGGGGTGGAGGACGAAGCAAGGCAGGACCTGTGAAGCTGCCCAAGGTCCCACACCAGCTTACCTGAAGGCCCTTCAGCCAGGCCACCCATGCCAAACCCTCCCCCCTCCCCAGGGGAATCACATCTCTTCACTAACCTGCTTTCCAGTTCTGTTCTCTGCTGCGCGTTCAGGACAAGAAAATTAGTTTGTGTGACCATGGTAAAAAAATACCAGAAATTCAAACCTTCCAACTTCTCACAAAAAAAAAGCCTCACGAAGTTGGAAGTAGTCCCACAGACTACTTTTCTTGCACTGCACATTGCAGTTGAGAATGGAGCAGGTAAGCAGGTTAGTGAAGGGATGTGGCTACCTTAAGAGGGGTGGGGGGTGAGGGACCTGTGTGTGTTTGTGTGTGTGAGAGAGAGGGGGGTGAGATGGAGAGAACATTGCCAACTCTCCGAGGTTGGATCGGATCTCTCTCTCTCCCACCACCCCCTCTCTCACACACACACCATTCTTTCTTTGGGATCACAGCACAGATGCCTCCCCCAGGATTGCAAGGTTGGAGGCTTTGGATTGAGCCTTTTGGGGATGTGTTTCTGGTGCTGCGATCCCAATAAAGAATGATCAGCAGAAAAGGGGATGGATTTTCCTGCAGCCTGTCCTTTCTTGGAGATCGCAGCACAGACGCCACTCCCAGGATTGCAAGGCTGAAGGCTTTGGATTGAGCCTTTTGAGGGTGTGTTTCTGGTGTTACGATCCCAAGTACAGAATGATTGGCAGGGGGTGGATTTTCCTGCAGCCTGTCCTTTCTTCCTTCTCTTTGACAGCCACCTCATTTCCAATTGGGGGGGGGGGAATCCATGCAGAGGGAGGAAAAACATGGATTTCTTTCCCCTCCCATTGAAAACCAGGTCGCTGTCAAAGAGAAGGAGTGAGTGCCACATGGGCTTTTCCAACAGCCAAAGAAGGAACAGAAGGGGAGTTTGGCTGTTAGAAAAGCCCACGTGGCATGCGCGCCCTTCTCTTTGACAGCCACCTCATTTCCAATTGGGGGGGAATCCATGCAGAGGGAGGAAAGACATGGATTTCTTCCCCCCACCTCCCCATTGAAAACCAGGCAGCTGTCAAAGAGAAGGGGCGCATGCCACGTGGGCTTCTCCCAATCCTCCGCTCCAGCAAAGGAAGTGGGTGGGTGGGGCGAGCCTGTTGCGGACAGGTGGGGCGAGCGAGCAAGCCATGACTGGACGGGGGAGAAGCGAGCAAGGGGGCAGGCCAGGGGAGGGAACGTTCCAGTACGCGGCCTCCAGAAGAACGGGTACGGGAAGACACTCTAAATTTCATGAACAGTTATGGGAGTACCGGTGTGTACAGGCTGAAACCCACCCCTGGGCCAGCCCTTTCTTTACCATGCCTCTCTATCCACATCCCTTCCTGCCCTGGGTGACCATGTTCTCTGTGACTATGTCCAATCTCTTGGTAAAAATGTATCCTCCATTTCCCAAGCTGTACTTCTCTTCTCCACTCCTTTCTTCCAGGTGATTGGGTGCTCATCAAGTCCTGGACTGATTCCTGTCTGCTGACTGAGCATTGGAAAGGACCATTTATCATCTTCCTGATGACCCACACTGCTGTCAAGGTGGCTGGAATTCGCACCTGGATTCATCATACCCATACTTGTCTTAAACCTTCCTTGCCACCAGATGATCCTGATGATAATTGAACTGTAATTCTTGGTGCTGAGGGTTGAAGCTTTTGTTTAAGCAGCATTTTTCCTGTACTGTATGTCCAGCACCACAGAGGTCACTGGTTTACCTCTGGTTCAACAGTCCAGCACCACAAATTCTCTGCCCTCTTCCAGTGAGTGACTAAGCCATTGTTGCCTCTGCTTCCTCCTTTGATCTTGCCTTGTCCAGGCTTCTTTTTTCTTCTTGGTTTATATTGCTCTTCTCCTTGTGCTCAACTCCATCCTTTATGTCTCTTCTCGTCTCCTCACTTTATGTCTCTTAAGGAAGATTATGGGAAAGGGATAGCTGTTACCATAGACACTGAACTGTATAATTAGATACACTGTTGGGATGTTCCCATATTACAAATTAGAAATATTAAATAGGATATCCCCAAAATGCCACCTAAAGGGAAAAATGTCAGGGTCACGAAAAACATTGGGGTTATAAAAAATGACAGCAAATATAAGTCAGATATAAACCTGATACCAAAGGGGGAGCCAATACCTGAGAGGATCCAACTACCCTTCTCCTGTGTTACCCTTGCCACCCCCCGCCCAAATGCTCCACAAGCACCCATAGTAATAGCATTGCAACATAGGCTAGTGCAGCAAAAAACCCTGGCAGTTAAGATGGCCAACAAACAAGGATTTGATACATACTGTAGGAATGGGACAAAGGTCAGAAGGGTGGACACATAGGTTGTCATGTCCTCCAGATGAAAAAAGGGAAAATTACTAACAAAAAAGCCTCTGATGCAGAACAAAATCTGGTTGAGAACTCACCCCTTAAAAAACACCCAGAATGACTTCTGGTTGTACCTCCAGCACTTTTAGAAGCCTGATTCATGAACTCTGTGGTCGGCTCTGACTTCTCATCAGAAAGTTTGACCATAGCCATCCTGGCGGGGTGGTGAAGTAAAGGAGGAAATGAGTGGTGTGTGAACTGGGTGAGAAAATACTTTCCACTGAAAAATCACCCCAAGAAATTTAAGGGGGAAGCATATTTAGAACTATTTGCTAGCAGCATTTAAGCACATTAAAAAAATAAGTATATTTAAGAAGAGAATTTAAGAAAAAATAAGAAAAAGAAAATTGAACTCTCAAAGTAAAAGACGTGGCATCAAAAAGGCATTCTAAATGCTGGAATTAGATCTAGAGCTTGTTTTTATTATTATCAATTTTGCCCATTTATTGGATTTATAACTCAAAATAATTAAAATCATACTGTTAGCATTAACACGGAGAGGTTGCAACAAGTTGAAGTTTGAGCGCCACCTACTGCTAAAAAGAGAGCTGTGCAACCTTGGGACTTTTTATATTTGCTGGATTATAAGTATCTACTTTAAAATCATTGGAGATTTATACATTAAACAAGAACTTTAGCCACGAGACCTCTGAACATTGTTGAGCAAATAAAAGTAACTAGAAGAGGTGTGGATAATCCCTTGGCTTCCTTTCTTTTAAATTGGACTGGCTGCAAAATGGAAGTAAGTGGAGATAATGGAATGGAGTTGATGTACCAAAGTATTAAGGATTTTATAAAAGACCAACATAAGGAGATGATGGAAATATTTGATCGTATAGACCAAAATCTGGAAAATATAATACAAGAAACAACAAGTAAAGACCAGGACAATGAGGAAACAAGGGAGAGACCAGAAAAAGCGGAGGAGACAGCAGAACTGAGAAATGAACAAAAAGAAGATAACGATAAGACGATATCATTAAAATTAATAGTGAATAAGTGATTAAAACAGAAGTAATTTTAAAAAAAAGATGTGAAAAGGGAATGGGAGAAACAGAAAGACAGCTGGGGAAAAGAAAAAGGAATTAGAACAGATAGCTTTACAAATAGATGGTGGGAAGAGGTGGAGAGGGAAGAGAAAGCAGTGGGGGATTCATGGCTTGGTGGGCATTGCAGGGAAGCATACTGTAAAATCTCCATTTCCACCCCACAATAGAGAGAGACAGAGAAATACAGTAGGTAGGTAGGGAGAGGGAGAGAGAGAGAGAGAGAAAGAGAGAGAGAGAGAAATACAGTAGATAGGTAGGGTGAGAGAGAGATACAGTAGGTAGGTAGATAGGGAGAAAGAGAGTGTGTAGATAGGTAGATAGGTAGAGGGATAGATAGAAATAGAGATAGATAGAGAGTAATACAGTAGATAGGTAGGGAGAGAGAGAGAGAGAGAGAGAGAGAGAGAGAGAGAAAGAGAGAGAGAGAGAGAGAGAGTAGGTAGGTTGGTAGGTAGGGGATAGAGAGAGAGAAATAGAGAGAAATGTAGTAGATAGGTGGGGTAGAGAGAGAGTAGGTAGATATATAGGTAGATAGAGGGGGAGAGAGAGAGAGAGAGAGAGAGAGGGAGAGAGAGAGAGAGAGATAAATGCAGTAGGTAGGTAGGCAAAGAGAGAGTAGGTAGGTAGGTAGGTGTTTCCAGGTGTATTTATCCATGTACTGGAGAAGGAAATCGCTGACAGCCTGTAGCACCTGCTGGCACAGCACTTGACCAATGTAATTCTCATCAACCACACTAAATAAATAGCTTTCCAAAAAGGGGGAAAAAGTTTTTGCACTCTGCAAACCTCCCCGTTTTCGCAAAAAACGGACCCATTTTTTCAAATACAAGGCATGAATAGCCTTGGGGGGGGCTTGCAGAGTGCTCCTGGGGGAATGGGGGGTCAGAAAAGAGCAAAAAAATGTCCTGTTTTTTTGACAAAAAAATTGCATGCATAGCCTTATGGAGGCTGGGGGGGGGGCGCAAAAACCGGTCCATTTTTCACTCACTTCTGCCCTCCCCAGTCCCCAGGAGATCTCTGAAAGCCTCCATTTTTTGCTTCAGGAGGCAAAAAATGCTGTATTCGATGTATAAGACGCACCCAGATTTTCAGCCTCTTTTTAGAGGAAAAAAGGTGCGTCTTATACTCTGAAAAATACGGTAATCAAAATTTCCACTACCGGTTCTTCAGAACTGGTCAGAATCTGCTGAATACCACCTCTGAGAGAAAGCTAGAATGTATAGTCAATATACAAATTTAAAGGTAGATGAAATAAAAGACTTAAAAGATTTAAAAGAAATGTAGATTAAATGTCTTTAATGTCTTAATTGAAAAGGAATTCCTGGGAGAATACAAGAAAATAAAATACAGAGAGAGTAATTGAAGTACAGGCTAATCTCTTTCCCCCTCCTCGAGGCCCCTGTTGGCTTATCTGGGTTCTTGTCATGGAACTATTTGACTAACCTATCTGCCTTCACATCCCAGCTTTTGATCCATGTAGCTTCAGAGAGTGGGTATCCCTTCCACTGTACTAGATATTGTAATTGACCTCTCTGCAATCTAGAATCTAAGATCTTTTAAATCTCATAACGAGTCTCCTGCTCCACCACAATTGGTTTTGGGGCTGTTCAATCTACTGGCCTGATCTAGGAACCTACTGGTGGTTTTAACAAGCTACTGTGAAAGACTGGATGCACTTTCCTTAGCAAGCAGGGTGTCATGCCTGGAGCCGGTTCCTTTTGGGATCTTTGGTCTGCCATATTTCTATTCTACTATGCTCTTTCATTAGTGGGGAATTGGGAGGGGGGATAGTAAGGAGTAGAATGTGATGTTGCCAAAATAAAATTCCTTTCTAGAATCCAAAGTCATCCTTTGTCTTGGTACTTCTGCACCTGACTGAAACTGGATGGGTGGAACTGCCAGCATGGCAGTGGAAGATTGAACTATGTGATGGACTTGTGGGTGTGGGGACATGATTTTGAATTTTCAACTGGGTGGGGAAACCGGGAAGCTTTCAGATTCGGGTTTTCCCAGATGTGCCAACATGACTCTCTTAATAAATTGGAACTTTAAGCAATAGTTTGCCTTGGACTCCGATTTAATTTTAGATGTTATTTGGAACATTGACATTAACCCGAATCTCCCTTAAAATACTTCACCAACTACCTATGCAGTGGGTGCTGGGAGGGGTGCTGACTCCCAACACTGACCTGACCCAGGACAGTGTAAAATATCAGTGAAGATAGAGATAGAGCCCATGAGAATGGTAGCAGATAAAGGATCGCTTCTCTGTGTGGAGACAATCTACAAATTCCAAAGCTGGAAGGGGGGGGGCTGCAGAGGCAGATGCCTGGAGATTTATGGCATCTGGGGAAATGCTGTTGGAACCAAAGGGGGTTGAAAGGGTTGTTTCAACACACGGCTGGAGAAGACCAAAGCAACCACCCTGGTGCTTCTGACCAGATGATTGGGGCCTGCCAAGCTGGTATGGCCAAGTCTTTTGTGTAAGAGATGAACACAAGAATCGTGTTGTGCCACATTCCCAAATGTTTGGGCACATTGAATCTTTTGTCACTGCAACACATACAAATTATCCACTTTTATGCCTTGTGCCCATACATTCCCATTACTCTTTATGAGACACCCCCCACTTACAAATGCGGTCTCAAATCCTTGCTTGTCTAAACTAGAGACACTCAATAAATTATGCTCCATTTCAGGCACACATAATATATCATCAAACCTCATTTCCAGATATGGAATTTGCACACTGCCTCTTTCAATGACTTTAGCCTTCTGGCCATTTGCCAAGACTACTGCATCTCCAGCGGCTGGATCCATCCTGTAAAATAATTTTGAATTGTTAACAATTGTTTGACTTGCTCCACTGTCTATCAACCACTTGTCTCTACAATAGCAACTTTTGCCACAGCAATTTGTCCATCTGTAGCCTTTCTTCCTTGCAAACAGTTTTTTTTCTTTGCAAACAGTCCTTTAAATGTGTCTTTTCACCACAGATGAAGCACCGCCTCTGTTGTTGGGCTGTATTCCGGTCTCTGCAAACAGACAGCCTGTGGAACTTTCCATTGCCCTTCTCTCTCTGCTCCTTGGGCCCCCACCTCAGGAATTTCTTCTCGTGGCTTCTCCTAAAATGGCACTTGTTCTCCTCAGCAATCAAACAAGCTTTAAGGCCTCCAAATGCAATTCCTGCTCTGGTTTGCACTCAAACACTGCTGAAACTATGTCCCACGTTTTATCCAGGGGGCTATGCAGGGGTAACTTTGTAGGCTGTCTGAATTGAATCTTGGGCTGATGTAATATCCCCAGGAACCATGTGGTGAGTTCTGTTGCTAGATGGGTAGAGGGCTAATCCTATTATGTCCCGAGGATCATGTCTTAATCCCATCAGCCTGGAGCTAAAGATCTTTTGTTTTGTAGATAGGCTGGAACAGTCTTTTGTCTTGTAGATAAACTGGCACCAAAATATCTGCTGGGGGAAGAGAGCTGGGCCTAAGTTTCTGTTTCCGTTAAGATTTTTATTTCTCTTTTGGGGGAAATATTCTGCCTTTTTAATATTTCCTAGAATATTTCATTCTTTTAGGACAGGGCTGGGTGCTAACTTTCTACACATTATATTTTGCATTTCCATCAGAGGGGCTGCCTATAAATGATTTTGGAGATTTTGGAAGAATTCCAGATCTGTGTTTTATTTATTAATGTCTGAGCTTTCATAGTAAACAACCAATTTTATGTGATACATGATGTGATATTATAGAATAGAATAGAACAGAACAGAATAACAGAACAGAATGTCAGCCCTGGAGGCCATCTTTTCTTTGGATCTTCAGGGCTGCCACACTTAAGTGCTGTGGGAAATGGGGAAGAGGGGATTGCAGGGAGTTGTGAGGGATATCTAACCACAATAATATTCCTTTCTCTGAGAGCCAAGGATATTCGGCCTGTACCTGGAGTAGTGTGACTGGAAGGTATCTCCATTTGGGATGGTGCATTGATTGGAACATAAGATGGGCATGTGGGTGCAGGGAAAGGGACTTGGGCTTTCTTTTGGGTGGGGAAAACCTGGAAGCTTTCAGATTCGGGTTTTCCCAGATGTACCAATATGACATCTCTAATAAAATGGAATTTTGAGGAACTTCAAGCCTTGGAGTCTTCTTTTGTTAGGGGCATTACTTGGAACCTTGACATTAACCCAAATCACCTTTAAAACCTTAACCAGCTCCCCAACCTCTGGGATGCTGTCCGGGGTCCTGAGCCCCAAGCATTGACCCAGCACTGGGCAGTGCAAAGACTCAGGAAAGATGGAGGAAAGAACTGCGATTACAGAGGGGACCACTGGGACTAGTTCGGTGGTCCACATCAAGATCCTCTACTCTCCCTCTGAATCTGTGGTGAAGGCAGCGGAGGCTGCTGAAGGGGAATACCAACAGGGTGGCGGGCCCAAAGAGCCGGCGCCCTGGCAGGCCACTCAAACTGGATCCCTCCCTGTGGTGTGAGGCTGCGGGAGCCATACTGCTCCAAGAGTTGCTGACCGGGGTAATGCTGCAGGACCTGCAGATGGGACCCAAGTCCCTGAATGGAGAGCCCCAGGACCAGCTGATCTCAGTGATTCCAGAGAGTGGGGCTTTCTGCTGTGAAGTCAGTCACTGGCAGGTCTACTGAAGCAGTTTGGCCAACTCAGCGTGGGCAGCATCACACAACATCCAATTACTGGCCCACCCAGTTGGGTTTTGGCTCAGCCATTGTTCACCTTCCTGGGCCAGGAGACTGCAGTAGCCCTGAGTAGGGCATCAGCCTCATTTCACTTGGCATGAAGTGGATTGCACACTAGTCTTCCTCATTGGGCCCAGTCTACTGGAATGATAGCTCCTGCTGAAATTGGAGTGACGCAACAGCAAGGCCTATTAGGCCAATCAGTCCGGCACTGCAAAGACCACCTTTGGGGCTGCCAAAACCCAAGACCCCTCTCAGCAGCCATTTCTCAGATTGCCTCCTGCCGACCAGATCCCCCCTGGCTGGGCCAACTATGCTGGCCAAGGGTGGGTTCAGTACCAGTGGACACCAGCTCCGGTCCTGCTGCAGGCACCGGCCTTGCAGCCAGTACCAGCCCTGCAGCCAGCACAGTCCTGCACCCAGCCCTACCAGCTGCTCCTCCTCCACAGTTTAGAGTGATGTTCAGTGGGACCTCTGGTGGCCTACTTCCTATATCAATCACTATGGGGACCAATACGAAACTGATCGGGACATGATTTTGGCAATTATGAATGGCATGAATGAGGGGGAGAAAGTGGAATGGATAGCTGAACTATATGATGAAAAGGCCCCAGAATTAGAGGATGCAGATGAGTTCGACCAACTGCTGCGAGACTGGTTCGAGGACATGGCCCATTGGATAGAAGCTGAAGCCCAGATTAAAGCATTGAAGCAGTGGGCTGGCCCGCAAAAAAATATTTTGGAATTCTGGAAACTGGCTGGAAAACTGAGGGACTGACCTGAGCACTTCCTCATCTACCACTTCTTCAAATATTTTTTTTTATTTTCTTACATACCATTTTAAGTATATATTCACATGATTGTTATTCTTTTTTACATTTATCATTCTTATACATTTATTATTTCATTCAATAGGTTATAATATAGTTTGGGTTGCTTTATTTACCATCCCTTCCTCCTGTTGTAACACCAACTTGTTTTCCCTTTCTTTTCTCCCTCCCTCTCTTCTCTACTTCCTTCTTTCCTCCTCTCCTTCCCTTTCCTTCTTCCCTAACCCTTTCTCCTACTCCTACTCTTCCTCTTCCCCTTCTTCCCCTCTCTCCTTCTCTTTCTCTCCCTTCCATCCTCCTCTCATTATCTTTTTCTTCTTTCTCCATCTTCCTTTCATTCTCTCCTCCTCCCTCCCTTTCTTTTTCTATTGTTATTGGTGTATATTTCAAAACTCCCTTGGGATGGTATTTCCGCCAACCCAGATATAATTTAATATCATTTCTTATTCCCTTAAACTTTGCTAGTCTACCCTAGTTATGTCCCCTCCCCTTTATATCTCGCTCTTGAATATATACTTATATATTTAATATTTTCTTTTCTGTTTTCCCCTTCTTCTCCCCTTTTTCCATTTAATAGTGTGGCATCTGGGTACTTTATCTTCTCCCTACTTCTTTTCTAGCTTGCTTTCACTAGATCATAAAATCTTCCCCATGTCTTGAAGTACTCTGATTCCTCTTTATCCTTTATTTTCATTGTCAACCTATTCATCTCTGCACAATATAATTCCTTTTTTATTATCTCTTCATCTGTTAGTAGCTTTTTTAATTTCCAATTTTGGGCAAATACAATTCTTGCTGCTGTTGTTACATATATAATCAAATACATATCCTCTTTCTTGAATTTCTCTCAGATAATACCTAGTAGAAATATCTCTGGTCCTCATTTACCACTTCAAAGAGGCCCTTGATCCGGACCTCAGACAAGTATGTAGCATCAGGGGAGTTCTGCAGTGTATACACCCTCATCAGAAGCCAACTGCAGAGAAACTGGCAAAAAGAACTCTGGGCTGCTGAGCTCCAGTCAGGTTAATTGAAGCACTGCTACCCACGCCATCCAGGATGATCAGGTGCTACCAATGCAGTCAGCACGGGCACAGGGCATCAGAGTGTCTGTCCCCTGCCCAGTCCCTCAAGTCCAGACCCCCTCCGCATCTTGGGTAAAAAGGACCCAGAGGAAGCCACCGGACAAGGGGAGAATCACCAAACAGGTTGTTGAGGTTCCTCTCCTTCCAGCTGGGAATGAAGAAACTCCCGTCAAAGAGACCCCTCTGGGGTCTGCTGAAAGGAGCAGTGGCGATGATGACCCAATAAAACCCGGATCGTAGTGCTGGAAATGGGGAGGTAGAGGCTGTCATAGACACTGGATGTACCTGGTGCCTGATCATCCTCCCCATAGTCCAACATCTAAGGATAGGCACAAACTCCCAGCATGCACTATTCATTTTGAACAGGTCCTTGGGATGCTGATAGGCAGAGCCCCTGCTACCTTGATCACAGAACTGGTCAGACTGGCGATGGGGCACCACCAGGAACTCATTTGATTCATTGTAGCTCCCAAAAATGATAGAGGCAGTCATATTGGACCTTGCCTGGCTAGACAAATGGGGACCAACCATCATGTGGGAAGATAGATACCTAAAGCTAAAAATAGGCATAGGCCCACTGCCGCCCATCAAACCAGATAGTTACTAAAAAGGGGCAAGCCCCAGCAAGCGGGAGACCACGGCACCTACTGCAGACAAACTTCCCAGCAGCCCACAGGTGCTAAAAGAATACTGAGACTTGTCAGACAACTTTAGTGAGCAAGATTACAACTTTCTCCCCCCTCATCATCCAACTGACTGCGCTATTGAGTTTGTGCTGGGAGCAAAGCTGCCTAAGCCAAAGATGTACTCTATGACTCCAAAAGAAATGACAGAGCTAAGGAAATACATTGACGCCAACTTAGCATGGGGATTTATCCAGCCCACCAAATCCAGAGTGGTAGCACCCAGACTATTTAAAGAGAAAAAAGATGAGGGGATGAGGCTCTGCATGGATTTTTGTGGAATTAATGCTGTGTGCATGGAGAACACCTACCCATTCCCTCTCATGAAGGGCATGCTAAGTCACTTAGCCAAGGGCAAGGTGTTCACCAAGCTTTAGCTGAGAAGCCTATTACTGCATATGGATTAGAGAAGAGGACAAATGGAAGACTGCTTTTAACTGCCCACTTGGCAGTTTCCAATTCAAGGTCATGCCATTTGGTCTGCAAGGGTCTCCTGCAATCTTTATGCAGCTGATAAATGAGGTGCTGCACGAGCACCTTTACAAAAGGGTCCTAGTTTACCTAGATGACATTCTCATATTCAGTGAGACGCTAGAGCAGCGGTTCTCAACCTGTGGGTCGCGACCCCTTTGGGGATCGAACGACCCTTTCACAGGGGTCGCCTAAGACATGGGCACATGCTGCCCTCTTCTCTTTAATAGCCGCCTGGTTAAAAAGCCATCCCTCGCAGCATTTTTCCCTGGGGGGCTCCGCAGAACATACCAAGACCGATGCCACCACATCTGCCCTCTTCGGGACAGGTCATCTTCAGAAGGATGAGGCCCAGCTGGTCCCCTTTGCATTCCTCACCTTCCAGCTGCGGCCCCGTGCCATGAAAAACATAGATGCATGCACGCCCCACACAATTATAGCCCAGAGCACAACCAAAGCCCCTCTCCCAACTGGCCCTTCCTCCCTCGGAGGGCTTCAGGGGGAAGCTTCTGCAGAAGTCCAGGTGAGTGAGAACAAGTTCCCACCGTTACTTACTTATTTATTTATTTATTTATTTATTTATTTATTTATTTATTTATTTATTGGATTTGTCAACCGCTCCCTCTCCCCTAGGG
The DNA here is from genome assembly GCF_964273705.1 of Natrix helvetica. Classification (NCBI taxonomy): domain Eukaryota; kingdom Metazoa; phylum Chordata; class Lepidosauria; order Squamata; family Natricidae; genus Natrix; species Natrix helvetica. The sequence continues at coordinate 59,085,949 of NC_138549.1, read as the reverse complement.
GACTCGGGGCGGTGTACAGACAGAATAAAAAACATTATAAAAACATTATATACAGCAATTACAAAACCCCATAAAAACAAATTAAACACAAGTCTGTACAATAGTGCATAGATTAATTAATGATTAAAACCAAATTAAAATACCCCAAAATTTAAAATAACCAGTCAGGAAAGTCAAGGGATTAGATCATGATTGCGATTGGGTCAGGCCAGCTAATTGGAACAGGTGGGTCTTGAGTTCCTTATGGAAGGAGCGGAGATCAGTAATGATTCCAATGTCAGGGGGGAGGTCGTTCCAGAGGGTCGGGCCCATCACAGAGAAGGCCCTACTCCTGGGCGTCGCCCGCTGGCATTGTTTGGCGGACGGCACCCGGAGGAGTCCCTCTCTGTGAGAGCGAATTGGTTGCAGGGATGTATGGGGTAGGATGCGATCCCGCAAATAACTAGGTCCTGAGCCATGGAGCGCTTTAAAGGTGAGAATCAACACCTTGAAACGCACCCGAAAAGCCACAGGTAGCCAGTGCAGCTCGCGCAGGAGAGGTGTTACATGGGAGTACCTGGTACTCCCCATAATTGCCTGCGTGGACGCATTCTGGACCAGCTGTAGCCTTCGGGTGCATCTCAAGGGGAGCCCCATGTAGAGAGCATTGCAGGAATCCAGGCGGGACGTCACCAGGGCGTGAGTGACTGTGCGAAGGGCGTCCCAGTCCAGTAGGGGGCGCAATTGGCGCACCAGGCGAACCTGGTGAAAGGCTCCCCTAGCCACGGCAGTCACGTGGTCATCCAGCGACAGCCGCGTGTCTAGGAGGATGCCCAAATTGCGCGCCCGGTCCACGGGGGGGAGTTGCTCACCCCCAATGGCCAGAGATGGAGCCCACTGGCTGAACCGGGGTGCCGGTAACCACAGCCACTCCGTCTTGGAAGGGTTGAGGTTGAGTCTGTTGTCGCCCATCCAGACCCGTATGGCTTCCAGACACCGGGACATCACCTCGAAGGCTTCGTTGGGGTGGTTCGGGGTGGAGATGTATAACTGAATATCATCAGCATATAGATGATACTCAACCCCGAAACTTCGAATGATCTCACCCAGCTGCTTCATGTATGTGTTGAACAGGAGAGGTGAGAGGACCGAACCCTGTGGCACCCCACAAGTGAGTGGCCTCAGGGTCGATCTCTGCTCCCCTGCCAACACACATTGCGTCCGTCCGGAGAGGTAGGAGGAGAACCACCGCAGCACGGTGCCCCTCACTCCCAATCCCTCCAGCCAACGCAACAGGATACCATGGTCGATGGTATCGAAAGCCGCTGAGAGATCTAATAGGACTAGGATGGAGGAACAACCCCCATCCTTAGCCCTCCAGAGATCATCCACCAACGCGACCAAAGCCGTCTCCGTGCTGTGACCGGGCCGGAAACCGGACTGGCGCGGGTCTAGATAGTCAATTTCCTCCAGGTGATGAGGGAACTGTTGCGCCACCACACTCTCTACAACCTTCGCTAAGAAGGGAAGGTTGGAGACACGACGATAATTGGCAAGCTCTGATGGGTCCAGGGAAGGCTTCTTAAGTAGGGGCCTCACCACCGCCTCTTTCAAGACAGCTGGCAAGGACCCCTCACCCAATGAAGCGTTCACTAGTCCCAGGAGCCAGCTTCATGTAACCTCCCAGGCTGCCAGTATCAGCCAGGAGGGACACGGGTCCAGCAAACATGTGGTGGCCCTCAGACACCCGCGTAACCTGTCCATATCCTCGGCGGCAACAGAGTCAAACTCCTCCCAGAGTGGTACCTCAAGACTCGCCTCCGACATCACCCCTGGATCACTGAGGGAGACCCATTCGCTCCGGATTTGGGCGATTTTATCCTGCAGATATTCCCCAAATTCCTCTGCTCTACCCTGTAGAGGGGCTTCCCGTGGCCTCTGTGAAAGGAGGGAGCGGGTCACCTGAAACAGGGCGGCAGGGCGATTTTCTGCGGACGCAATAAGAGTGGCACAGTATTGATGTTTGGCCACCCTTAATGCCATTAGGTAAGTCCGTAAGTAGGCTCTTACCTGTGTTCGGTCAGATTCAGAGCGTGAGGATCTCCATCTGTTCTCTAGGCGTCTCTTGTGGCACTTTATCACCCTTAGCTCCTCGGTAAACCAAGGCGCCAGGGTGGTTCGCTGCCACCGGAGAGGCCGCAAAGGCGCAACCCGGTCCCATGCGGCCACCAGGTCCTCCGTCCGGGAGCGGGTCAGGGCTACAGGAAATGGCCCAAGCTCCATCTGGAACCTATGTGGTTACATCAGTCGCCTGGGGCGGAACCATCTAGGACCTTCTGGTTCCGCTTCCCCACGATGGGGGGTAGTGCCTGGGAAGTCGAGCCGGAGAAGCGAGTGATCTGACCATGACAGGGGTGTAATAACTAAATCCCCTATTCCCAGATCACTCTTCCACTGGCCAGAGACAAAGATAAGGTCCAGCGTGTGTCCTGTGGGGCCCTGAACTATTTGGGTCAGGTCCATGGCTGTCATGGAAGCCATGAACTCCCGAGCCGCCTCGGATGATTCGCCCGTCGACGGCAGGTTGAAATCCCCCATAACTATCAGCTTGGGGGTTTCAACCGCCATCTCTGCTATCATCTTGAGGAGCTCTGGCAGGGCCGCTGATGCATAGCGAGGAGCCAAGTATACAATCAGCAAGCCCAACTGACTCCCTGGGCCCCATCTCACACTAAGAGACTCACACCCGGATATCTGTGGTACAGTGAACTCTCTCGGTTTTAGACTTTCCCGTAAAATTACCGCTACCCCACCACCCCTACCCCGGGCCCGAGGCTGATGCAATGCACAGTATCCTGGTGGGCACATTTCCACGAGGGGTAAACCCCCCTCGTGGCCCAACCAGGTCTCCATAATCCCTGCAAGGTCCGGCTCCCCCTCCAGAATCAGATCATAGATGAGGGGGGCCTTATTGACAACGGACCTTGCATTGCACAGCATCAGCCCCAGGCCCTGTCTCTGTGAGTCCTGGCCACCTAGAATGCGGGGATTGGTATAAATGACCGGGCGTGTCCAACAGCCACGGTCTCCCAACCAACTACAGAATCTTCGTCTGTCCTCTCACCCACCCCTCCCTACGACCGTTGGAATTATAAAAGGGCCCTCTAAAGGAACGTCGTTCTCCTTCCCTCCCCCATTCCGCTCACTTCCCTCTCGATCCCACCTGTTTGCCTGACCCTACCCTTATTCCTGGGCTGGTTAATCCTCCCCCCCACCCTAGAACCCCCTAAAAGCGTTAAAAAACATTTAAATAAAAAACCCCTGAGCCTCCGTTTCCTCCACCTCTCTGGATTAATGAATCTGTCATCAAGGTGGGCCCTTGAAAGGGCGGAGGGCCATGCCTGCGAGAGGGGGGACTCCCGCAGCAGGATCAGGTCTGACCTCGGATACGTGGTAGCTTATAGTCTCAACGGGGCCTGAGGTCGTTCTGGGTGCTGCTGATGTTAGGCTTATATATCTTTGGAACCAAATAGATTAACAGCCAGGGCGACAAAATGAGTAGAGATGGATAAATGCCCATAGTCCACAGTCCTAGATGGGGGATATTGAGCTGATGAAATAGTCGCTAAATGGGCTGGTGGGTGGTCCGTGGAGGGGGCGGGGGGGAATCGGCGACTCACAGCCGCTCCAGCCGGTTTGAGATCTTTCCTTCGGCGATTCAAGCCTAGCCCGGCTTTCGCATGGCCTTCGCTAGGCCTCCAGTACGTTCGGGGCTCGCGGTGAGGCGGGGATCCGATGTTTGGCGTCCCCAGCCGCCATTGCCACCCGGGGCGCCACCGCCGCCTCCCTCCGCCGTCCCTCGCTCGGGTCACCATCGCTTCCCTCGTTCGGGCTGTCGCTGCCCACAAACCTCGGGTCGTCGCTGCTCAAAGATCACCAACTCCAGCTCCATTGACGCCTGCGACTTCCCGGAACATGCCAATGCGCCAGCGCACCCGCCGCCATTTCCTGGCTCTCCGCAGGCTTTCGTACGGGGGCCTCCTCCCTCGGCTGAACGACCGGCACCTTCTGCTCGCTTTCCCTGGCTGTCTGACCACCCTGAGAGACCTCTTGGGTCCTAGAGTGTGCTAGGGTGGTCGTCTGGTAGGTTCCTGGTCCTCAAGATCGAAAAAGGGATCGGCAGCATCCCAGCCCCGTCAAAAGGAGCCCCGTAAAAGTACGGAGCTCAGAGGCCGACCTCCATTCCTCCAGGAGGCTCCTTTTTGAAGTCTCTGAGGCTGTAATTGTATGGGGTGTGCACACGTGCCTATGTTTTCCATGTTGTGGAGCCGCGCCGAATCTCTGGGCGGCCGGTGATGACTCCAGAGCCCATCCGCGGGGGGCAGGGTCTCCCTCACATTCCTCATCTTCCCAGATGGGCTCCGGAGTCATCGCCGGCCACGCAGAGCCTCGGCGAGGCTCCACGCTGTGGAAAACAGGAGTGCGCAGCCCCCTGCACAATTACAGCCTGAGTCTATGTTAACTCAGCGGGTGGGAACTTGTTCTCACTTGCCTGGGATTCTGCAGAAGCTTCCTTCCAAAGCCCTCCGAGGGAAGAAGGGCCAGTTGGGAGAGGGGTTTTGGTCCTGCTCCAGGCGTGCGTGCACCTATATTTTCTATGGTGTGGGGCCATGGCCGGAAGATGAAGAACGCAAGGGGGACCAGTGGGGCCTCGTCCTTCTGAAGAGGACCTGTCCCCGAAAAGGGGAGATATGGTGGCATCAGTCTTGGGATGTTCTGCAGAGCTCTCCAGGGAAAAGTGCCAGTGCCAGGTACTTTTAACCATATATTTTGGTCCTATGAATGCAAAATGCTGCAAAAAATCATAAATGCAGGCCAGTTGTTGAATGTTTCAAATGTGATTGGAACACTTGACAAGGTGACCACAGTATGTGTGTCTGTGTGTGTGTGAGAGAGAGAGTGAGTGAGAGAGAGAGAGAGAGAGAGAGAGAGACAGAGACAGAGACAGAGACAGAGAGGGAGGGAATCAGAGAGAGACGGACAGACACACAGAGAGAGACAGAGAGAGACAGAGAGAGACAGAGAGGGGGAGGGAGGAAGGGAGAGACAGACAGACACACAGAGAGAGACACACACAGAGACACACAGAGTGAGTGATTAAGTGAGTGAGTGACAGACAGACACACAAAGTGACAGAGAGAAAGAGACACAGAGAGAGACAGAGAAAGGGAGAGAGACAGAGACACACACAGAAAGACACACACAGAGTGAGTGAGAAACACACACACACACACACACAGTGACAGAGGTGGGGGGAGGGAGGAGAGAGAGAGAGGCAGACACACAGAGAGAATGACAGATAGAGGGTGGGAGGGAGACAAAGAGCCACACAGAGAGAGACAGACAGAAAGAGAAAGAGAGAGAAAGGAAGAAAGAAAGAAAGAAAGAAAGAAAGAAAGAAAGAAAGAAAGAAAGAAAGAAAGAAAGAAAGAAAAAGAAAGTGGGAGAGAGAGAGATGAAAGAAAGAAAGAAAGAAAAAGGGTGTTGGTACTTACCTGAGACGCCTCTTCTCCTAGGGTGGAGGCAGCATCCAGATTGGGTTAACCTTCATCCAATTATATTGAGGACTGGGTCTTGTAATGAGTTTAAACTCCGCCCCTGTTGCTAGGCAGATCCCAGTTTCGACGAAGAGAAGTAATAGACCCCGTGCATTATCGCCCAATAAAATTTAACATACTTACCATCCGATCACCTTACTATAGAATCAATGGCACACCACTACTTCCGTGTCTCTGAATGTGTTCATTTATTATCATTATTGCCACATAACCTTAAACATACACATATGGCTTTGAAAAAAACATGGTAACAGTCAATCAAACCTCATCATGCCAATCATGATGTAAAAACACACCGCAAAATAGGGAGGGGCTGGATGCTGCCTCCATCCTAGGAGAAGAGGCTTCTCAGGTAAGTACCAAGGCCCTTTCTCCCTAGTGGTGGAGGCAGCATCAAGATTGGGACGTACCCAAGCAGTGACCGTCCCAGGGTGGGTTTAAGACCGTGACACTTAATCAGCAGCCCCTACCACTGACTGCAGAATCCTGCGGCCAAAGGCTGCCTCCGCCGAAGCAAAGGAATCCATCCTATAATGTTTAATGAATGCGTTGGGAATAGCCCAGGTAGTTGCCCTACAAATCTCATGTAGTGACGCCTGAGCGGCCCACGCAGCTGATGTGGAAGCGCTTCTGGTGGAGTGTGCTGTGATCCTGCCAGGCACCTGGAGGGATTGAGACTGGTAGGCCAAGGAAATGCAGGCCTTTAACCACCTGCCTATAGTAGGGGAAGAGACCTTGTTACCCAGGGAAGTGGGCTGAAAGGAGACAAAGAGAGCATCGGATTTCCGAGTTGCAGCAGTGTGTTGCAAGTAGATTTTAAGAGCCCTCCTGACGTCCAAGGTGTGTCATTTGCATTCCAGAGGATGGACCGGGTTGGGACAGAAGTTGGGTAAGACAACCTCCTGGGTCCTATGGAAGCAGGAACACACCTTGGGGACGAAGGAGGGGTCCAGGCGCAAGACCACTCGGTCTGAATGAAAAAGGCACAGCTCCTTCCTGGACGAAAGAACCTGCAACTCCGAGATCCGACGGGCCGAGGTTATGGCTACCAGAAATGAAACCTTTAAGGAACCTGAGAGAGACCTCCCTCAGTGGTTTGAAGGGAGCCCTGGTCAGTGCATCTAGAACCTTGGTTAGATCCCAGGAAGGGTACCTATGAACCGCAGGAGGCTTGAGGTTAGACGCCCCCCTGAGAAAGCTGCGCACCATGGGTAGCTGTGCAAGGGAAGGGGACCGCCCGCATGCCAAAACAGAGGATATGGCTGCAACCTGTCTCCTGATGGTATTGGGAGCTAGGCCTTTATCCAGGCCATCCTGCAGGAACTCAAGCAATTGTGGGATTGTGATTTGGACAGGATCCAAAGACTTGGCCATGCACCATGCGCAGAAGGCTTTCCAGGTGGCATTGTAAATCCTGTTGGTGGACGGCCGTCTGGCGGCCTGAATGGTGGAAATGACCCTGGAGGAAAATTTGTCCCCCCTTAGGATGTCCCACTGAAGCGCCAGGTGGTCAACTGGAACCACTGAGTGTCTGGATGTTCCAGCGACCCCTGATGTAGGACAATCATGTCCGGAGGGATCCTCCAGGGTCTGTCTACAGAGAGTGTCCTCAGGTCGGCAAACCAAGGCCTGCGTGGCCAGTGTGGAGCTACCAGCACCACCTCAGCCCCCTCCCTCAGAATCTTCTGTATGACCCTGGGTAGAAGGGGTAGGGGCGGGAAGGCGTACAGAAGGCCCTTGGGCCAGCGACAACGCAAAGCATCTACTCCCTCTGCCCGAGGTGTGGGGAATCTGGAAAAAACCTGGGGAGTTGGCTGTTCAGAGGGGTGGCGAACAGATCCACCACCGGCATACCAAACCTGTCCACTATGTCCTGAAATATAGAAGAGTGCAGTTGCCACTCGGCATTGTCCAAAGTCTCGCGGCTGAGCCAGTCCGCCTGCACATTGTCCACCCCCGAGATGTGCTCCAAGGTGAGGGACAGTAATTTCTGCTCGGCCCAAAGACCCAGCCTCATGGCTTCGTCCATGAGAGGTCGAGATTTGGTGCCCCCTGGCGGTTGATATGTGCCTTGGCAGACATATTGTCCGTAAGCACAAGGACATGCTTCCCCGCTACCGTAGGGAGGAAGTGGCGAAGGGCCAGGTTGACCGCCCTCAGCTCCAGCCAGTTTATGTTGTGGGCACATTCCACCTGGTCCCATTGTCCTTGTGCTACCTGTGCCTGGAGGGTGGCCCCCCCAGCTGAAGAGACTGGCATCCGTAGTCACCGTCAGGAACTCCTGGTCCTTGAAACACAGGCCTTCTGTGATTGCCTGAGAGGTCCACCAAGTGAGCGAACGCCTGACCTTCGCCGGAACCTGAACCTTGGCCAGGGAACAGCTCAACAGCTTCCTCTGAAAAGGTAAGAGGAACCATTGAAGTTGGCGTGAGTGCAAGCGAGCCCATGGAACAATCCCAATGGCCGACACCATGGTCCCCATCAATTTAGATAGCCGTGCTAAGGAGCACCTGTGTGACAAGGCTAGCCGGCCAGCTAGGGTTCTCAAATTGTCCTGTCTTTCTTGGGAGAGGTACACCTTGCAGAGTTCAGTGTCAATCAATGCCCCTAGGTGAATCAACCTGGTGGATGGGCGCAGGTGGCTCTTGGGGACATTGATGGAAAACCCATGCACCTGAAGGGCCTGGATAGTAGAGGCAAGGTCCCTACGAGCCTGGCGAGGGGAGGATGACTGGATAAGTATGTCGTCCAGGTAGGCCTGGAGCCGAATAGGTACCTCCCTGAGGTCTGCGACCAATGCAGCTAGGATCTTAGTGAAGACCCGAGGAGCTGAAGAAAGGCCAAAGGGGAGGGCAGTGTACTGAAAATGCTGCCCCAAGTACGTAAAACGCAAAAATTGCCTATGGCGTGGCAAAATGGGAACATGGAGGTAGGCCTCTGTCAGGTTGATGGAACTCAAAAAATCTCCTTGCCTGATAGACCCTAAAATAGAGTGTAATGAGTGCATTTGGAAACGTTTGTAACATATAAACTGGTTAATTGTTTAAGATCCAAAATGGCTCTCCAGCTTTCGGAATAACAAAAAGTATGGAGTAAAACCCTTGCCCGCATTCCTCAGGTGGTACCGGCTGTATGGCGGAAATGTTGAGGAGATGCTGGACCGCCTCCAACATGAGGCGTCTGCGAGCAGGGTTGGAAGATATGGGACAGGCCCTGAAGGAGCTAGGGGGAATAGAGATAAACTCAAGGGCAAGCCCTTGTCTAACAGTGGATCTGACCCATGCGTCAGAGGTGGTAGCATCCCAAACGTGGGCAAACCTTGCTAACCTACCCCCAATAGGAAAACTGGATTTGGGGGGCCTAGGTTCTACGATAGTAGCGACCCCCCCCCTCCTCGAAAGGGCCGCCTGTTAGATTTCCCCCTTTGAAAACGGTCAGGCTGAGGTCTCTGCCTGGAGGCAAAGCCTCCCTGTTGCTTATACCCCTGAGCCCCATAGTCGGTCCCCCAAAAGGAGGAACCATAGTCTTGGCCCCGATAAAACGAACCAGAATCCTGGCCACAGAAGGAAGAGCGCCTGGGATACGGCGCCTGGCGGCTGAAGCTCTTCTTCGGGGCCGATGGAAGGACCTTCCGTTTCTCATTATTTTCGATGAGATACGGGTCTAGGGCATCACCGAAAAGAGAGCCCCCCTTAAAGGGGGCAGAAGCCAGCTTCCATTTGTGGTGAGCGTCGGCCTGCCACTGAGGAAGCCACAACAGCCTTCTTGAAGCCACGGAGGAGGCCATGGACCTGGCGGCAAACCTGGCAGAGGTCAGAGTGGCGTCCGACGCAAACTGAATCGCCGCCACCAGTTTGGCAATGTCTTGATGGGACCGTATGTCTGACACCGGGATTCGTTGTTGTAGTTCCTGCAGCCACAGCTAGCACGGGCGGGTGAAGAAGGAGGCCATAGTAGCGGCCTTCACCGCCCAGGCCGCTGCCTGGTGACCCCTTTGCAGGGTCAGGTCAGCTTTTTTCTCCTCCGGTTTAAGAACGTCCTCCTGAGCCCCTGGCATGTGTGCTGGGGTATAGAGGGCGATTACCGGAGCGTCAATAGGAGGGATTGCCAAAAATTGGGACAATTCAGTGGCCACGTTAAAGAACCTCCTGTCATTGGCCGATGGGTTAGGCCCTGACGTGGGAGATGCCCACTGATGCTGGATCGTGTCCACAAATATCTTGGGCATCGGAGCAGTCTCTGCTGGATGTGTCTGCTCCGCATATAGGGACTCTGCGCTCACCGTTGTGGGGCAAGGTGTGTTTGTGGTCTGAGGCCCTATTTTGGAGGCTGCCCTGGCCTTATATAAGAGCGAGGGAAACAAGGCGGGAGGAAAAAGGCCAGAAAGGGGTTTCTGGTCAGGATCTCTACCTTCATCCTCTGACAGTTCGGCCTCTCTCAATTCTTCTTCCTCTGACTCTGAGGACATGTCAAGGTCCTCTTGTTCAGATGCATCTGGTTCTGCAGGTGTAGCTACATGTGTTGAAGTGGGGGCGCTGCCGCTGAGACCATCGCTTGTTTGAGCGCCAGGGCCTGCTGTTGTTGGAAACTGGCCGCTATGCTCTGTGAGATGGCAGAAGTTATAATGTCCTGGAAATTAGGCAGGATCATTGGAGTATAGCCGCCTTGAGGCTGAGCCAAGGAACTGGTGGATGGCAAGGAACTGGAGGTGGATGGCAATGAATCAAGTCCCTGGACAACAGGAGGCAACTCCATCCCAGCGCCAGGCATGAAGGCCTGGTTTGATTGGGAAGAACCCCAAATGTTGGAAACATCTATAGGGAAGACAGGGTTGATGGGATTATCACAGTTCTGTCTGCCCCCAGGGGAGAGAAGCAGGGAATATTGCCCTTGAAACTGCTGGGGCATGTCAGCAGGTTTTGGAGAAGATGTCTTTTTGCTGGCAGCCTTTTTATGTAAACGGTCCAAGGCTTTTTCCTTTTGCCTCTCATAACGGGAACTGGCTGGTTTATCTTGAATGCACTGACAGCAGTTTAAAATAAAATGGTGCTCCCACTCTTTTTAACTGCCGGCAAGCCCTGTCTCAGCCTTGCAACTGGCTATTCCTGCAGCGATTTTGCAATTTAAGGGCTATCTGGGTCGCTCCGCGGCTGTATGAAAATCTTGGCAATGAGTATTTTTCATTTTATAACAGCGCGCGGTTCGTCGCTTGACTCTTAAAGGAGCGGCGGAGCGTTTCCCAGTCAAATTCTGACCTGCCTCAGCCGAACGGAACGCCAAGGGCGCTTCTGCGGCAAACAGCAATTTTTCTTTTCCTCAAGTTTTTTACAAGGCTCTAGGAGACGAAAAAACTCCTTTTACAGCAATTTTTCTTTTCCTCAATTTTTCACGAGGCTCTGGGAGACGAAAAACTCCCTTTACAGCCGTGCCTGCCTCACCGCTGACAGCCTACTTGCCCTGAGAGGGCTTAGAGGCTCGACAATAAAAAGCCTGGCCACAAAGGACCTTTGGGCTGACTGTCAATATATGAGAGTCTTTAGGAAATTCCTCAAACAATTAATATTCACGATTTTAACGATACCAATAAAGATCAGACACCGGAGAAAGGCGATAATGCATCCGTCCTCTCAACTGGACTGAATCGAAGCTGGGATCTGCCTAGCAACAGGGGCGGAGTTTAAACTCATTACAAGACCCAGTCCTCAATATAATTGGATGAAGGTTAACCCAATCTGGATGCTGCCTCCACCACTAGGGAGAAAGAAAGAGAACTTATGACCACAATTGAGCCCAAAATTTTGGTTGCTAAGCAAGAGCATCGTTAAGTGAGTTTCACCACATTTTGTGCAACTGTTGGATGCGTCGAACAATACTTTGCTATTTCACATTGCGCATGTCGCAAAATGTAGCAATCTGGTTTACTGTTGTTATATTAAGGCTGTTACCCATGCTACATCATGCTTCAAGACAAAATTTCATTTATTTGTAATTAGAAATAAATATTTCACAATATATAATTACATATTGTTTTTGTGATTAATCACTATGCTTTAATTATGTTCAATTTGTAATAGTGAAAATACATCCTGCCAGTGACATGCAGTCAGGGGAGGCTGGGGAGGCACAGCCTCACCGCTCTCATCATGAAAAGAAAAAAAAACGTACAAGGGAAAAGGCGAGTGCTGAGGTGAGGCTAGCTAGCTGCTGCCTCACTGTGAATGACTGCCTAACTGTTTAAAAAAGCCTCTAAAAAAGCACCCTCTACTATGAGGCAGGAGAACTGCATGCCTCATCTAGTCTGACTTTTTAGGCGTTTTATGATCTCTCGAGGAGAGTTAAGCGAGGGTTACAAGCCTAAAAAATCCCAAGGTAGGTGAGGCACACAGTTCTCCTGCCTCATAGTAGAGGGCGCTCGTTCTTCCTGTGACTCAACTCTTCTCTTTTTCTTCCCTTCTCGCTTGCGATACAGTGACAATAAAGGGGGAGCGCAGAGATGTACCTTCATCTCTTCATTGATTTCCCTTTAACAGGATGAGCCAGCTTCCTGCTTCATTTTCTGGAGGTCTTATTCCTTTCTCCATTTCTGCCATTTTTTATTTTATTTTATTGTTTGGTGTGCATGTGTGTGTGTGGTGCACATGTGTGTGTGTATGTATCTACTTTGGTGGAGATGAAATGGCTGCTGGTATTTGGGAAAAAGCTTTTGGGGGGGAAGGTTGTGTGTCAGCATTTCAAGTATCATGCAGAATTAAATCAGAGTCCAAGGCAAACCTTTGCTTAAAGTTCCAATTTAATAAGTCAGACATGTTGGTACATCTGTGGAAATCCCAATTCTGGAAGTTGCCTAGGATTCCCATCCAGTTGAAAGTTCACGATCTTGTCCCCACACCCACTAATCCATCATATGCTCCAATCTTCTTCCATGCTGTCATCTCCACCCCGCTGGTTCTGGTCAATTGCCAAAGTACGGAGACAAAGAATAACCTTGAGCTTCTAGAAAGGAATTTTTTTATTTTGAAAACAACACATTCTATTCATTGCTACCCCCCCTTAATGAATATGCATACTAAAGATGAAGCTAGAAGAGAGAGTGTGGCAGGCCAAAGATTCTTAAAGGAACCGCTGCAGGCCTGACAGGTGGCCTCTCTTCAAAAGGGAAATCGTTTCTGGAAAAGAGAATTAAAATTAGAATTTACCATAACACAATTAATCACCTCTGCCTCCCCCAGGGGGACCCTTTGGCTTATCAGGTAACTTATCATGCAATTGGTTCACTAATTTATCCGCTTTTAGATCCCAACTTTTCACCCACGTAGATTCAGACAAAGGGTACCCCTTCCAATGCACTAAATATTGTAAGCAACCTCTATGTAGCCTGGAATCTAAGATTTTTTTTCACCTTATAATGTGTTTCCCCTTCTACCACTACAGGAGGAGGGGGATCTTGGGAGGATGGTCTTATGCTAGACCCCATTACTGGTTTCCACAAGCTACAATGGAATACCGGGTAAATTTTCCCTAGAATTTTGGGTAGGCTGAGTCAAACTGTAACTGGGTTAATTATCTTTTCTATTGGGAAAGGACCTAGAAATTTTGGACCCAATTTCTTACTAGGCATCCTTAATCTTATGTATTTGGTAGATACAAAAACTTTGTCCCCCACCCGGAAGGGGGGTTGGAGGGAGCGATGTTTATCAGCTTGCTTCTTGTAGGCTTCTGCCGCATCTGCTAGAGCCTTCTTTGTATTTTCCCATCCCTTCTTTAGTGTGTCCATCCATTCATTCAGAGACATGGAGGAGGGAGGTTCTTTAGGCAGCTCAGACATGAGAACGAATCCATGCCACTGGTAACCTGGAAAGGAGTTAATCCAGTACTGCTGTTGACTGCATTGTTGTATGCCACTTCAGTGAAGGGTAGCAAGTCCGACCAGTTGTCTTGCTGATAGTCCACATAACACCGGATGTATTGTTCCACCATCGCATTAGCCCTCTCCGCTGCGCCATTTGTGCTGGGATGAAATGCTGAGCTGAGTCCCTGTGTGGATCCAATCGATCTGAGAAACTCTCTCCAGAACTTGGCGGTGAACTGAACTCTGCGATCTGAAATGACCCTTTTTGGCACCCCATGCAGGCGATAAATGTGTTTCACAAACATTTTCGCTAATTTCTTTGCAAATGGAAGCCCTGAGCAAGCGCTGAAATGTGCTTGCTTGGAAAACAAATCAATAACTGTCCCGATTACTTTATTACCGCTGCTGGCTGGAAGTTCGACGATGAAGTCCATTGCAATCTCTTCCCATGGTCGGCTCGAGTTGGCCACTCGTTGTAGTAGTCCAGGGGTTTCCCGGTCGGGTTTTCATCGTAGCACAAGTAGCACAGGTTTTTACACAATCTTCCACCTCCAATTTCATCTTTAGCCACCAAAATTGACGCCTGGCAAGGTGGAGTGCTTTTAGGAATCCGAAGTGGCCTCTTAGTTTCGCATCATGACTCTGCTGTAGAACTTCCAGCCTCATTCCTGCAGGGACGTACAGTTTGGACCCCTTCCAGGCTAAGCCATCATTCACTGTTAGGCTGTCCTTGTTGTTGTTGAACCACGGGTCTGTCCAGAGGGCCGCTTTCAGCTCGATGGTCAGCTTATCTTGGCTTTGAGTGGTGACTTGAGCTGCCTTTTGGTGAGAGGGAGATATAATGGGGTGGATAACTTCTTCCCTCTTACTGTCATATAGCGGTTTTCTCATCAGAGCATCTGCTAACAAGTTCTTTTCTGCGGGGATGTGTTTAATTTCGAATTTAAACCTTTGGTAGTATTGTGCCCAGCCAACTTGTTTGGAGGATAACCTCCAATGGGCTAGGACAGCTTCGAGGTTTTTATGATCAGTCCAGACCTCGAACGGTATATCCCCTCTTTCTAGGAAATTCTCCAGGTGAGCATGCTCCACCTGATAGCGAATGCCTCTTTCTCCCAAATGGCCCACCTTCTTTCTGTAGCGGTGACTTTCTTGGAGATGTAAGCGCATGGTAAGAGGTGGCCTTCTTTACTCTTTTGCAGTAGTACAGCGGCTATCGCTACATCACTGGCATCCGTCTGGATTATGAATGGTTGCTCTGGGTCAGGGTGTTGCAATATGGGCTCTTGGGCAAAGAGCCGTTTTAATTTCTCAAAGGCTTTTTGACAGTCCATTGTCCACTTTAGTGATTGGTTTGCTTTTGGCTTTGTTGGGGAAGGGCCCGTCTTTAATAGCTCAGTCAATGGTAGGACAATTTCCGCAAAAGTCGGAATGAACTGTCTATAAAAATTTGCAAATCCAAGGAAGCTTTGTAGTTGTTTGCGAGTACTTGGAGGTTTCCAATCTAACACCGCTTTCACTTTTCCTGGATCCTTCGTTGGAAATACGATACCCCAGATAATCTAGCGAGGTCTTGTGGATAAGCCTTCGTTGGAAATACGATACCCCAGATAATCTAGCGAGGTCTTGTGGAACTCACACTTCGACAATTTTGTGTATAGTTTGGCAGCTAGAAGTTTTTTCAGACTTGCTGTATCAGTTTCACATGTTCTTCCAGGGTCTCAGAGAAGATGAAGATGTCATCTAAGTAAACGAGTACTCTGCGGTACAGGTGGTCATGTAGCATTTCATTTATGTACTGCATGAGGACTGCGGGTGCTCCTTGTAGTCCAAAAGGCATGACTTTGTACTGGAAGCTGCCCAGGGGAGTGTTAGAAGCAGTCTTCAACTCTTCTCCTTTTCGGATTCGTATGTGGTAATACGCCTCTCTCAAGTCCAGCTTGGTGAAGATCTTGCCTTTAGCCAATGGTTCAACGTATCTTTCATGAGGGGGAGGGGATAAGTGTTCTTTTTTTAAAAAGAATTTTATTGGTTTTTACAAATGTTTATAAAAAAGGGTAAATAGGTACAAGAAAATTTTGACAGCTACATCGTGCAAAAGGTAGAAATCCCCCCGAATCTCACAACTTTTACAGAAAAAAAGGAATCAAAAATTAAGAAATAAACATTGGCAGCTTTTTGTTTTGCATTATATCAACAATATGTAAGTTTGATATAATCATCTTTTATGTCACTTCCAACAATTACATTACAACAACAATTGCAATAATGTTTCAAACTCATTTTTGTGACCTGAGTCTTTTCACTATTGCTTCCTCCCCCCTGTCTTCTGGCAGAGCCATGGCCCCTCTCCCCCATATCTTGTGTACTGTCCCCTGTTCCATCTAGAAAGGCACTGTATTTTTCAATGAAAGCCTCTGCCTCCACAACTGCATTAATTCTAATTCTAGTGCCCTCCCAGAAAATCACCATTGCTTCTGGCAATAACCATCTGAACCAAACTCCTTTATTATATAATTTCTTTGATAAAGAAGAATATTTCTTCCTTTTATCTCTTACTTTCTTCGGAATTTGTTTAAGGATGGTTATTTCTTTGACTTTATAATTTAGTGGTCCCACCCTTTGAGCTCCTAGGACCTCATCTCTTGTGGTCTTTCTAAGAAATTTAACATGGACTTCCCTTGGAACATTGTGTGTTCTAGCGTATGCTGAGTTGATCCTATAAATCAAATCAATATCCCACCATAGCTGTTGTTTATTTTTTTTAATATATTCTGCTAAAATTGTGGTCATGATCTCCTTAAGGTCTTCATTTTCTGTCTCTGGTAGGTTTTGAAATCTAAGAAAAAAAGATATTCTTTCAAATTCCATTTTTATCATATGATTTTCAAATTCTCAATTCCCCTTCTGGACAATCTTAACCTCCTCCCTCAGCCCAGTCGTGTCTTCTTCCAGTACACCTATTCTCTGTTTATTTTGTGTTGCTTGTTGTTGCGTTTCTCTGAGCTGATCATTTAAGTCTGCCAGTTGTTTTTTCAGTTCGTCTTGTCCCTTCATAATAGTTTGAAACATTTGGGCAACAGATAAGTCCTTTGAACTCTCTTCAGTTGTTTTAGGTTGTAGAAGTGAGGCCATTTGTGTCTGTTGAGTAATCGGGCTAGACGTAGAAGATGTCGGGGCCAAGGATGCCTTGCCAGGCGGTGGCTTTTTAGGACCCACGTTAAGTTCAGAGATAGCTGTAAGACTTACACAGAAGAAATGGCATCTGTGGAATGCACAGCTGGGAGAGATCGTGAGGCAAACAAGCCCAGAAGTGAAAGTTAGTCTTTCTATACAGCTCCAAGCCAAAAAATAAGAATCAAATGTTCCAAATCCAAGGGGACCACATACGAAGAGAGGATCCAGGAGATCTCTGGGGCGTAGGGTAATATAAAGCCAGAAATCCTTTCAAAGGGGAAACTTCATTCGTAAAAGCAAAGAAGAAGGAGGAAGTTGGCCATCTTGGCTCCGCCTTCACAGGGGATCAGAAAGCAACATATCCAAAGTTTCCAAAAAGTAGTTTAAAAGAATCAACTCAGCAGTCATCTCTTGCAATTGTTGCAAAAGTCATTCTCCCATTGCTTAGTGGAAGTGAAAGTTAATTTTTAACTCTCTCTCTCTCCTCCGAGAGGGAGAGATATTCCGAGTGCCGCTTTTTCGAGGGGGGGGTGAAAAATCCCCCCCTCCAATCTTAACACTTCAAAGGATTGAATCCACAATTTAGAAAGGCTGCTGCTCATCAATTAGATAGATTTAAAAGAGATTGAGGGAAACTTCCCACCTCACCGCACTTCAGATGTAGCATCTGATTTTTTCCTTCCAGGCTCCGTTCGGCGAAGGCGCACAGTGACAGCAAACGCCGCCATGCACCCCCCACGCTCCCTGGCTCCTGGGGCAAGGTTGGAGACCCCCCTGCGGCTGCCGCCCATTCAGGGGGTCCCAACAAGCTGCCCTATGGCAGGGAGCCCCTCCAAGGCCCCCTGTGCTCCCAAAAGGAGCCCACCAAAGAGACGAGCGTCGGACACATAGGTCCGTCGCCTTCGGGGACCGGAAGTCATCTCCGGGATAAGTGTTCTTTTCGCATACCGCATTAAAGGTTCGCAAATCCACACAGAGGCGAACTCCGCCATCTTTCTTTTCTCTGAAGAGCACTGGAGCAGTTACTTTCGACTTCGCTGGTTCAATAAAACCCTTTTTTAAATTTGGTGTCGATTTACTTCCTCAATTCAATCATTTCCTTGGGAGTCATAGAGTACATTTTTGACTTTGGTAAGGTTGCCCCAGGTTTGAAGTCTATTGTACAATCTGTGGGGCAGTGAGGTGGAAGGTAGTTTCCGTCTTCCTCACTGAACACCTCCGCCAAATCCCAGTAGATCTTTGGGACTCGTTGGATCCCCAGAGGTTTGGTGTCTGCTGCGGGTGCTGCAGATTCCGGATGGTTTGGGCTGTTGGGTCCAATCGTTCCTGGGTGGCCTTTTGGCTCCACTGGTGGTAATGGCCCAAACCTAATGATCAATTTTCTAATGCCGTCCTCCCACTTTATAGTGGGTGCCCACTTGTCCAACCATGCAAGTCCCAAGATAATTGACTCCTCCATTCTAGGGGCCATGATGAATCTGAGGAACTTATAGTGGTGGCCTATTATTAACTTTACTAACTTGGTGATCTTCTTGGCTGGAGTCCCCCCAATTAGGATTCCATCTACTTGCTCAAACTGAATAGGATGGGTTAGGGGTTTTGTTCGTATGCCTAGCTGCTCCACTATTGACATGCTGATTAAGCATCGGGTGCAGCTGGTATCTAAGATTGTCCCAACTTCCCCTTCCACCCCTGTTCCTGGCACTTGGAGTTTGGCTTTTATTGAGAAGGGGCGGATAGGTGCACTCACCATTGGGTCGTCTTCAGCATTTTTTTCCTCTTCCTCCTCCTCCGAGGTGGCAGGGGCTTCTTCATTAGCTGTTAGCCTCCGTTAGCTGTTGTACCAGACGACTCTTTTCTGGTGGTTTTCTGGGTTTTTTCTTCATTGCGCTGGTGTCAGGCCTGTAGTTATGTTCCTTTTAGGAACTTTGGCCTGCCACATTTTCTATTATTTCACTGTGCTATTTCATTAGAGTAGTAGTTGGGAGGGGGGAATAGAAAGGAGTAGAATTGTGGAATGTGTTGTTGTCATTCTTTTCTAGAAGCCAAGGTCATCTTTTGTCTCCACACCTCGACACCTGACCGGAACCAGCGGGGTGGAGATGCCAGCTTGGAAGAAGAAGATTGGACCATGTGATGGATTTATGGGTGTGGGGATAAGATCATGAACTTTCAACTGGGTGGAATCCCAGGAAGTTCTTCAGATTTGGGATTCAACAGATTGTTGCCAACATGTCTGTCTTATTAAATTGGAACTTTAAGAATGGCTCTGCCTTGGACTCTGATTTAATTCTGCATGATATTTGGACCGCTGACATTATCCCAAATCTCCTTCTAAAATAAATCACCAGCACCCCAGAGACGGGGGCTGGTGAGGAGGTGCTGAATTCCCAATGCTGACCAGGTCAGTGTAAAATATCAGCAAACAATTAAGAGAAAGCTTTTTGAGATAAGAAGCTGAGATGAGAGGCTTCTCTGCAAATCTTCAAAGACGAAGCAATTCCTGTTTAAGATTTATAGCATCTGGGAAGAGGCACAGCCTGAGGGGGATGGAACAGAGGGGGCTGGAAAGGCTTTTTCTACACCCGACTAGAGGATGGCCAGAAGATCTAATGAATGGAGATCCCAGCCACCCTCATGCAGTCATCTTTGATGGGCTTCCCCGACCATTTTGGACAACTAAACGTGAATGCATGCTCCCCCTCCTTCCCCCAGCCAAGGCTTGGGAAAAAAACTGGAGTGGAGATTTTGCCTCCTTCTAAACAGTGATAAATGAGATGACCCATTACCCTGCAACTGAGTTGAAGACAGATTCCCTATCAAAATGGGAAATTCAACCCAGCCAGCAAGAAGGGATTTGGCCAGCATCTTTCACTTGCCAGCCACCAGAATATGGGCTGCAGCTTGTGAATGAAGCACCACCAAATTGAGGTTTCTTCCCAGAGTATGGATGGATAAGATTCCAGTGGGTAACTCTGTGGCCATCAGCATGGGAAAATCCTCCAAGCCAGCAGAGGGCACCTACTTGGTCCATAACTCCTCCAAGCCAGCAGAGGGGTCCTTGGCACATAAACCCCCCTAGCCAGCCATTGTTGGTTGAACTGCAACCTGTGAATCAGGAAACCCCGGGATGGGTCTTAACCCCAGGTCATGGATGGGAGAGGTGTCAATGGGCATCTGCTCTCCCTCAGCAGATGGCATCATGGCAGATAACTGGGCAGTGGCCAACCAAGGGACTGACCTCCGTACCAGTTCCAGTCTCCCCTGCAATGCCCCAGCAGGTTCTTACCCCACCTTCCTACCGAGAAGCATTGTCAACAATGGAAGAAGGGATTACCAAGGGGAAGGCTGCAGGCTGGATGGCGGGACCATGTGCACCTGCAATGCCCCAAGAGGTTCTCACCCCACCTTCCTACAGAGAAAGGTTCTTAAGAATGGAAGAAGGGATTACCAAGGGCCATTGCTGTCAACTTGGCCACAGAGCACCAGAGTGCTTGGCTCCAGCCCCAATGCCACAAACGTGCAGACCAACCGCCACGGCGGTAAAGAGAAGGCCCCAGATGCTACCAGAAAAAAGTCATCTGGGCCAACAACCTCTGGAAGAGGATCCCCAACTTAAGGTGATGAAAAGTCCTACCAAGAGGGAGGCCTCAGAGGAGGAAAAGGGCCAACAACCTCTGGAAGAGGATCCCCAACTTAAGGTGATGAAAAGTCCTACCAAGAGGGAGGCCTCAAAGGAGGAAAAGGGAAAACAACCTCTGGAAGAGGATCCCCAACCTAAGGTGACAAAGAGTCCTACCAATAGGGAGGCCTCGGAGGAGAAAAATGCCGAAGATGGCCCAATGGTGAGTGCACCCATCTGCCCCTTCACCTTCCAAGTCAGCCTCCAAGTACCTGAGACGGGGGTGGAAGGGGTCCAAGGCAAACCTTTCCTTAAAGTTCCAATTTAATAAGTCAGACATGTCAGACATGTTGGTACATCTGTGGAAACCCCAATTCTGGAAGTTACCTAGGATTCCCACCCAGTTGAAAGTTCATGATCTTGTCCCCACACCTACTAATCCATCATATGCTCCAATCTTCTTCTTCTTCCACGCTGTCATCTCCACCCCTCTGTTTCCGGTCAGTTGCCAAGGATTTTTTTATTTTGAAAACAACACGTTCTACCCATTGCTATCCCCCCCTTAATGAATATGCATACTAAAGATGAAGCTAGAAGAGAGAGTGTGGCAGGCCAAAGATTCTTAAAGGAACCGCTGCAGGCCTGACATTGTGGAGAGGAAGGGAGGGAGGATGGGGGTAGCTTTTAGCGCTGATTTGTTTCCCTCTCTTTTCTCTCTCTCTCCCCTTCAGCTCCCTTTCATTTCTCTCTCCTTCTCCCCCTTCTCTTTCTAATTTGTTCCCCTCTCTTTTCCCTCTCTCCCATTCTCTCCTTCCAGCTCTCTTTCATTTCTCTCTATCTCTCTTTCTTTCTCCCCTTTTCTCTTTCATCTCTTTCTTGCATGTGCAAGCAAAATACCCCAGGATCACGTTGGCGGGGACAGCAACTCCTTCTGCTGCACTGTGGAGAAGAGCCATGCTGTGCAGGAGACTCCTCAGCGCTAGACTCAGGTCAGCGCGAGCCACGGTCCCCTTCATGTTGGCTCAGGAAGGAGGGGAATGCGACCGCAGCTCACACTGACCTGAGTCTAGTGCTAAGGAGTCTCCTGCACAGCATGGCTCTTCTCCGCAGCACAGCGGAAGGAGTTGCTGTCCCCACCACCCTGATCCTGGGGTATTTTGCTTGCAAGCTAGATCTCTTGCCAAGAAAACTGCACTTTGCCAGAAGGCACAAATTGGAAGCAAGTCTGATTTTTTAAAAAGAAAATAACAGATGGCAAAAAAATGCATCTGAAAATAAGATTATTTATAATTTTGGATAACGTATTATATTGTCAGACTCAAAGCTTTTTGATACTTAATTGTCATCATCATCATCATTTCTCTCTCTCTCTCTCGCACTCTCTCTCTCTCTCTCTCTCTCTCTCCTCCTCCTCCTCCCCTCGGAGGGACTGTCCTCCCTTGTGGAAAACACAACAAGGAACTCCTCGGCTCCTTGCTCCCCCCCACATCTCTTCTTTTGTGGTTGTTGGCCACTGGTGGTCACTGCATATGGTCCTCGGCAATACACTCTTGCCCGCCACCCCTTTGAAACGCGCAAGGATGGGAGAAAATGGCACAGATCCTTTTATTAAAAACCCCTGTATTACAAAGGCATTTTAATAAAAAGATTGTGATGACCTCAGTGCCTCACCAGCCATAAACCTCACTGCATGTCACTGCATCCTGCATATCAGATATTTACATTACGATTCATAACAGTAGCAAAATTACAGTTATGAAGTAGCAACAAAAGTAATTTTATGGTTGGGGGTCACCACAACATGAGGAACTATATTAAAGGGTCACAGCATTAGGAAGGTTGAGAACCACTGCTCTAGAGGAACAGGTAAAGCTAGTGCGGCAAGTGCTGAAAAAATTCCTAGCCGCAAAGCCTTATGCAAAGCTGTCAAAATGTGAATTCCACAAAACTTCCCTAGATTACCTAGGCTACTGGGTGTCAAGTGGAGGAGTGGAGATGGACCCAGGGAAAGTGAAAGCTGTGCTGGACTGGTAGCCCCCATGCACCCACAAACAGCTTCAAAGCTTCTTGCGGTTTGCAAATTTCTATAGGCAGTTCATCTCAGCATTCACAGAAGTCACATTGCCCTTAACAGAACTGCTACCCCCCCCCCCCATGAAACCAAGGCCAACTCAACCGCTCACCTGGTCAATGGACTGCCAAACGGCTTTTGAAAAATTAAAACGGCTCTTTGCCAAGGAGCCGAACTTTCAACACCCTGACCCAGAACAACAATTCATTATCCAGGCTGACGCTAGTGATGTGGTGGTGGCAGCTGTGCTCCTACAGAGGGAGGGACAGCTTCTACCTTGCACATATGTATCCAAGAAGTTCACTAGCACCAAGAGGAGATGAGCAATTTGGGAAAAGGAAGCCTACACAGTCCGCTGGGACCTTCTTTCTTGGAGACATTTTCTTGAAGGGGTTTACCCCTTTTGAGGTTTGGACATCACAAAAACCTCAAAGCTCTAACCCCCCCCCAAAAAAACCTCTCTCCAAAACAAATCCACTGCATGCAATACTTTAGGCAGTTTAACTTCAAACTAAAATACATCTCAGGGTGGAAAAAAACCTACTAGCCGATGCCTTATTGAGAAAATTGCAGTACAATAGTCGGAGGGAAGAGGTTTTCCATACCACCATCCCCTCCTCACAACCAGAAGCACAAGTCACCACTAGAGGCCAGGTCAGACACCAACCCAACCCCATACAGGACAAATTGACAGCCGCATTGAAAGCAGCACTCCCAGGTGACCAATGGCTCAAGATGCCTTGACTACAAGGGATGGACTAGCTTGGAAGGGGTCCAAACTGTATGTCCCTACCAGCTTGAGACTGGAAGTCTTACAGCGCAACCACAACTCACGACTGGCAGGGCATTTTGGCTTCCTGAAAACTCTATGTCTGGCCAGAAGACAATTTTGGTGCCCTATACACTGCCCTATACAGCCAAACACAACATGGAAATAAATTTTACCACACATCAGAGGAGTATCAGAAATGACGGCCACAATTCTACAACCATGGGAATAATAGTGGCTCATAAACCCACATCAATGCTCTGACAAGAACTGTCTAAACCAAAGACAAAGTATAGAAGGAGGAGAACAGCAATGTAATCTACAAGATCAAATGCAACAACTATGATTCTATGTTGGACAAACAAATGCAATAATTCTATGTTGGGCAAACAGATCAACTGGAAACAAGAATCCAAGAACATTGGCTAGCTATTAAAAATGACCACAAATCCCTGATCTCAACTCACATTGACATCAAGCAGCCCCAGTTCATCTAGGATGGAACATCATTGAAAAATAATTGGCCATGCCACCACATGCCATGCACGCAAATTCATTGAAGCCTGGTATTCACCAATGGATTTATCAGCAAATAAGTTGATTTGGAGCCATCCTATGAACCTATAAAGAGCCATATCAATCAAACGACCAGCCAGCGATGGTACTGACCACCTCTTCACTTGCTGGCTTTCACACACAATAATTAGCCAACAAGCCACATGGCATGACCAGCTGGTCATACGACCCATTGATCGCGACATCAATAAAAGTGATGATGATCTGAAACAAAATGCTCTAACCAAAGTCCCGCTGAAGATGTCATCTAGCTTAGTAATAAAACATTCAGAACTAAACAGCAAGCTTGGAGAACAAACCACCAATAATCCTGGAAGTTCTTGTGTGTCACAGTAGACATGCATAGCATTAATCTCATAAAGAATCAGAATGAGAGCAAGAAATCTTCTATAGGTGGCAAAACCTGGAGGTGCTCATCAGCATGTCTTTCAGGAAGGGTGTAAGTTTACTTTTTTTTAAAAAAAATCAATGGGCCACACACGACTGTTTGACAGACTGCATGCAGCTAATGGGCTATATACGCATTCTTCTTCTTGTTGTTGTGCCATATCCATCATCGGACGTTGGCAATCATGTTGGCAATCCTATTTTTGTCAACTGCTGCATGAAAAAATGCTGCTGAATTTTGTCCAAACCAGTCCCTTAGGTTTTGAAGCCATGATGTTCTTCTTCTGCCTGGACCTTGTTACCTTCAATCTTTCCCTGGAGGATTAAGTGAAGGATGCCGTATTTTTTTGGGTGTCACATCACATATCCAAAATATTCTAACATTTGCTTTTTAATAGCTTTGATGATTTCCCTTGGCATTCCCAGGTGGTTTATCACCTCCTCATTTGTGATTTTGTTAATCCAGTTTATACCTAACAGCCATCTGATGAGGAACTGAAAATCTTCATGCTTACTGGCAAGCAGAACTGTATCATCAGCATATCTTAAATTGTTGATCTGAACACCGTTTACTATGAGACCAGCATCAATGTTTTCCAGTGCTTCATTGAAAATTGAGTCAAATATTAAACAATAGCGGAGACAAAATACAGCCCTGTCTGACCCATTCTTCGTATTTCTGTATCATCTGAGTATTTTTGGCCTAGTCTCACATTTGCTACCTGATGCCAATATAGATTCTTTATGATTCAGATGTCTTTGTCATCTATTCCCACATCTTTCTAGGATTTGTAATAGTTTGCTATGTCTTATTTTATCAAATGCTTTTTCAAAATCGATGAAGCATATGTAAATACTGTGAGTGACCTCTCTACAGCGCTGTACAAGAACTTGAATGCTGAATAGGGCATCTCGTGTACCAAGATTTTTTCTGAACCCAAATTGGGTGCTACTTAGACACTCCTCAATTTTGTTCTATATTCTTCTGTGAATTATTCTCAGGAATATTTTCAGAGCATGACTCATTAAGCTTATTGTTCTGTATTCGGTACACTTCTTTGCATTTATTTTTGGGAGGGATTGTCACTATATACATATATATTGTAAAAATCTGATCTAGATCTACTTGTGGCACACTTATGAACAAACCAGAACTAGTTCTGGATTTGAAAGTAGTATATTTGATTGAAACTTTAACCAGAACATCTGGGAGTGTCAAATTATAATGAATGAAAATTACTAAAATAGGTTATGGAATTATAAGGTTGCCCATGTCACTACATTATTTTGTTTGTCTACTTGAGCTTCTATTATAAGTTATACTGTAGAGAAGTGTTTCTTATCTGACAATGATTTACTGCGCATGCTTTCTAATACATCACACATTCCAGAGACTTCTTTCCTTTTGATCTTCTGTTCGTCTTCATAGAGGACGGGCAACATTTGTTCTTGCCAAAATGTAACAATTAGATAGATTTGTTTTATTTCTATTTTCTCATTTTTTTTTAAAGTTTGTTCTCATTAGAACACGTTTTCGGGCTTTATTTATTTTTTCGCTTCTTGAAGATATGCCTGTTTGGAAAAGCCGTCAGTCTAAGCCTCATTTAGTTCAGGGTGAAATCTTCCCCTGACAATTAATGGCAGCAGAAGGATGGCTTATAATTTATGGTTTTTCCTTCCAAGCTATCTTCAAGAGATAAGCGACCAGGCTAATTAGAAAGAATGGTCTAGCTACTGAGGTATGCTTAAAAATCAACTTTCTAACCATGCCAAGGAAGAAAAAGAAAAAAGACAGATATGAAAGACGCTCGGAGGGATCCATTCCCTCAGACACAGAGATGCAAGATTTTTCAAGCCAGCTTCCAAAGCACCAGATTTCTTCAGCAGCCGGGCCAACTATGGGGGCAACTTTTCAACAAGAGGAAGCTGCTACAGGCGTTGAAATCTACGGACCGAGGTCAGTAAATCTCCCTTCTGATTATGCACGTTCCCAAATATCTCCAAGAGATTATGACATGCTCGGGGCAAAACCAAAACGTTCCACGTTGCCAGAGCAAATTCACTCCCAAACTTTTGGAGATTATCAAACAATTGATGTCTGGCCAAAGCCCTCGCAGCAACTGCTGGCAGAGGAAAACCACCCCCACGCAGAAAGTGAAACTTATGAATCCTTCTCAGGCCCTGGGGAAGATATGAAAAGCTATCGTGACCAGATAGACTTTTTTGAAAAACAAGTCTTTCAAGCTAGAAAACACTATGAAAGGCTAGAGGCAAGTAGGAGGGGTTTCCCCACTTCCAAAATGTCTGAGGACGCCATCTTGCCTTCTTCTAAACAACCTAAGACACACCCCTAGAGGACACTGCATCAGGCAAATCAGAACAGAGAGATATGTACACGTCACAGAGGTCACGTGATCTCCTCTATTCTACTACTTATGCCACGCAAACAAAAATTCTGCAGCCAAGAAGTGAAGCTGCACTGCCACCTCATGGCGAAAATTTACTAGAGCAACAATTAAATAAATTGCAGCAAACCTGGACAGATCTATCTATAAGTCGTCCAGATGATAAAGATGCAATGCTAATGCCTCCACAGGTTAAGTCTTCAACTCCCCCTGGTGGTGTTGGATTTTCCCTAGATGGAACAAGGCAAAGCAAAAGGCAAATGCCAGCCCCTCAAGCAAGCCAATTTAATGTTGCCACACAAAAACCAATGGTGCAATTACAGTGCCCCCTGGCTCAACAACCAGCTTTTCAACCTGCACAGCAAGTTGTTCAAATGCATATCCCTCAGCAGGCATTTTCTGTCACTCCTTTGACTGGTGAGTCAAAATTAAAGGAGTCAGGAGAGAATTATAAAGCCTGGGTCAGTGAGATTGCACTCTTGCTTCGCAGAGAAGGCACCCACTGTATGTTTTTTAATCCTCCTGCCCAACCATGGATTCCTGCAATAAGAGACCTAGAGAATAGGGCGTGTACAACTCTGCTCATGTCGATGGACACTGAACTGCAGGTTACTTTTCCACCTGATGCAACAGCCCAACAAATTTGGGCTATTTTGGAAGATTGCTACAGGCCCATTTCAATTGAATCTTCATGTTTGCTCATGTCTGAGTTCCATGGTTCGAACTTGAAATCTGGTGAACGAATTGGTGGACATTTGACCAAACTGAAAAGAATGAGAAGTGAATTGAGAGAAAGTGGCCATGTAATCGATGATATCCAAATGATTAGCATCATCATTAACTCATTGAATTATGAATGGAAAGATGCCATTGCAAAGATTAACGACGTGCCTATTGCCCAACGCACAGTTAACCATATTTGCAGACTTTTAGTTGAGGAGGAAGCTATCAAATTAGCTACGCCACATCTGCAACGACCCCCAGCATCAAAAGCTCCAGCTAGACGTCCCTTCCGAGGAAGAGGCTACGCTCCAAGGATGCCAAGATGCTACACCTGCAATCGTGTGGGACATGACACCCGGGATTGTCCTCAATGAGTTCCAGCTCCCGTCACATACCAGCCCAGAGGAACAGACTCCAGAGGCAGAGGTAGAGGCGGAAGACAAGGTTGTCGTGGACCAAGGCGTGATCCACAAGCTCCACTCGCAACATTGGCCATAACCAACATTCCACAACCTGATCCAAAGTACAACAGACGTCTTTTGTGGACTTTAGATAGTGGAGCAGCTGTACGCGTTACTCACAGAAAGGAACTTTTCACAGAGATGGGCGAGCCAGAGCCCGAATATCGAGAACTGTACACCTTTTCCAACCACACTTGCAAGGTCATGGGAAAAGGAACTGTTTACATTGAAGAGCTCGATACATTCATCCCTGATGTTTATTACATACCTTCAGCAACCAGTAATTTGCTTAGTCAAAATCATTTGTCTGGAGATTTAAAGTTCCAGTTCACCACCTCGAGAAAGCAAGTTGCATAGTTAAAGATGGAGATATTGTTGCTGAAACCATGCTGATTGGTGGTGTTTATTACTTAAAGCCAAAGCCTAAAAGGCAAGCACAGGCAAGTATGCAAACCCCAAAAAGGGACAGCACGGGCCCAGAGAGAGTTGGTTCAGAGAGAGAACCCGTTGCTATGCCAAAGGCTCCTAAAGCCAACAAACAGAGAAAACAGAAGCAGGTTGCTCAGAGCAACCCTGAGGTTCCTCATGAAACTGTCAATGTTGAGAATTCACTAACTGGTAAACCTTTGCATTCCAGGTGTATCCACAAGTGGCATAGAAGATTGGGGCACGCCAGTTTCCGTGTTCTTAGAAAGATGCCGGAGTTCGCAAAAGGTTTGGATCTAAAGGGGTGTAAGGTGTTTTTGGATTGTGCAGTTTGCAGGAAAGCTAAATCCAAGGCAGCTTCAATTCCCAAACACGCTACACGCCTGTCAACACGCATTTTTGATTTGGTACACACTGACATAGTGGGTCCTTTCCCACCATCATTTGGTGGTAGAAAGTATTTTCTAACTATTGTAGATAATCATTCTAGATATGGATTTGTATTCATTTATTGGATTTGTCAACCGCTCCCTCTCCCCAAGGGGACTCGGGGCGGTGTACAGACAGAATAAAAAAACATTATATACAACAATTACAAAACCCCATAAAAACAAATTAAACACAAGTCTGTACAATAGTGTAAAAATTAATCAGATTAAAACCAAATTAAAATACCCCAAAATTTAAAATAACCGGCCAGGAGAGTCGAGGGATTAGATCATAATTGTGATTGGGCCAGGCCAGCTAATTGGAACAGGTGGGTCTTGAGTTTCTTACGGAAGGAGCGGAGATCAGTAATGGTTCTAATGTCAGGGGGGAGGTCGTTCCAGAGGGTCGGGCCCATCACAGAGAAGGCCCTACTCCTGGGCGTCGCCCGCTGGCATTGTTTGGCGGACGGCACCCGGAGGAGACCCTCTCTGTGAGAGCGAATTGGTCGCAGGGATGTATGGGGTAGGATGCGATCCCGCAAATAACTAGGTCCTATGAGAGAGAAATCTGAGACCTTTCAGATCTTTAAAGACTTTGCAGCTTTTGTTTCTACACAATACCAAGTTCGCATCGCCAGAATTCAGAGTGACCGTGGTGCAGAATTCATGTCTCAGCATTTCCAGGACTGGATGCGTAAGAATGGAATTCTTCATCAGACATCCACTCCATATACACCGGCTCATAATGGAGTAGTAGAAAGAAGACAAGGAGTTCTACAAACCATGATGCGTTGTCTTCTAGAAGATGCTAATCTCGGTAGCATATACTGGGGTGAAGCAATCAAATATGCAAATTACATTGTCAACCGTACTTGGAGCAGTGTAATCAATCAAACTCCTTTCTACATGCTGTATGGCTACAAGCCTGATCTCAAGAACCTCCACATTTTTTGGTTCATACGCTATGGTGAACACTCCCTTAATTCAAAGTAGAAAGGGAGGTCCGGTAGCAAAGAGACTGAGATTTATGGGTATTGATGATAACTCAAAATGGTGCAAATTTATTGATCCTAAACATGTGATTGTCATTTCACAATCTGCTAATTTTGAGGAAGATATTGACTGGTCCAGTATTCATTCCAATGATCCTGGAGTTTATTTTCCTAGAGATGATGTTCCAGATGCCACGCAGCCTGACGACAATTTACAGGCAGATATTCCTTCTATCAGTTCTTCACAACCTGATGTTCCGTCTTCGCAAGCCGCGGATGCTGATGCTAGCGACGAACGTGAGGACGAGGACGAACACGAAGGAGAAGACTGGACTGTTGTTCCGAGACGTTCCAAGAGGGTCACAAAAGGAATCCCTCCACAACGATATTCGTGGCAACTGACAAAAACACCCTTGCCTTTGATTTGCAACGTTACTCTTCCTCCTGAGACATTCACACAAATCAAACAGCTTCCTGATTCGGAGCAAGACCAATGGTATGATGCAATGCAGGATGAAATGGACAGTTTAAAGAAACTTAATGTATTTACACCTGCAAAACCTCCAGCGAACAAGAAAGTCATTGGCACTCGATGGGTCTACAGAATCAAGAAGAAACCAAATGGTGAGTCTTTGTAGAAAGCCAGACTTGTAGCTCAGGGTTTCGCTCAACGTTATCCTGAGGACTACACAAACACTTACTCACCAACAGTCAGAACTGAAAGCGTAAAAATTGCTTTAACCACTGCAACTATTCTTGGTTTAGAAGTTTTCCAATTTGATGTGGACACAGCTTATCTACATGCAGACCTAGATGAAGAGATCTACGTGAGAAGCCCTCCAGGATTCCGAAAGCAAGAAGGGGATACCTGGTTCCTGAACAAAAGTCTTTATGATCTGAAACAATCAGGTTTAATGTGGTACTTATGTCTTACTGACAAGCTAAATTCAATGTTCTTTATTAAGTCCGAAACTGATGAACTGATCTTTCACAAAAAGATCTAACAATGTATATGAGATAATTCTTGTTTATGTTGATGATATTGTTTACATTGGTCCAAATAAGAAAATGAGTGAGATTTTTGCCAAAAGTTTGCAGAGATACTTCACACTGAAATCTTTAAGACACATTAGCACTTATTTAGGTGTTCAGATTGAAAAGACACAGAAGGAGTTTAGTCTTTCACAAGAGGAGAAAATTGATCACATTTTGCATCATTGCAACATGAAAGATGCTAACACAACAAAGACACCCACGCAAACAGATTTTCACAACTTAACACATGAACCAAGTCCTGAGTTCGAGGATCAAACACTTTATCGTTCAGTCATTGGTTCACTATCATACATTAGTAGTCGGACCAGACCCGACATTGCACTTAGTGTTAATCTTTTATCACGACACGTAGGTAAGGCAACACAATTTCATTGGACATGCATTAAGAAGTTATTGAAATACCTGAAACACACTAAACACATGAAGTTATTGCTAGAACCAACACACACTGATCATCCAAAGTTATGTTGTTATGCAGATTCTGATTGGGCAAGTGATAAGAAATCACGCAAAAGCACTTCTGGTTACATGATGTTCCTGAATGGATGTCCTGTTTACTAGCAAGTAAGAAAACAGAGTTTTGTTTCATGTTCATCTACTGAAGCTGAATATGCTTGTGTTTCAGATGCTTGTAATTCTCTAACATGGTTTGATGCTTTGATCACAGATATCTGGACATGTCCGATTCGACCAATCACCGTGATGGAAGATAATGTATCGGTGGTTTATATTTCTGAGTCACATTTTACAGGTTCTAGGTCCAGACATATTGACATTTGTTATCAAAACACAAAGCAATTAGTTAAGCAAGGTTTTGTAAAATTGCAATATGTTTCGACACATGATTAGATTGCTGATATGCTCAACAAACCGCTTCCAGCAGCACAACACGAATATCTGCGAAAGAAGATGTGTCTTATTTGATGATTTGATGACATCAGCCCAAGTGACAAAAGAAGGGGTGTCACTACGTTATTTTGTTTGTCTACTTGAGCTTCTATTATAAGTTATACTGTAGAGAAGTGTTTCTTATCTGACAATGATTTACTGCGCATGCTTTCTAATACATCACACATTCCAGAGACTTCTTTCCTTTTGATCTTCTGTTCGTCTTCATAGAGGACGGGCAACATTTATTAGATAGATTTGTTTTATTTCTATTTTCTTATTTTTGTATTAAAGTTTGTTCTCATTAGAACACATTTTCGGGCTTTATTTATTTTTTCGCTTCTTCAAGATATGCCTGTTTGGAAAAGCCATCGGTCTAAGCCTCATTTAGTTCAGGGTGAAATCTTCCCCTGACAGCCCAAGGCAGAAATCCTCATATTATCTCAAATGGCTGTCCAATATTTGCTTGAAAACTTCAAGTAATGATCACACATGATGCCAAGAGGCAGGCTGTTCCATTGTGATCTATTTTAATTAATATTTACATATCTCAACAACTGACATCTTACATTTTTAACTGCATATGGGATATTTTGCAGGAATATTATCTTAGGTTTCTCTCTTCAGATACCTGATTATTAAAGCTTGGGACTTCGATGCCAGATTTGGCGCAAATGAAGATCTACTACTTATGCATGGTATGTAAACTTGAATTGAAAGAAAAACAACTGGAATAATACAAGGGCAAGTCACATGCGGGATCGCATCTTGCCCCATACATCCCTACGACCAATTCGCTCTCACAGAGAGGGACTTCTCCGGGTGCCGTCCACTAAGCAGTGCCAGAGGGCGGCGCCCAGGAGTAGGGCCTTCTCTGTGATGGGCCCAGCCCTCTGGAATGACCTCCCCCCGGATATTAGGATTACCACCGACCTCTGCTCCTTCCGTTCAAAACTCAAGACCCACCTTTTTCAACTAGCAGGCCTGGCTCAACCATAGCTCCATTTTATTCCTCCTGGCAATTTTTAAACTTGTAATTTCTATTGGGGTTTTAATTTAACTTATTTTAATATTTCTATGTTATTATAATATTGTATTGTGTTTTATACCTCCTCCGTACAATGTGTAATTTTATAATATGTGTTTTATTTATTGTACGCCGCCCCGAGTCCCTTTGTGGAGAGGGAGCGGCTAACAAATTTAATAAAATAAATAATAAATAAATAAATACTTCCATATTGTGCCATAACTATTCATGTAATTTGTCCCCATTAGTCAAATTTATCTTTGATGTCACACTTGCCCCAAACTGATCTCTTAGGAAAGATCCTCGACTCCATTTGGTTGAAGTGAAAGGTTATTTTATTAAAAGATATTGGCTGCAGTAAACCCAGGCTAGCTCTGAGTTTCCTGTACTCAAAAGACACAGAAAGGTTTCCCCTCATCCCAACCCTCCCCCATGACCAGTCAATCTTCAGCCAATTAGAATTCGCCAAAGTGTTTTGAGAACAGTGAGATGTTTTAGGGCCATAATGGTGAACATATGACACGCATGCCAGAAGTGGCATGCAGAGCCATCTCTCCAGGCACACGGAGCCGTCGGCCATTGCTCTTTTGAGTTTTGGCGCACCGGCCAACTGGTCTTCATTCTTGCGGGAGCACCATAAACTGAAAGAGGCGGCGCCCAGTTTGCATGCGTGCATCACACTGATCACCTGGTCTTCTGTTGCACATGCATGCGCAAAGACCAGCTGTACAGTGCACATGTGCACGCCGGAACCACAAGGGGAACAAGAGGAAGAGGAGCAGAGCTGCTAGCCAGGATGGGCGGGCTGGGGCTTCCCTCCCTCCCTGCCTGAGTGGGCTTCTTGTGCGGCCCCGGCCTTCCAGCCCGTGGAACTGCTGCACGTCTGTGATCCACAGCGCCTGGCCAGCTTGTGCACACAGGGTAGGGTTTGCTGGCTGGGCGGCCAACCGCCCCACCCACTGCTCCTGCTCCTGCGAGGGGACGGTGACGGTTCTCACGCTGCTGCTCCTGGATGGGATGCTGGAGCAGGAAAAGCAAGAGGAGACGCTGTCGGGGAGGTGAGCTGCCCCAGGAGGGTTGGAGGAGAGCGCAGCATGGTAAGAGGCGCGCTGGCCAGGAAGTGACAGGGAAGGGAAGGGGCTGCATTGGCTTCTCTTGGTGACAGGCTGCTTCATCCTGATCAGAGTTGAAGCGAAGCTCTCCTGCCTTCTGGCCCCACAACCCGAACCCTGGGAACGCCGATGCCCCTTACCTCCGAGGCCGGGAAAGGGCTCCAGCTTTCCAGCAGAGGGAGACAGTCCAACTTTCTCTTCCTGTCCAGGGCTGCAGATCTGGGTCATCACTGGGGATGTCCCACCACCCCAACTGGGGGCAGGGGGGAGGACCCCTGAAAGGCCAGGTGGAGCTGGTGCATGCGTACGTATGCGCGCCAGAAACCGAAGAGCAGGTGATGCACTGGAAACCAGAAGATCATCTGCTTTTCCAGTTTCAGGTGCACACTTCGGCATTCAGTACCAAAAAGAATTGTGCACACTCCCGTTTCAGCATTCCCGTTTTGGCATGAGATGCTGAAAAGATTATCCTTCACTGTTTTAGGGTAATCCACATTCTTTCTCAGGGTGCCTGGCCTTGGATGTGTTACAAACTGGTTCCAAGCTGCTCTGGTCTTTTATCACCTGTCATTCCCCCTTCCCTATTTTCCGTCATGCACACTCAGAGCTTTATTGCCCATCCATCCCCTTCCTCCTGCATTTTAGCCTTTGATGGTAGGATCTCTGTGAGGCGCCAAGCCAAACCTGGCATTTACTTAAATATATAATTGTACTCATTAAAGCCCTTCATGGCATGGGATCATATTACCTGAGGAATTGCCTCATCCCTATTTCATAAACTCATCCCATCCCTTCCCACAAGGAGGTTATGTTGCAGACTCCATCAGATAAAGAGGTTCATGGGGGCGGGGGGTGTCTAGGAAGACAGCCTTCTCTGTTTCTGTTTCCAATCTATAGAATATCTTGCTCCCAGAGTTGGGGCTGCCCCCATTCTACACACAATCTCGAAGGGCTCTGGCTCTGACAACTGGCACGGAGGATCAAAGAATGTCACACAACCTTGGAGCTGGCTGATGGCTTGAGGGCACTTCCTGTGCTTTGTAATTTTTAATGTTTTAACCTTGTTTTAATGCTGTTTTTAACACCACTTATTTACTAAACACATTTATATGGCCACCCAACTCACACACAAGTGACTCTAGGTGACCTGTAACATTAAAAACCCACAACATAAAAACTCATAAAACCCTCCTCCAAAAATGCTTAATATATTTTTATGATTTTAATTTGTAAACCAGCCTTAGGTAAAATAGCCCTTGTAGAAATTTGCTAAATTAAGGTAGTCCTTGTTTAGTGACAATTGGGAACTGTAACTTGGTCATTAAGTGAAGCAGCCATTAAGTGAAACCACAACTGTGCCTATGCTCTTACTTCAGCTATTTTTTGCTTTATAGGCCTGCAAACATTATGTATGTGAGAATTGGTTGCAAATTTAGTTTGTCATCACTATCATAATTGTGAATAGTTACTAAATGAGGCAGTTACTAAATGAGGACTGCCTGCATTACTTTTACATCTATTAGCTGAATTTAATTAATACACAATGTAGTCCTTGTTAAAAAAAACTTTTATTGGAAAAAAATTATGTTATAAATAAGTTGTTCTCAAGCATTTTCAAAGGTATTTTATTCCTGCTTGCTTTAATTGCTTCAGTTAATAAACATTTATTAGCTAGGACTAGGATAATTGGAAGAATTGAATCCCGAAGTGTGGATTCCTGGTCTACATAAGAAACTTGGACAGATCTTCCTTGATTTCAGCTTCATCCCAAGGCCCATGGATATTGTCTTTGAAGAGTTGCAGTCTAATGAGGCAGTAAGGGCACAGACATGAGATGGCAATCAAAAGGAGGGTAAAAAGAACAGTGCCAACGCTGGAAATGGTTAATAGTCCCATTAAGGCAGATAAAGCAAAGAGTAAGGTAGCTATCACGTAACAATGGGGGGTTTGAGCTTTGAGCTTCTTCTGTAGCATAGGCCATAAGGCAAATATCTGGATAGCAAATGTCACCATGACAAAGGCATGTAAGGAGCGTGGCAACCGTGAGGCTAAACAGACTGAAGCAAAGATAGCCATGTTGAGAGACAGTGTACTGGACACAATCGCTGCATTTGCACCATAATCATAAAAGATCAGATGTCCTAGGAGCATAAGGGCAGACATAGCATAAATTGTATCAGTGCTGATAGACTCAGTTAAGGTTTTCAGGACAGGAGAGAAGCCATAGGTGAATGCCACAAATACCACAGAATTCTTCAGATCTCCCCATCGTGTCTGGCCACTTTGATTTCTTTCTATTCCTGAATCAGTGGCATCAAAGAGTACATAACCAATCAGGGAAGCAATCAAGCCAGCTCCAAATAGCCACTGAGGAGCCAACAGGCCCATATCCATGTACCACCAGATGACAACGAAGACACAGACGCTACATAGTTGTTGTATCACCACTCCAGATTCAAACACCACTGCCCAGTACTGATACTTGCGTGCATGGATATTCTTGCGCAACTTCTCTAAGAAACTTTGATCCACATAGTTATCAGGAAATGACTGCCTCTTGTACAACACTTTCTGCCAACGTTGCCTTATGGTATGTTCCAGTTGGACACAGAGTATATTTCTCGCCATTGCCTCATAGTTCTTCACAATATCATGTTATGATGGAGTTCATATTATCTAGAAACAAAATAATTTACCAGTGGCTTGGTAGATAATTGGTCAACACATATATAAACAATTTTCAACAATTTAATCAATAAAAATGTTCTCCCTGAGGCTCGATGGTTTGATTATACCACTTGGTACTCATAAGGCAGATCAGAAAGAAAGAAAAAATGCAGGGCTCTTTGGAATTAGAAACCAAAAGGGCTTACATCTTTTTTTATGAAACTGAGTATCTGCTATATTTAGAAGAAGAGAGAAGACACAAGTTTTACTGTTACACAACAATCTTATTTGAAATTGTGATATTTTCTGGCTATGAAAAATTTCTTTGACCACCACTATCAATGTTTGTAACACTGGTAATTAGTGCACAGAGACTGCACTTCTTACTTATGTGTTTTCATTTTATGAACAGTTGTTCCCAACCTATTCCTTGTATCTTAAGGGATTTGTTGTCCCAATTCTCCTTACGAATATTATATTAAGAAAGGTTATTTTAGAAGTACCATGCCCTTTGTGCAGCTAATAAAGGTGGGATAAAAGTAAAAAAAAATAGCTAGTTGCTCTTGTTAGTCTGATTCTACAGTTTCTCTGTCATTTCCCCCAAACCTGCAACTGTGATAAGAGTTCTATTTCTGAAATATTTGAGCGGAGGGTTACTATGCGTCATTCGGTAAACATTACAAAATTAATTTCTGTTGGTACATAATGAATACTCTAGTACCAATGTAACGCATAATTTGCCTTTTGAGAAAGGCAGTACTAAGACTGCAATCACGATAGATGGGAAACCATGGAATAAAGAGGGGTCATTGTGGTGCAAGGTTTCATTCCAGTTTCCGGGCTGCAGTCGCGCCCTGCTGCCCCATGTAGTGATTTTACTTTTTGAACAAATGCACTTTCGTTCTCTCCATGTTAAAATAACTATGCTGTCGTTTTTCTGTAGTTAATACTGCAGATCCCAGCTATCGTAACGAACCAGAACAGAAAAAGGAGCTTCTTAGATAAATAAATAAAAAAAACCCCGAGCCTCCCTTACCTTGGCTAAATTGCGCATATCGGAAAAGGAAATTCTGTTTTGACGACACATCCGGCTGGGGAATGGACGTTAGATTCGTGTTGCCCTCTGCTGGCAAATTTATGATTAAAACGTTTGCAAGCCATTTATTACTGGATTTGCTGCTCGCAAGTCCTTTTAGCAATCGAATACGGAAGTTGCGTCTGCTGGAGAGGGTTGTAAACATATTTGAATATAAAAGGGATTGCGTGTTGTGACAGACCTGGATACACAACTTGCTTGAGTGTACATTTTATTGAATATTATAGCCCGCCCACCCCCAAACCCAAACCCTGCCCAACAACTGTGGGCAAGTTGGGACATTCAGTGATTATTCCAAATTGGAACCGACTCTCTCCTAAAGCCTGGTCCTTAAAACATACTTCGGCATAACAATATATCATACCTCAAAAGGATTGCAGATATATACAAAACATGGCCTATAGCTGCTATTTGGGTGAGGAGAGTAGCTGCAGTGAGGGAGACAGTGAGGATCTAGTAAATGAAATTTGAGGAAGCTCGTGTCAAAATATTTGAACCAGGTTTCAGACTGTATCAGCATTCAGCACTCTTAACAGTCCTCAAGAAAAAAAGTTCCAGTTGGACATTTTGGAATGGAATACACTTCTAACTGGGCAAACTGGTTTGTGTTAAATCATGTCCTGCAGCAATCAGAATATTTATTGAGTGAGTTTCTTTTGGCATACCGTAATCAAGATAGACTTTGCATAAATATGTGTACTACAGTGGCTATAATTTTAAACATACTTTATAGAAAGTATAACATTTATTTCTGAGTTTACATAATTATGAATTTACATCAGAAATTTCAACAAGAATATATGCTATGGGAAATGTCAGATCTACTGTTATTAACAGGACTCCTTTTATTGTGGAGTAGATTAGGTTCTTTAATGTGAGTTGTGAAAGATCTGTGGAAAAATAAGGCTGATGTTTTTCAATTTATTGCTGAACAGAGGCAACAAGGATCCTCCCTGTTCTCCCATCTCAAACAAATGGCTTAAACTATCTCATTCAACAGCAACTACTACTGAAGCTTTTCCAGTGCTCTGGAGAACTGAGGATAAAACTTGGTTTGAATTTAACTTAAATTGAAAATATAAGCTTCCAGGTGTCTTATCAGAGGCTGTATTTGTAAAGTTCCAACTGTGGTACTTTTAAAGAAGAAAACTGACCTGCTGGATGACAACTCATAGGGACATAGACTAACTGATGACAGGGATTTCAAAGTCCATTTGTTCCAGCAGATAAAATAACAATTCATTCAAGTTACTATATCATACTAAGTCTGTACTATGACCCCATAATATTAAAAAATGTGGGATGAATAATAGTTTTGTGTATGTATAATTTAATGAACAGCCCTGGCAGCAGTATGTAAAGAATCCACATGTAAAGAATCCAGAATTCTAGTAGTGATGCAAACATAGCAAATCCAAATAGCCCACATTCTTCATCTAGCACAAGGACAGCAACCTAAAGTCTCTATATAATGTATGAATGATATCTCTGGCTACTGAACAACCCTTTTGACCACAATGACACCATTTTCCACTACTTTAAAGCTGAAAGAGGTAGATTGCAGCTATATTATAAAAGAGGATTAATACAGTGAATGCTTTTTTTACAGTAATACCCCAATATCACCCTTCAAAATTAAAGAAAAATACAAAATACAAAATGCATGGCTTCACTTAACTATGAAGGTTAAAATATGTGGCTTCACTATGATCTGACCTTTACTTACCTCTGGAGGTTGGGTGACCTAATCATTAAAAGGTTACCCATCCTTGACTCAACTATTTTAATTAAGACAGTTTAGTTTTTAAACTTTTACTACTCCAATTTTTAGAGATACACTGTACTAGTTTACTCATTATGATAGCAAGCATTCTCAGAGTTGGATAAATAGAATCTTTTGCTGTCTTAATTGATTTTCTCTTTTAATTGTCTTAATTTATTTTAGGAATATGAGTGACATGATAGATGTATTCCAGTATTTAGAACTAGGGGTGATATGATAGATGTATTCCAGAATTTGAGATGTTGCCAGAAAGAAGAGGGGGTCAACTTATCTTTCAAAGCACCAGAGGGCAAGGCAAGAAACAATGGATGGAAACCAATCAAGGAGAGAAAGCAACCTGGAATTAAGGAGAAACTTCTTAACAGTAAGACAATTAAACAGTGCAACAGCTTGCCTTCAGAAGTTATGGGTACTTCATTGTCAGGGGAAATTTCACCCTGAGCTAATGAGGTCTTAGACCGACGGCTTTTCCAAACAGCATATCTTCAAGAAAGCGAAAGTAAGATCCAGTAACAAGTTCTAATTAAAACAAACTTTTAATATGAAAATAAGAAATAAGAAAATAAACAAATCTATCTAATTGTTACATTTTGGCAAAAGCAGTTTGTCGCCCACCTTCTTGGTAGACGAACAGAAGATCAAAAAGAAAGAAGTCTCTGGAATGTGTGTGAGCAGGCGCAGTACATCACTTGCTGATAAGGCTTATGACCTGCCTATGACCTGCGCAGTAACTCATCAGTTCGGCTAGCAAACAATTAACGCAGTGACACCCCTTCTTTTGCTAGTTGGGCTGATGTCATCGAATCATCAAATAAGGCACATCTTCTTTCGCAGATACTCGTGTTGAGCTGTTGAAAGTGGTTTGTTGAGCATGTCAGCAATTTGATCATGTGTAGAAACATATTGCAATTTAACAAAACCTTGCTTAACTAATTGCTTTGTGTTTTGATAACGAATGTCACTGTGTCTGGACCTAGAACCTGTGAAATGTGACTCAGAAATATAAACCACCGATTCATTATCTTCCATCACGGTGATTGGTCAAATCGGACGTGTCCATATATCTGTGATCAAAGCATCAAACCATGTTAGAGAATTACAAGCATCTGAAACACAAGCATATTCAGCTTCAGTAGATGAACATGAAACAAAACTCTGTTTTCTCACTTGCCAGTAAACAGGACATCCATTCAGGAACATCATGTAACCAGAAGTACTTTTGCGTGATTTCTTATCACTTGCCCAATCAGAATCGGCATAACAACATAACTTTGGATGATCAGTATGTGTTGGTTCTAGCAATAACTTTATGTGTTTAGTATGTTTCAGGTATTTCAATAACTTCTTAATGCATGTCCAATGAAATTGTGTTGCCTTACCTACGTGTCGTGATAAAAGATTAACACTAAGTGCAATGTCGGGTCGGGTCCAACTACTAATGTATAATAGTGACCCAATGACTGAACGATAAAGTGTTTGGTCCTCGAACTCAGGACTTGGTTCATGTGTTAAGTTGTGAAAATCTGTTTGCATGGGTGTCTTTGTTGTGTTAGCATCTTTCATGTTGCAATGATGCAAAATGTGATCAATTTTCTCCTCTTGTGAAAGACTAAACCCCTTCTGTGTCTTTTCAATCTGAACACCTAAATAAGTGCTAAGTGCCAAAGATTTCAGTGTGAAGTATCTCTGCAAAAGTTTAGCAAAAATCTCACTCATTTTCTTATTTGGACCAATATAAACAATATCATCAACATAAACAAGAATTATCTCATATGCATTGTTAGATCTTTTTGTGAACACGCATTCATCAGTTTCGGACTTAATAAAGCCCATTGAATTTACCGTATTTATCGGCGTATAACACGCACTTTCCCCCCCGAAAAATAGGGGGCAAATGATGTATGCGTGTTATACGCCGATATAACTCTTTACACATTTTAATGCGGCTCTTGTGTGTGCCGGGCGCCCGCTCCCCTCCCTCCCACTGTTCCCTCTAAGGTGCGCGGCTGCACGCCCGCGCAGGTGGCAAGAAAACACCGCGAAGCAGTTTCCAACTGCCGCGCAGTGCTTTCTGCTGTCACAGGCGCCGGAGGCTGGGGAGGTCCTTTGCAGACGGCTAGAACTGGCTGCCCGCAAAGGACCTCCCCGGACTTGTTTTGGTGAGCGCGGGGCGACTGACGCCAGGAAAGCAAGCCCGGGGAGGAGGTCCTTTGTGGGTGGCCAATCCTAGCTGCTTGCGCCCGGCGCTGCAGCTAAAGTAAAGCCTCTGCCGCTACCGGAATATCTGCTGCCGCCTCCTCCTCCTCTAAAAGCACCCGACGCTGCGGCAGAGGTGAAGCCGCCAATGCTCCCGCAGCGGCACCTCCCCCTCCGTTCGGAGCACCTGAGTTGGGCCCCGCGTTACCCTGCCCCCTCCTCCTCTGCTGTGCTTTTGAGGAGCCATGAGGCCGCGGGAGCCAGTAGGAAGGCGGCGGGGGGGGGGGGCAGGAGCAGGGAAAAAAGGCCTCATGGCTTCTCAAAAGCATGGCAGCGGCGGAGAAGGCAGCAGGGGTAACACGGTGCTCTGAGTGGAGGGGGGCGCCAGCAGGAGCTTTGGCGGCTTCACTCCAAATGTAGTGGAGGAGGAGGAGGCGGCAGCTGTTGTTCTGGTGGCGGCAGGGGCTCGTCGACATCTTCAGCAGCAGCCCTGCCCCCTGTGAAAAAAGCCGAAGATGGATCCACGCAGATGACGTCGCCGCAACATGACTGGAGGAGGAATTCTGGGAGTTGAAGTCCACAAGTCTTCAAGCTGTCAGGTTTGAAGACCCTGGGTTTTTTCTTTTTTCTAAAGGGTTAGGGTGCAAGGGTCTTGCAACTTGACAGCTTTAAGACTTCCATGCTTCAAATGCCAGAGTTCCTGAGCCAACAGGACTGGAGGAGGAATTCTGGGAGTTGAAGTCCACAAGTCTTCAAGCTGTCAGGTTTGAAGACCCTGGGTTTTTTTTTCCTAAGGGGTTAGGGATGCAAGGATCTTGTAACTTGACAGCTTTAAGACTTGCATGCTTCAAATGCCAGAGTTTATTGAAACTAAAAACAGTGTACCATCCTATGTATTTTCGGTTTTAAAAATGTGGCTCTCAAAATAAATTTCAATTGTGGTTTTGGCGAGATTTGGCTCAGTTGAAAAAAAAGGTTGCCCACCACTGGTATACACCATATACACCGCCGATATAATGTACATACTTCAAAGTTCTTTCTTTGAAATTTAAATTTTTTTCCTGAAATTTCCCTCTTAAAATGAAGGTGTGTGTTATACGCCTGTGCGTGTTATACGCCAATAAATACAGTAGTTTGTCAGTAAGACATAAATACCACATTAAACCTGACTGTTTCAGACCATAAAGACTTTTGTTCAGGAACCAGGTATCCCCTTCTTGCTTTCGGAATCCTGGAGGGCTTCTCACGTAGATCTCTTCATCTAGGTCTGCATGTAGATAAGCTGTGTCCACATCAAATTGGAAAACTTCTAAACCAAGAATAGTTGCAGTGGTTAAAGCAATTTTTACGCTTTCAGTTCTGACTGTTGGTGAGTAAGTGTTTGTGTAGTCCTCAGGATAACGTTGAGCGAAACCCTGAGCTACAAGTCTGGCTTTCTACAAAGACTCACCATTCGGTTTCTTCTTGATTCTGTAGACCCATCGAGTGCCAATGACTTTCTTGTTCGCTGGAGGTTTTGCAGGTGTAAATACATTAAGTTTCTTTAAACTGTCCATTTCATCCTGCATTGCATCATACCATTGGTCTTGCTCCGAATCAGGAAGCTGTTTGATTTGTGTGAATGTCTCAGGAGGAAGAGTAACGTTGCAAATCAAAGGCAAGGGTGTTTTTGTCAGTTGCCACGAATATCGTTGTGGAGGGATTCCTTTTGTGACCCTCTTGGAACGTCTCGGAACAACAGTCCAGTCTTCTCCTTCGTCTTCGTCCTCGTCCTCACGTTCGTCGCTAGCATCAGCATCCGCGGCTTGCGAAGACGGAACATCAGGTTGTGAAGAACTGGTAGAAGGAATATCTGCCTGTAAATTGTCATCAGGCTGCGTGGCATCTGGAACATCATCTCTAGGAAAATAAACTCCAGGATCATTGGAATGGATCCTGGACCAGTCAATATTTTCCTCAAAATTAGCAGATTGTGAAATGACAATCACACGTTTAGGATCAATAAATTTGCACCATTTTGAGTTATCATCAATACCCATAAATCTCAGTCTCTTTGCTACTGGACCTCCCTTTCTTCTATGAGTTAAGGGAGTGTTCACCATAGCGTATGAACCAAAAATGTGGAGGTTCTTGAGATCAGGCTTGTAGCCATACAGAATGTAGAAAGGAGTTTGATTGATTACACTGCTCCAAGTACGGTTGACAATGTAATTTGCATATTTGATTGCTTCACCCCAGTATATGCTACCGAAATTGGCATCTTCTAGAAGACAATGCATCATGGTTTGTAGAACTCCTTGTCTTCTTTCTACGACTCCGTTATGAGCCGGTGTATATGGAGTGGATGTCTGATGAAGAATTCCATTCTTACGCATCCAGTCCTGGAAACGCTGAGACATGAATTCTGCACCACGGTCACTCTGGATTCTGGTGTTGCCAACTTGGTATTGTGTAGAAACAAAAGCTGCAAAGTCTTTAAAGATCTGAAAGGTCTCAGATTTCTCTCTCATCGGATATACAAATCCATATCTAGAATGATTATCTACAATTGTTAGAAAATACTTTCTACCACCAAATGATGGTGGGAAAGGACCCACTATGTCAGTGTACCAAATAAAAAATGCATGTTGACAGGCGTGTAGCGTGTTTGGGAATTGCAGCTGCCTTGGATTTAGCTTTCCTGCAAACTGCACAATCCAAAAACACCGTACACCCCTTTAGATCCAAACCTTTTGCGAACTCCGGCATCTTTCTAAGAACACGGAAACTGGCGTGCCCCAATCTTCTATGCCACTTGTGGATACACCTGGAATGCAAAGGTTTACCAGTTAGTGAATTCTCAACATTGACAGTTTCATGAGGAACCTCAGGCTTGCTCTGAGCAACCTGCTTCTGTTTTCTCTGTTTGTTGGCTTTAGGAGCCTTTGGCATAGCAACGGGTTCTCTCTCTGAACCAACTCTCTCTGGGCCCGTGCTGTCCCTTTTTGGGGTTTGCATACTTGCCTGTGCTTGCCTTTTAGGCTTTGGCTTTAAGTAATAAACAGCACCAATCAGCATGGTTTCAGCAACAATATCTCCATCTTTAACTATGTAACTTGCTTT
Organism: Natrix helvetica; assembly: GCF_964273705.1. Taxonomy (NCBI): domain Eukaryota; kingdom Metazoa; phylum Chordata; class Lepidosauria; order Squamata; family Natricidae; genus Natrix; species Natrix helvetica. The sequence goes on along the minus strand of NC_138549.1, from coordinate 59,041,539 downwards.
CTCGAGGTTGTGAACCTGGAACTCTCTAAACAAATGAATTTGACTAAGCAAATTACTGGTTGTTGAAGGTATGTAATAAACATCAGGGATGAATGTATCAAGCTCCTCAATGTAAACAGTTCCTTTTCCCATGACCTTGCAGGTGTGGTTGGAAAAGGTGTACAGTTCTCGATATTCGGGCTCGGGTTCACCCATCTGTGTGAAAAGTTCCTTTCTGTGGGTAACGTGTACAGCTGCTCCACTATCTAAAGTCCACAAAAGACGTCTGTCGTACTTTGGATCAGGTTGTGGAACGTTGGTTATGGCCAATGTTGCGAGTGGAGCTGGTGGATCACGCCTTGGACCACGACAACCTTGTCTTCCGCCTCTACCTCTGCCTCTGGAGTCTGTTCCTCTGGGCTGGTATGTGACAGGAGCTGGAACTCATTGGGGACAATCCCGGGTGTCATGTCCCATAAGGTTGCAGATGTAGCATCTTGGCATTCTTGGAGCGTAGCCTCTTCCTCGGAAGGGACGTCTAGCTGGAGCTTTGATGCTGGGGGTCGTTGCAGATGTGGCGTAGCTAATTTGATAGCTTCCTCCTCAACTAAAAGTCTGCAAATATGGTTAACTGTGCGTTGGGCAATAGGCACGTCGTTAATCTTTGCAATGGCATCTTTCCATTCATAATTCAATGAGTTAATGATGATGCTGATCATTTGGATATCATCAATAACATCGCCACTTTCTCTCAATTCACTTCTCATTCTTTTCAGTTTGGTCAAATGTCCACCAATTCGTTCACCAGGTTTCAACTTCGAACCATGGAACTCAGACATGAGCAAACATGAAGATTCAATTGAAATGGGCCTGTAGCAATCTTCCAAAATAGCTCAAATTTGCTGGGCTGTTGCATCAGGTGGAAAGGTAACCTGCAGTTCAGTATCCATGGACATCAGCAATGTTGTGCAGGCCCTAGTCTCTAGGTCTCTTATTGTAGGAGTCCATGGTTGGGCAGGAGGATTAAAAACCATACAATGTGTACCTTCTCTGCGAAGCAAGAGTGCAATCTCACTGACCCAGGCTTTATAATTCTCTCCTGACTCCTTTAATTTTGACTCACCAGTCAAAGGAGTGACAGAAAATGCCTGTTGAGGGATTTGTTCCATCTAGGGAAAATCCAACACCACCAGGGGGAGTTGAAGATTTAACCTTTGGAGGCATTTGTTGCATTGCAGCTTGATCATCTGGATGACTTATAGATAGGTCTGTCCAAGTTTGTTGCAATTCCTTTAATTGTTGCTCTAATAAATTTTCGCTATGAGATGGCAGTGCAGCTTCACTTCTTGGCTGCAGAATTTTTGCATGCGTGGCATAAGTAATAGAATAGAGGAGATCATGTGACCTCGGTGACGTGTACATATCTCTCTGTTCTGATTCGCATGAGGCAATGTCCTCTAGGGGGTGTGTCTTAGGTTGTGAAGGAGAAAGCAAGATGGCGTCCTCAGACATTTTGGAAATGGGGAAACCCCTCCTACTTCCTCCTACTTGCCTCTAATCTTTCATAGTGTTTTCTAGCTTGAAAAACCTGTTTTTCAAAAAAGTCTATCAGGTCATGATAGCTTTTCATATCTTTCCCAGGGCCTGAGAAGGATTCATAAGTTTCACTTTCTGTGTGGGGGTGATTTTTCTCTGCCGGCCTTTGCTGCGAGAGGTTTGGCCAAACATCAATTGTTTTATAATCTCTAAGAGTTTGGGAGTGAATTTGCTATGGCAACGTGGAACGCTTTGGTTTAGCCCCGAGCGTTTCATAATCTTTTGGAGATATTTGGGAACGTGCATAATCAGAAGTAAAAATAACCGACCTCTGTCCTGGGACGGTTCTCTCTTGTTGAAACAATGCCCCCACAGCAGATTCTTCTTTTGGCCCGGCTGTTGAAGAAATTTGGTGCTTTGGAAGCCAGCTTGAGAAATCCTCCATTTCTGTGTCAGAGGGAAGGGAACCCTCTGAACGGCCTACATGTCTGTTTCTTTTTTTTCTTCCTCGGCATGGTTAATTAGACTTATCTCTTGAAGATAACTTGGAAGGAAAAGCCATAAATTAGAGCCATCCTTCTGCTGCCATTATTGTCAGGGGAAATTTCACCCTGAGCTAATGAGGTCTTAGACCGACGGCTTTTCCAAACAGCATATCTTCAAGAAAGCGAAAGTAAGATCCAGTAACAAGTTCTAATTAAAACAAACTTTTAATATGAAAATAAGAAATAAGAAAATAAACAAATCTATCTAATTGTTACATTTTGGCAAGAGCAGTTTGTCGCCCACCTTCTTGGCAGACGAACAGAAGATCAAAAAGAAAGAAGTCTCTGGAATGTGTGTGAGCAGGCGCAGTACATCACTTGCTGATAAGGCTTATGACCTGCCTATGACCTGCGCAGTAACTCATCAGTTCGGCTAGCAAACAATTAACGCAGTGACATTCATCACTGGAGGTTTTTAAGAAGAGACTTGTCTGAAATGGTATAGGACCATGATGGCGAATCCATGACACATGTGCCAGAGGTGGCACACAGAGCCCTCTCTGTGGGCACACGCACTGTTGCCAGCTGGTCTGTTTCTGGTGCATGCGCCCTGGCCACCTGGTCTTCTGGTTTCCGGTGCTCCGGCACACACGCGTTCCGGTTTGGACAATCGGTGCCGAAAAGGTTCGCCATCACTGGAGATGATCTCCTGCCTGAGCAGGGGTTTGAACCAGAAGACCTCTAAGGTCCCTTCCAGTTCTATTATGAATTTGAATTTAGTCATGGTTGTGATGGCTAACGTTTTCATCGCTGCGTGCTGAAAGTGTGTGTGTGCGATATTGCACACACATATACACATAATACAATGCGCGCATGATGCCCCCTGTGCAACCCCTTCCGTGTGTGCCTTGCCCCTGCATGCGGGCACGCCCCCCACCCCTTGCACGGCAGAGACCCAAAAACCAGCTGGCCGGCGGGAGGTGCGCGCGCATGCACTCTTGAGTTGAGCTGGGGTGACAGCTGGCGTGCTTGCAGAGGCCTCTGCGTGCCACCTGTGGCACACATGCCAAAGGTTCGCCATCGTGGCTCTGTCATATCAGTCATATCTTATGTGTGGATGATATTCTGTGAAGCTTGGATCCTCCTTGGTTGCGCATGGATTCTACTGTCCCTGTGAACATCTCCTTTCATACCCACTAGACTTTGTTTTCCACTTGATCTTTTACTTTAAAAAAACCCCAGAAGCTAGTTTACTGAAAAACAGCGTCAGCCTTAGGCATAGAATAATCATCATTTCCACAGATTTTTTGCTCAATAGACATCCTAGAAGTATTATTTAGAAAGTAAAAACTGATGGGGGTCTGCAGTCCATTACTCTCTTTTGCATGCATGCTCCGGGGGTGGGGTGGGGGGAGAGAAAAAGCAAACAAGTAGAAAGTAATTTGAGAAGCTAGAATAGAATCTTCTACTCTGTTAAATGGGTGTTTTGTGACTAGCCATGCCCTCTAGAAAAGACTGTGTGAATAAGCCTTTTGGTTATTATTTGTGAGAATTCACATAATACACTAATTTCTCAATGTTCCTAATTGCCAAAAATATTTAAACATTCTTGCAGTAGAATACTGTTGTTTAAACTGCCTAACGATACTTATTTTTCATCAAAATATGTGAATGTAATATGGCATGTGTGTGATTTTGAGTTATATTAACAAAGGTAGGCACTATGCAACCAGTTTCATTTTAGAACTCATTAGACATAAGTATACAGACGTTATTTATAGGGTTCACTTCAAATTCTTTACTAGGAATTGAACTCATAGACTTTTGCACTTTAACAATACAGTTAAGTGGAGACGACTTCCCGTCCCTGCAGGCGACGGATGCTTTGTCTGCCACTTGTCTTCTCAGTGGGCTCCGTTCAGGAGCACAGGGGGCCTTGGAGGGGATCCCCTGCCATAGGGCGGCTTGTTGGAGCCCCCCAGACTCGGTGGCACCCGGTGGGGTTTTTTCCAGCTTCGCCCCAGGAGCCGGGGAGCAGAAGGAGGGGGCATGCTTGCCCCTTCGCCGAATGGGTTCCAGAAGGAATAAACTAATTAAAGGAAGCGTGGCTGAAATGTTGGTTGTGGAGGATCCTTCCTAATCTCTTCAACTACCGGTAACGGATAAGCAGCAGGCTATTGTAAGTTTCTGTTCAATCTATTTAAAACCGAAGATTAGCGGGGGGAGTTTTCTTTTTTTAACCCCCCCTCGGACAAAGCGGCATTTAAACTCTCTCCCTCCACCCTGGAATGGAGAGAGAACAAAGGCTGACTTGCCACTTGAACTAATTATGTGAGAAAGACTGAAATCACAGTTGCAAGAGTGCTTGCTGAGCTGCTTTTAAAGAAAATCAAAACTTTTGCTCTTCTCCCTGCGAAAAGGAGTCAAGATGGCTCCCCTCCGTTCCCGTTTTTGTACTTATAAATATTATTGTAATTGTTGATATACTAGAAAGTGACAAAGAAAGAGAGGATTGAACATATGGCTGATATAAAGTAAGAATTCTGTATATGCTTATCCTTTATATGTTATTTTTAAAATTGTAGAAGCGTGAGAACTGGGGGGGATTTCTACTACTAACATGGGGGCTACCAAAATTTTCTATGTACCCTATTACCTTTTCCCCATAAATGTTTTAAAACTAATAAAAAATTTTTACAAAAAAAAACAATACAGTTAAGTGTCCATATTTGCAGGATCTATATTCATGGATTCATTTTTTCATTCACAAAATGTATACTAAAAATCAATGCAACTGAAAGTGACTAGGACACCTTATGGTTTTTGTGTGTTGTCGTGTCAATAAAGTTCCATAGATATACAAGGAAAAAAGAAACAGATCAGAGGCAATGCAAAGTGGTGGAATTCCTACTGCTAAATTTGTGACTTGGATACATAATAGAGTTCCAACAAATGGAGAATGAACTGTTTATTTGTATTTAAGACCAGCACAAAGAAAATGTACAGTGAACATTGGTAAGATTTTGCTTAAGGCGATTGTTCTTTACAACAGATTTAAGCACTTCTCATACCAACAGTGCTGTAGAAAACACTATCATCGCCAGTAAAGGCTGGTTACAAAAACCAAAGAGGTGTTACTCACTCCGTAATTTTACTGGCAAATCTGCTTCAAGAGGCTGCTAAAGGCCTATCCTGTGGAACTCAGGATGAAATTTGTCAGCTTTTCATGTTTTAAATCCTCTGTAAATTACCCAGGGTCTCTGGGAGTGGCACAGCATAATAAACTTAATAAATAAGTAAATTGTGAATATGGTAAACAGACTTGGCCTGTTACTTTCAACAACCTGCGATGTGAAGATGAGGCTGAATCTGAAGAACGCAACAGGATTCAAAAAGCCCACAAAAAAGAAATCTATCTCTGCCTCCCTGGTAGCAATTCTAATTTCCACTTAGACAAAATGTTTAAAACAAACCAAGAAATTGAATTAGTCCCCGATATATCAAAAGATCCATTTGCCTCGCACCTTGCCACAAGATCTTTTTTTAAAAAATCCACGAAAGCTATCTTTCAACCCCTAACGTCAAATGAACTGCGTCCCCGGTTTGCTTGTCGCCACGCCCCTGGCGTTATCAGAAAGAGAGCTTGTTCCTAGAGCAGAAGCCAATTAGTTATCGTCTTTTAGAGAAACGTCACTGCTACACTCGGGCGGTTGGGCCACGCTCTTCGGAGGAAGTTGGGTGGGGCTTGGGTAATTTTTCAGTACGCAGGCGCAGAACGCTCGTCGCGTTCTCTTCCCCTTCCTTAAGGTTTCTGTGGTTGACGCGTCACATTCTACCTCAACGCGACGGCACACGAAGAAGGGCTACTGGCTTAGTTTGGGAAAAGCAGCGAGAGAGTGAGGGATTGTGAACGGCTGCCGACGCGCCTGCTACGATCCTGTCCCATGAGAAGTCCCTCCTCGGCTTGCCCCTGTCTCGTGATCAACAGCAACAGCCACCGAGAGGATGCGTCGCTACCCCCTGGCCCGAAAAAGTGCACGGAGGAGACGATGAAGGAGGTGCTGCCTCGTCGGCTTCTGATACTGGCGGCCTCCTTCCTCCTCAGTTGCTTCCTTGGGTGAGTGTTTTGACCGCGAGATAAGAAATGGTCGAAAAGAGCGAGATAAGTCTTTGGTCCCGGAAACTTCTTTCACATCTGCGCCCCTTGTTTTTCCGTACGTATCGAACAGCGATTATTTTAAAACTTCTCCTTGTCCAGTTCTACATCTTCTAGTTCCTGGAGCGAAATTTTAATTTAACCAAACTTTAGAGTCTATTTTCGGTATGTGCCCCAGAAGTAAAGAAAATGCCTGCCATCGTTTAGCTTCTGCTTGTCCGAGTGTTCGTTGAAACCAGACTTCTCCTTTCCAAATCTCTTCATGCTTATCAGAGACCAATCCATATGGTTTAAAAGGCGTGCCTGATTTTATAAGAAATTAAATGCTTGGAAATAATTTCTCGTTTGGAATACACTTTTTAAAGCAAACGAGTTGAGCGCTGTATGTAGCAGCCTTTTCCAGTCAGGTGCAGTCCTGAAGTCTACCTTGCCTAAAATTGATAGCAGTCATAGATATCACATGTCTGGAAGACATTTAACATCATGCTCTTATTCTAAGTGTAGCTCTTATCCTAAGTGTAGTTTTTTAGAAGTTGTGGTGACTATTCTGTGCAAAAGATATCTTGAGAACAAACATAAGTTTTACATTTACTTTTTAAAAAGATTTATAACTTAGATTTTCTAATTTTTCCAAACTCTTGTAAAAAATCCCAAAGTCCAAATAATTAAAATAAATATTTAAAAAACCACGTAAAATTGGATTTACCATTAAAATATTATGACAATATATAAACAAGACATATTGATTGGATTTTTAGTATTGGTGAACACCAGTTGAACTTACTGTTAAATTTGAGAGAATGGGAAGGGGTATTAAAGCAAGGTTAGTACTTTAAATTGGGTCTGGAAATGAACTGGCAAGCTATATGATGACATAAAGTGATAAAAGTAGACATCATCATTGTCTTTATATGACCATTTTTATGGGAGCACATAGTTCGAATTTCCAGATAATTTTTTAAAAGTAGTCCTATATAGAGGACATGAAAATAATTGTCATAAGGCCATGAAGCAAGATTGTTCATCCAGATAGGGTCAGAGTGGATACCAGTCTAAACTGGTAAAAGCTCTTTAGACCAACACAATGATTAGCTTTTTCATTGTAGAATTCAGAAAAAATCTCAAATTGTACTTGATTGTTCACATAGAGTGCAATTTCCCTTTGATTTAGAAGGGGAACTGCACTCTTTGAACATCAGATATAATTAAAAATATAACAACAACAACAACAACAACAACAACAACAACAAATGGTACTAGTAGTAATAGGAGCCCTTGGAGCAATACCCAAAGGATTGCCTAGATTCATGGAAATTTTGAACTTATTAAGCCTGAATATTCTGACTTTACAAAAAATACCTTACTCAGAACTCAGATGTTACCGAAGAGGTAACAAGTCTTAGGTCCTTGGTTAGGATTTGAACTGTTAAGTTTTTACCAGTCTTGAACTGTGAATTGAATTGAAGATTTCATCTTAATAAAATTGATACTGCAATACCAGGTGATGCACGAATTGAAGAGAAGCAGCTAGAAAAAAATAACAAAATATCATGATTTGCAAATTGAAGTTGAGCAATTATGGAGAATGAAATCAATGATTGTACCAATAGTAGTAGGAGCTCTTGGAGCAATACTCAAAGAGCTGCCTAGATACATGGAAATCCTGACGTTATTAGATCTGAATATCCTGATTTTGCAAAAAAACACCCTACTCGGAACCGTTTATATACTCTAGTGCAGTGGTTCCCAAACTTTTTCAGTCCACCGCCCCCTTGGTGCTACAAACTGATCCTCAGTGCCCCCCCACCCAGTGGTGGAATTCAATTTTTTTTACTACCGGTTCTGTGGGCGTGCGTTGGTGTGTGTGGCTGGGGGGGTCATGTGACTGGGTGGTTTGCACAACTGAAGAAAGATAGTAACAGTAAAATTCAAAACCGTAACAATTACACATTTATTCAAAATCCAATTTAAAAACCTTTTTAGTTAATGTTAATTCAACAAAATTGTTGAACATGATCCAGTGATACCAGGTTTTCAAAGTCTGATAGTCATTTATCAAGAACCTTAGTAACTGGTAACTTAGTAACCTCAGTAAAATTTAGTAACTATTTCACTGTTCAGTAAATTCTTAATGTGATGGATGGGCTTGATGAAGTGATACCAGTTTCCCAATGTCTGGTTTTAAGTCACTTAGCAGGAGTCTTAAATCACCACATTCAGTAATCTGGAGTCGATTTCTTTATATCTAGTCACTAGATGACCTATGAAGTCCCTTCCAACTCTGTTAAGATCCACCCGAAGAATCGCTCAATTTGTCGGGAGCGGACCCTATTAAAAGGGGTCTGTTTTAAGGGGCTTCCCCCCCCCCACAAAACCTTCCCAGCGCCACAGAGAAATTCACTTGACCAGCAAACTTGGGAGTCGCGTTCTGGAAGATTAAAATCTTAATTCTTACCTTCTGGGACTGCGCCCCCCTCCCCCAGAATCCTTTTGGCACATCTGAATGAAGGCATTATGCAGGGGCTTTTGAACTCCTGGACCCCCATCTCCTCCTCCGTTCTCTCCTTCTCCCACCACCTCCCTCTAAATTTGGAAATGTTTAAAGTTCCCGTTCAGAGCTGGTGTAGCAGGTTTGACTTAGAAGCCTGTCCTAGGGGCAAGTAGGATGGGCAGTAACAGACTCAAACTCAACCCCTCCAAGACGGAGTGGCTGTGGTTACCGTGGGTTCCATCACTGGCCATTGGGGGCGAACAGCTGGCCCCCGTGGAGCGGGCGCACAATTTGGGCGTCCTCCTGGATGCCCGGCTGTCAATGGATGACCATGTGACGGCCGTGGCAAGGGGGGCGTTCCACCAGGTTCGCTTGGTGCGCAAATTGCGCCCCCTATTGGACCGGGGCGCCCTGCGCACAGTCACCCATGCACTGGTGACGTCCCGACTGGACTACTGCAATGCTCTCTACATGGGGCTCCCCTTGATATGCACCCGAAGACTACAGCTAGTTCAGAATGCGGCCGCGCGGGCCATCATGGGAGGGACAAGATACTCCCATATAACACCACTCCTGCGCGAGCTGCACTGGCTGCCTGTGGTTTTTCGGGTGCGTTTCAAGGTGTTGGTTACTACAGTGCCAGCGGGCGGCGCCTAGGAGTAGAGCCTTCTCTGTGATGTGCCCAACCCTCTGGAATGACCTCCCCCCCCCCGATATTAGAACTACTAATGACCTCCGCTCCTTCCAACAGAAGCTTAAGACCCACCTGTTCCAATTAGCTGGCTTGACTGATGTATAGTCCCATTTTTAACCTCCTGGCAAACATCTTACTGTGTAATTTTTAAGGGAATTTTAATTATATTTGTATTTTAATTTAAATTTGGTACAGCACATTCTACCTCCTCCGTTTATATGTTTATATGTTTATGTATTTATGCACATTTATATTTTGTATCTATATGGTTTTTAATATGTTTGTACACCGCCCCGAGTCCTGTTTAGGAAAGGGTGCGGTTTATAAATAAAAGTTTACTTACTTACTTACTTATCTTTGAAGCGCTCCATGGCTCAGGACCTAGCTACCTGCGGGATCGCATCCTGCCCCATATATTCCTGCGGCCGATTCGCTCTCACAGGGAGGGACTCCTCCGGGTGCCGTCTACTAGGCAGTGCCAGCGGGCGACGCCCAGGAGTAGGGCCTTCTCTGTGATGGGCCCGACCCTCTGGAATGACCTCCCCCCCGACATTAGAATAACGACCGATCTCCGCTCCTTCCGTAACAAACTAAAGACCCACCTGTTTAATTTAGCTGGCCTGGCCTAACTGTAGCTTTTGTGTCCTCTAGCCTGTATTTTAAATTTTAAATGTTTAGGGATAGATTTTATAGGTTGTTTTAATTTTTAACTATACTGTACAGCCTATCATATAATTTGTTTTAATGGGTATTTATAATTATTTAAGTTTGTATATTGTTTTATTGTGGTCTGTACACAGCCCCGAGTCCCTTTGGGGAGAGGGGGCGGTCTATAAATTAAATAAAATTAATTAAATTAATTAAAAAATTAAAGGGGAAGGGGGGGCATTTAATGTGCAGAGGGGAGTTGGGGGGGAGGCAGAGCCGCGAAGGTTCAAGCAGTAGCAAGCTACCTTGCTGCTGCTTACCACCCACTGTAATTCCCCCCTCCCACATACGTATGTCTCCGAGCCTTTGCTTTGATATGGGCTTCTCTTGCCCCAAATCTTGCATCACTACTCCTCCCACCCCTCGCAGGAGGTTCTCCCCCTTCCATTTGGAAAGCTCTCCTCGCATGGGGAGGTGGGGCGGGGGGGGGAGCGGAATTTCGCATCCAGCAACCAAGGCTGTTTAAACAAAAAAGGGGGGCCTGTCCACAACTCTCCTGACCCCCTTCCCTGCTTCTCCTTCCCCCAATCTTCGGAGAAGGATGAATAAAGGAGAGGGCCACTGACCAGGAAGCGGAGGGAGGGAGGGGATTTTCAAGAAAAGGTAGAAAGGAGCAACCCTCAGGCAGGAAGGGAAAATCAAGGCAGAGTTTAGCGCCCTCCAGCTTTGGTCCAGAGAGCCCCCCCTCCCCAAATATGAAATGTGTGGCAGAGTTCCCATGACATGTGGGAACATGCGGACTCAGCTGGTTCTCCTGAGATCTCCTCCCGGGGTGGGGGAGGGGTGTCAGAGAAGTTGCATCCGGGGAAACTTTGTAAAGAGAAGCCAAAAGTCTCCGCTTTTGAGAGAGAGAGGCACCATCGTGGGCACTTCCCGTGAGTGAAAGAGCATGCCAAGAGCACCGCCCCATGGAGTGTGTCAGCTCCGGCCACCCACTTGAAAGATGCCGGCTTCCGAGGCTTTGGGGATCGTGGAGCATCCAAGGTTCTGAGGCTTTGGAGCGGAGCCCCTAGAGCTGCCCAGATGGGGCCAGGCGAGTCCTCGCAGCCGCTTAGATGCTGGCTGGGAGTTCGCTTGGGCAGCCCCGTGGCATGTGGGGGACGAACCGAGGCCAGCCAGGTCTACAAGGGGGTTGGCGGTGCTTCTTTCCCACATTGCCCAGAAAAGCTGCCCCCCCTTCCCTCTCCTCCCCCCACCCCCAACACAGCTTCTCTCTCCCTCTCTTCTTCTGTGTGTGTGCGCGTGCGCGAGTGAGCCTCCAAAGAGAAATCCTGGACTGTGTCCCCTCTGTAAGCCTCGGATGCGGAGCTGCAGGCTGTTGACCCAGCTTTACCTGCCCTACGTCGCTTCCCTATAAAATCCCAGCACGGAGGGGGGGAGGGTATTCTTTGGAGGCTGATCGCTACCTCTCATTCCCCCCTCCTGGGCTACGTTCCCACGCCACTCGCTTAAACCACCTCCATGGAACCTCCCATCCTCCCCAAAGCAGCACGTGTACCACAGGAAGGCTCTTGGGTCAGCACGAACCGTGGTTAGTGGGAAGGGGCTTCCCCCCTGCCCGGTGGGGCGATACCGGTTCTGGACTTTGGGTTAGGAACAAGCCGACTCATTTCTCCCGCCTTCGCATGTCGGAATCGGACCGCCAGTGACTTTGCAGAGGAAGCGAGATGACACCCAGCGCTTGAAATGCCCAAAAACATCACTAACTAAGGGGCCACCTCCAGCACTCTTCTGCCACCCCCCTTTCCTTTTAGCGCCCCCCGCCACCCTCCTTGCCTCTTAGCGCCCCCTGCCACTCCCCTGCCTCTTTGCGCCCCCCTGCCGCCCCCCTTGCCTCTTAGTGCCCCGCTAGATCATCTCACCGCCCCCTTTGGGAACCACTGCTCTAGTTCTATCTTAACAGCTCTTAGTTCCTAGGTTAGGACTTGAACTGTTAAGTTTTTACCAGTCCCAGACTGTGAATCAAATTGAAGATTAACCATAGTAATTATTTTTATTTTTATTGTTATGTCCAGAATAATCAAGTGCTACAGCCACACTATGAACTTGTTTTGACTCCAGCAATCTAGTTAATTTAGTAATTTAGACAGAATAAAACTTGACAAATAAATTTTAAAAAGACCTTTCCTATGCACTGGTTCATCTGCCTTCCTGAGATGAATATGGGTGATAATGAGGAGAGATAGCCATTAAACTGTCTTGAGTTTATTAATTCGATTTTTTATCCTACCTTTATTACTTTATTAATCAAGGCTGTGAACATATATAATCCTCCTCCCTTCTCCTCTTTTCCCCCAAACAGCAAACCTATGATGTGGATTGGGATGAGCGTTATTGGCCCAAAGTCACCCAACCGGCTTTCATGCCTAAGACAGAACTAGAACTCATAGTTTCAGGTTTTTAGGCCCGTAACTTCACCACTACACCAAGCTGGCTCTTGGAGTTCTTGGAGAAAATGCAGGATAGAAATGTGTCAGATAAATTGACACATTTATCACACATAAATTGGATACCATCTCTCTATTGAGATGGGAGTCACCATTAATTTCTCGAATAAAATACGTTAGATTTTATAATTGTTCCAAATCATTGGATTATGGATCAGTCTCTTTCTTAAATAAGAGATCTCACCAAAGCATCCAGTATTGTGGACTTTTGCAGTATAATGAAAATCCACCAGGATTGCTAAAAGACAAACAAACATACAAGTTTTCAAATGATATATTAAACTCAATCATGATAATTGAAACACTGTAATTCTGTGACAGGAATGTTAAAATAAAGTTTTGAAGAGAAAGCAGATCTTGTGTTGATCAAAAAGACTATTATTAACAAATGAAGTGTTTTCTTTATATGAGTATTCAAAACAGGGAATGTACTTTGCTTCCAGCACCACTTGAAATGTTTTTCCAGAATGGTCAAGCGGGTTGTATTCCACCAGAATAGTTGTTTGTTGAAAGTATATGTCTGTTATTTCAAGTTCAAAAATCCTTTAAAAAGATTTTAGTATGGTGGGGTCCCCAACCTCTGGGCTGTGGCCCACAAGTCGTTTGGAACTGGGCCATGGAAGTGGTGGGTGAGTGTGTGCGTGCACGCTCTATTTGCACAAGTGGCAGGCTTGCTTGCCATTGCTGGAGCGGAATCATCCAACGCTCCTCCCGCTGGTCCACACAGCTTGAAAGGTTGGGGAACTCTGCAGTACGGTTTTCCATGATGAAGTTCTGCTTTAAAATCAGAACAAAATTATATGTTTTATTTTGATCTTGAAACAGCTGTAGGATACACTACATATACTTTGCACATTGTATCTTGTGCCTTTTTTTAAAAAAAGATTTTTATTTTTAAACAAGCATAAACAAACAAGACATGTAACATAAAAACATCTTCCATTGCGTACAGTGTGTCGATTGGTTACAAGGTTTTTGTGCATCCTTCCATAGTCATCCCTTAAAGTTATATAAAGTCCCATATTGTCAATCAAGTATATTTGTATACATTATTATTATAGTACTTCATTTGTTTGACTATCACTATTATTTCTTCATTTCAGCATTTCATTGTTCATATCATCAATCTAATATATATATTTCTTCATTTCAGCATTTCATTGTTCATATCATCAATCTAATATATATGTATACAATTATTATGATTATTAAACATTCATTGAGTATAGCTATTATTACATCCTTTTTATGTAAAGCCTACTAAATTTAAATTTTAAAGTAAATTTATATTATGGCATTTCATTACATCATCCTGAACTCATCCAATGGTGTTACATCTTTGTATTCTATTCTATATAGAATTGTTTATCTTTCATCATCCTGTATCCTTCCAGTAGAAGTGCCATCCAATATCTCTTGCCATTTGTAAGATCTGTATTCTAAGTGTTTTCTTGGTAAGTCTTATGTGGACTTCTCTTGGCAACTTGTTATTCATTGCATATCTTGTAAAGACTCGAAACCCTCCATCTGTTCCTTCCATCAGCTTGCCTTTGGTTATCACTGGTGTTTCTGCCATAATTACTCTCATAGTTTCTGCCAAATTTTCTCCCCTTTCTTCATCTATGTTTTGAAGTCTGAGATAGAGTTCCAGTTCGCCGACTTCTCCTTTCAATGTTCCACACATATAATTTCCCTCCACTCTTAATTTGCTGTCAGTGTCAACAATTTTCTTATCACTTTGTTCATATTTTTCTGCAATTTTTTGAGCTCTATCCTCAAATTTCATTATTGTTTTGTCAATATACTCAACATTCCCTCCATTCTTTGTTCTATAATCTCAAGTCTCTTTTCAATTCTCTCTGTGCTTATTAATTCTTTTTGAATTTCTAGCATAATTACTTGCAATGTTAATTCCTTTTCTTCTTCGTGTTGCGCCATTTTTCCAGATTGTAAACACTGCCACTAAAACATCCAAGGCTTTTTGCTAGGTTTCAAACAAGTTCAGTATAATCTTTCAAGTCAAAGCTTTCTTTTTATTCCAAAAGAGCACCTTATAAACAAAACATGCTTTCCCTCTGTTCCTTTCAGTAAATAAAACCAGTAGCCTTGAGATATCAGATGTAACCCAGCCTCCAGCCTCTAGATGGTAGTGTTACTTCTTTTTCTTCTGCTTTTACCTCTCTCTTTAAGCTCCGGGTTTAAGAAGAGATAAAAAAAATGCTTAAAATGCTTAAAAGTTTCGATCCAGCCGAGCATTGAGAGGAAAGATATTCTTAATCCACAAATACAGATAATGGAGAAAAATAGAAGAAGAAGGAAAGAAGAGACCAGTCCAATGTAAAAGTAAGAGGCATTTGTAAAAATTCCATCCACAAAAAAGAAACAAAATTAGAGAGAAAAAAGATAACACAACAGTTTTCATTCAGGCTAATTCACCACTTACTCTTTTCTATCTTCAATTTTGATTTTACTCAAAGTCTTTTTGGGTGTTCTCTAAATAGTAAAATTTGTGTCACCAATTTCGACACACATTCTTTCCTGCTCTGCTTCCGTTTCAGGGGTCTGTCCCAACCTTCTGCAGCTTCAATGGCTGCTTCTCTTTTAGCTGGAAAAAAGAGCTGCTCCTGGATCAATCAGGGGCTTTGCGATGTGCCCTTCTTTATCACCAGGATGTGCCCTTCTTTATCACCATCTCTACGGGACGGTTTAAGTCCAAAAAGGACTGTCCAGAAACAGAAATATTGACAGCAATCCTGGCGCTCCAAGATTGCATGTCGTGTCATAGCAACGTCAGTCCCGCCTCCCTGTATCTTGTGCCTTATTGTATAATGCAAGTTACTAAGATTCATTTTGTTGTAAGAACTAGAAAAATACTCATAAAAAGTACCCGTTCATACTCTTTTATATCTTGAAATAAGTTACATATTTTTATTGTGTAGAATTTTACTTTAATGATTTATTAAAATATTGTTAATGTTCTATTCCTTATTGATGTTTCCTCAATTTATGCTATGCCATATATTTACATAAAAGAAAAAAATATTTTTCAAAATAGGGAAAGGTTTGTTGGTGGTGCCAGTAAAACCAATAGATGCCTTAGATTTATCCTAGATTATTGTGACTATATTTTAATTTTCCAGTAGAGTGGAGGGAGGGGTCACTGAAGGGTTATTACAGCCTGATTGGTCCATTTGACTGAGAGAAAACTTCTTAGCCTTCGGCTTCTCCCGTTGGCTCCCAGTTTCCTCTCAGTCAAGAAGGTCCAAAGACTAAATTTTGGTTCCCAGAGTGATTGTGAGTACAAAATTCGAGATTTATTTGGTCAATTGGATATTCTAAATCAAACTAAAAGTACTAAAATCAAAATAGAGCTGTGCCCAATAGGACAAGCCATCGTGGTCCTAAATAGGCAGGGAGAGCAGCTCGGAGCGTCGCTCTTTCCATCCAACTCCCTGCGGGCCTTTTTTTCCCCCCGACTGATTCCTGGTGACTCGGGCGTGCCGGGAGGCTTACAGCTCACAAATCCTCCCCCGAGACGATTTGCTTGCCTTAAAGCCGCAGTGCCGGCGGCCTTTTGCCGCGCGTGAAGACCGACAGCTTCTAAACGCGACCGCGCCGCCTCTACCGGGTCGGCGGTGCCCTCGGCAGCGGCGCGCGAACGAGACCGGAGCGCCAGCGGCTCTTGCCGGGCGTGAAGACCGGCGGAGATCGTACACGAGCCACGATCCCTTGTTTTAAAGCGGCAAGCCTAACAAACTGCTGGGGAGACAAGCGGCAAACTCGCGCGCCATTTTAACGGCCGCTTGAGGAGAAAGACATTAATTTCCAACCGGCGGCCATTTTGAACACGTGTCGGGCCTAGCTCTCCAGGCCTAGCCAGCTCCCACCAGCATTCAAGGCCCAAGCTGAGCGCTCCCACCAGCAAGAGGCTTCTGGCTGCGACTACTCTACACTCCTCTTTCATCAAGACACGTGAGTGGGGCGATGGCAGCGAGATCCGAGGCCGCTCAAACGGCGGCTCCCTAGGCCCAAGAAGATAAGTCAGGCCCCACTGCCCCAGCTAGGCCTTGAGTTTCCAGGCCTTCTGCGGAGGATCGACCCTCCAGAGCCCTACAAAGGGACGAGCTTAGGCGTTCCAGGGCGATTGAAAAGGCCATTGAGAGGGCAGAGAAGAAGAAGGCCAGGGATCCCAGGCCTAGATCTAGATCCCCCAGATCTGAGGCCCCGTGTCATTCCCCTTCTGTCAACAGGGGGTTCAGCCCTTCTTCTCCCTCTTCCTCTTCATGCAGATCAGTTAGGAGTGAAGGACGGGGGGCTTCACCCCCACCCCCAACCTCCCCTGGGACAGGGGGCTTGGATAGGGATGACCCATTAGAGGGCCCTTCTGCAGGCACCTCCCGGGGTAGGAGGTCCCACAGGGATTCGATCCCCCACGACTATGATTCTGACTATGATGAGGAGGATCTAGAACACCTCCCTGAGAATCTAAAACGATTAATCTCTGCAGCCATTTCCAGGGGAATAGCTCAAAGAGACAGACCTTCCCGGCATAGTAGGATTACTCCCTTCAGCAGGGCCAGGTCTAGAACTTCTTCCCCTTCCCTCAGGAGCGAGGTCTCCTCTAGGGAGGAGGCCCGTCGTCAAGACGACTGGGGTTTCTCTGAGGAAGAGGATGCGGCCACTGATCAGCCCACCTCCTCCAACCTATTCATCCAGGCCATGTTTAAGCCACTACTGAAAAAGGCTAGGAGAACCACCAAGGTGGGCACGGGGGACCCCACAGTGCCCCCGCCCAGAGACCCGGATATGGTGATGTTTTCAAACACGGCCACCAATAAAGAGGAGATCCCTGCCCCTCTGCTATTCTTGGAGGTGGCCACCAGTCAGTGGGCGAGGCCTTCAAATTTTTCTCCCCCTGGCAGCAATGACAGGCGGGCTTATAACATGGAAAAAACCTTCTTACAGGCCATCCAATTACCGGCCATAGATCAACCGATAGCTGCCCTGGTCTCATCTTCCCCGGTGGTCTCGGGGGATGCGGCAGATAAGCTTAAGCCGGAAGATAAGAGGGCGGAGCTCACCTTGCGGAAAAATTACAAGGCTTCCGCATGGGCAATGCGGGCGGCCGCCGCCGCCTCGTATTTTAATCGCACGATCGTTATGTGGCTCCGCCAACTCCAGGATCGTATCCCGATCCAGGATGATCGCATCCATCAGGATTTAACCAAGATTATGGCGGCCTGCCAGTATTCGGCCGACGCTACCCTGGATGCTATGCGATTCGGCTCCAGCGCCTTAGCTACCTCTGTGGCCGCACGCCGGCTCCTTTGGCTTAGAAATTGGCAGATCGATAATAAAGCCAAATGGGATTTAATAGCTGCCCCTTTTGCGGGTCCCAATCTCTTTGGGTCTGCCCTAGACCCGATCTTGGTGGAGAATAAAGACAAGAAAAAGGTGATGCCCACCTCCACCAAGAAGGCCGAAACACGCAGTCACCCGTATCGCAGGCCTTCCTTCAGGAGTTATGACAGGGACCAGGAGCCCCGTTTCCAGCAGTACAGACAGGATAGGCAATACAACAGACAGAATTTTCAGGATCGCTCCAGGTACCAGTCCCAATCCAAGCGGCCCTTTCGTGGGGGGGGGGGGGGGCGGCCGTCCCTTCCGCAGAGGGAAATGACTCGAACCCGAGTCATCCCATAGGCGGCCGCCTGGCACTGTATGTGGACAAGTGGGACCAGATCACATCAGACGGGTGGGTCCGAGCGACCATTCGCCACGGCCTAAGGCTAGAGTTCCTCTCCTATCCTCCAAGACGCTTCAAAGTGTTTTCCCCGTCCCGGGATCCGGAACGCCGTCGTCTCATGGACCTCGCCGTCTCACACCTTCTGGAAATCAGAGCGGTGGAGGTCGTTCCGGAACCGGAGAAGGGGCGGGGCTACTATTCAAATCTATTTGTAGTCCCGAAGGCCTCGGGGGGTTGGAGAGCAATCCTCGACCTGAAGCGCCTGAATCAGTACCTAGTCTACAGGCGCTTCAAGATGGCCTCCCTGAAGTCAATCTTACAGGGTATTCGGAAGGGGGATTACATCGCCTCGGTAGATTTGACGGAGGCCTATCTTCACATCCCCATTCTCCGGGCTCACCGTCAATTCCTACGATTCTCCCACAAGGGCCGACACTATCAGTACCGGGCCCTTCCATTCGGCCTGGCCTTGGCCCCTCGGACGTTCACCAAGGTCCTGGCGGCACTGGCGGCTTACCTGAGATCCATTCCGGTGAGGCTCCAGTGCTACTTGGATGACGTCCTGGTGCAGGCAGGGTCCCTTCCCAGAGCCAAAGCAGACCTCCAGCTGACCATCCAATGGCTCCAGACACTAGGATTCTCAGTAAACTTTCCCAAGAGTCACCTATCCCCATCCAGACAGATTCTGCATCTAGGGACAGTAATCGATTCCGAGTCAGGGAGGGTTCGCCTATCCCCAGACCGTCTGACCAGTCTGAGACAATTGATCACGTCCATCAGGACAAAAAGGTCCGTTTCCACCCTGACCTTATCCCGACTCCTGGGGAAGATGGTATCCTGTATAGGGATAGTTCCCTGGGCCCGTCTACATCTGCGTCCCCTCCAGTGGGCCTTGATACCAGCCCAAAGGAGAATGTTGAGCAACTCTCTGCGACCGCTTCGCTTAACGCCGGAAGTGAGATGTTCGCTCAAGTGGTGGATGTCCCCGGCATTGCGACAGGGGGCCTCAATTTGGGAGCCAGAGAGAGTACAAGCCACGACGGACGCGAGCCTTTACGGCTGGGGGGCCGTGATGGGGTCCGACATGGCCCAGGGACGTTGGACTGCCTCGGACCTCAGACACAATATAAATTGGCTCGAGCTCAAGGCCGCGAGACTGGCCCTCCGGACTTTCCACCGCCAGCTGCAGGGGCAACACGTCCTCCTGCTTACGGACAATGTAGCGACGAAAGCTCATGTCAACCGTCAAGGGGGGACTCACTCCCGAGCCCTGTGGCGGGAGGCACAGACATTAGGCCTATGGGCGGAGAGACACTTGGCCTCAATTGCGGCGGAACATATATCGGGGGAATCCAACCACCAGGCAGACTGGTTGAGCCGGGCGACTCTGGACAACGGCGAGTGGCAGCTGGTCCCAGAGTTGTTTCGGAAGATTTGCCTCAGATTCGGCAACCCCCTTGTAGACCTGTTTGCCTCCCCCGGCAATGCACAACTGCCGAGATTTTTCACCAGATTCAAGACTCCAGCAGCAGAAGGAGCGGATGCTCTCAGAGCCCGGTGGCCTCCGGGTCTCCTCTACGCCTTTCCCCCCCTTCCCCTCATTCCCAGAACCATTCGGAAGGTGGTCGCAGAGAGGGCTCACGTCATTCTATTAGCCCCATATTGGCCGAGGAGACCATGGTTCGCAGACCTGGTCCAGCTCTCGGTCACAGACCCCTGGAGGATTCCGCCAGAGGAGGTCGTCCTGTGTCAGGGGGTCTTACTTCACCCAGAGCCACAGTGGCTGCATCTGACCGCGTGGCTCTTGAGAGGGGATTACTGAAGGGGAGGAAGTTGTCGTCAGGGGTCATAGCCACCTTGGAGGCAGCTAGGAGACCGTCCACAATTAGAATCTATAACGCCACCTGGACGGCTTTCGCGAAGTGGTGTAGCCCCAGGGGGGTGGATCCAGCTAGGGCCACGGTTCCAGACGTGTTAGAGTTTCTCCAAAAAGGGCTAGAGGACGGGTTGTCCCATAATACACTCAGGCGACAGGTAGCGGCCCTGTCGACTATATTGGGAGGAGAGGGCTCCTCTACCCTCTCGCGCTCTCCATTGGTGAAGAGGTTCCTTAAAGGGGCGGCCAACATTCGTCCGCCCCCCGTTCATAGGTTCCCTACCTGGGATCTTACCCTCGTCCTGAAGGCACTGACGGGTTCTCCCTTTGAGCTGCTCAGGTCGGTCCACATGCGTCTCCTCTCACTTAAGGTAGTATTTTTAGTGGCCATTACATCGGCCAGGCGTATTTCTGAATTGGGGGCCCTTTCTGTTCGAAGTGACCTTTGCATGATTCACCAGGACAGGGTGGTCCTGCGTTTGGATCCTTCGTTCATCCCGAAGGTTAACGCTCTGTTTCATAGGGCCCAGGAAATTGTCCTACCAAATTTTTGCCCCAATCCAACAAGGGAGAGAGAACAGGCGTGGCATCGACTGGATGTACGCAGGGCCCTCCGTATTTATCTGAGACGGACGGAGGGCATTCGTAGGACAGAGGCGCTGTTTGTCTCGTTCCATCCGAGTTCCCTAGGGAAAAAGGTCTCGTCTTCAACTATTGGGAGGTGGATCAGGTTAGCCATTGTTGAGGCTTACGGAGCCTTGGGAAAATCCCCCCCTTCGGGGATTACAGCTCACTCCACTCGTAGTGCAGCCTCCTCAGCGGCCTGGGCCACAAGGCCGCCCTTCGAGGACATCTGTCGCGTGGCCACCTGGGCCTCCCCTACTCCCTTCATAAGACACTACCGCCTGGACACTTATGCCTCGGCTGAGGCGTCCTTTGGGCGGAGGATTCTCCAGCGGGTGGCGGCCGATCCTCCCCCTGGGACCCAGTCTTCCCTCCCTGGGACGTAGCGTGGGTATGTCCCTTCAGTGACCCCTCCCTCCACTCTACTGGAAAAAAAACGTTGGTCTTACCTGAACGTTTTTTTCTGGAGAGTGGAGGGAGGGGTCACTTTCCCGCCCTAGGTAGATAGACAGGGTCTGGGAGGGGCAGGATCGGGTGGCCCTGGGCGGCTTTCCCTTGTCTTCTTACATCATACAGACGCTGACCGTGACATCGCGGAAACTGGGAGCCAACGGGAGAAGCCGAAGGCTAAGAAGTTTTCTCTCAGTCAAATGGACCAATCAGGCTGTAATAACCCTTCAGTGACCCCTCCCTCCACTCTCCAGAAAAAAACGTTCAGGTAAGACCAACGTTCTTTCTAACCAATAAAAATGATACCCATTGCAGTTAGTGTGCAAAATATATATTTTCAAAGAAATGTCTGCTATTGCCATCAGGAATCAAAGAATCAAAAAAGACTGTTTGGAATTATTCAGAGAACTTTGCACTATATTACTAGTCACAAACAATTTCTTGATGTTTTATTAACCTATATGTCAACATCTAATACAATACTCTACTTCATAAAGAAGATTACAGGTAGTCCGTGTTTACTAACTGCCTTGTTTAGCGTCTGTTCAAAGTTATACCAACTGGAAAAAACAGTTTTGTTACCTTACATTTACAGTTGTTGCAGCATCCCACAGTCACATGATCATCATTTACACACTTCCCAACTGACTTTCCAAAAAGCAGAATTAATGGTGAACACAGAAGTGGAACTGTAACTTATGGTCATATGATGCCTTAACAACTGCAGTGGTTTAACAATGGAAGCCCAAGTTACGTAAATCTGGTACCATCACATGATTTTTCACTTAGCAGCAATAATGCTTAGTGATGGAGTAGCCAGTCCCAGTTGTGGTTGGTAAGCAAGGACTTCCAAATCCAGCAACTGGTATTTTTATTAAGAAGCTGTGCAATTTCTCCTAAACGTCAGATGAAGTTAGAAGAATGATCTAAGTCTAATACATAATTAGGTCTAATACATAATAACTGCTGTTATTCTCCCCCCCCCCATCTTTTTTTGCCTGGTTAAGACAGCTAGCTTCTTTCAAATTTTGTCATCTTAGTTTTTTAACAAAGAACCAATTCTCTATTTTTACTATTTTAAGAATTTGTCAACAGTATTTTAAACTGCAGCATGCAGAATTGGATGCAGATTACAACTATTAATAGAGCCCCAAAATGTACTTAGCTGCCTGGCTTTGCATAGCCCTATAGCTAGGGCTATACAAAGCATTTAAGGAATTATGTTGCAAAACATACTGGCAAAAGTGAAATGCATCTTCTCAAAGCATTCAGGCAACCATAATCTACAGAAAGCTGAACGCAATTGTTTTGAGTATTTCCTCATGTTCTCTGAACAGGTAGTCCTCAAGTTACAAATGTAATGGAGCCTGCCTATTCCATTCACGATCACTCCTTTCTTTCGCCACACATTTGCTAATTGAATGCACGGCTTGTTAAGTGCATGTGAGGTATTTTGGGGTGGGGAAGCCCATGGGGGGACCTAGTGATGAAATAGGCCATCTTCTTCAGACCACCCAAGGCCTCCCCCAACCCACAGATACCTCATTCTCCATCTCCTGGAATCCCCATAATTGTTCCCCCCACACATCCTGCTGCGCCAGGTCATTTACTTGATGAAGATCTGTCTCCTCTCCAGCCTATTCCTTTGCTGCTCCCTCCTTTTGTCACCAAAGCCTTCCTCAAGCAGTTTGGCGGTGAAAAAGGAGGCCCGGAGGTTTGTGCATGGCCCTGTGACAGAGAGGAGATATTTGCAAGGTAAGTGAGTCTCCACATGTGCCTGTGGAGACCTGGCTGGGTGTGTGTGAATAGGAGGGCGAATGTTGCCTCCATTCGTAAGGGCGAACAACTGCTGTGGTGTTGTAACATTCATAATTTCAGGACTTGTTTGTAAACACTAGGGGGGGCGCTTATCGCATAACTTCAGACATTCCTAAGGCAGTGATGGCTAACCTTTTTTTGTTGCGTGCTGAAAGCTTTCACATGCCCACACCCATAATGCAATGCAATGGCACCCCCATGTGCCCCGCTGCCATGCGCATGAGCACATGCGACTCCCTGGCACTCCCCCTGCCTCCTACACATGCACACATGACTCCCCCATACCTTTTAGAAAAAAACGCAGGGGTCTTCAAACCTGACAGTTTAAAGTCTTGTGGACTACAACTCCCAGAATTCCTTCTCCAGTCATGTTGCAGCGACGTCATCTGCAGGGATCTGCTCCATCTTTGGTTTCTTCATCATGGGCAGGGCTGCCGCTGAAGATGCTGATGAGCCGCGCAGTGATTTCAACTGCCGCACAGTGATTTCTACTGCCACAGGCTCCGGAAGCTGGGGAGGTCCTTTGCAGGCAGCTAGAACTGTCCGCCCGCAAAGGACCCCCCCGGACTTGTTTTGATGAGCACGGGGAGACTGACGGTAGTTGTGAAGCCCCTAAGCCCCCCGCCGCCACCAGAATAATTGCTGCCACCACCTCCTCCTCCAACAGCACCACCACAGCTGGCGCCCCCACCCGTGGCAGCGGCACCTCCCCCTCCTCTCGGAGCACCTGAGCTCAGCCCCGCGTTACCCCTGCCCCCTCCTCCTCCACCGTGCTTTTGAGGAGCCATGAGGCCTTTTTTTTCCCCTGCTCCCCCCCTGCCGCCTTCCTACTGGGTCCAGCAGCCCCATGGCTCCTCAAAAGCACGGCGGAGGAGGAGGGGGCAGGGGTGACGCGGGGCTCAGCTCAGGTGCTCCGAGCGGAAGGGGAGGCGCCGCTGCCACGCGTGGGGATGCCGGCTGGAGCTTTGGCGGCTTCACCCCAGCCGCAGGGCCGGGCGGCAAATCTGGCAGTGCTGTTAGAGGAGGAGGAGGTGGCAGCAGTTATTCCGGTGGCGGCGGGGGGCTTTGGGGCTTCACAACTACTGTCAGTCGCCCCGTGCTCATCAAAACAAGTCCGGGGAGGTCCTTTGTGGGTGGCCAGTTCTAGCCGCCTGCAAAGGACCTCCCCAGCTTCCGGAGCCTGTGGCAGTAGAAATCACTGCGCAGCAGTTGAAAACTGCTGCGCGGTGTTTTCTTGCCATGTGCGCAGCCGCACACCTTAGAGGGAACATTGGTGCAGCAGAGACTCAAAAATCTGTTGGCTGGCGGGAGGCGTGTGCGCATGTGCGGTGGAGTTGAGCTGGGGTGACTGCTTGCACGTCTGCAGAGAGGGCCCTGCGTGCCAACTGGCACATGTGCCATAGATTCGCTATCATGGTCCTAAGGGAACACTTGTAATCCGGGGATTACCTGTACATGCATTCAAAGACAATACTTGTGCTGGGACTGTCAGCAAAGCAGCTATGTATGTACACATATGTGGAGATGACTTGGAAAACTTGAAACAACTGTGCTGAATCCTCTGGAGAATATAGTAACTTAAGAACTTTGCAGAGTGATGTTGTTTGTGACACTTTACTTTACCATTTTACGTAATGTTACAATTTAGCTGTATTAAATCAATTTCAAATCAGAGGTTTTTTTTGCAAGGCTACTAGTGGTAAGTAATTGTTGTTGTTAGTTGCGAAGTCATGTTGGACCTATCACGACCACATTGACAACGTTCCTCCAGGCCTTCCTGTCCTCTACCATTCTCTGAGTCCATTTAAGCTCATGCCTACTCTTCAGTGACTCCATCCAGCCACCTCATTCTCTGTCATCCCGTTCTTTTGCCCTCAATCTTTTCCAGCATTAGGCTCTTCTCCTTCTTTCCATTAGGTGGCCAAAGTATTTGAGGATCATCTTCAGGATCTCGCCTTCTAAAGACCTGTCAGGGTTGATCTCCTCTAGGACTGACCGGTTTGATCGCCTTGCATTCCAAGGGACTCCCAGAAGTCTTCTCCAGCACCATAGTTCAAAGGCCTCATTCTTTGGCACTTCAGTCTTTTTTATGGTCCAACTTTCACAGCCATACACTGCAACTGGGAAAACCGTAGCCTTGACTATACGTACTTTTGTTGGCAGGGTGACGTCTCTGCTTTTTAGTATGCTGTCTAGATTTGCCATAGCTTTCCTCCCCAGGAGCAACCATCTTTTAGTTTCTTGGCTGCGGTCCCCATCTGCGGTGAACTTGAAGCCCAGGAAAATAAAATCTGTTACCAGCTCCATTTCTTCCCCATCTATTTGCCAGGAAATGAGAGGGCTGGAGGCCATGATCTTCTTTCCATGCATTCATTTTCTTTACTATTGAAAATAATGACTTAGGACAAGAGCATATGACATTTAACATACACGTTTTATAAATTTGATAAGAATACTGATCTATGTTTTTCTGAGCATAATTTTAAACCAGATGTGCAAAATCATACTCATTTGCTATCTAAAACATAATTTGTTTTTGCCAAAACAATGGTAGATTTCTTCCTTCTGCTATCAACTGTCCCACTGAGTTAGACAGCAAAAGAAACTCCTTGGACATTTTTTTCACCAAATGTTTACTGAAGATTTCATATGGGTACAGAAGTAGAAAAAGTCAGTTCTAACGATTTCAAGTGCGAACAGCATAGGAAAACTTTCCCTTTCCCCTCTTGGACCACCCGTTGTCCACCAATTATTTGCACTTGCTTTGTTTTGTGAACAGTTTGTCTGCTCAGACCTTCCAACTGGTTTTTAACAGTAACAGTAACAGAGTTGGAAGGGACCTTGGA
This sequence comes from Natrix helvetica, assembly GCF_964273705.1. NCBI lineage: Eukaryota > Metazoa > Chordata > Lepidosauria > Squamata > Natricidae > Natrix > Natrix helvetica. Next base: position 59,015,683 of record NC_138549.1, on the reverse strand, counting down.
GGTCATCTAGTCCAACCCCCTGCTCATGTAGGAGACCTAGGGATTTGAACCGCTGAAGTGCCGACCTTCTGATCGACAAGCTCAGTGTCTTAGCCACTGTTGGATCCCTCTCAACCCAATTGAATAAATGAGTGAAAACTAGAGTTATTTGTTTACTTAGGTTATCTTTATCTAGTTTTAGGACTTGTGAGAGAGAGACTTGTGTGAGAGATTTTTAAGCATCGTTCTATATAACTTTTTCTTATAAAGATAAGATCAGATACCTACAAAGATTAGTATCATTGAAACTGATAATTCCTTTATGGAAACAAAAGTTGGAATTTAAGAAGCAGGATAGGAAGAACATTGTCACTTTTGAAATTTGGTGTTGCAGAAAACTCCCATGAGTACTGTGGACATCCAAGAAAATAAACCAATGGATGCATCAATCAAATTAGCTCAGAGTTCCCACTTGCGATACAAATGACCAAGCTCAAATTATCCTACTTTGGAAATATTATGTGAAGACCAAGCTGTCTGCAAAAAGCTGTAATGCTATCGAAGGAGGAAGGGAAGAAGAAGACTGGCAGCAAGATAGATGGATTCAGTTATAAAGGCAATGAATATACCATTGGGAGACTTGAAAGAACGTGATAGGGAGATCATAGAAAAAAATCTATGTGGTTGCTAAGAGTAGAAAGAGACAATGGCAGATAATATACGCTTTAGGATACAGTTGATCAGGTTCTAAAAGTCTGATTTGAACTTGTTTGTCAAGGCTCTGACTAATGAAATCAAGCAAATCAGAATGCTGAAACTAGAATCCTCCTCAAAGATCCTCTTTTTTGAGTACATCATATCAGCACAGCTCTAAAGGAAAACCAACTCTAAATCTTTCCCGCGGTTTCAGTATAATTAAAATAGGAAATAATCTCATCCCCAAGTGTCACAGGTCACATCTTAGTTTTCTTATGGCCTGACGTGCTAAGCTTGACTTCTCCCAGTCCTTCTCCAGTCGCTTTTTTGGCTTAAAAAATGATGTGGCTTTCAGCTGGGGTGCCGGTGCCAGGCACTCAGTGGTTCGATGGCCCTGCTGGCTGCAGCTGAAACACTTGATGGGGCCTGCAGCTGGAGCAGAAGGAGGGATGGTGGGCGGCCTTCTTGGCTCCACTTTGGCTTTGATTTGGGCACTGTGTGCTTCTTGTACTGCTTTAGCTCGAGGTCTAGCACTCTGGCCATCTGGTATGAATCATGCATCCGCTCAGGGACTCCCACTAGATTCAGGCTTGTAGTAGTTCTTGGTCCAGGCCTTCCTTGAAATGGTAGACCAGCAGTTGGTCTGCTTCAGCTTACCAGCTGCTCTACGGAACCCCCGAACATACTTCTTCGCTGCTTTAGGTCTTGGGTTTCTACTTTGGCCTGCAGGTCTTGGGATTCGTCTTCAGAGCTGTCTGTTAGCTCCCCCACGAAGGCATTGATGTTCCACAGCTCTGGTGCGTCTTTGTCATGGAGCCTCATCACCTACTCCATGGCTCACCCCTCTAGGTTGGTGGCCACAGCAATCACCATCACCATGTCTGATGGGTAGACTGGGTCTAGATTAAACCATACATGATTAAGGAATAATGCCAACTTCTCTGGGTCCCCATCAAACATGGCCTTTATTGGTGGCGGGTCTACTGGCAGCGGAGGAAGGGGGTGCCCATGGCCTGGGGAACCAGTCTGGCCCCAGATAGTAAGGCCAAGGGAGTCCCTGTGCCATCCAGGGGGAGGATGATGTAGATGTGCTGGACTCGCTGCTCATTGCTGGCATGGAGGACTCTCCCTTCGGCTCAGGCTCACTGCCTTGGCCGGCTGGGGAGATGGGCTGGCTGTTCATGCTGCCATGGTTAGGCTTGGGCTCTGGTGGGTTAGAAGCGGCTAAGCCTCCTAAGCCGCTGTCACCACAGGCACCCCGGGTTGGTACATTGACTCCACTCCTCAGGTTTCTATTGGTGATATTTTCCCCTGAGCTGCTCTTCTGATGGGCTGTGAAGGGCGGTTAGGTGCTTCCATTCCCTGTGTTTGTCACACTCTGTCGTCCTCTTCGCCTTCTATTTTGGGACAAGGGTGGCCAGCGATTGAGGAGACCTCTGGGGGAACTTTGCTTTGGCATACCCTGCACCAAGTCTCCCTCTCCACTTTATAGAGGTCCTCGGGTTGCTAGCCTTTTGGTCCTTTCCACATGGAACTTTGGCCTGGTCGCCAGTGGAAGGATTACCTCTCTGGTCTGGTCTGCCAGCTGTGCGGTCCCGCCTGGGGCAGCACTAGTATTAGCGGTCACTTTTCCCATCTTCATCTCCGATGTTCCCTGAGTCTTTTCCATCTTCCTGGTGTTAGGTGGGCAGCTGGGGCTCAGGACCCCGGGATAGATTTAGAAGAGTTGGTTTAATGTTATTGTTCCAAGTAATGAATGCAAGCACCTTGAGACTCCTCAAAGATTCTCTTTATTGAGTACATCATATCGGCACAGCTCTAAAGGAAAACCAACTTAAATCTTTCTGTGGTCAGTATAATTAAAATAGTCCCCTCCCAAAGTATCACAGGTCACGTTGGCCAACAGGCGGGCTCTCCAGGTATTCCTTCCCCGACCTTAACTGTTGCCAGTAGAGATGACATTGGTTCTCACTAGAAAACACTCTGTTGTGTTTAATAAGGCATTCCAACCTCAACCCCCCCTCCCCCCAACTGTGTAGCAACTGAGGAACAGAAAAATGGCTGCTGCCAGGTTCAGTTCAAAGTTGACATTGTTTTTGTTAAATTGCAATTCTGATTCCCCCAAAATTTATAGTGGTAAATGGGGTTTATTTGTTTTTTTTGAAGCAAAAGAACTATATAAATTGAAGATAAAAGAGAACAAATTATTTAGCAATGATAATACACTGTTCTTGTTTCATCATAGCGCCATCTTTTTTGTGAATGCATCTGTCAATTTGATTTTAGATTATTTATTTGTTTATTTAACAGATTTCCCAGCTGGCATGTCTTTTGTAAAGAGAGTCCTGTATCTGTATCTTTGCATTTACCAAATGAGAACACTCACTTGTCAAATGTGGATGAGAACATCCAAGAGAAGGTAAACATTTATAGGCTATATGGAATTATTTTAGTGCAAATTATTAATGAATTAATGTAGCCATTTGGTAAGAAACTATAAAAACAGATACAAATTTTGTTGGTATATCAGTGTTTTAATTGAATAACAATAATAGCCTTAATGGAATTTATAAATATATGCAGGAAAATAAAAGCAAAAAATACTTTTCTAAAACTGAGTTAGAGTTTTATAATTCATTTGTTTATTTATGTTAAAGAAATGCATTTTCAGCTGGATTTTATGAAAGAACTTTCTAAAGAACTTTGCTCTTGGTTTCCCTCTTTCAAGTTTTTCTTGTTGACTGTGGGAATAGGAAATAGTATTTTTATATTGAACATTTCCTGGAGCATCGTTGATTTTTTTTTTTTGAGGAAGCACAAACTCACATGGCTAAAATAAGAGAAGCAAGACTAATATTCTGAGACTAATGCTGCTTCTGACATAACTCATTTTATTTTATGAAGTCATTCCAAAAATTATTGCTTGGTTTAAATCAGCTGATAATTTTAAAAGAATAAAATGCAAGTTCTTGCATTTTTTTTTGGAAAATTATATTGTATTGGAGAGAAGTGTATAACTGCAGAAGTGGTAATAGTAAAACCATGTACGGATTTATGTTGTCAATTATTTTTATCTTGTACTCATGAAGTTATTGCAAGTTCAGTTCTGAAGTGAGCAGTATGAAATTAAAATAGCTAACAAACTTTAATACTTTTGCTGTTAATGGTATAAGATCAAAGAGTTGGTTATTCAGGGTATATGCTTGGTTATAGATCAAGATCTGTAGAATCAGAAAAAGGATGTTGGCATTTGATTAAATGCAGAACAGTTGATTAGCACATCCTGATCCTAGGGTTTAGTACACAGCAGACATCATTGCACAATTTGATATAGATAAGCAGTGTGGCTACAATTTGGAGGGTGTTTTGACCATTTGAAATGTTTACTTAATGTGCAGATTAGAGGGATCCCTCATTTGGTGTCACAGATGCTTTATACCCATGGGCAGGTAAATCAGTAGTAACAGTGAGGAAGAGCTAAGATACGATATTATAATATTAGCTTTGATACTGATATGTTGGCCTTGAGAGGGCTTTAGAGAAAAATGTGTATCCATATCCAATTAAATTGTGAATCCCAAATGTAAATTATGTAAAGGAAAAAAAGAAACCTTTTTAAAAGTTTAAATATATTCCATTTCCAATTTGGTATTTTTATGTACATGGCAATTGCATTCAGTTGAATATGTTTTTATGTCCTCTAACTAGGAGGATACTGATGGATCACTTGGAACACTGCCTTTGCAATATATTGATTCCACTACAAGTATTTATTCTGAAGATGATTCATCTGAGTCTATAAAGCATAAAATGGTACGTTTTTTAACCAGTATACTTAGAAATTATTTTTCCAAGTACTTGGTGAGTTTTGATAATGCAGAATAGAATTGAATTAGTGTGATATTGCTTTAATTACTTCTGGACCAAAATTGGCGCTGATGAATTGAGTCCAAGCCAGCCTTTTATATTACTTATATAACTCAATTTATTACAAAATGGTGACTGAACATGGACTGTACGGAGTCTATTTATTTATGACCTACCCTTTGTAAAAACAACAACAAAATGACTCCAATGTGTATTAAATCCAGGGTTTAAAATTGATCCAGAATTTTTAGCATTAGCTTATGACAGCTGATCCTCATTTAGCAATCACTCTCTTCAGTGACTGAATTTGCAATGGTATAAGTATAATCATTATTGTCATTGTACTTTATTGTTGTTGTACTTAAATACCAAAAAATTGGTACTGAAGAAATGATACTTACAATTGATCCTCAATTACAGCCATTACGGCATCCTCACAGATGTGATCGTGATCCCGGCACTTGGCAACTGGCCCAGATTTCTGACTGCTGCAGCATGTTCAGTCATATCATGATTTGAGATCTTCGCTGCAGGCTTCCCACAAGTAAAGTCAGTCAGGAAATTGCTCATGTGAGGTCCTTGCTTGGCTTGGGTGATCCTCGCATTATAATGATAACCAAAGATTGATGGAACTGCTGACGTTAGGTGCCTTGGTCACACTCTAAACTGACTCAGTAGCTGTGCATATCCTTACTTGTAGATGGATTATAAGCTTTCTGATAGATAGAAAGCAACAGGTGAAAGTAGGTAAAATCAGATCAAATACCAATTCAGTTAGCCAGGGCTATGTGCTCTGCTCTCTCCATTTCTCTTCTCTCTCTACACCGGTGGCTGTATCTCAAAGGATCCCTCAGTTAAAATGCTGAGGTTTGCAGATGATACAATAGTCATTGGTCTCATTTAAAATGATGTATGTATACAGATGGGAGGTTGAACAACTGGTTGCATGACAAAGCCAGAGCAGTCTGGAGCTGAATACACTTAAAACTGTAGAAATGAAAGTGGATTTTAGGAGGAGCCCTCCTATTCTACCACCCTTTATAATATTATACAACACTATCAATAGTAGAGATCTTCAGGTTTCTGGGTTCTGTAATTTCCAGGATTTGAAAAGGACACCTAACATTAGAACAGGCATTAAAAAGGCACAACAAAGAATGTTCGTCTTGCACCAACTCAGAAAGCTCAGACTGCCATACAGAGGAATTATTGAGTCTGTCATTTATATTTCTATAACTTTCTGATTTGGTACAGCAGCCAAACAGAACAAGTACAGACTTCAATGGATAGTTAGGATTGCAGAAAAAATAATTGGAACCAGCCTGCGTTCTACTGAGGAGCTGGCTACTGCACAGGTCATAAAGTGGGCTGAGAAAATATCTACAGACCTGGACATAAACTGGACCTGGACATAAACTGTTTCAACTTCTCCCCTCAGGACACTACTATAGAGCATTGCATGCCAAAACAACTAAGCCCTCATTTCATCACTCTGCCAAACATATAATTACCACAATACTGTATTGTGTCCAAGGATACTTACCCATGTAGTATGGTCGTATTATTATTATCCTTCTCATCTTTTCTACTATTTTCTCCTTTTGGTATTTGATGATCAGTTTATGCACCAGAGACAAATTTCTTGTGTGTCCATTTATACTTGGCCAATAAAGTATTCAATTCCATTACTACCTCAAAGGTACAGCACTTAATGCTGAGCAGTTACAAATAATTGTTACAAGTAAAATCAATGTTAACCATTCATAAAGGTTATATATGATACTAATTGCCTTGCTTAGGAATGAAAATTCGGGTCCCAATAGTGGGTCATAAGTCAAAGAGTATCTGTATCATAATATGCTCTGTTGGATAAAAAGCCAAAATATTGTACAATTTTTAATACCTTAGTCCTAAGCAAATCTACTATAAAACCCTAATCTGCATATAGATCTAGTGGATATGCTAACTGTATTTATTTCGAGATGTAACTCACCCTTCATAAAAAATATTCCAGGATCAGTAACTATGCACAATTGCCAGCAATAAAACAATTGTGGAAAAAACAGAAAAGATAATATCAGAAAAAAAAGGATTTAATGAGTGCTTGTGTTTAAAAACATGTACAGTCCCATGACTACATTAAAAAAAACTGACTACCTGAACAGAACATTTAAATTTGTTAGGTTAATTACAGTTTAGTTTGAAGCAGAAAATCATCCTGAATTAGCATCTAGAATATTTAGCTTGGTTAGTTTCCTTTGGTAGAAAGTTGGGATATAAATTGAATGCCATGTGTTACATAAATAAATAATTTTAATAATAGCTTCAAAATCTCAGTATTTGTTTTTTCTGTTCCCTTCCTCTTTAAAATCCTTTAATTTACTCTATTACTAAAACTGTTGACTTTACCTTCCTTTGTTTTGAGTAATAAAATGTAAGTTCTGGAGTTGCTAGAATTAATGTTAAAATTTGTTGTGCTTTTTTGAACAGAACATGGAAAAGGGAGACTTAAAGAAATCTGAAATTCAAGAACAGACTTCAATTAATTCAAATGAAGTTTCTTTTATCATAAATAATATTCCTGAAAATATTTTCAGCATACCTACCTCTGAGATCTCCTCAGACTCCAGGTAAATATTTGTTTTCTCATTTTGATATTTACTATTTTAAATTTGCTTTGTATATTTTATCAACATGGCTTAGTTGTATGAGTAAGCAGCTTCTGTATGTTTTATCCTATTCTCTTTCTTATTGAAATATGATATGATATGATATCTGTTATACTATACTATACTACCATGTTTCCCCGAAAATACTACCTGTCCTGAAACTAAAGCCTTGCCACATTTTTCGCGTGGGCAAAAATATAAGCCCACCCCCGAAAATAAACCCCCTGGACAATCTCCCCCCTCCGGCCAGGCAGATCTAGCGGTATCCCAAAGGCGCCAAACTGCGGGAACGAGGTGGGGGCAAAGGCGCTCGCATTGCTTGGTGCTTTCGTGGTACCGCTAGGTCGGTCAGCGGCGCTGTGCCCAGCTGAAGAGGGGTTGCTGGGCAGTTGCTCTCTTGCGAGCGGGCTCTCGAAGAGCCGGGCACAGCCACAGGGTCGAATGGCTGTGTTGCACTGTCACAGCAGCAACATAGCAGCCATGAGGTGACCAAGCTCGTGAGCAGCCGCCCGGCAACCCCCCTTTCCAGCTGGGTACAGCACCGCTGACCGACCTAGCATACCCGGAAGGCACCAAGCAACGCGAGGGCCTGTTCGCCACCCTCCGCCTCCCGTGGCTCGGTACCTTTGAATGCCCCTTGGTGAGTGAATGGGGCTCTGCATGGTTGGAGAGGGGGGTTGCACAGTGGCTTTTCCGCTCCCCGCTTGCGTGAAGGGCACCTCTGCTGCTGGCACCGCCCACCGCCTGGGTATTTTTTTCAAAGCACGGAGGATGGATGTCGCTCTGGGAGTACGATCTGTAGCCCACAACTAAAGGGAACTGGTGGCTGTGAGAAATTGATGGTGGCAGAATAGGTGAAGGGGAAACTTGCAGCAGCAGAGATGGGTAGCACAGCAGTATTGGAACATTGAGTTAGAATGCTCTGTTCTCTAAAGCTGAATGGCAGGCTGAGCAGACCAGACCAGACAGCAGAGCTGAACTAACCAAAGAGCTGAACGGCAGGACGAGAGGAACTGACCAGAGCAGAGTTGAGGCCAAAAAGACCCGAGTACCGAAAGACTGAATGGAGCTGGTGGAGAAAATGGCAAGCGGCTGAAATAGCAAAAGACAGAAATGAAAGCAACAAATTAAGCCTGAGATCCCAATAGGCAGAGAGGAAAGACCCCAGTAGAGAATAAAAATAAATACAGGACAAAAAAACAGAAAATAAAAGACAAATAAATATGCAAATAATATAAGAGTGGAACATTAGAAATCAAAGAAGAACAGGATTAATAAAGATCAATTAAATAAATAAGGCAAATTTTAAATAAATAATAAGGTAGGGAGGAATTGGAACTCTAAAATGTAAAAAAATATAGGGAAGAAAAGGATAAATAAAACTAGCTAACATAATAGTAAGTTAAATAAATAGCAAGATAGAAAAATGAGCACAAAAGGCAGAAAAAAGGATTAAAAAATAGGGTTAATTATTAGAACAGAGAAGATAGAAACAATACCTCCATCAACAAAAAAGAGAGATTTTCAAATTTCAATTTTTTAAACTTTAAAACTTTTACATTTTAAAACTTTAAATGAACTACAGGTAATCCTTGAGTTATGACCACAGTTGAGCCCAAGGTTTATGTTGCTAAGTGAAACATTTGCTAAATGAGTTTGCCCCATTTTATGACTTTTTGCCACAGTTATTAAGTGAGTCATTGCATTTGTTAAGTAATACAATTGTTAAGTGAATCTGGATTCCCTATTTACTTTGCTTGTCAGAAGGTCACAAAAGCTGATCACATGACCCCAAGACACTGCAGCCATCATAAATATGAACGAGTTTCCAAGCATCTGAATTTTGATCATGTGACCACAGGGATGTTGCACAGTTGTGTGAAAATTGGTCATAAGTCCCTTTTTTCAGAGCCATTGTAATGGAACAGTAAATGAACTGTTGTAAGTCAAGGAGTATCTGTGTTGCAACTTACAAAATCTTCCACATCCTTAAATGAACTACCAACATTTTAAATTATTTTTTTCTTTCTTTAAATATATATTGAAATAAAATTTCCTACTTTTATATATTTTTTTAACTTTTAAAAGAACCAGCAAAAATAAACAAACTTATGGGACAGGTGACTGATACTATTGTGGTATGCAATATATGTTTCATGTATGTGCTAATGCTCAAAGAACACCCAAATTATACATGTATTAAATATAAACTATATGAATTACTAGACGAAAAAGTTAAGCATCTAGAGGCAACTCCAGCCAAACTCCAATCTACACAAGAAAGCTATACCCAAATCGAACCAAATAATGAACCAAATAACTCCCAGAGGATTTGACCCTGTGGATAAACCCTTGTAGGAAGACAAATGGAGGCATGTCATACATAGAAGGAAACACTATAAACAAAGAAAGAAGCAGCATACATTGAACAAACTTCTACTGCCCAACCTAACCCATCCAGAAGCAGCTGCATTAAAACTGAGCAATCAATTTCTCTCCCTAGATGAAAATACGCGGTCCCATAACCTCCCTCACAAATAAAACGTGGACACCTAGAAAAGAGGCATAATCAAATATCCCTTAAAAATAGCATCATCAAACACAGCTGGGATAAACAGAAAGCACCCCAGACTGCACCCCTCCCCCGAAGGAAGGTGTTGGTGATAGGAGATTTTATTCTTAAAGGTATAGAACCAGCCATTTGCAGTCCAGACATACAATCTAGGGAAGTATGTAGTTTCCCTGGAGCAAAAATCAAGGATGTGGCTGAGAACCTAACCAAAATAATTAGGCCCAAAGATTACTACCCTTTTCTCCCCCTCCACATAGGGACAAATGATACAACAAAGACCCGGAATACAATATTGAGATATTATAAGCAACTAGGCATTAAAGTTAAGGAGCTAGGAGCTCAGTAGTGTTCTTATGAGTATTCCCAATAAATGTTCAACCCCCATTGAGGGGAAAAAAGGATTTTAGAAATAAACCACTGGCTAAAGGGTTGGTGTTGCCAAGAAAACTGGTTTCCTGGACTATGTATTGTATTACCTACACGAAGGATTCTTGGCAAGGGATGGGCTGCACCTCATGAAAAGAGAAAAAATGTACTTGGAAAAAGACTGGCCCAACTCATCAGAAGAGCTTTAAACTAAAATTGAGGGGGGAGGGTGAGCAATCTTTATAATTTTTGAACATAAAGTAAAATCATAAATCCCAAGAAACAAATCAAACAGTGAGGTAGGGAGTGATGAAAAAAAACCTAAAACAACAAGAGATGCAGAAAACATACCCATGGCATTTAAGACCTTTTCAATGTTTATATACAAATGCTCAAAGCTTGGAAAACAAACAGGTTGAACAAGAATACATGAGGGTAGGTATTACATAGTTGCCATTACAGAAACCTGGTGGGATGAAACCCATGACTGGAATGTACTGATGGAATGAATACAAATTGTTCAAAAGAAACAGATCTACAAAAAGAGGAGGTGGAGTAAGAGAACACTATATATCTACAGAAATGCACATGATCAAAGATAAAACCCCTGTAGAATGTATATGGGTCAATATTAAAGAAAAAAGAGTGACAGTGCCATAGGTGTATATTATAAGCCACCCAACCAATCAGAAGAAATAGATGAAGTCTTTGCCAACTAGTTAACAAAAATATATAGGAGGCATACCACAGTAGTAATGGGAGATCCAGATATCAACTGAGAGACAAACTCTGCAGTAAGTGGGAGCTCAAACAGATTCCTAACCAACCTAGCCGACAACTTCTTCATCCAGAATGATGAAAATCCTTAGGATGAAAATCCTAAAGGGGAAAACGAGAAGCATGGGAAATTCTGAAAAATGTGATCATAAAAGCCCAGTCCAGCACAATAACATTGAAAAAGAAAAACAAGAAATCCAAGAAGAAACCAGCATGAAAGACAAAAAGGACAAGTAGGAAAAATGGAAAGAGGGACATATAAGGCAGAATATCAGCAGATAGCCAGAACTTGCAAAGATGAAGTCAGGAAAGCAAAAACTCAAAATGAACTAAGACTTGCAACAAAAGTAAAAGATAATAAAAAAAGTTTGCAACATGTTAATAACAAGAAAAAAGTCAAGGAAACAGTTGGTCCACTAAAGAGAGAAGATGGAAAGGAAGTAACAGGTAGTAGGGAGAAAGCAGAGCTGCTTAACTCATTCTTTGCACCAGTCTTCACGCAAAAAGAAACCATAGCCCAATCTACTAAAAAAGTACCATAAAAGATAGTCTAGAAATAAAAATTAAAATAAGCAAGAAAAAGGTAAGAGAACACCTGTCCAAACTTGATGAATATAAATCACAGAAACCTGACAGATTACACCTCAGAGTTCTGAAGGAGTTGGCAGATTTTATCTCAAAATTGTACCACATCTTTCAAAAATCCTGGAGCATTGGGAGTATTAGAAAAGGGCAGATGTGGTTCCCATCTTCAAGAAAGGGGGGGGGGAGACTCCCAGAAAACTAGAGACTAATCGGTCTAACATCAATACTTGGTAAGATCCTGGAAAAGATAATCAAAGAACAGATTTGCAGACATTTGCAAAGAAACAAATAAAGTTCAAATGCATACAATGATTCAAAAGATTTTAAATATAAATATTCAAATGAAATCAGAACTTTTCCTCTTGAGCCTGATGGATAAACAGTTTGAAAAAAGTAATGGAACATTGTTTTCACATGACTACGCACAAAGATAAAGTAATAACTAAAAGCCAGCATAAGTTGGTTAAAAACAGATTATACCAAACCAATCTTATTTCATTCTTTGATAAAGTGGCTAAATTACCATATTTTTCGGACTATAAGATGCACTGGAGTATAAGACGCAGCAAGGTTTTGAAGAGGAAATTTTTTAAAAAAGTTTTTGCACTCTGCAAACCTTCCAAAAATGGCTCGTTTTTCGTGAAAACAGGCCTGGTTTTCCCCCAAAAAAAGGCATGAATAGCTTTTAGGGACCTTGCAAAGTGCTCCCGGGGATTGGGGGGGGGGCAAAAATGAGCAAAAAGCGGCCCGTTTAAAAAAGGGCCTGGATAGCCTTTAGGATGCTTATAGAGTGCTCCTAGGGGCTGGGGGAGGGTTAAAATTGAGCAAAAAACTGCCTGTTTTTTGCTCATTTCTGCCCTCCCCAGCCCCCAGGAGCTCTCTAAAAGCTTCCTAGAGGCTATGCACAGCCATTTTAGTGAAGAGGGCGGGGTTTCGGGAGGCAAGAAATGCTGTATTCAGTGTATAAGACGCATCCAGATTTTTAGCCTCTCTTTTGAGGGAAAAGGTACGTCTTATACGGTAGTAGATGAGCGAAATGCTGTGGACAGAGTATACTTAGATTTCAGTAAGGCATTCAACAAAGTACACCACAACCTACTTCTTGGTCAGCTAGTAAAATGTGGAACAGACAACATCACCAACAGATGGATTTGTAGTTAGTCGACAAACTGTATGCAATGAGTAGTCCTTAATGGTACTACATCTACATAGAGAGAAATAAGCAGTGGAGTACCACAGGTTCCATCTTAGGCCCAGTACTCTTCAATTTCTTCATAAGTGACTTAGATGAGGGAATAGAAGAGGAACTCATCAAATTTGCAGATGACACTATGCTGGCAGGAATAGCCAACACATAGAAGACAAGCTCAGGATCCAAAACATTTTGACAAACTTGAGCAAACGGCCCTTTCAAACAAAATGAAATTTAATGTGGAGAAAAGCAAGGTTTTACACCTGGGCAGGAAAAACCAAAGATACACTGCAGATTAGGCTAGGCCTGGCTCAAAAACAGTAATTGTGAGAGGGAGCTTGGAGTCATTTTGGATGATGACTTAAACATGAGTTAGCAGTGTGTGGCAGCAACCAAAAAGGCTAATACATTCCTTGGTTGTATAAACAGAGGCATATAATCAAAATTATGTGAAGTAAAATAGTACTGCTTTATAAAGCCTTAGTGAGACCACACCTAGAATACTGCCACCAATTTTGGTCACCACACTACAAAAAAGATGCTGAGACTTTGGAAAAAGTTCAGATGAGAGCAACGAGTCCCTTCGGGGAGAGGGGGCAGTCTAGAAATCAAATCAAATAAAATAAATAAAATAAAATAAAATAAAATGATCAAAGGTCTGGCGACTAAAATGTATGAAGAACAGTTGCAGGATTTAGGTTTGGCTAGTCTAGAGAAAAGAACTAGGGGTGACATGATAGCAGTATTCCAGTATTTGAGGGGCTGCCATAAAGAAGATGGGGTCAACTTATTTTCCAAAGCACCAGAGGGCAGGACAAGAAACAATGTATGGAAACTAATCAAGGAGAGAAGCCAACCTGGAATTAAGGAGAAACTTCCTAACAATGAGAACAATTAAACAGAGGAAGAGCTTGCTTTCAAAAATTGTGGATGTTTCATCACTGGGATTTTTAAGAAGAGAGTGGATAGCTATGTGTCTGAAATGATAAAGGGTCTCCTGCTTGAGCAAGGGGATTGGACTAGAAGACGTCCAAGGTCCCTTCCAGCTCCTGTTGTGTTGTGTTATGTTGTGTTATAGATAATCAAGATAATCAAGAAACAGAACTGTGAACAACTAGAAGCAAATAAAGCTATAAGTAGTTTGTTTAAAACAGATCATGCCAAACCAACGTTATTTCATTCTCTGATAAAGTGGCTAAATTAGTAGACCAGTGAAATACTATGGACATAGAATACTTAGATTTCAGTAAGGCATTTGACAAAGTAGACCACAATCTACTTCTTGGTAGGCTAGAAAAATGTGGAATAGACATCATCACCACCAGATGTATTCAAGACAGTTCTCATGTACTTGCAGTACTCAAGGAGTAGTCCTTAATGGTACTGTCAAGGCTCTGACTAATGAACCTAAGCAAATCAGAACTCTGAGATTGGGGTCCTTCTCAAAGGTCATCTTTATTGAGTACATCATATCAGCACAACTTCAAAGGAAAACCAATTCTAAATCTTTCTCGCAGTTTCAGTATAATTAAACTAGGAAATAACCCCATCCCCAAGTGTCACAGGTCACGTTGGCCAATTGGGTAAATGGGCGTGCCCTCTGGGCACTCCTTCCCCAACCTTATCAGTTGCCAATAGAGATGACCTTGGTTCTCACAAGAAAGTTCTCTGTTGTGTCTAGTAATGCATTCCAACCTCCTTATCCCCTTTCCCTTCTGTGTGGCAACTGAGGAACAGAAAAATGGCTGCTGCCAGGTTCGGTTTGAAGTTGACAGATATTACATCCACACGGAGAGAAGTAAGCAGTGGGGTATCACAAGGCTGTGTCCTCTTGAATATCTTCATAAATGACTTAGATGAGGGAATAGAAAGGGGACTCATCAAATTTACATATGACACTAAACTGGCAGGAATAGCTCAGGTTACAAAAAGATCTTGACAAACTTGAACAATGGTCCCTATCCAACAAAATGAATGTTAATATGGAGAAAAGCAAACTTTTACATTTAGGCAGGAAAAGGTACACTAGGCGAGGCCTGACTCAAAAAAAAGTAACTGTGAGAGGGACCTTGCAGTCCTAGGGGATGGTCATTTGAATATGAGCCAGCAGTGTGCAGCGGCAGTGAAAAAAACTAATATAATCCTGGGCTGTATAAGCATAGAATCAAGATCATGTGTAGTATTAGTACTGCTTTATAAGACCTTACTAAGACCACACCTCGAATACTGCAACCAGTTTTGGTCACCTTATTACCAAAAAGATGTTGAGACTTTAGAAAAAGTTCAGAGCAATTAAGATAATCAAAAGCCTGGAGACTAAAACATATGAAGAATGGCTGCAGGATTTAGGTTTGGCTAGTCTAAAGAAAAGAAGAATTGTGGGTGATATGATAGCAGTATTCCAGTATTTGAGGGGCTGCCACAAAGAAGAGGGGGGTCAACTGTATTCTATGAAACATGAGAGGGCAAGACAAGAAACTATGATTGGAAACTAACCAAAGAGAGAAGCAACCTGGAATTAAGAAGAAACTTCTTAACAGTGAGGACAGGTAGAACAGCTTGCCTTCAGAAATTGTGGGCACTCCATCACTGGAGGTTTTTAAGAACAGACTTGACAGTCACTTATTTGAAATAGTATAGGTTCTCCTTCCAGCTCCCGTTCTGTTCCATCCCATTCTAATCTCTTTTTGTCTGGCTCACTTAGTCATGGCAAGTCACCGACACCATATTACAGTTTATTTATTTTTTGAACTCTTTGTTTGTTTGTTTGTTTGTTTTATTGGATTTATATGCCGCCCTTCTCCCAAAGGACTCAGGGCGGTGTACAACATTAAAAAATCGCACCCGGAAAACAACCAGCAACCAGTGCAGGCTGCCTAAAAGGGGTGTAACATGGGAGCACCTAGGTACCCCCATGATAACCTGCGCGGCTGCATTCTGGACCAGCTGAAGCCTCCGGGTGCTCTTCAAGGGCAGCCCCATGTAGAGAGCGTTGCAGTAGTCCAGGCGAGAAAGGACGAGGGCATGAGTGACTGTGCACAGAGCTCCAAGACCCCACTTCACAAAGAGGGACTCACACCCGCCTATCTGAGGCACAGTGACCTCCTGAGGTCTGAGACTTTCCCTAATAACCATCGCTGCCCCCCCACCAAACGGGATGACATCATGGGGAGATGGAACGAGGAGATGACATGTCCATGGGGGGGGCAGCCGGCAGTGTTCAAGGGGGTAGCAGGAAGCTATGTCCATCATAAAAATTGTCGGTGTTGGGGACAATATGTAAGGGTAATGGCCAGCTGTCCAAAATCGCTGCAGATGCTAGCCTGCGAAGTGGTGAAGCGGTCAGTGATGGGGGCAACGAGGACAGCGGCGGCATCGGCAGCTGCTCCAACTCCGACTCCAACAGCTAATCTCCGCCCACGCCAGTTGCACTCACATACATCGCCAGGGCCGTACTCCGTTGACCCAGTCCATAATATCACAGGAGGGGGGGGCAAATGGCCAAATGGCACAGTACGGTGGCCCAGGCAACGGCGGCAATACCGGGGGGGCACCACGAAGGACCCCCCCCACTCCAACCACGCCCACGCCAGCTCCCGAAGCCATCTTCTGCTGGCGTTAGCATCCATGCCAGCTGCCTCAGCCACTCCCCGCTGATCTAATTTATCAGGTTCATAAGCAATGAGGAGGGGGAGAGCAACCGGAATAACACCACGGCGTGGGGAGCGGCAGCTGTAGAGATCCCAGACCGGGCGTCCCGCCGCCACCGCCGACCATACCCACGCCAGCTGCAGAGACCCCAGGCCGGGTGTCCCACTGCAGCTGCTGACCACACCCACGCCGGCAGCTGCCGACACTCTCCATTCTCCTTTCACCGCTAACCGCCCCATTTCACTCATGATGTTCCGGCTATAAGGCAGGACATCGCAGCTCAAAGGTATCCCCCAAGGTCCCAGGAAGTTCTCATAGCTGGACCTGGAACCAACGATGGAATAGGGTACCCCTGCAAGCCCCAAGACGGACAATCATCTCCCCGAAGCTCTCCTCAAACGCGACAGGACACCATCTTGGGCATGCATAGTAGAAGTTCAGAAGTAGTTTTTCATAATTAGAAACTTCAGTCCAGCGAGATAGTATTGTAACAGTATTTATTTACTGTGAAAAAGCAAGCACATCTGGATAGTTTCATAGCCAACTTAGAGTTTCTTGGTGCATGGTGGAACTCTTTACTAAATCTGATCATTATCCTATCCTAATCTGAATGGGAAACTAGCTGTTAGTTGCGAAGTTATGTCTGACCTGTCTGACCCATCGTGATCCCACGGACAATGTTCCTCCAGGCCTTACTGTCCTCTACCATTCTCTGAGTCCATTTAAGCTCACACCTACTGCTTCAGTGACTCCATCCAGCCACCTCATTTTCTGTCTTTCCCTTCTTTTGCCCTCAATCTTTCCCAACATTAGGCTCTTCTCCTTCTTCTCATTAGGTGACCAAAGTATTTGAGGATCATCTTCAGGATCTCGCCTTCTAAAGAGCTGTCAGGGTTGATCTCCTCTAGGACTGATCGGTTTGATCGCCTTGCAGTCCAAGGGACTCCCAGGAGTCTTCTCCAGCACCATAGTTCAAAGGCCTCATTCTTTGGCACTTCAGTCTTTTTTATTGGCCAACTTTCACAGCCATACACTGCAACTGGGAAAACCGTAGCCTTGACTATACGTACTTTTGTTGGCAGGGTGACGTCTCTGCTTTTTAGTATGCTGTCTAGATTTGCCATAGCTTTCCTCCCCAGGAGCAACCATCTTTTAGTTTCTTGGCTGCGGTTCCCATCTGCGGTGATCTTGAAGCCCAGGAAAATAAAATCTGTCACCAGCTCCATTTCTTCCCCATCTATTTGCCAGGAAATGAGAGGGCTGGAGGCCATGGTCTTCTTTCCATGCCTTCATTTTCTTTACTATTGAAAATAATGACTTAGAATAAGAGCATATGACATTCAACATACATGTTTTATAAATTTGATAAGAATACTGATCTATGTTTTTCTGAGCATAATTTTAAACCAGATGTGCAAAATCATACTCATTTGCTATCTAAACCATAATTTGTTTTTGCCAAAACAATGGTAGATTTCTTCCTTCTGCTATCAACTGTCCCACTGAGTTAGACAGCAAAAGAAACTCCTCTGACATTTTTTTCACCAAATGTTTACTGAAGATTTCATATGGGTACAGAAGTAGAAAAAGTCAGTTCTAACGATTTCAAGTGCGAACAGCATAGGAAAACTTTCCCTTTCCCCTCTTGGACCACCCGTTGTCCACCAATTATTTGCACTTGCTTTGTTTTGTGAACAGTTTGTCTGCTCAGACCTTCCAACTGATTTTTAACAGTAACAGTAACAGTAACAGAGTTGGAAGGGACCTTGGAGGTCATCTAGTCCAACCCCCTGCTCATGTAGGAGACCTAGGGATTTGAACCGCTGAAGTGCCGACCTTCTGATCGACAAGCTCAGTGTCTTAGCCACTGTTGGATCCCTCTCAACCCAATTGAATAAATGAGTGAAAACTATAGTTATTTGTTTACTAGGTTATCTTTATCTAGTTTTAGGACTTGTGAGAGAGAGACTTGTGTGAGAGATTTTTAAGCATCGTTGTATATAACCTTTTCTTATAAAGATAAGATCAGATACCTACAAAGATTAGTATCATTGAAACTGATATTCCCTTTATGGGAACAAAAGTTGGAATTTAAGAAGCAGGATAGGAAGAACATTGTCACTTTTGAAATTTGGTGTTGCAGAAAACTCCCATGAGTACTGTGAAAATAAGAAAATAAACCAATGGATGCATCAATCAAATTAGCTCAGAGTTCCCACTTGCGATACAAATGACCAAGCTCAAATTATCCTTCTTTAGAAATATTATGTGAAGACTTAGCTGTCTGCAAAAAGCTGTAATGCTATCGAAGGAGGAAGGGAAGAAGAAGACTGGCAGCAAGATAGATGGATTCAGTTATAAGGGCAATGAATATACCATTGGGAGACTTGAAAGAACGTGATAGGGAGATCATAGAAAAAAATCTATGTGGTTGCTAAGAGTAGAAAGAGACAATGGCAGATAATACACGCTTTAGGATACAGTTGATCAGGTTCTAAAAGTCTGATTTGAACTTGTTTGTCAAGGCTCTGACTAATGAAATCAAGCAAATCAGAATGCTGAAACTAGAATCCTCCTCAAAGATCCTCTTTTTTGAGTACCAACTCTAAATCTTTCCCGCGGTTTCAGTATAATTAAAATAGGAAATAATCTCATCCCCAAGTGTCACAGGTCACATCTTAGTTTTCTTAATGTTGAGTTTCAAGTCAACTTTTGCACTCTCCCTCTTCACCCGCATCAAGAGGTTCTTTAGTTCCTCTTCACTTCCTGCCATTAGAGTGGTATCATCTGCATATCTGAGGTTGTTGATATTTCTCCCGGCAATCTTAATTCCAATTTTTGATTCCTCTAGCCCTGCCTTTCTTTAAATTCTGCATTCAATTGGGTGTATCTTTATCTTTCTCGCTTTCCTTTTGCTTCCCTTCTTTTCTCAGCTATTTGCAAAGCTTCCTCAGATAGTCATTTGCTACCACATGTACAATGTTGTGAACCTCCATCCATAATTCTTCAGGTACTCTGTCTATCAGATCTAATTCCTTAAATCTATTTGTCATCTCTACTGTATATTCATCAGGGATATGATTTAGTTCATACCTGAGTGGCCTAGTTCTTTCCCCTACTTTCTTCAATTGAAGCCCAAATTTTGCAACGAGAAGCTCATGATCTGAGTCAGCTCCTGGTCTTGTTTTTACTGACTGTATAGAGCTTCTCCATTTTTGGCTGCAGAGCACATAGTCAATCTGATTTCTGTATTGACCGTCTGGTGATGTCCATGTGTAGAGTTGTCTCTTGGGTTGTTGGAAGAGAGTGTTTGCTATGACCATTGTATTCGCTTGGCAAAATTCTATCAGCCTGTGCCCTGCTTCATTTTGTACTCCAAGGCCAAACTTGCCTGTTGTTCTGGTCATCTTTTGGCTTCCTACTTTAACATTCCAATCCCCTATGATGATAAGGAGATCATTTTTGGTGTTAATTCTATAAAGTGCTGTAGGGCTTCATAGAACCGGTCAATTTTTTGAGCACCAGTGGTTGGGGCATAGACTTGAACTACTGTGATGTTGAATGGTTTGCCTTGGATTCGAATTGAGATCATTCTGTCATTTTGGGGATTGTATCCCAGTATTGCTTTTCCTATTTTTTATTAACTATGTGGCTATTCTATTTCTTCTGAGGGATTCTTGCTCACAGTAGTATACCTGGTGGCCATCTGAATTATATTCCCCCTTTCCTGTCCATTTTAGTTCACTGATTCCTAAGATGTCGATGTTAAGTCTTGTCGTCTCTTGTTTGATCAGCTTGCCTTGATTCATGGTTCCTATGGAGTATAGATCTTTACAGCATCAGACTTTCCTTTCACCACCAAATACATCCACAGCTGAGCGTCCTTTCAGCTTTGGCCCAGCCGCTTCACTCTTTCTGGCACTACTAGTACTAGCCCTCTGCTCTTCCCCAGTAGCATATTGGAGACCTTCCAACCTGAAGGGCTCATCTTCCAGCTAATGAAAAGGGCTGATGTAGTTTCCATTGTCAAAGAAGGGAAAAAATAGATCCAGGAAACCACAGACCTATCAGCCTGACCTCAATACCAAGGAAGATTCTGGAAAAGATAATCAAGCAACGAATCAATGAACACCTAGAAGCAAACAAAGTAATAGCCAAAAGCCAACATGGGTTTGTCAAAAACAGATCATGCCAGACAAATCTTATTGCATTCATTGACAGTGACATAATTAGTAGACCAAAGGAATGCTGTGGACATAATTTACTTGGACTTCATTAAGGCATTTGATAAAGTAGACCATAACCTACTACTTGATAAGATAGAAAAATGTGGATTAGACAGCATCACCACCAGATGGATTCACAACTGGCTGACCAACCGCACTTAGCGTGTAGTCCTCAATGGAACTGCATCTACATGGAAATATGCAGTGGGGTACCCCAATGCTCTGTTTTATATCCAGCACTCTTCAACATCTATCAATGATTTGGGTGAGGGGATATATGGGGAACCCATCAAATTTGCAGATGACACCAGGCTGCCAGGAATAGCCAACACTCCAGAAGATAGGCTTAAGATACAGAAGGATTTGACAGACTTGAACAGTGAACAAAATGATTTGTAAGGAAAGCATTCTTAGAGATAGGATGGGAGACCACCAGAAGAGCCAGGAGGAGGGGGTAAGGGAATGGCAAGAAGGCAGCAGGGCTGCCGGTGCCCAAGTGCTAAGGCAGGACTTCGTCCCTCCCTCCTCCTCCTTCCCATCTCCTCCCTCCCTCCCTCCCTTCTGGTGAGGCTGGGCAGTGAGTGGGCCATGGAGGTGGTGGAGGCACTGGTGGTGGGCTGCTGGTCCACTGCTGCTGCTAGGACTCTATGTGCTGCTCTACTAAGACTGGAACATGACTATGCTCATCACAGGTCAGCTGTCTCCTTTGCATGTGCCCAGGAGGAGTGCTAGGTTGGGTCAGGGCCAAGGTGGCAGGGATCGGCTCCTTGCTGTCTCCAGGGCAGCTCCACTAACCATATCCCAGGCTGGATCTGGTTTGTGGGCCCTGAGTTTTACATATTTGCCATAGAGGGTGTTGTCTAGATATAGATGATTTAAACCTCTCTCTGTGCACTGCTTCTTCTCTGTGAGCAGCAGGTGGGGCAATGCCGGTTAGATGGTAGATTTTATGTTGAGTAGGTTTAAGATATCCAGTAATAATTCTGCTAGTTTCATTCAAAGCAACACCTACTTTCCCAGCATGTGCTGAGTTATATCACACTGAGCAGGTGTATTCGTCTGCTGAGTAGCAAAGAACTAGAGCTGTTGTCTTAAGAACCCTTGGTTTGGCATCCCAGGTAGAGCTCATTAATTTCCTGAGGATGTTATTTTGTCTACTGACCTTCAGTTTAGTATTAGTACAGTGCTGCTTATGTGTTAGGGCCCTATCTAGAGTAACCCCTAAATATTTTAGCCTGAGGCAATGCTCCAGTAATGTACCTTCCATATAATATGCAGCTTCCTAGCAGCCTGCTTATCGCAAAGATGGAAGGCACATACTTGATTTTTTTTTGGATTCGGTCTTAATTGGTTATCACAATAGTTTCAATCCTGCTCTACCAGTGCTTCATTTAAATGTATTAGCTGGATTGGCGGTTGATTTCCCCAGGCTCATGGTCCTGGGGGATTTCAATCTGCCTTCCATTGGCGAGACATCCGAGTCAGCTCGGGAGTTCATGGCTTCCATGACAGCTATGGACCTAACTCAGTTAATTCAAGACCCCACCCATAATGGGGGACACACGCTCGACCTGATTTTTGTATCTGGGCAGTGGATGAATGATCTAGATTTAGGGGATATTTCTATTCAACCCTTGTCATGGTCTGATCATTTCCTCATCAGGCTTGACTTCCATACCGCTACCCCTCGCCGCAGGGAGGCGGAACCGACTAGATGGTTCCGCCCCAGGCACCTGATGGACCCCGAAGGGCTCCTGATGGAGCTTGGGACTTTTCCTGAATCCCTTGCTCACAGCTTGACCGAAGCCCTAGTGGAAGCCTGGGATAGGGTTGCTGCTGGGGCTTTGGATTGTGTTGTGCCTTTGCGGCCTCTGACCCGGTGTCGATCCCGGATGGCTCCCTGGTTTACCGAGGAGCTCCAGGAGATGAAACACCGGAAAAGACGCCTAGAGAGTGGCTGGAGGGCCAGCCGGTCCGAATCTGATCGAACACTAGTAAGAATTCATATTAAATCCTACTTAGTGGCGATAGAAGCGGCAAAACGGCGATATTTTTCCGCTCTTATCGCGTCCGCAGATAACTGCCCAGCCGCCCTGTTTAGGGTGACCCACTCCTTACTTAACCAAGGAACTGGGGAAGACCCCTTGCAGGGTAGGGCTGAAGAATTTGTTCAGTATCTGCAGGATAAAATCGCTCAGATCCGGACAGGCTTGAACTCTGACTGGGTAGATTCGGGTGAGCCGACGGGCTGAATCTTGAGGAGACAATCTGGGATGGGTTTGACCCTGTGACCCCCGAAGGCATGGACAGGATTATGGGGAGACTCAATGCTGCCACTTGTGTGCTGGACCCGTCTCCCTCTTGGTTAGTTTCGGATTCCCGGCTCCAGGCGATTACCAACGCTTCATTGAGAGAGGGGTTCTTTCCCACCGCCTTGAAGGAGGCAGTGGTGAGGCCCCTCCTTAAGAAGCCTTCCCTGGACCCAGCCTCTTTAGCCAACTACCGTCCGGTCTCCAACCTTCGCATTGTAGCGAAGGCTGTCGAGAGTGTGGTAGCACGTCAGCTTCCCCAGTACCTGGATGAAGCTGTCTACCTGGATCCGTTTCAGTCGGGTTTCAGGCCCGGGTACAGCACGGAGATGGCATTGGTCGCGTTGGTCGATGATCTCTGGTGGGTCCGGGACAGGGGCTGCTCCTCTGTCCTAGTCCTATTAGACTTCTTGGCGGCTTTCGATACCATCGACCATGGTATCCTACTGTGACGACTTGGGGGTTTGGGAGTGAGGGGCACCGTTTTACGGTGGTTCTACCTATCGGATCGGTCGCAGTTTGTGTTGACTGGAGGGCAGAGATCGACCCCCAGGCGCGTCACTTGTGGGGTGCCCCAGGGGTCGGTTCTCTCACCCCTACTGTTCAACATATATATGAAACCGCTGGGCGAGATCATCCGTGGTTTTGGGGTACAGTATCATCGATATGCTGATGATACCCAACTTTTCATCTCTACCCCAAACCACCCAAACGATGCCCTCGACGTGATGTCCCGATGCCTGGAGGCTGTGCGGATCTGGATGGGGAGGAACAGGCTCAAGCTCAATCCCTCCAAGACTGAGTGGCTGTGGTTTCCGTCACCCCGATTTGTGCATCTTGTTCCATCTTTGATGATAGGGGGAGAAATTTTAGCCCCCTCAGAGAAGGCTCGCAATCTGGGAGTCCTCCTGGATACGCGGCTTAGTTTAGAAGAACACCTGATGGCCGTGACCAGGGGGGCCTTTTACCAGGTTCGCCTGGTACGTCAGTTGCGCCCCTTACTGGATCGGGATGCTCTGTGCACAGTCACTCATGCCCTTGTCCTTTTTCGCCTGGACTACTGCAACGTTCTCTACATGGTGCTGCCCTTGAAGAGCACCCGGAGGCTTCAGCTGGTCCAGAATGCGGCCGCGCGGGTTATCATGGGGGTACCTAGGTGCTCCCATGTTACACCCCTTTTAGGCAGCCTGCACTGGTTACCGGTTGTCTTCCGGGTGCGATTCAAGGTACTAATTATGACCTTTAAAGCGCTCTATGGCTTAGGCCCAGGGTACCTGCGAGACCACCTACTGCCACCAATAGCCTCCCACCGTCCAGTACGATCCCACAGAGTTGGCCTCCTCAGGGTGCCGTCGGCCAGACAGTGTCCCAGGGGACCCCCAGGGGGAGAGCCTTCTCTGTGGGAGCGCCTTCCCTCTGGAATGAGCTGCCCCCGGAGCTTCGCATAATCCCTGATTTCCGGTCCTTCCGACGCGCCCTAAAAATTTGGCTTTTCCAGCAAGCCGGCCTGGCCTGTTAATTTTATTTAATTTTTAAAATGTGAGTGTTATATAAATTGGATTTGTTTTTTGGACTGTTTCTAATTTCCTTTTAACTTTTGTACTATGTGTTTTTTAATGCTGTACGCGGCCCTGAGTCCTTGGGAGAAGGGCGGCATATAAATCTAATAAATCCAATCCAATCCAATCCAATGAAGGAAGACTCCGAGGCTTGAGTTTCCTCAAAGTTCCATTTTATTAGAGATGTCATATTGGCACAACTGGGGAAAAACCCGAATCTGAAAGTTTTCAGGTTTTCCCCACCCAAATTTATTTATTTATATTTATTTTCAGTATTTCTAGACCGCCCCCTCTCCCCGAAGGGACTCGGGGCGGTGTACAGGTGTGTCATTAAAACGAATACAAAAGACAAATATCCTATACCCTTAAAAACAAATTAAACCTCATACAACTGTACAAAAAGTAAAAATTAAAAATTAAATTAAAAACAACTAAAAGCATACCCCTAGAAAATTTAAAAAATGCAGGCTTGAGGAACTAAAATTGGGAATTAGGAATTAGGCCAGGCCGGCTAGATTGAACAGGTGGGTCTTTAGTTTCTTACGGAAGGAGCGGAGGTCGGTGGTAGTCCTGATATCTGGGGGGAGGTCATTCCAAAGGGTCGGGCCCATCACAGAGAAGGCCCTACTCCTGGGCGTCGCCCGCTGGCATTGCCTAGTGGACGGCACCCGGAGGAGTCCCTCTCTGTGAGAGCGAATCGGCCGAAGGGATGTATGGGGCATGATACGAAATGAAAGTTCAAGTCCCTGCCCAGCACCCACATGTCCATCACATGAGCCATTCATGCACCATCCAAAACTGGAGGTTCCTCCCAGTTACATAATCGCAGCTGCAGGGCAAGGTGTCCTTGACTCCCTGAGAAAAGAATGTTATTTTGAATATATATTATCCATATTCCATATAATCCCCTCTTCCATTTTTCCACAGTAGGAAATGTGGCAGGCCTGAAGGACCAATATAAAAGATGGCTTCCAGGTCTGATGGGCTGCCCCCCCTCCAGCAGAAAAGTGTGTCCTGTAGTGAGAGTAATAGAGGGGATTAAAATCATACTCCTAATCACCTCTTCCCCCTCCTGGGGGACCCTTTGACTTATTAGGATATTTGTCATGGAATTGTTTAACCAATCTGTCTGCTTTCCCAACCCAACTCTTAACCCAGGTAGCTTCAGACAAAAAGTACCCTTTCCAATGAACTAAATATTGTAACCGACCCTTATATAGTTCAGAATCTAAAATTTCCTTCACTTCATAATGGGTTTCTCCTTGCATTACTATAGGAGGAGGAGGTAGTTGGGTCTGAGGTCTTAATCTAGACCCAAGGGCTGCTTTCAGCAGGCTACAATGAAACACAGGATGCATTTTCCCTAGAATGCGGGGGAGGCTAAGATGAACTGTTACTGGGTTAATTACTTTCATTATTGGGAAAGAACCTAAAAACTTAGGTCCGAGTTTTTTGCTAGGCAGCCTCAGCCATATGCAATTGCTTAATAGGAAAACTTTGTCTCCCACAAGGGGTATGCAGAGAACAGTGTTTGCCTGCTTTTTATATTCCTCCACAGCTTCTGCCAGCACTTTCTTTGTATTCTCCCATCCCTTCCTCAGAGAATCCATCCATTTTGCCAAAGTCATTGAAGAGGAGGGTTCTCTGAGTAGCTCAGGCATGAGGACACATTCCATGCTGCTGGTAACTTGGAAAGGGGTCAGTCTGGTGCTGCTATGCACAATGTTGTTGCAAACTACTTCTGCAAATGCTAATAGGTCCGCTCAGTTCTCTTGTTGGTAATCCACATAGCATCTTATGTATTGTTCCACCATTCTGTTTACTTGCTCCACCGCACGGTTCGTACTTGGATGAAAACCCAAGCTAAGTCCTTGTGTGGATCTGACGGATCTCAGGAACACTTTCCAGAACTTGGCCATAAACTGGACTCCTCGATCTGAGATGATTCGGTGGGGTATTCCGTGCAGGCGATAGATATGTTTGATGAATAGTTTAGCTAGTTTCTTTGCAGAAGGCATTCCAGAAAAAGCAGAAAAGTGGCATGGAAAATAAATCAATTACTGTCCAGATTATTGTGTTTCCTCCACTCTCTGGGAGTTCAATGATAAAATCCATTGTGATTTCTTCCCAAGTTCTGCTGGGGCTTGTCACTTGCTGAAGGAGTCCAGGGAACTTTCCTGATCTCATTTTCATGGCCGCACAGGTGGCACAGCTCTTCCCATAGTCTTCCACATCTGCTTTCATCTTTGGCCACCAGAATTGCCTTCTAGCAAGGTGCTTCTTCAGAAATCCAAAGTAACCAGCTACCTACGAGCCATGGCTGCGCTGCAACACTTCCAATCTCAAGGTCGCAGGGACATACAGTTTGGATTCTTTCCATGCTAGCCCATCCCTCATAATTAAGATATCTTTATTGTCAGTGAGCCAGGGATTGGCGGGTAGCACAGTTTTAAACATAGCTGTCAACTTGTCCTGGCTGGGCCGGGTCGTCACTTGGCTTGGTTTCTGGTGGTGACTTGCACTGCTGGTTGGGTGGGAGGAATGATGATGTGGACTACTTCCTCTCGGCAGTTGTCAAACTGCAACTTTCTCAACAAGGCATCTGCTAACAGTTTTTTTCCCCTGCTGGGATGTACTTTAATTAGAATTTGAATCGTCTGAAGTACTGTGCCCAGCGGACTTGTTCATGAGACAATTTTCTGGGGGTTTTCAGAACTTTGAGGTTTTTGTGATCAGTCCAAACCTCAAAAGGCACTCTTCCCTCCTCTAGGAAATGTTTCCAGCAGACTGCATAAGCTTCCTTCTTCCAAATGGCCCGTTGTTTCTCGGTGTCAGTGAGTTTTTTAGACACATCAGGCATAAGGCAGGAGATGTCCTTTTTGATCCTTTTGCAGAAGTACTGCTGCCACGGCTACATCAATGGCATCTGCTTGGATGATGAACTGTTGTTCGGGATCTGGCACTGAAGGATCGGCTCTTGGGCAAATAGCCTTTTTAATTTTTCAAAGGCTTTTTGACAGTCTATTGTCCAGGCAAGTGGCTGGTTTGGCTTTTGTATCATTGGAGGAGACCCCATCTTCAACAATTCTGTTAGGGCAGGGCAGCCTCCGCAAAAGCCAGGATAAATTGCTTGCAAACATTGGCAAACCCCAGGAAGCTTTGAAATTGTCTGCGGGTTCGTGGGGGCTGCCAGTCGAGCACTGCTTTTACTTTCCCTGGATCCATTTCTACCCACTGGATATCCGGTAGCCTAGGTAATCTAGGGAAGTTTTGTAGAATTCACACTTTGACAGCTTTGTGTAAAGCTTGGCGGCAAGGAGTTTTTTCAGTATCTATTGTATTAGTTTTACATGTTCTTCAAGTGTTTCACTGAATATGAGAATGTCATTCAGGTAAACGCGAACCCCTTCATATAGGTGCTCATGCAGCACTACATTGATTAGCTGGATGAATATTGTGGGGGCCCCTTGCAAGCCAAATGGCATGACTTTAAATTAGAAGCTACCAAGTGGGCAGTTGAATGCAGTTTTCCATTCATCTCCCTCTCTGATTCTTATGCTTCTCTTAAATCCAATTTGGTGAACACCTTGCCCTTGGACAAGTGATTTAGCATGTCCTTCATGAGGGGGAGGGGGGAGGCGTTCTCTATGCACACAACATTGATTACACAAAAATCAACCCAAAGCCTCATTCCCCCTATCTTTTTTTCTTTGAATTATTTTTTCTTGTTATTAATTAGTGACACGGGAAGGGTTCGGAAGGCCAAAAGCACCCATATTCGGTCTGTAAGGCACACCTAAATTTTTACCCACTTTTAGGGGTAGAAAGGTGTGTCTTATACTCCCAAAAATACAGTATTTCAGTGAAAAACTCTTAACATTTGTTTAGCTTCCTCTTTTTCATGCTGCTTCTCTTCTACCACATCCAGTTCTTCAAATACCTGAATTTAGAAAACATAGAAGTTTGTACATATTTCTTGCTAACATTTAGACCTCATTCAAATCTTGGATTTGAATTGAAATGTAGATCTAAAAACAAGACAAGTATTAATTATTTTCACACAAGATTGGGATGACATTTTTATACTGCTATCTTGTTTTTTATTTATGTCTAAATTGCATTCTGAATCTTTGGTTTGTTTCCACCTCTCTTCAGTGCAATAGAAAATTCTAGTGCTGATATCCTTATAGTTAGCACTACTGAAGTTGAACAGTCAGAATCTGATTGTGATATAAATGAGGCACTTGAAACTGATTCTCAGAGTGAACCTTCCTCGCTTGTTACTTCCCCAGAGGGGTGAGTATTGAAATGCTTTTTGTCATGATATCTTAGTGGCAGTTCTGTACTTTCTATTTTATATACTAATGTTTATGTAATAATTTATTATAATGTATTAAATTTTAATGACAAACATAGCTGAAAATTTTTGTTTTAAATTATTACATATTTTATAGCCTTGTAGGTCAGCATACAGAAAATATTTCTTCACAAAGGAAAGGGAAAATGACGAAGTCAGAATTTGATCCCAAAATTTCTGCAAGTGAGCAAAAGACAGCTCCAAAGGCTGCTTTGAATGCTTCGGGTAACATAAGAGCAGAGGTAACTAAACTTTTCCTACCCCATTGAAACTATTCCAATGAAACCTGTTCTCTTGGGTATTATATTTAGGTTATTTCCAAATATTATTAAATAATAATAATGATGATGATGATGATGATGATGATGATGATGATGATGATGATGGAAAAAGATACCAAAAATGAGAAGGTGAAGATTTTGTGGGACTTTTGATCATCATTTGGAATACAACACGCCAGATATCACGGTTGTAGAGTGCCGAAACGTACAATTTATTGATATCGCAGTACCATGAGATGGCAGGGTCGAAGAAAAAGAACTGGAAAAAATCACAAAATACCGCGACCTGGCCATTGAAACTACCCGATTATGGATGAAACATGTAACAGTGATAACCATTGTCATTGGGGCACTTGGTGCCATGTCCAAGAATTTTATAAGATAAATCAACAAATTGCAGCTTCCTACAATAACACCAGCAGAACTGCAAAAAACTGCAGTACTTGGAACATCGTACTTGGTTGATACACTGGCAGCAACCCATTTTAACCATTAGCACCAGTCAGTGGTATTTGTGATGCATTTTTGAATGTTCAGTTGACTGAGTTTCATGTTTAATGAATAAAGTATAATTATTATAATAAATACTAAATAATAATATTTAGTCTGAAAAGACCTCTGCTGTTTTTAAAAAAATGTTTCCAAGTATTCTTCTCTGAGTTTGGAAAAACGTTATCAAGAATTTGAATTACATAAATTAATAAGCTCTTTCAATCCATTTAAATAGCTGCAGTTTAAAAGTGGGATACTACAGCTAACAAAAGATTTCATTACTAATATATTAAAATCAGTTTTCTGTAATTCACATTAAACTAATTATTTCACGTATTTGTTTCAGAGCTTTGCTTTATTTTTTATTGAAAATTAAGCAAGTTAACACTTTGACTCATTTGAAAAACTATTTATTTTAAGATCAGGAAAACAAGAATGTGGCATTAACTCTTCCTGTTTTGTATTATACTTTGTTCAAAGAAATCATGTGGAGAAAATGTTTTCTGGGTTTTAAAAACAAGGAAAACAATAAAACAAAAGTAAATACTGAAGAAATTTGATGCTTTCAAAACCAGTTAAGAAGGAATAATTTTAAAGATGGTACACAGCTACATCTCATTACATGATAAGGAAAACGGTTTAATAGCTCTCATCCTTTATTTAAAATTCAAATCATATGAAAAATGCTTTTGTCCCGCATAATTCTATATCCTTTATTTATGTTGATTTAATTTTTGTTGATTTACTTATGTTGATTTATCTTGCTGCAACAACTCTTTTTTTCCTGGTATTTCGTTGTCTTGTATTTTTTAAATAATAATATCCTACTTTTCTATCAGAGGCTTATACTTTGTATTTTAAGGTGACATACAGTATAATGTTATAAATAGTACCTTACAAATAAAATAACAGTATAGTAAACATATAATAAAATAAATAGTAAAAAAACTACAAATACAATCCATCTGAATGGATAACTTCTGAAACACCGTGTAGCCTCAATTAGGTCAAGAACAAGGCAGAATAATATGCTTAATGGTCTGTCTTGCTGCTTAGACTCTTAACTGACAAGACTTTCTCTTTTATTTACATAAACCATGTTCAGTTGTGATAGCACAGTAAAAATGTATTGAAGAGAAAGAGGGAATTTTTTGTGTCCCAAATTCTAAAGGGACTTCAGGAAATACATTTTCTGTAGATCTTACAGTCAAATTGCTAGTCTTTCTCCAGACAAAAGTCTAAGTGTGACTAAGGTTTATGAACAGTCTTTCAGTAGAACATTATAATGAGCAATTCAACTTGAAAAGAAATAAATGCATTTTTATACTTAAAATCAAAAGTAGTGGTATTGCATGAATAACATAAAAATATTTTTTTCAAATCGGGTACACTGTGTTTTCTCTTTTATTGTGGTTTCTTGCCTGGATTTATTTAGGATAATGATAAAATATTTGTTGGTATAGGATAGAAATTTATTTAACAGTCTTTTGTTAAAATGAGCTATTTTCAAATAATTGTTCCAAATAGAACTGGAAGCTCTGCAGAGCAGTACCCTTGCCAAGTAATAGCTAGGCCTATTAATGATAGTCTATATTTTAAATGATCAGTTCAGTATAAACTGATCATTTGGGTACTCATCACATTGCTTGTATGTAATCTTGATCTTTTGTTAATATCAATAAACCTTTTATTTATTGTTTTGCTGCCTGGTATAGAGAAAAGCAGGAGAAATTGACCCTACTTCTGTAATAACCCCAAAGGACCCAGGAGATATTCCCACATTTGATGAATGGAAGAAGCAGGTTATGGAAGTGGAGAAAGAAAAGAGTGAGTTTAATTGTTTTTAAACAATCTGAACAGAATTCTATTTTAAAAATAAAACAGTTAAGGTTCATTTTGTATTGCAATTTTTTAGTTTCCTTTAAAAAGAACATGCTCTAATTTTATTTGATATCATCAATGCCAAGTCTTTTTTCTTTTCTGAGATGCACTATACAGATTTTCCAATGGAACCTTACTAAAGAAAGCATTGTTATAAGCTTTTAAGTTCCAGCGACCACATTTCCATTAAAAAGTGGCATTAATGTTGAAAGTCTGCTTATAAAGTCATGTGAAAGAGAAAGTTTGCTCTCTTTGAGTTCTGTGATTTTATGTATGAAAACATAATAAAATCATATGGTCTTTAGCAGTTCTTAAAGGAGATAAATACAACCTCAGATGAACAACAACCCATGACATTACACCAGGGGTGTCAAACTCAAAGTTTGCAGGCCAGATCCGGCCCATGGGACCACCCTGGAAACAGCGAAGGACCAGCACGCAATGCCTTTGGCAGTGAAAACTGACCTAGGGAGGGTCACGTGCAGTCCTCCCAGGCTCCGTTTTCGGATGGCCTTCTACAGCCCTCTGCCAGCAAAAATGGAGCTCAGGGGGGCCACGGTCCATTTTCACTGGCAGAGACCTGCAGGAGGCTGCAGAGGGCTCCACCCCAGCCATGCCCCCCCGCCCCCCCAAGATCAAACACAACCCTAATACGGCCCTCAATGAAATTGAGTTTGACACCCCTGCATTACACCATATCATTTATTTTTTTCTAAAAGAAAGCCAAAATGAAGAAGCCATGTGTGAAAAACTAAGTACACCCTTATTGCTTCCGTAGGTATGAAGAGGTTAAGTAGTATCCATGTACTGCTAATCAAGTGCATTTGATCATTGGCAAATGTGCCTGCCTCTATAAAAGCCACATTTTTAGGAGTTTTCTGGTCTCCAGCATTGAGATCTGTGTTAACACAATGCCAAAGAGTAAAGACATCAATAATCTTAGAGATACAATTCTGTTCTTTTTTTTTTATTGTCCAAATTTTATTGATTTTAAACGTTTTACAGGGAAAAAGGGTTAAAAGGTTATAGAACATTTTGACAGCTACGTCGTGCCGGGGGAAAAGCCCCCCCCCCGGTCTCGCAACTTTTACAAACAAAAATAGAAAAATATCAACATTTACATAGGTATTAGCAGTTTTAAGTTTAGCACAAAATCATCAGTATGTTTCAATCATTTTGTTTTGTATCACTTCCATAAAGGTACATTGTAACAACAATTGCAATAATGTTTCAAATCACTTTTGTGATCTGAGTCTTCTAATTGTCGCATCCTACCCCCCCCCCCGTCCACTGGCAGAGCCTCAGCCCCTCCCTCCTTTGTTTCTTGTGTAACATCCCCCATTTCACCCAAGAGAGCACTATGTTTTTTAGTGAAAGCCTCTGCTTCCACAGCTGTGTTGATTCTAATTCTACTGCCCTCCCAGAAAATCAACATGCCTTCTGGTAACAGCCGCCTAAACCAGACCCCATTATTGTATACTTTTTTTGTTAAGAAGGAATATTTCCTTCTCTTATCTCTTACTTTCTTTGGGATCTGTTTAAGAATGGTTATTTCTTTATCCTTATATTTTAATGGTCCTCCCCTTTGAGCCCCTAAAACCTCATCTCTTGTGGTTTTTCTAAGAAATTTAACATGAACTTCCCTTAGAACATTGTGAGTTCTTGCATAGGCTGAATTAATCCTATAGATCAGGTCAATATCCCACCAAAGCTGTTGTTTATCCCTATTAATATATTCTGCTAGTATTGTGGTCATAATCTCCTTAAGATCTTCATTCTCAACTTCTGGCAAGTTTTGGAACCTAAGGAAAAAAGACATCCTTTCAAATTCCATTTTTATCATGTGATTTTAAAATTCTACATTCCCCCTTTGGATTGTCTTCACCTCGTCTCTCATCCCAACCGCACCCTCCTCCAGTACAACTATCCTCTGTTCATTCCGTATGGTTTATTGTTTCGTCTCTCTGAGCTGTTCATTTAAGTCCTGCAGTTGTTTTTTCATTTCGTCCTGTCCTTTAAGATGGATTGAAGCATCTGATGGATAGACAAATCCTTTGCACTCTCTTCAGGGGCTTTAGGTTGTAAAAAAGATCCCAGTTGTGACTGGTGAGCAATCGGGCTGGATGTGGAAGATGTCGGGGCCGATGAAGCCTTACCAGGCGGTAACTTCTTTGGACCCATCATGAGGCTCAGAGATATTTATTGTTCTATACAAAGAAATGGTGTCTGTGGGAAAGCACAGCCGGTAGGAATCACCAGGCAAGCAAGTCCAAAGGAGAATAAATCCTCTGATACAAAACTAGAACAAGTAGGTGGGTCAAAATATTCCAAATCCAGGGGAAAAACGTATTTGAAGAGGCTCCTGGAGGTCTCTGGGGTGGAAATTAGTTGAAAGCCATAAAGATTTCCAAGGGAGGAGTCTCATTCATGAAGACAAGGAAGAAGGAGGAAGTTGGCCATATTGGCTCAGCCAGTACAGGTGGTCAGGAAACAACAAGATCAAAGTTCCCATACATAGTTTAGAGAAGAATCAGTTCAGCCATCCTTTCTCTCGCAGTTGTGGTCAAAAAAGAAAAAAAAAAACATTTCCCCCCATTATTTAAGGGAAGTGAAAGTAGATTTTAAACTTTCTCTCTCCCCCATAAAAGGGAGAGATTTTCCAAGCGCCACTTTTCCAAGGGGGGGGGTGTAAATTTCCCCCCCCCTCCAATCTTAACTCCTCCAAAGGTTGAAACAGAGTCCCCCCCCAAAAAAACTGCAGAACAGTCAATAGAGTAAAGACAATAAAAGACCTGGGGAGACCTCTCACCTCACCGCACTTCAGCTGTTTCATTCAAATTGGTCATTTCCTTCCAGGCTGCGTTCGGCGAAACGTGCAGTGGCATTCCGCGCGCTCCCTACGCTTTCCGGCTCCTGGGGCAAAGCTGGAGACCCCCCCGCGGCCGCCGCCGTTCCAGGGGGTCCCAGCAAGCCGCCCCTACGGCAGGGCACCCCTCCAAGGCACCCTGTGCTTCCCGTAGACTTCGGGGGAACCCACTGAAACAGTGAGAAGGCGGACGCACGCGACCGTCGCCTTTGGCTGCCGGAAGTCGTCCTCTCTGTTCTTTTTCTTTAAGTTTTTTATTTTTTATTTTTTTATAAATATTGTATTTTTTGGACCATAAGACATACTAGAGTAGAAGACACACCAAGATTTTGAAGAGGTAAACAAGAAAAAAATAGTTTTTGCCTTCCCTGGCCCTGCAGGCCTCCAAAACCCTCTGGATACCCCATTTTTGAGAAAAACAGGCCCATTTTTGGCCTCCCAAACCCTCCGTTTTTGCCCAATCCAGCCCCGAGGAGCACTCTGCAGGCCTCCCAAACTCTCTGTGCTTCCCATTTTTAGTGAGAACTGGATGCGTGGGGTGGGATTTCAGGTGGCCAAAATGGCCGTATTCAGTGTATAACATGCACTGACATTTCCACCCTCTTGGGGGCGGGGAAGTGCGTCTTACACTCTGGAAAGTATGGTATATCAAATCAATGCGTGAACAGTGTAGCACCTGGATGTTATATATTCTAATACAAATAAAACTAGTAAAGTTAATCATAATTATTACATTCCTTCAACTTTTGTATTTCTAATAATAATGCACATTTATAATAGGTTGCAATCTATCATTGTTCAATTCCATATTTTCTCTTGCCATTACTTCTATCTTATTATATAAAAGTATATATGAGGCAGCCGGGAGAGAACGGCCAAAATCTCACCATATCACCTGGGTATAGGAGCCCCCAGGCTCTATACTTTAAATCACTAATATGTCCTTAATAAGCACTTTGATTAAACTCTGATCTCTTTCTTCCTCAAGTGACTGTAAGATAGAACAGAGGTGAAATTGCCGATAGCTTAAGACATGATAGGAACTTCTCTTTTTGTATTTTTCCTATGTACTTCTCTGTTTGTAACATTCCAAAATGAACTTCTACTTTTCAAAATGTCATGTTTGTCTTGTGTATGGAAACGCCTTGAGAATGCTCAGTGTGGAACACGGCATAAAAGTAGCGTCCTGGGTGGAGCCCAGGCAGTTCAGATTTTGATGTGTGAACACGCTGAACTTGATGCATCAATAAACCTGTTTCTCTTGCACCTTCGTGGTCTCACGTCCCGTTTTTATTGAGCATTGTGGCGCAAGCCTCAACCTGCTGCAACATTTCCACTAGTATTCCTGCTTCTTTTATTTCTATCACTTATTCTAGCTTTTAATCATTCATCCTTTATTAAAAGACTTTCTTTCTATCCTATGTAACTTCTAATCATGTCACCTACCCAATAAAGAGAAAAGAGAGAGAAAAGGAAAAGCAAAACAACAAAAAAGAGAGTTCATCCATCCATCGTCTCTTGCCCGCTTCCATATTTTAATTGCTATGCTTTAAGAGAGAGAGAGAGAAAAGGAAATCCAAATAACAATAATAAAGAATAAAAATAATAAAAGAAACATCACCTATCCATTGTCTCTTGCCTGCTTCAATACTTTAATTGCTATGCTTTTTTTTTACTTGCTTCCTAAATTCCTCTCTTAAATCTTTATCTCTGGCTGTATCTACTTCTTGGATGTTCAATCTAGGCACTTTTCCCACCTCTACCCTCTTCCACTGCCCAGTTTCTAAAGTTTCTACCCAGACTCCTGTCTCCCTTTCAAACATATCTTCCAACTCTCTTAGTATATTTTCCCCCTGGTTTAATTCATCAATCACTATTATTTTCATTTTTGTCTCCTGTTTATCTTCTTCTTCCTTCATTTCTTCTGTTGACTCTTCCCTTTCCTGAACATCTTGGTTTTTATGCATCATCCATTGTATGGTATTTTGCATTTTTCCCCTTAATCTCCTTAAATCCTTTCTCCATGATGTCTTTTGTATTTTGAAAAAGTAACTCCATCGCCTTCAAAAATTCCACTCATAGTTGTCCCTTATAAAATATCTTATTTTGCTTTAAAGGATTCATTTTTTGTCCAGCAATGCAAGAACTACTTATTCAGTCTTAAATTTCCCTTCAAGGAGTGCACAAGTCCCAATTATTTGTATCCCATCTGTAAACACTCAGTTCCATTTAAATAGTCCCAAAGGTTATCAAAAGCATCTTTGCATCCCCTTTGCAGGTTCAGTCTTCTATCATAACATTCAAGTGTCCCTTTAAGTAAATAGTTACCTCATTTTCATATTTGGGTCCCCAGTAGTCATGGGGTAGCTGAAAAAAATTCCGTGTCCTTCATATAGGTATTGCCAAATTGTCCTTCATATAGGTATTGCCAAACTTGTAGTTTTTCCTTTCATCAGCAGTTGGCACTCTCCACTTAAATTTCAGTATTGCTAGTCAATTGTTATTTTTAGTTGTAAAACAATTATAAAAGCAGAATACGTTTTGTAGGTGAGAGGTTCCAGCATTTTAAAATGCCTTCCCGGTACCACTTCTTCCCATTTTAAGAGTCCAATTTCCTGTATATTTCAAAATTTATTATTTTTCTCTTCTACGTCTTCCATTTCCAGTCAGGTGTTTTCTCAGAATGCCTGGACTCAGTTTTAATACATAGTTCTGAACAGACAATTATAAATTGTCCCTTGGGTTTAAGTTTAAAGCAAATAGAAAATCCTCTCCCCCAGTTCCAACACAGTTCACCTACTTTGCTCCAGCACCAGTCTTAGTTGTTCTTCAGTTTTCCCAGTTTTGTGGCAGCCATCTTTAGGCTGCCTCTTCTTCTTGCGGTATCTGAGAGGGGAAAAAACAAACAAACATGGGGTCAGACAGGAGAGCTGTGACTTTCCTTGACCTCACAGGTGGCCCCTTTTTACTTCATTAACGTTACAGGGTGGCTTTGGCTCCTCTTGGAACACACAAACAGGACGAACTCAGCACAAGGAACATGGAGACCCATTCCCTGTGTTTGAGATCGTCGCGATGTCAACTGGAAGCCCCTTAGAGAAGCAATTATTGCTGCCCCTCAGTCTGAGAAGGGTTATAAGATCATACAGAGGAGAAACTTCCTGACAGTTAGAACAATTAATCAGTGGAACAGCTTGCCTCCAGAAGTTGTGAATGCCCCAACACTGGAAGTCTTTAAGAAGATAGTGGATAGCCATTTGTCTGAAACGGTATAGGGTTTCCTGCCTAGGCAGGGGGTTGGACTAGAAGACCTCCAAGGTCCCTTCCAACCCTGCTATTGTATTGTATATTCAAAGAATTGAAAATGCATCATTCTACACCAAGGAAGAGTATTCACAAGTGTTGAAAAGATTCAAGACAATTGCCAGTTTTTCTCAGGAGTGAATACCCCAGAAAATTCAACCCAAGGTCAGACCATGCAATGCTTAAAGAAATTGCAAAAATCAAAATGTTACACCTTAGACTCTGCATGCCTCAGTTATAGTATGTTAAATGTTAAAGTTAAACAGTAGTTAGAAAAAGACTAAGACTTGTTTCAAAGGGTTGCTAGGAGAAAGCCTCTTCTCTCTATAAAGAACATGGCAGTATAGCTTAGTTTGCAAATTTACATCTGAACAATTCACAAAACTTCTAGAATGCTGTCCTTTGGACAGATGAGACCAAAGTGGAGATAATGGCCATAATGCACAGTGCCAATTTTGGCAAAAACCAAATACGGCACTTCAGCACAAACACTTCATGCCAACTTCCAAGCATAGTGCTGAATGGATGATGATTTTGACTTGTTTTGCAGCCACAGGACCTGGATACTGTGCAGTCATTGAGTCAATCATGAACTCCCCT
This sequence comes from Natrix helvetica, assembly GCF_964273705.1. Taxonomy (NCBI): domain Eukaryota; kingdom Metazoa; phylum Chordata; class Lepidosauria; order Squamata; family Natricidae; genus Natrix; species Natrix helvetica. The sequence continues at coordinate 58,977,455 of NC_138549.1, read as the reverse complement.
GTATTTTCAAATTCAAATTCAGAATAGAGATGAAAGAGATCTTGGAGATCTTCTGGTCGAGGGGCCTGCAATCTTAAACACTCAAAAGAGCCATTTGGACCCATTTCCCACAGAAAACACCGGGAGCAACAAAACCTGGGTGGGCGTGACCAATTCAACGGCACTCCCACATGACCACCCGCTCTCAGCTATGCCTACCCAGGTTTTATGGCTCCTGGTGTTTCCTGTGGGAAACGTCTCCCCCCCCCTCTCTCCCCCCTCCCCCTCCCCTCCCCCTCCCTCCCATTTCTGTTTTTCTTTTTTCATTTCCCTCCTTTCTTCCTCTTTCTCTCCCCTTCTCTCTCTCATTTGTTTCCCTCTCTCTTCCCTTTCTCTCCCTTCAGCTCTCTCTCATTTCCCTCTCCCCCATATCTCTCTCATTTGTTTCTCATTTTCCTCTCATTCTCTCCCTCCATTTGCTCATTTCTCTCTTTTTCTCCCCTTTTCTCTCTCTCTTTCTCTCCCTCTCATTTGTTTTCTCTTTATTTCTCTCCCACTTCTCTCTCTTTTGTTTCCTTCTCTCTTTTTCTCCCTCCAGCTCTCTCTCATTTCTCTCCCCTCCCCCCTCTCTCAATTGTTTCTTTTTCCTCTGTCTCATTCCCTCCCTCTACCATTTTCTCATATATTTCTCTCTCTTTCTCCCCTTTTCTGTCTCTCATTTTTCTCTCTGTCTCTCTTTCTCCCCCTCATTTCTGTTTTTCTTTTTCCTCTCCCTCCCTCTCTCTTTCTCTTCCCTTCTCTCATTTGCTTCCCCCTCTTTTCCCTCTCTCATTGTCTACCTCCAGCTCTCTCTCATTTTTCTCTCCCCCCTCTCATTTGTTTCTCTTTCCCCTCTCTCATTCTTTCCCTCCATCATTTTCTCATTTCTCTCTTTCTCCCCTTTTCTCTCTCTCTCATCTTTTTCTCTCGTGCATGCACACAAGTGGGATACCCTCCTGGGCTGGGATTGCTGCAGTAGCGGGGACTTCTCCCACAGCTGCCACTGAGCGCTCAGGTGAGTAGCACTGCGCAGTGGGAGCTCTTCTCTCCATGCATCCAGTAGCAGTGGCTGCTCCTCCCCATTCCCATTTTTCCTGTTCCAACCTGAAGAGGACTATGGCTGGTGCTGAGCTGGCAATGAAGGACACGGAATTGCAAAAACTGCCAGTTGCTGACAGTGTGGAGAAAACGCTAGGGACACTTCAGCCACACGGCTCTGGACAGGCTCACACCTTCTCGGAACAGAGAGCCAGGTTGCTTGACTGGTCGGGCCAGTGTCTTGGGTGGAGAGCAGGTCATGCAGCCAGGTCAGCAGGGAGCCACAGGAGAGGAGTCAAAGAGCCACATGCGACTCTGGAGCCATGGGTTACTGACACCCATTCTAGTCCAGCCCTGCTCAAGCAGGAGACCCCATACCATTTCAGACAAGTGGCTGTCCAGTAACTTCTTAAAACCTCAAGTGATGAAGCATCCACAACTTCTGAAAACAAGCTGTTTCACTGGTTTATAAGTCTCACTGTTAGGAAACTTCTCCTTAATTCCAGGTTGCTTCTCTCCTTGATTTATTTCCATCCATTGTTTCCTGTTCTGCCCTCTGGTACTTTGGAAGATAAGTTGACCCCCTCTTCTTTGTGGCAACCCTTCAAATACTGGAATACATATATCATGTCACCCCTAGTCCTTCTTTTCTCTAAACTAGCAATACCCAAATCCTGCAAACATTCTTGATTTGCTTTAGTCTATAGGCTTTTAATCATCTTAGTTGCTCTTCTGTGCACTTTTTTCAAATTCTTGACATATTTTTTGTAATGTGGTGACCAAAACTGGATGCAGTATTCCAAGTATGGTCTTACTAAGGTTTTATAAAGCAGTACTAATAGTTCCCATGATTTTGATTCTATGCCTCTGTTTATACAACCAAGAATTGTATTAGTTTTTTGGCTGCTGCCACACACTGCTAACTCATGTTTAAGTGATCATCCAAAATGACTCCAAGCTCCCACTCACAATTACTGTTTTTGAGCCAGGCCTAGCCTAATTTACAGTGTACGTTTGGTTTTTCCTGCCCAAGTGTAAAACCTTGCTTTTCTCCACATTAAATTTCATTTTGTTTGAAAGGGCCCATTGCTCAAGTTTGTCAAAATGTTCTGGATCCTGAGCTTGTCTTCTAAGATGTTGGCTATTCCTGCCAGTTTAGTGTCAACTTACTGTTAGCAAAGTTACTGCTGGCTCATATTTAAGTGATTGTCATCTAGGATTCTAAGGTCCCTCTCGCAGTTACTGTTTTTGAGCCAGGTTTTGCCTAATCTATACCTGTACCTTTGGTTTTTCCTGCCTAAATATAAAACTTTGCTTCTTCCACATTAACATTCTGTAAAGTTTCCTAACGATGCCGTAATTGATTCATAATAATCGAGCCAATGTTTTAATGTAAAAACCAGTGATTTTTTAATAGATTCATTAGGAAAGATTTATTCACAGTCAAATCTTTGCCTTGTTTTATTTTCTTCTGAACTTTTACCCCTGTTCCTCCCCTCCCCTCAGTCTGTGTCATAAATCACCTTACCCAATAGATACACCCCTCCCAACCCGGCAGCAGAAATCTGGGATCCCGACAGTATGCGTGGAATGAACTCCCACTCATTCTGTCCCTGGTGTAATTCACATTTTGATAGCTTGACGTACAGGTTGACTGCCGGACGTTTTTCCAGTATCTGTCGACCAGGGGTATGTGGTAATTCATGGTCTCTGTGTAGATGAGGATGTCAACCAGGTAGACGAGGAGCCCCTTGTAGAGATGTTCATGCAGCATCTCATTTATTAACTGCATGAACACTGCTGGGACTCCCTATAGTCCAAAAGGCATCACTTCGAATTGGAAGCTCCCTAGGGGGCAGTTGAATGCTGTTTTCCACTCATTTTCTTCCCGTATTCGGTAGTATGCTTCTCTGAGGTCTAGTTTGCTGAAGACTTTTCCCTTGGCCATGTGGGATAGCATGTCCTTCATGAGGTGGAGGGGTATAGGTTGTATATGCACACTGCATTGATTACTCTAAAGTCCACACACACTCTCATGGTTTCGTCTTTTATTTTTTTGAAGAGGACTGGTGCCGTGATCTGTGGCTTGGCTGGCTTGATGAACCTGTTAGGGATGTAACCCTAGGCTTGGCTTGGCAATGTATATAAGCTATGATTACTTTACTGTTGCTTTAAGTGCTTAAGAGATGTAATTGGTTTGTTACCTCAAGCAGCCATAAGAGGGAGCCAGAATGGTTGTTAGCTCTCTGTTTTGTTAGAAGCTGGTCGGTGTATACTGAGGTATTGTGGTTTGCTACTGTTAGCTATATTTTGTGTGCTAGACTGACTATTTTGATAACTGAATTACTGAACCATGTATGACTTGGATTGTTAACCGGACTCTGAATATCTCTATATTTCTACATAGTAAACTGCTATATTTTTATACCATTCAGTGTCTACTGGTTTGTGCGTGTTCTTCCATATCACTCTCATTACGCTTCTCTGCATACCCGCTCTCCTAACGGGGAGCTTAATTACTTAACAGAACCCTCGTGCTAGGTTTTTGTTTATGTATTTGCACATTTCTTGCATTTTCCAGGGCGTCATGGCGTACAGTTTGGGTTTGGGTAGTTTTGCCCCAGGGATGATTTTGATGGTGCAATCTGCCTCATGGTAGGAGGGCAGAATGTTGCACTCTGTCTCGCTGAATACTTCTGCGAAGTCCTGATATTCCCCTGGGATCTGTTTGGTCTCTGGGGTTTCGTCGGATGTGGCTCCCAGATGTTCTGGTGGGCTCTTTGGGGGGGGGGGTTCCTTGCTTGGGTGGTGTTTCTGCTTGCTGGCATGGAAGAGGTTGGGGCCCTTTTTCTATCCTAAGTCTGCGCGTACCCCATGCCACCAGATAGTCCGTCCCCAATTGTCTAGCCAGGAGAGTCCCAGTATGACTGCATCTGTCATTTTGGGGCTATTATGAATCGAATTACTTCCCAGTGATCCACTAGCTCTAGTCTCACTGGTTCAGCCAGGTGGATGGAATAGACTTTCCCCATTAGGAACCCGTCGACATGTTCGAACTGGATTGTGTGGGCCAGTCCTTTTGCTCTGGTCCCCAGTTTTAGGACTGTGGTCAGGTTGATCAAGCATCTAGTTCAGCCTGAGTCTATTCGGGCTTGAAAATCCCCCTGGCTTCCTGTTTTTGGGGCTGTGAGGCGTGTTGGAAAAAGGAAAGGGTGAATTGGTCCTCTCACCATTGAGTTGTTTTCACCCTCATCGTCATTATCATAGGATTCTGGCGACAGGTCTTTGTTGCCTGGGATCCCCCCCTTCATGTGGGTGGGGAGGGACCTCTGCAGCCTGGAGGGCCTTCCGGGAGGCGTGGGTGGCCCATTTGTGGCCCAGTTCCAGTCGTGCCCTGAGTGGCAGCTCTGGCCTTTGCATCGAAGTTGGGGTTGTGCATGCAGATGCCATGTGGCCCAGCCATCTGCATCTGTAGCATTGAGGGGGGGCTGGTTTGGGGCCCCGCTGTATTGCTGTGGGTCCCCATTGGCCGGGCATTTTCAGGTCAAGTTGACCTCTCTCGTTCATGTCCGGTGGCTTTCTCATGTCATGAGTGCGCAATCCGCCGTCGACTTTTATTGCTATTTGGAACCACTTACAGAGTCGGTTTGGGATGTCGCGGTAGGCAGTTACTTGGACAATCTGCTGGTCCAGACTTGTTCTGAAAAAATACACTAATGGACGCTCTGGTAAAGGGGATAACCTTCCAATGACTGTCCTGAATTCCGTGGATGTGCTCTTTGATGGGGCGGCCCCTTTTCTTTAGGTTGCTGAGCTCATTTTCCTCATGCAGGTCCTCCTCCACCTCCTCAAATCTGACCTCTAACAGTCGTAGGAAGTCATCTATGCCTTGCTGTTGGGGGGCTCTCCTCTTGTGGAGGGCTGCTAGCTATTCCCTTGCTTCTCCCTCTAGTCCTTCTGCGATAGTATTCACTATGGCTGTGAGGGATGAGTAGAGATGTCCATAGAATTCCAGATGGATCTCAGCTGAATCAAGGAATAGGGCTAACTGATCGGAGTCCCCATCAAACCTTCCTCAATCAGTTGAATCGGTTCAATCAGCACTGCCCTTCCCACCTTCTGTCGACCTCTGTATGCTTGCATTTGATATGTCTGAAGATACTCCTCAGTTCTAGTTTGGAGGGAGGAGGGAAATTGTCTGCCCTGGGCAGCCTGCTTGCTATGTGGGAGAGGCACTGGTTTCATTTTCCTTCTAATGGGTGGAGAAGGGGAGCTCATTCCTGTGTGCTTCTCATCACCTCAAGAGGATCCACTGCTCCTCCCCTCTCTTTTGGTCTGCATAATGGCCTTTCTTCACAGAGGCTGGTCCAGTCAAATTCCTCCCTCTGTTGCTCTATGGAACTTCCCAGGGGCTCCATTGGGGGCTTTGGGGGCCTGGCTTGATTCCAGTCCAGCATCCCCTCCACTCTTCCCAAGCTCGCTCAGGGCCTTTCCCTTTTTCTGGACATAGGCGGGGGGCTCAGCTTTAGCTGTTTTAGGGGTTGAATACTCATCTCCTCTTGCTTCGCTTATCTCGGCTTTGATGTCTGAGATCAGGCTGCACTGTGGCTGCAATCAGGCTCTCTTCGGATAGCTGGCCTTTTGCCATGGTCTTTTGAGTTCCCTCCAGGCACCACCGATATTTTAAAGCAAGATTTGACTGTCAGTCAAGTTTCCTAACGATGCTGTGATTGATTCATAATAATCAAGCTAATGTTTTATTGCAAACACCAGTGATTTTTTAACACCTTCATTAGGGAAGATTTATTCCCAGTCAAATCTTTGCTTTATTTGCTTCTGAACTTTACCCCTGTTCCTTGCCTCCACTCAGTCTGTGTCATAAATCACATTACCAATAGATACACCCCTCCCAACCCGGCAGCCGTAATCTGAGATGCCGACAGTATGCGTGGAATGCACTCCCACTCATTCTGTCCCCATGACAACACAGAGAGTTGACACATTCATTTAATTGGATAGGGCCCATTGTTCAAGTCTGCCAAGATCTTTTTGGATCCTGAGCTTGTCTTCTGGGGTGTTGGCTATTCCTGCAAGTTTAGTGTCATCTGCAAATTTGATGAGTTCCCCTTCTATTCCCTAAGTCATTTATGAAGATATTGCAGAGTACTGGACCTAAGAGGGAATCTTGTACTCCACTGCTTACTTCCCACCAGGTAGATATAATACCATTAAGGATTACTCGTTGAGTAGTTTGTCAGCTAGCTACAAATCCATCTGGTGGTGATGTTGTCTATTCCACATTTTTCAAGCTTACCAAGAAGTAGGTTGTTGTCTACTTTGTCAAATGCTTTAAAGAAATCTTAAGTATACTATGTCCAGAACATTTCTCTGGTCTACTAATTTAGTCATTGTATCAAAGAACGAAATAAAATTGGTTTGGCGTGATATGTTTTTAACAAACCTGTGCTTGCTACTAGTTAGGGTTAGTGTCCCCTTTCTTGAAGATGGAAACTACTTCAGCCCTTTTCCAATCCTCAGGTACTTCCCCATTGCTCCAGGGTTTTTGAAAGATATGGTACAATGAGTCTGAAATAATATCTGCCAGCTATTTTAGCACTCTGGGATGTAATCTGTCATGTCCCAGTTATTTATTTTTGTCAAGATTAGGTAGGTGTTCTCTTACCATTTTCTTGCTTATTTTAATTTTTATTTCTACTCTGTCTTTTATGGTAGTTTTTTTGGTAGGTGGGCTATGGTTTGTGTGTGTGTGTGTGTGTGTGTGTGTGTGTGTGTGAAAACTGATGCAAAGAATTAATTAAGCAGCTCTGCTTTCTCCCTACTGCCTGAAGATGTCTACTTCCTTGCCATCTTTTTAGTGGACCAATTGTTTCCAAAGAAATTAAAGATTCTTTTTACTATGTTCTGATACTTTTTCACATGATCCTGCCATAACTGCATGTCAAAACATCTAAATATTCAAACTTTATAAAATTGTTTTATGATTAGGCAATGGGATTTGTAACAGAGTATAATTCATTTGTGAATTCATTTATACTTAGACATAAGACAGTACTGTGGAAATTAGGTCTTCCACAGAGTGATGACACTAGGGGAAAAACTGTCTATATTTAGTTGTTTTGGCATACAATGCTCTGTAGTGGTGTCTTGAGGGCAGGGGTTAAAACAGTTTATATCTAGGGATATGAGGTGTCTGTACATATTTTCTCATTCTTTCTCCTTACCCATGCAATATATACGTCGTCTATGGAAGACAGGCTATTTGTAATTGTTCTTTCTGTAGTTCTAACTATTGAAGTCTGTACCTGTTTGGTTTGGTTGTTGTACCAAACCAGAGAGTTATAGAAGTACAAATGACAGATTCAATATTTCCTCTTTAGATCTATATCAACAGCTCCTGAACCAGTCTGAATTTTCTGAGTTGACGCAGGGGAATATTCTTTGTTATGCATTTTTAATGTTGGTTCCAATGTTGGGTGTCTATTTCAAATATGTATTTGAAACACACATACACACAAAATTAAACAGCTCCTTATTAATATTCATAATCCTCACTTAACATATACTTGTTCATTCAAAGTTAGAACAGTGCTGAATAAGCAGTGTTTACAAAGGATACTTATAATTGTGGCCATTGTAGCATCTTGTGGTCACAATCTGGGTACTCGCCAGCTATCTAATTTACATTGCAGCATCCCATAGACCAGGGGTGTCAAACTTGATTTCATTGAGGGCCAATCGGGGTTTTGTTTGACCTTGGGGGCCAGAATGGGTGTGGCCAGGGTGGGCATGGCCAACTCAATGTCACTCATGTTGGGGGCGCTTATGGTGGCCCATGCGCTCTGCCAGCAAAAATGGAGCTCAGGAGAGCTGTGCATAGCCCTCTCAAGCTCCGTTTTTGCTGGCAGAGGGTTGCAAGAGGCCGACACAACCAAAAACTCAGCTCAGGAGGGCCGCATGTGGCCCTCCCGAGCTCTGTGTTTGCGCCACAGGGCAGTCCTTCATGGTTTCTAGGGTGACCCTGTGGGCCAGATCTAAGCACCCTGCAGGCCAGATGGGCCTTGAGTTTTAACTCCTGCCATAGACATGATCACCATTTGCGAGCTTTGCTGCCAGCTTCTGACAAACAAAATATGTGGGGAAGCCAGCAGGAGATCGCAAATGGTGAGCATGTGATCATGGGATGATGTGACCATGTGGGATTTGCTTAACCATAGCAACAGGAACTGTCATAAATAGGTATAGTCATGTGATGTACTTTGTAACCATGTTGCTTAGTGACAGTTTGCAGTCCCAATTATTGTCAATGAAGGCTACTGGTAGAATTTTGTTTTTATTCATTATAAGTTATCTCTTGTCTTTTAATTACAACTGATCACTTTCTTTTGCTTGATTCCCATTGTGCTTTAGGTGTCTCTGATAATCTTGAAATGGCATATTTGTTTTTTCAATATTTCTTCATTACTAATAGGACTATTTCCTCCTTTACTGTTGTCCTTCACTCTGTTCATGTTTTTATCATGCCGAGTACCTGATGACACCATTGAATATCAGTGGTACTTGTACACTGACTATCAAAGGCAGTTCTCAAAAATTCAGAGGCAAAAAGCATGAAAAAAGAGTAGCTTGTTACTACATGAGATACATGGACACCTTCCCTCCTGCTCAGAAAAAATTCATTCAGATTCATGAGCAGGTGAAAAAAGTACAAGAATTTGAATAACTTTATTATAACTAGGACTTATATTTGATACATAAGTTATTAGAATTCATTACAGATCAATTATTTTTTTGTTAATAAGCCTATTGATCAGAGTCTTTATATCCTTGAATGAGGACATTTAAAAGATGCTCAGCAGATTTATAGATGATACAAAGCTGGGAAGGTTTGCTAGCAGAATCAGAAGTCAGGGTCAAGGTTCAAAAGGTTCCTGAGCGACTTGAAGATTGAGTATTTCCCAATACATGGTAAGAAATGTAAGGTTCTGCATTCCAGAAAAATCAGATACAGTTGTATGTCAAGTGGTATTTGGCTCAGCTACAGCACATGTGAGAAAGGGCTAGGAATCTAGATCATAATTTAAGCATGAGCCAGCATTGGATTGCATCAACAGTGTTGAGATCAAAGCAAGTGATGGAGTATGGAGAACAACAAACTGAGAGAATTTGGAGGATAAAAGAACTAGTATGTTTAGAATGAAATGAAGGTTGAAGGGAGACATAAAAAGCAATCTTCCAATATTTGAAAGACATAGCTGAGAGAAACTAAGTGGTAATTAATCTGATTCTGGTTTGATGACTGTGGATGGCAAGATAAAGAGATAATAAATAATAGATATCAGTAATTTGTTCAGATTCTAATGTTACCTTCCTTCCCTTGAAAATTATTGATTTATTTTAGAAAGATTTACATTTCATCATTTCTGAGTAAAGAATAAATAAGTTTATATCATAAAACATAAGAATAGCATATATATTTCTTAAAAACAGACTTCTACAAAACAATGAACTGTGAAGTATTGGTGGAAAAATATTTATCCACCAGGAACATGAATATTTCAGTAATAGAAAACAGGGCTTCTGGGACAGTTTTTATCCCCAGTGTTTTCAGTGTTTTGTAACTTCTGACAGGATAACCTATTACACGGGTGTCAAACTTGATCATGTCACCTGACATATTGCGATGTATCGTGATGTTTTTGCCATTGCAGAGCCAGGGTTGGCGTAGCCTGCACATGACGCATCCAGCCCATGGACTGCCAATTTGACACCCTTGCCCTGTTACTCATATCTCATGACTGACCTTTATTCCATTTTTTGGTCTTCATTAATCTTTATTTCCATTCATCTATAAGATCTTTTTTATTTCTTTCCATGGTTCCTCTGGTTCCCTTTCAATTAACTTCAGGTCTTCAAATAAGTTTTTTTTCAACAATGATGGCTCATGAACATACTGTGGAAACTGGTTGGTTTTATTCTTCCACTTTAACTTTATAGGTAGACCTCATTTACTAACTGTCTTATGTAGCAACCATTTGAAATTACAGTGGTGTTAAGAAAAACAACTTTGTGGCAAAAGTGCACATTTACTTTGCAGGGCATCCAAGTCAATTGTTTGCCATTACAATCAGTTACACCATTATCCTGTGCCTGACACATTTTTCCCCTTCTCGCAGAGTAGAGAAATTGGTGAGGAAGGTATTACAAAAGAGTAAACAGACACACAATGACAAGAATACTCTAGTGTTGGCTGTTTGCCTAGCATGCTGAAGAATGTTCCAAGCTTGATGTGCAAACATACTTTTAAGTGTCGTGTGCCTTCTTATTCTCTGATAAATAACATCCTCACCAAAATGTAAATAACATTTATTACATTCTTCCTGATTATTACCCTGGAAGGAGACTCCATAGGATGGGGAATGGGGGAAAATGCAGCTAATGTAAAATCATAAGCACAACTGAGGTCATGTAATTTTCTCTTTTGCGGCCATGTCATTTAGCGACTAAGTTGCTGGTCCCATGGTAGCCACTAGACAATGACTACCTGTTTTTGAAATTTATATGTGAGCAGTTTCAGATCTGTTTCACAGCCTTTGATCACTTATTTGTTGTTATAACTGTCAACCATCCTACTCAGTTGTCTAGCAAAGAAAGACTCCTGGCCATTCGTTTTGCTAAGAGTATACTTCATTGAAGCTTAAATGATTAAAGAAGTAGCGCAAATTGAATCAGGTACTTCTATTTTGCTTAGGAAACTAATACTAGGTTCCCAACTCTGCATATTGTTACTTGACCTTGACTGCTGTAGCTTCTCACACGGCTCTGCTGGGCTTCCATCTCCCCTTCTTCATACATTCCAATCTTTCTCTCTCCCCCTTCCGATGCTAATGTCAGGCTGACAATCCATGAACCTTGGATAGGTGAGATGCAGCAATGACAAGCTGTCTCTCCAGAAACAAGTCTAATCCTGCAAAACAAAATAAAATAGTAGTAGCACATCATATGCAGATGGGTCATTTGTGTTTGTTAGGGTAGTATGGAATGGCTGGGTGAGGCAGGGGAGTGCATATGGGACATCTCAAACCACTCAGAGGAGGGGAAAGTCCTTCCATAAAATTAGGCATTACAATTTTCTCATAGCAGCGAGAATCAAGGCTTTCCTAATCCTTGAAATGCTGTTATCCTTCTATTAGGATAGGAGAGGGTGTTGGCTTTGTGGCAGGATGCAAGGGTCAGTCAATGACAGTTTTCAAAAGACTACAAAGGAAAACTTGGGTGGGTGTGTTTTAAGATTCTTAAGCAATTTGAAATTCGATTAAACTGTCACTGGATTTATGACACCAGTGGGGTCATACTCTAGAACTACTGTGTAGTGAATTATTGTAGGCAACCTCAAAAAGGGTAAGAATTGGACTTCCAGTTCCGGCGGCCACGGCGACAGGCAAGCCTTTGCCTGCTCCCGCTCTCCCGGTGGGCTTCCCCCGCTTCTGGGGGGGCACAGGATGCCCCGGAGAGGTGTCCTGCCGAGGGAACGGCTCGCGGAGGGTCCTGGCGTCGGCGGCGGCTGGCGGGGGCTCCTCCGCTTCGTTCTAGGCACCGGGGAGCAGTATCGGAGGGCGCCCGTGTGCGCGCGCCTCGCCCCATGCCGATCGGAGAACGCGCTATTGAACGAAGCAGCGGCAATGTGGTGAGAGGCTGCCCTTCTCCATTCCCTCTATCTTAAATTTATGGACCCTTCAGCATCTTTTTAAGAAAAAAAGTTAAACTTTCGGACTTTTGCCAGAGGTGCGGCTAGAGGGAGGGGGATTTCCCCCCCTCCCTTGGACAAGCGGCTTGAGAAGATTTTGCTTTCGCCCTCAGGGGAAGGAGGAGGGGGGAGAGCCAACTAATGATGCCTCACCCTTATAAAAGTGACTTTCATCGGACTTAGCTCCAGAATTTATGGGTGAACTGAGAACTTTTTGAATTTTTAAAACTTTATTATGCCTCTGAGCCCAAAGCTGGCAGGGCAAGATGGCACACTTCCGTTGTCTTCATGAACTGTGAAACCTGACTCCACCTCTAAAATTCAGGCTTCCGGTCTTTGTCTCCGAGCCACCCAGAGGAATCTTTTGTGGATTGTTCTTCTTTGAACTCTTTGGGGAAAAAACTTTCATCTACTGCTAGACTGACTAAAGAAATCCCCATCTGTTTGGATCCTCTGCCTTCTGGATTCGCCTGCCTGCTCTACTTCTCCAGCTGCCCAGTCTCTATTTTGACAGACTTCCTTGCTTTAAAAACCATGCCTCCAAAAAGACCACCTCCTGGAAAGCCTGGATTTGCTACTTCTGCCCCAACGTCTGCAACGTCTAGCCCAGCTACACAGTCAAAGATAACAGAACTGATGCAACCCAAGACTACAGAGATAGACTTTCAACAAATGCTTCAACAAATTCTACAGGGCCAGGAGGAAATTAAGAAACAGTTAAGGGAAATGAAAGATGAAATTAAACAGAACCAAGCCCAAATCTTTAAGAACTCACAGAGACTGGACCTTGTGGAGGGTGGGGTGGCGGAGGCGAGGGGGGGGGTAGAGGCTTTACAGAAGGGGAACAAAGAACTTGACATCCAACAAATGAAAATAGAGTTTGAGAGAATGTCCTTTTATCTTAGATTTCAAAATGTAATAGAAGCAGATGGGGAAAACATAAGGGACATTATGACTAATATTTTAGCTGAATACATATACAAAGATAAACAGCAGATGGATTGGGAGATAGACCTAGCTTATAGAGTGAATTCAGCATATGCCAGAACACATAATGTACCCAGAGAGGTTCACATTAAATTTCTTAGGAAAACCACAAGAGATGAAATACTGGGTGTGCAAAGGGGGCAAACATTGACATACTGTGATAGGGAGATAACCATTCTAAAGCAGATTCCCCAAAAAATTAGGGAAAAAAGGAAAAATTATTCGCAATTGGCGAATAAATTATACCAGAAGGGGGTGTGGTTTAGATGGTTGATGCCTGAAGGTATGCTAATATTCTGGGAGGAGACAAGAATCAGAATTAATACACCCATAGAGGCACAGGCCTTTATGGAAAAAAACAAAGCCAACCTAGAAAAAACAGAAGATACTACAACGGTCATACAGGACACGGGAGGGGCCGGAGCTCTGCCAGCGGGGGGTGAAGGGGCAACACTAAGAAAACTCAGATCACAAAAATAAATAAGGAAATCACAATGTTATAAACAGACCGAAAGTAAATATGAATTTATAACTAGACTATATATTATAATTATATAAATTGATTGAAAATTATTTTTTCTAGAATTAAGATGCTGACTTTTTATGATTATATATTAAGATTTGATATTTTGATGTAACCTAGGAGTTTGGAGGGAGGGGGCGTCTGCCACATTTGCAACTGCCAAAATTTGTAATTCCACCTACCCCTTTTCCACATAAATGTTTTTAAAAAAACCAATAAAACTTTTTTGAAAAAAAAAAAAAAAAAAAGGGTAAGAATTCAGCCCAAGTCTCTTGATGGTAGTTCATTGTAAGAGTGGAGGTATTACTGCAACAAGCCATTATTACGTTCACATGTTCCATTTGTCGGGGGGGGGGATAGGCGGAGCTTAGGCCCTGGGAGGTTCCTAATAATTTCAGGAACTGTTGCCAAAAGCTCAACATAAATTGGATGCCGCAATTCAAGATTACTGTATTTTTGGAGTATAAGACACACCGGAGTATAAGACGCACCAAGGTTTTGAAGAGGCAAATTTTTAAAAAGTAGGTAGGTAGATAGAGGGATAGAGAGGGAGAGAAAGAGAGAGAAATACAGTAGGTAGGTAGGGAGAGAGAGAGAGTAGTTAGGTAGGTAGATAAAGGGAGAGAGAGAGAGAGACAGAGAGAGAAATAGAGAGAAATACAGTAGGGAGGAAGGGAGAGAGAGGGTAGTTGGTAGGTAGGCAGAGGGATAGAGAGAGAGAAATAGAAAGAGGTAGATAGAGAAATACAGTAGATAGGTAGGGAGAGAGAGAGAGAGAGAGAGTAGGTAGGTATGTTGGTAGATGGGGAAAGAGAGAAATACAGTAGATAGAGAGAGAGAATAGGTTGGTAGGTAGGGGGAAAGAGAGAGAGAAAGAGAGAGAGAAATACAGTAGGGAGGGAGGGAGGGAGAGAGTAGGTAGGTAGGTAGGTAGATGTTTCCAGGTATATTTATCCATGGGCTGGAGAAGGAAATCGCTGACAATCTGCAGCACCTAAGACTGTTTCTGCTGGTACAGCACTTGATCAATCTAATGCTCATCAATCAATTAAAGAACTTTCCAAAAGGGAAAGAAAAGTTTTTGCACTCTGCAAACCTCCCCAAAACGGGCCGTTTTTCATGAAAACGGGCCTGTTTCCCCCCACCCAAAAGGCATGAATAGCCTTGGGGGGGCTTGCAAAGTGCTCCTGGGAGGTGGGTGGGGGGGCAAAAGCGAGCAAAAAACTGTCCGTTTATTGCAATACCTTAGGCTTTAATAGCTTTAAATAACAATTGAGATTTTATAAATCCTTTTATATAGTATCATCACTTCTTATTATACCTGTTAATACTAATATGTTATTAACATGTAGTTAAAATTAAAGAGACTTCAGAATAATTACAGGTAGCTGATAATATGGTATGGAAATTACTGTTGATAAATTATTAATGTCAAAGAATGTTAATTTTTATGAGTTGCTTTAGCTTCAGAGTTTGGTAATAAAGATTTAAAATGTTTCATATTAATTCTCTGGTACATTTTTGTCTGGTCTGCAGGTCAGTCAATGCATCTTTCTTCCAATGGAGGTCAACATATTACAAAAAAAGTCCAAAAAAATAGAAATAATTATGCTTCAGTTGAGTGTGGTGCCAAAATACTGGCAGCTAACCCAGAAGCAAAGGTAATAACACCTAACAATGCTATAGTTTATATTTTTAGAAAACTGCTGAATGTCGGTTCATTTGTTTCTAATAAATACATTTAGCTACCATCAGATTTGAAATATTTTATGGTACAAATAAATTTAATTTCCGATCAATGTTATAAGAGGTTTCCACTGCTGCTTGTAGAATAAATTGACCTGTCATTTGTCAGAAGTAAAGAACAGCATTAGTTTCATTGAGCAGTGATAGCACAAGCCGAAAAAATATCCATTTTAAAGAACTTGCAGAGATGATTTTGTGTTGAAATAAAAAATAAAATTGTGCACCCTTTGTAATTCTGCCATTAATTACAGGTGAAACTCAAAAAATTAGAATATTGTGCAAAAGTTCATTTATTCCAGTAATACAACTTAAAAGATGAAACTGATATATGAGATAGACTCATTACATGCAAAGCAAGATAGTTCAAGCTGTGATTTGTCATAATTGTGATGATTATGGCTTACAGCTCATGAAAACCCCAAATCCACAATCTCAGAAAATTAGATTATTGTGAAAAGGTGCAATATTCTAGGCTCAAAAGTGTCCCACTCTAATCAGCTAATAAAGCCATAACATCTGCAAAGGGTTCCTGAGCCTTTAAATGGTCTCTCAGTCTGGTTCAGTAGGAATCACAATCATGGGAAAGACTGCTGACCTGACAGTTGTGCAGAAAACCATCATTGACACCCTCCATAAGGAGGGAAAGCTCAAAAGGTAATTGCAAAAGAAGTTGGATGTTCCCAAAGTGCTGTATGAAAGCACATTAATAGAAAGTTATGTGGAAGGGAAAAGTGTGGAAGAAAAAGGTGCACAAGCAGCAGGGATGACAGCAGCCTGGAGAGGATTTTCAGGAAAAGGCCATTCAAAAGTGTTGGGGACTTTCACAAGGAGTGGACTGAGGCTGGAGTCAGTGCATCAAGAGCCACCACACACAGACGGATCCTGGACAAGAGCTTCAAATGTCGTATTCCTCTTGTCAAGCCACTCCTGAACAACAAACGTCAGAAGCGTCTTACCTGGGCTAAAGAAAAACAGACCTGGTCTGTTGCTCAGTGGTCCAAAGTCCTCTTTTCTGATGAGAGCAACTTTTGCATCTCATTTGGAAACCAAGGACCCAGAGTATGGAGGAAGAATGGAGAGGCACACACTGCAAGATGCTTGAAGTCCAGTGTGAAGTTTCCACAGTCTCTGTTGATTTGGGGAGCCATGTCATCAACTGGTGTTGGTCCATTGTGCTTCATTAAATCCAGGGTCAATGCAGCCGTCTACCAGGAGATTCTCCCTAGTGGTGGAGGCAGCATCCAGACTGGGTTAACCTTCATCCAATCATATTGAGGACTGGGTCTTGTAATGTGTTTAAGCTCCACCCCTGTTGCTAGGTAGACCCAGCTTTTGACTCAGTCCATTCGTGAGGACGGCTGCGTCATTGCGTTGCTCCATTTTCTGGCATTATATTTGATTGATTGTGGACTTAAATTTGGACTGATTCTGTCTACTGTAACAAATAGACAACGACCAGGCTAAAGGTCCTTGCAACCGGGCATTGTGGTCGGAGCCTCTAAGCCCTGTCAGGGCGTGCAGGCTGACAGATTGACAGGGGATATTACTGGAAAGCGTCTTCTAAACGCCTACATATCGCACCGTGGACCCCTAAAAGGTCAGTGATAGCCCTTGTGCCTCGTCCTACGGGCCACCCGCTGCGCTGAATCCTTGCTTGGCAAGTCAGGAGAACGTCTGGAAAATGCTCCGCCTCTCCTTTCACAGTAGAGCGGCGAACCGCGGCTGCATTTAAATTACCACTTTGACTTTAAAAGCATTTGGGACAGCCGTGGAGCGACCCAGAAGGCCGGTTGCACCGAAAATGCCGCTTGCAGGTACCGTTGCGAGGTAAGGAGCGAGAGAGATTGCGGTGGTTAAAAAGGGCTTGAATCGCCATTTTCGAACGGCTGTCAGTGGCTCACAAAATGGCGGCCGTCAGTTCTCAGAATCTCAATGTGACAGCAGAGACTGCTACAGATGCTCAGGCACCCCTGATAGGAGAGGTGTCCTTAAAGCCTCATTCTCCTCCTCAGCCAGGCACTTCTGAGGACAAGAGTTCCAGCAGTGGTTGCAAAAAGAAGTCTGCAAAGGCAGACAGTGCAAGAAAGCCAAAAAAGCCAGCCAGCTCATGTTATGAGAAGCAAAAAGACAAGGTGCTGGATCGCTTGCACAAAAAGGCAGCCAACAAAAAGACATCCTCGCCCAAGGCATCAGACAAGCCTATTCAGACCCAGGGACCATTATCCCTGCTGCTTTCCCCTGGGGACAGGCTGAATAGGGACAACCCTATTAACCCCATCTTCCCTATAGATGTCTCCAACATCTGGGGGTCATCCCAGACACCCCTGATTTTCATGGCAGGCAGTGGGATTGAATTGCCACCTGTGGTCCAGAGGCTGGACTCATTGCCCTCCACCTCCAACCCTTTGGGCCAGCCTCCTATGCTCCCACCCAATTTCCAAGACATTATTGCCTCTGCCATATCTCAGGGCATCTCGGCTAGCTTCCAGCAGCAGCAGGCCCTGTCACTCAGACAGGCGCCCGCCTCATCCGCAGCTCCATCTGCTCCAACCCATGTTCCTCTCCCTGCAGAAACAGTGGTGTCTGATTTTGAGGACTTGGATCAATCCTCAGAGTCAGAGGAGGGAAAGCTGAAGGAGGCAGAATTATCTGAGGATGAGGGTAGGGAGCCGGACCACAAACCATTCTCTGGTCTTTTCCCTCCAGCCTTGTTCCCATCTCTTCTGTTCAAGGCCAAAGCGGCCTCCAACCTGCAGCGACCGCGCCTCAGCCAACAACCGTGTGAGTGCAGAGTCCTTGTACTCTGAGCAAGCACCCCCAGCTGAGGCCATCCCAATGCCTAAAATATTTGTTGACCTGATCCAAAGACAGTGGGCTGCTCCCACATCAGGGCCAAGTCCATAGGCCACCGATAAAAAGTTCTTCAACGTGGCCAACGAATTGGCTCAGTTTTTGGCTGTCCCTCCTATTGACTTTCCGGTGATCGCCCGCTACACTCCGGCACACATGCCAGGGGCCCCGGAGGACGTCCTTAAACCGGAGGAGAAGAAAGCAGACCTGACCCTGCAAAGAGGTCATCAGGCGGCTGCCTGGGCGGTCAAGGCCGCCACTACAGCTTCCTTCTTTACTCGTCCGTGTCTGCAACACCGCATTCCTGTCTCCGACATAAGGGCCCACCAGGACATTGCCAAACTGGTGGCAGCAATTCAGTTTGCGTCTGATGCTATCCTGATCTCCGCCAGGTTTGCGGCCAGGGCCTCCTCAGTGGCTTCCAGAAGAATGCTGTGGCTTCGTCAGTGGTAGGCCGATGCTCACCACAAGGGGAAGTTGGCTTCTGCCCCCTTTAAGGAGGGTTCTCTTTTCGGAGACGCCCTGGATCCGTACCTGATTGAGAACAAAGAGAAGAGGAAGGTCCTTTCCTGTGCCCCGAAGAAGGGCTTCAACCGCCTGGCACCATATCCCAGGCGCTCTTCCTTCCGAGGACAGGAGCCTGGTTCATCCTTTCGGAACCAGGACTATGGTTTCTCCTTTCGGGGGGCGGACTATTGGACCCAGGGTTATAGGCAGCAGGGAGGCTATGCCTCCAGACAAAGGCCTTAACCGGACCGCTTTCAGTGGGGAAAATCTGCCAGGCGGCCCTTTCGAGGGGGGGATCGCTACTATCATAGAACCTAGGCTCCCTGAGTCCAGTTATCCCATAGGAGGTAGGTTAGCTAGGTTTGCCCACGTTTGGGACGCTACCACTTCCGACGCATGGGTAAGATCCACGGTTAGACAGGGGCTTGCCCTTGAGTTTATCTCCAACCCCGCCAGTTCATTTAGGGCTTGTCCGGTATCCTCCAACCCAGCTTGCAGACGCCTCATGTTGGAGGCGGTCAAACACCTCCTCGACATTAATGCCATACAACTGGTACCGACCGAGGAATGCGGGCTGGGGTTTTACTCTATCCTTTTTGTTATACCAAAGGCCTCGGGGGGCTGGAGAGCTATTTTGGATCTTAAAAGATTAAACAAGTTTATTTGTTACAAGCGGTTTAAGATGCATTCTTTGCATTCCGTTTTGGGTTCTATTAGACAAGGGGATTTTTTGAGTTCCATTGATCTAGCGGAGGCATACCTCCATGTTCCTATTTTACCACATCATATACAATTGCATGGTTTTTCCATCAATGTTCCTAAGAGCCACCTACATCCATCCACCAGGTTGGTGCACTTGGGCGCATTGATTGACACTGAAGAATGCAAGGTGTATTTATCCCGTGAAAGGCAGGACAATATTAGAGCCTTAGCAGGACAATATTAGAGCCTTAGAAGGCCAGGTGGCCGGGTCATACAGGTGCCCCTTGGCCTTACTGTGTAAATTAATGGGTACCATGGTGTCGGCCATTGGGATTGTTCCATGGGCTCGTTTACACTCACGGCGTCTACAATGGTTCCTCTTACCTTTTCAGAGGAAGCTGTTGAGCTGTTCCCTGGCCAAGGTTCAGGTCCCGGCGAAGGTCAAGCGTTCGCTCAGTTGGTGGACGTCTCAGGCAATCACGAAGGGCCTAATTTTCAAGGACCAAGAATTCCTCACTGTTACAACGGACGCCAGCCTCTTCGGCTGGGGAGCCACCCTCCAGACACAGGTAGCACAAGGCCAGTGGGATCAGGTGGACCGTACACACAACATAAACTGGCTGGAGTTGAGGGTGGTCCATCTGGCTCTCCGCCACTTCCTCCCTGGGGTGGCGGGAAGACATATGCTTGTGCTTACGGACAATGTGTCTGCACATAACAATCGTCAGGGGGGCACCAAATCAAGGCCTCTCATGGACGAAGCCATGAGGCTGGGTCTTTGGGCCGAGAAGAACTTGCTGTCCCTCACCGCGGAACATATCTCGAGGGTGGACAATGTGCAGGCAGATTGGCTCAGCCGCGAGACTCTGGACAATGCCGAGTGGCAACTGCACCCCTCGATCTTCCAGGACATAGTGGACAGATTTGGTATGCCGATAGTAGATCTTTTCGCCACCCCACAAAACAGACAAATTCCGAGATTCTTTTCCAGACACCCAGCACATCAGTCGGAGGGGGTGGATGCATTGAGATGCAAATGGCCCAGGGGCCTTCTATACGCCTTCCTGCCCCTGCCCCTTTTGCCCAGAGTTGTGCAGAAGATTCTGAGAGAGAAGGCCGAGGTAGTGTTGGTCGCTCCGCACTGGACACGCAGAACTTGGTTTGCCGACCTGCGGACACTTTTGGTAGGCAGGCCCTGGAGGATCCCTCAGGACAGAATCTCCCTCCGTCAGGGTTCGCTGGAGCATGCGGACCCTCAGTGGTTCCAGTTGACCGCCTGGCGTTTGATCGGAGCGTCCTAAGGGGGGACAATTTCTCCTCCAGGGTCATCAACACGATTCAGGCCGCTAGGCGGCCATCCACTGACAGGATTTACAATGCCACCTGGAAAGCCTTCTGCTCCTGGTGCGTAGATAAGACTTTGGACCCTGTCAGGGTCACAATACCTCAACTGCTAGAATTCCTGCAGGATGGACTAGATAGAGGTCTGGCCCCTAATACCATCAGGAGACAAGTGGCTGCCATATCTTCTGTTTTGGCATGTGGGGGTTCTCCTTCCCTGGCACAGCTGCTCATGGTGCGCAGTTTTCTCAGAGGGGCGTCTAACTTCAAGCCTCCAGCGGTCCATAGATACCCTTCCTGGGATTTGCCCAAAGTTCTTGACCCCTTGAGCAGATCTCCATTTGAACCTTTGAGGGAGGTATCACTCAGGCTTCTGATGTTGAAAGTGTCATTTCTGGTAGCCATAACGTCTGCACGTCGGATTTCTGAGTTGCAGACGCTTTCGTCCAGGAAAGAATTGTGCATTTTCCATACAGACCGAGTGGTCTTACGCCTGGACCCCTCCTTTGTTCCCAAGGTGTGTTCCTGCTTCCATAGGACCCAGGAGGTTGTTATTCCCAACTTCTGTCCCCACCCAGTCCATCCACTGGAACGCAAATGGCACACCTTGGACGTCAGGAGGGCTCTTAAAATTTACTTACAATGAACTGCTGCAACTCGGAAATCCGATGCTCTCTTTGTCTCCTTTCAGCCCACTTCCCTGGGTAGCAAGGTCTCTTTTCCTACCATTGGCAGGTGGTTAAAGGCCTGCATTTCCTTGGTTTACCAATCTCAATCTCTTCCAGTGCCTGTCAGGATCACAGCGCATTCCACCAGAAGCGCTTCCACCTCAGTTGCGTGGGCAGCTCAGACGTCTCTTCATGAAATCTGTAGGGCGGCCACCTGGGTTACACCCAATGCATTCATTAAACATTATAAGATGGATTCTTTTGCATCAGCAGAGGCAGCCTTTGGTTGCAGGGTGCTGCAGTCGGTGGTCGGGGCTGATGCTGCATTGTCACAGTCTTAGACCCACCCTGGGACAGTTACTGCTTGGGTACGTCCCAGTCTGGATGCTGCCTCCACCACTAGGGTGAAAGGGCGTTGGTACTTACCTGAGACGCATCTTCTCCTAGGGTGGAGGCAGCATCCAGCCCCTCCCTGTTTGGGGTGTGTTTTCCTAGGTCATACCTTACAGGTTGATGTTTGTGATTTGACTGTTACCTGTTGAATTAAAAAAAAAAGCTGTGTGTCATGTTGGTTCTGTCACAAGGAGTTGGATGGTGTACCCTATGGATTTGGTAAGCATGAGCAAAGGTTTGACCAGGGTACGGGTAGGTTCCAACTGCTGGTGATGACGCATGGGGTCTGTTAAATTTCTTCGTCAAAAGCTGGTTCTATCTAGCAACAGGGGCGGAGCTTAAACACATTACAAGACCCAGTCCTCAATATGATTGGATGAAGGTTAACCCAGTCTGGATGCTGCCTCCACACTAGGAGAAGAGGTGTCTCAGGTAAGTACCAACGCCCTTTTTGGAGCACTTCATGCTTCCTTCCGCAGACGAGCTTTATGGGGATGCTGACTTCATTTTCCAGCGGGACCTGGCACCTGCCCACACTGCCAAAAGCACCAAACCCTGGTTCAATGACTGTGGGATTATTGTGCTTGATTGGCCAGCAAACTCGCCTGACCTGAATCCCATAGAGAATCTATGGGGTATTGCCAAGAGAAAGATGAGAGACATGAGACCGAACAATGCAGAAGAGCTGAAGGCCGCTATTAAAGCATCCTGATCTTCCATAACACCTCAGCAGTGCCACAGGCTGATGGCTTCATGCCACGCCACATTGAGGCAGTAATTGCTGCAAAAGGGGCCCAAACCAAGTACTGAGTACATATGCATGCTTATACTTTTCAGAGGTCCGATACTGTTCTAAATACAATCCTTGATTTATTGATTGCATGTAATATTCTAATTTTCTGAGATTGTGGATTTGGGGTTTTCACGAGCTGTAAGCTATAATCATCACAGTTATGACAAATCACGGTTTGAAATATCTTGTTTTGCATGTAATGAGTCTATCTCATATATTAATTTCACCTTTTAAGTTGCATTACTGAAATAAATGAACTTTTGCATGATATTCTAATTTTTTGAGTTTCACCTGTATATCTGAGTGTACATCTGCATATGTGTAATGATACATTCTACCAAAAAGCCAAAAAATAATTAACTATGCTACAAACAGTTTCTGCTAATGAATTATGTTCTCATTTGTAATAGAGTACATCAGCAATATTAATAGAAAATATGGACCTCTATATGCTAAATCCATGCAGTACCAAAATCTGGTAAGTACATTTTCAGTAAAGTGACTCTTTTAAGTGAAGAATTTATTTTGCAAAAGTAAAAAATGATTTCAAGAAACAGTGCTAGGCATCATAAACAAATGGTATGCATGATTCATTATTGATTATATGCTGTCAAATTTGTATCAACACTTAAAAAGCCAGATAATGAGACCATCTTGAGGATGATCTATCCCCAGTCTCACCCTTCAGGTCCCCTTATGGTGTGCCCATTGCTGATTGAGTCCATCCAACTTGTTGCTGATAATCCTTTTATTTCTTTCTATATTGCTGAGCATTATGGATTTCTCAAGGGAGCTATGACTTTGGTAAAATGTCTAAAATATTTTTAGATTCATTGAGAATATTGCTTTTTCTATGATAGATAAGTTATACATTTCCAAAAGCCATTCCTTAATATCTTGAATAATAATATTCAATTTCTCAGTATAACTTTTAGCCATCCTCCATATATGAGCGGCCATAATTTCTTATAATCACTTAGATGCCAAAACTTTGATATATAATTCAACATCATATTATCATTTAACATTTTAAGATTTTTCCTATAAATCTACATATTTATATTAAAATGTTTAAAAAGTATCAAACATTTACCAGACCATATCATAGGAATCAATAAATCTTCAAATTTTTGTACCTCCAACAAAGAAAATCTAGTACATTATATATATATATATATAATGTAATGTATAATGTATATATATATGTGTGTGTGTGTTAAAACCCCTGGTATGCCTAAATATGGAAGGAAGGTCACTACCTCTTTCTGTCTTTCGGCTCAAGCAAGAAAATGGTAAGAGAACACCTACCTAATCTTGACAAAAATAAATAACTGGGACATGACAGATTACATCCCAGAGTGCTAAAATAGCTGGCAGATATTATCTCAGACTCATTGTACCATATCTTTCAAAAATCCTGGAGCAATGGGGAAGTACCTGAGGATTGGAAAAGGGCTGAAGTAGTTTCCATCTTCAAGAAAGGGGACACTAACCCTAACTAGTAGCAAGCACAGGTTTGCTAAAAACATATCACGCCAAACCAATTTTATTTCATTCTTTGATACAGTGACTAAATTAGTAGACCAGAGAAATGCTCTGGACATAGTATACTTAAGATTTCTTTAAAGCATTTGACAAAGTAGACAACAATCTACTTCTTGGTAAGCTTGAAACGTGGAATAGACAACATCACCACCAGATGGATTTGTAGCTAGCTGACAAACTACTCAACGAGTAATCCTTAATGGTGGTATATCTACCTGGTGGGAAGTAAGCAGTGGAGTACAAGATTCCCTCTTAGGTCCGGTACTCTGCAATATCTTCATAAATGACTTAGGGAATAGAAGAGGAACTCATCAAATTTGCAGATGACACTAAGCTTGCAGGAATAGCCAACACCCCAGAAGACAAGCTCAGGATCCAAAAAGATCTTGGCAGACTTGAACAATGGGCCCTATCCAATTAAATGAATGTGTCAACTCTCCGTGTTGTCATGGGAACAGAATGAGTGGGAGTGCATTCCACGCATACTGTCGGCATCTCAGATTACGGCTGCCGGGTTGGGAGGGGTGTATCTATTGGTAATGTGATTTATGACACAGACTGAGTGGAAGCAAGGAACGGGTAAAGTTCAGAAGCAAATAAAGCAAAGATTTGACTGGGAATAAATCTTCCCTAATGAAGGTATTAAAAAATCACTGGTGTTTGCATTAAAACATTAGCTTGATTATTATGAATCAATTATAGCATCATTAGAAAACTTGAGAGACAGTCAAACCTTGCTTTAAAATATCGGTGGTGCCTGGAGGGAACTCAAAAGACTATGGCAAAAGGCCAGCTATCCGAAGAGAGCCTGATTGCAGCCACAGTGCAGCCTGATCTCAGACATCAAAGCCGAGATAAGCGAAGCAAGAGGAGATGAGTATTCAACCCCTAAAACAGCTAAAGCTGAGTCCCCTGTCTATGTCCAGAAAAAGGGAAAGGCCCTAAGCGAGCTGGGAAGAGTGGAGGAGATGCTGGACTGGAATCAAGCCAGGCTCCCAAAGCCCCCAATGGAGCCCCTGGGAAGTTCATAGAGCAACAGAGGGAGGAATTTGACTGGACCAGCCTCTGTGAAGAAAGGCCATTATGCAGACCAAAAGAGAGGGGAGGAGCAGTGGATCCTCTTGAGGTGATGAGAAGCACACAGGAATGAGCTTCCCTTCTTCACCCATTAGAAGGAAAATGAAACCAGTGCCTCTCCCACATAGCAAGCAGGCAGCCCAGGACCGACAATCCGTTTCCTTTTTCCAACACGCCTCACAGCCCCAAAAACAGGAAGCCAGGAGGATTTTCAAGCCCTAATAGACTCAGGCTGAGCTAGATGCTTGATCAACCTGACCACAGTCCTAAAACTGGGACCAGAGCAAAAAGACTGGCCCACACAATCCAGTTCGAACATGTTGACGGGTTCCTAATGGGGAAAGTCTATTCCATCCACCTGGCTGAACCAGTGAGACTAGAGCTAGTGGATCACAGGGAAGTAATTCGATTCATAATAGCCCCAAAATGACAGATGCAGTCATACTGGGACTCTCCTGGCTAGACAATTGGGGACGGACTATCTGGTGGCATGGGGTACACGCAGACTTAGGATAGAAAAAGGGCCCCAACCTCTTTTATTTATTTTTATTTCTTAGATTTTTAGACCGCCCCTCTCCCAAAAAGGGACTCGGGGCGGTGTACAGTCAATACAATAAAACCAGTCATAAAATTAAATACATTTAAGCTACATTTAAGATACATTTGGAGGGGAGATAGGCTGTACTAAGAAATAAATAATTCTAATCCTAAAAACATCACAATTAAAACCCCAAACCCTAAAATAAAATAAATCCCTGGGAGGTAAAACTAAGAAAGTGCCAGGCCAGCTGATTGAAACAGGTGAGTCTTTAACTTTTGCCGGAAGGAACGGAGGTCGGTGGTAGTTCGAATGTCTGGGGGGAGGTCATTCCAGAGGGTTGGGCCCATCACAGAGAAGGATCTACTCCTAGGTGTCGCCCGCTGGCATTGCCTAGCAGACGGCACCAGGAGGAGCCCCTCCCTGTGTGAGCGGATAGGTCGCAGGGACGTATGTGGAAGGATGCGATCCTGCAGATAACTAGGTCCTCTGCCATGGAGCGCTTTAAAGATGGTGATCAATACCTTGAAACGCACCCGAAAGGCCACAGGTAGCCAGTGCAGCTCGCGCAGGAGAGGTGTTACGTGGGAGTAACGTGTACTTCCCATAATAACCCGCGCGGCTGCGTTCTGAACTAGCTGCAGTCTCCGGATGCGTCCCAAGGGAAGCCCCATGTAGAGGGCATTGCAGTAGTCCAGGCGAGACGTCACCAGCGCATGAGTGACCGTGCGCAGGGCACTCCGGTCCAGTAGGGGGCGCAATTGGCGCACCAGGCGAAC
Organism: Natrix helvetica; assembly: GCF_964273705.1. Classification (NCBI taxonomy): domain Eukaryota; kingdom Metazoa; phylum Chordata; class Lepidosauria; order Squamata; family Natricidae; genus Natrix; species Natrix helvetica. The sequence goes on along the minus strand of NC_138549.1, from coordinate 58,951,185 downwards.
CTGGTGGAACGCCCCCCTTGCCACGGCTGCCACATGGTCCTCCATTGACAGCCGGGCATCAAGGAGGACGCCCAAATTGCGCGCCCGCTCCACAGGGGACAGTTGTTCGCCCCCTATGGCCAGCGATGGGGTCAGCTGGCTGAACCGAGGTGCCGGTAACCACAGCCACTCGGTCTTGGAGGGGTTGAGTTTGAGTCTGTTGTCCCCCATCCAGACCCCGACGGCTTCCAAACACCGGGACAGCAAGCAGAAACACCACCCAAGCAGGGACCCCCCCCCAAAGAGCCCACCAGAACATCTGGGAGCCACATCCGACGAAACCCCAGAGACCAAACAGATCCCAGGGGAATATCAGGACTTCGCAGAAGTATTCAGCGAGACAGAGTGCAACATTCTGCCCTCCTACCATGAGGCAGATTGCACCATCAAAATCATCCCTGGGGCAAAACTACCCAAACCCAAACTGTACGCCATGACGCCCTGGGAAATGCAAGAAATGTGCAAATACATAAACAAAAACCTAGCACAAGAGTTCTGTTAAGTAATTAAGCTCCCCGTTAGGAGAGCGGGTATGCAGAGAAGCGTAATGAGAGTGATATGGAAGAACACGCACAAACCAGTATACAGAGACACTGAATGGTATAAAAATATAGCAGTTTACTATGTAGAAATATAGAGATATTCAGAGTCCGGTTAACAATCCAAGTCATACATGGTCCAGTAATTCAGTTATCAAAATAGTCAGTCTAGCACACAAAATATAGCTAACAGTAGCAAACCACAATACCTCAGTATACACCGACCAGCTTCTAACAAAACAGAGAGCTAACAACCATTCTGGCTCCCTCTTATGGCTGCTTGAGGTAACAAACCAATTACATCTCTTAAGCATTTAAAGCAACAGTAAAGTAATCATAGCTTATATACATTGCCAAGCCAAGCCTAGGGTTACATCCCTAATAGGTTCATCAAGCCAGCCAAGCCACAGATCACGGCACCAGTCCTCTTCAAAAAAATAAAAGACGAAACCATGAGAGTGTGTGTGGACTTTAGAGTAATCAATGCAGTGTGCATATACAACCTATACCCCTCCACCTCATGAAGGACATGCTATCCCACATGGCCAAGGGAAAAGTCTTCAGCAAACTAGACCTCAGAGAAGCATACTACCGAATACGGGAAGAAAATGAGTGGAAAACAGCATTCAACTGCCCCCTAGGGAGCTTCCAATTCGAAGTGATGCCTTTTGGACTATAGGGAGTCCCAGCAGTGTTCATGCAGTTAATAAATGAGATGCTGCATGAACATCTCTACAAGGGGCTCCTCGTCTACCTGGTTGACATCCTCATCTACACAGAGACCATGAATTACCACATACCCCTGGTCGACAGATACTGGAAAAACTTCTGGCAGCCAACCTGTATATCAAGCTATCAAAATGTGAATTACACAGGGGACAGAATGAGTGGGAGTTCATTCCACGCATACTGTCGGGATCCCAGATTTCTGCTGCCGGGTTGGGAGGGGTGTATCTATTGGGTAAGGTGATTTATGACACAGACTGAGGGGAGGTGAGGAACAGGGGTAGAAGTTCAGAAGCAAATAAAGCAAAGCAAAGATTTGACTGAGAATAAATCTTCCTTAATGAAGCTATTAAAAATCACTGGTTTTTGCATTAAAACATTAGCTTGATTATTATGAATCAATTACAGCAAAAAATGTATCCACCAGGAACATGAATATTTCAGTAATAGAAAACAGGGCTTCTGGGACAGTTTTTATCCCCAGTGTTTTCAGTGTTTTGTAACTTCTGACAGGATAACCTATTACACGGGTGTCAAACTTGATCATGTCACCTGACATATTGCGATGTATCGTGATGTTTTTGCCATTGCAGAGCCAGGGTTGGCGTAGCCTGCACATGATGCATCCAGCCCATGGACTGCCAATTTGACACCCTTGCCCTGTTACTCATATCTCATGACTGACCTTTATTCCATTTTTTGGTCTTCATTAATCTTTATTTCCATTCATCTATAAGATCTTTTTTATTTCTTTCCATGGTTCCTCTGGTTCCCTTTCAATTAACTTCAGGTCTTCAAATAAGCTCTTTTTTTTTCAACAATGATGGCTCATGAACATACTGTGGAAACTGGTTGGTTTTATTCTTCCACTTTAACTTTATAGGTAGACCTCATTTACTAACTGTCTTATGTAGCAACCATTTGAAATTACAGTGGTGTTAAGAAAAACAACTTTGTGGCAAAAGTGCACATTTACTTTGCAGGGCATCCAAGTCAATTGTTTGCCATTACCTTGACAATGCTCATGAACCTTGGATAGGTGAGATGCAGTCATGATAATATTGTAGCAATAATATATCAATTTGATTTTTATCTGCTCCACCCGATGACATCCAGAAATATAGTGTTATTTCGGTTATTTGAAGACTTTATCAATGAAAAAATCATTGGTGAAGTGCAGAACCTAGGTGTCCTTTTTCCAAGTTTAATGCTCCTGCTCATTCTCTCTCCCTCTCTCTCCTTCCCTCCCCCTCTCAATTTTTAACACAAAAGAAAAAAGATATAAAGAAATGTCCGCCAATCTTTATTTCAGCACCTATATCTACAGTTATAAATCTAAAGATACATTGTGACTGTTCTTTTTATACAGATAGTGCTTGACTTATGAACACAATTGAACTAAAAAAATTATTGCTAAGTAAGACAATTAAGGGATTTTTGTCTCATTTTACAATCATTGTTGCCACTATTGGTAGGCGAATCACTGCAGTTACTAAGTGAATCTGCAATTGTTAAGTGAATCATGTGATCGTTAAATAAATTTGACTTCCCCCACTGATTTTGCTTGTCAGAAGTTAGCTGGGAAGGTTACAAATGGAGATCACATCACCTTGGTATAGTCATGTGTAACATTCATAAATAGATGTCAGTTGCCAAGTGCCCAGATGACCATGGGGATGCTGCTATTTTAAGTATGAAAAATGGTGATAAGTCACTTTTTTCAGTGCTGTTGTAACTTTGAATAAAAGTCCCGGATTCACCAAAAGCTGTGCTAGCAGCAACAGGACATGCTTGGGGAAGGGAGAGCCAGAACTGACTGCCCGGGATTGTGCTTCAGCTGACGTCGTGAAAATTTCTATTTTCCTGGGTGCTGCTCTGGAGAGTCCAAGCATGGGTTAAATACAGCCAATCTGCCCAGAACTGAATGGAAACTTTAAGCCACGGTTCTGGTGCCGGCTATTCTTCAGATTTTTTCAATTCAGCTAAGCTCAGTGGACACGCTTCCAGTTTCTCTTCATTCCTAATTGACTTTGGACTCTCTAATCATCTATTTCCTTCAAAAAGATTCTATTCTACTTCCTGATTATTTGAGCAGGCTTGGTGAGTCTCCCTTGAATTTAATTCCCTGGTTCTCACCAATTTCAGCCTCTCCAGTGTCCTGGGTTCGCTTGGATGCCGTGAGGCTGCAGGCAGCTGTTGGGGAAGGGGCATGGATCAGAGTGCCGATGCCAGCGCGATCGCAGTGAACCTGCTGTGATTATATCCTCACTGAGCCCTCTGTTGCTGCTGACCGTGCTTCTGAGTGAGCCGGCTGTTGGCACGGAGCCTTAGAGCTCTCCGGTGTATGCGGGCGGCCATTTTAGGTGGGTCCCATGTGGCGGTAGCCATTTTGAGAGTGTCACACATGGCGGCGGCCATTTTGAGAAGGTCGCACATGGTGGTGGCCATTTTGAGAGGGTCGCACATGGTGGCGGGCATTTTGATAGGGTAAAAGTTCTGGCCGCCATTTTGTTGACCTACTTTTGCTGCAAAAATAACCAAAAACCAGCTACAGCAGCCTGATTGCCTGTCTCTTGCAGGTCGCTGCTAGAAGCCTTCCTGTCTGGACTTCCGGCAGGTTTGCCTACTCACAGCTCCTCCATTATATTGAGGGTGGCAGCGGAGGTTGGTGGCCCACATGGTCGCACCCCACATTAACTGACCTGCGTGAGTGCTGGGAGCTTGGAGCACGCACCATTCTCCTTCAGAATCAAAGGACTGCTGAGCTTTGCTTGCCCTTGCCTTTAGTGCCTCTGCACCAGACGCTAAGGCTGTTTGTTTGAGGTGGTGAGTGGGGGAAAGTTTCCTTTCAGGCCTTACATCCCCACTTTTAATTATGGCAGACGGGACCCCTGAGGAGCAGCAGGTTGGTCCTTCCACCAGCAGGGCCTGTACCAGAGAGGCTGGCAAGGCAGTCAGGAAGGCCATCAGAGCAAGCAAGCCTTACTCTAGGCAGGGAACTAAACAGAGTTCGGGCCTAGAGAGAGATGCCATCAGACGCCAGAAGGCCTTAGAGAAGCATTTTTGAGGGCTCAATTACATGCCCAGACATCCGGGCCTGCTTCCCCTGGGGATCACTCGCCCGGGGTTCAACCTGGTTAGGATCTTCCAATGTTAGAGAGTGAAGATGAAGGCCGGGAATTCTCCTCTGCTGATTCCATTGCAATAGCAGGCTCCCCTGGGCCTTCTATGGCTGATCGAGCAGACCTATTTGCATGCCAGTCTGATCTGGAGGAGGAGCCGGTCACAGTGGGGACCCTTGCACCCCAACAACTGGTCATCTGGTGCATTAGCCCCCACCCGGAGCTTGCCCACCGGAAGATAGGGGATCCAATCTTTCCGTAGAAATGCAGGATGTCATTGCCAGAGCCATTTCCCAAGGGGATAAAGGCCGGCATGTTACAACGGCCCAAGCGCCCGCGCAAATCACACCCACTCCCAACACCGGGACCTTCACAAGAAGTGACTCAGGCCCAGCCCCCTCAGTCATCACATTCTTCCTTGGCCAGTGAGGATTCTGACTGGGAGGAGGACCTTGGTCCAGGGGTAGAACCAGAATTCTCAGGGGATAAGGCTGCTGTTCCTGACAAGCCAGCCTTTTCTGGCTTGTTCAAGTATACTAATTTCAAAACTATTCTGAACAAGGCCAAAGTCTCGACCCGCTTGGGTACTAGCACCCCAGCTCCGACTGCTCCTGCTCCGGAGGATCTCAGTGAGGGACACTTTGAGGAGCCAGAACCTATTCAGGAAATTGTGCCAGTTCCAAAGTTATTTCTTAATTTGGTGCAAAAGCAATGGGCACAGCCAGGCACCCTTGCCACTCCTAGTAGTAATGACAAGAAATTGTACACAGTTGACCCAAGTCTAGATGACTTACTGAAATTGCCTCCCGTGGACGGGCCTCTGGCGGTGCTCACTTCCAACTCTGCTCCCCCTGAACTATTGGAAGGGCTGAAGGCGGAGGACAAAAGGGCCGAGAACACCTGCCACAAGACTCATCAGGCGGCGGCTTGGGCCATTAAAACTTCCTCTTCTGTATCCTTCCTGTCCAGGGCGGAGCTACTCTGGCTGAGACAGCTCCTAGCCAAGCTTCCGGCGGGGGATACCAAATTGAGACAGGATGTCAACAAAATTATTGCAGCAACAGAGTACATAGCTGATGCTACCCTGAATGCTGCCAAATTTGCTTTTAGATCCCTGGCTTCTAATGTCACCACCAGGCACCTCTTATGGCTCAGACATTGGAATGCGGATATGTGATCCAAGTGGAAGATTGCCTCAGCTCCCTTTAAGGACAGTAAGCTTTTTGGGGAGGCCCTAGACCCTGTCCTGGTTGAAAACAAGGACAAAAAGAAGGTTATGCCTTCGGTCAACAAAAAATCTTACTGTAAGCGTTCACAGGACTATAAGAGGCAGCCCTTTCGGAACTTGGAGCAGCCGTCTACCTCCAGTTCCTTCCAACGTCCATTCTCTCAGGGCACAGATAATTCTCAGGACCGTCAGCCCTTTTGTGACAGGAACCATCAACGGTCCTTTTCCAAACGCCCCTATCGCGGAGGGTCGAATTCCATACCCTTCAGATGCCTTAAGTGACCACCAGTGGATGGCTCCCATAGGAGGGCGTCTACAGCTGTTCCACGCCCAATGGGAGTGGATCACGTCGGACTAGTGGGTCCTTCAGACGATACGCATAGGTCTAACAGAATTCATTTCTCCACCTTCCCGACACTTTATTCGGTGTCCAACCCCCTCCTGTCCTGTCAAGAAGATTCTCATGGAACAGGAGATCCTTCACCTCAGAGACATAGATGCCATAGAACCGGTTCCACCAGGTCAGGAAGGGACAGGGTTTTATTCAATACTCTTCCTTGTCCCAAAGAACTCTGGGGGGTGGAGGGGGATCCTCGACCTAAAAAAGCTAAATCATCACATAGCATACCAGAGGTTCAAGATGCAGTCCCTTCAGTCAATTCTGGGTTGCATCATCCGGGAGATCTCTTAACATCCATAGATCTCAAGGAGGCCTACCTCCACATCCCCATTCGCAAAGCTCACCGCAGGTTCCTGAGATTCGTTTATGCAGGCCGCCACTACCAGTACAGGGCTCTGCCATTCGGCCTGTCCTTGGCACCTTGAACCTTTACGAAGATCCTAGCCGCGGTGGCGGCTTTCCTGAGATCTCGCCCAGTGCGCCTGCATTGCTACCTGGACGATGTCCTCATCCAATCATCATCACGGCAACAAGCGTACAAGACCTGCAGCACACTCTGCGAACCCTCCAACATCACGGGTTCTCCATCAACAGAGAAAAGAGTCACCTGCATCCACCACCAGACTGCAGCACCTGGGCGCCATCATCGACATCACCAGGTCTCCCTGTCTCCAGAGCGCTTGGCAAGCATCAGAAGCCAGGTGTTGCAGGTACTACACTCGTCACAGGCATCGGTGGTGCAGTTGTCACAACTTCTCGGCAAGATGATTTCGTGCCTGTCAATAGTTCCTTGGGCTCAAGGAGCACCTACAATGGCTCCTCCTGCCCTACCAGAGGGCCAACATGAGCAACTCTCAACAGCTGGTTCAAGTCTCTCTGAAGGTACATCAGTCTCTCCAGTGGTAGTTGTCCCCCACGCTGGCGAAGGGCACCCTCTTCAAAAAGCCAGACCATCTCACCATCACGACGGACGCCAGTCTATTCGGCTGGGGCGCTTATCTCCACAACCAGATTGCGCAGGGCAGATGGTCACCGCCCAAAGCGTCCCACAGCATCAACTGGTTAGAATTGAGAGCAGTGCGGCTGACACTCGTTCACTTTCGAGACCACATCAAGGGGTGTCATGTGAGAATCCTAACGGACAATGTGGCCACAAAGGTGCACATAAACCGCCAACGGGGCACCCTCTCCAGGTCCCTGATGGAGGAATCAGAGCGCCTGGGAAGGTGGGCAGAAAAACACCTGCGCTCGATCCAAGCGGAGCACATCACCATGGTCCACAACATCCAGACAGACTGTCTGAGCAGGGCCACAGTCGATCACTCGGAGTGGCGCCTGCACCTGGACCTGTTTCACCAGTTGTCTCAGAGGTTTGGCCATCTTCTGGTCGACCTGTTTGCCTCCCCGGAGAACACACACCTCCCCAGGTTCTTCTCCAGATTCCATGCCCCGCAAGCCAAGGGGGTCAACGCTCTCCACTCTCCATGGCCACCGGGTCTGATGTATGCCTTCCCCCCGTTGCCTCTTCTTCCCAGGGTGATTCGGAAAATTCTGTTAGAGGACATGGAAATTCTGCTCGTGGCTCCCTATTGGCCCAGAAGAACCTGGTCTGCCGACCTGGTGAGTCTCTCCATCAACCCTCCTTGGCGGATTCCCCGGTACAAGGTCTCTCTCAGCCAGGGGGCGCTTCAACATCCAGAGCCCCAGTGGCTACAACTAGCCGTTTGGCACTTGAGAGGGACCTCCTAAGTAGAGGTAGCCTTTCCACCAAGGTCATTCACACCATTCAGGCATCCAGGCGGCCTTCTACAACAAGAATATATGACGCCACGTGGAAGGCTTTTGACAACTGGCTGAGGCTACTACGGCTACGATTTCCCAGATCTTGGACTTCTTACAAGACGGACTTGACCAGGGCCTAGCCCCTAACACTCAGACGGCAGGTGGCGGCCTTGTTCACGATTTTGACGGTAGACGACCACCCTTCCCTTGGGAATCATCCCACCATCCGCAGTTTTCTAGGGGACGCAACCAACCTGAGGCCTCCAGTTGTTGTTGTTGCTCATGGGATCTCAGTGTAGTGTTACGGTCTCTCATTGCCCCGCCCTATGAGCCCCTCCGTTCGGCCAGCCTCAAACATCTGACATTTAAGGCAGCCTTTTTGATTGCCATCATGTCTGCACGGCGAATCTCTGAATTGGCAGCTCTGTCAATTCGCAAGGACTTGTGCTTGATTCAACCTGACAGAGTGATCCTCCGTTTGGACCCGGCATTTATACCCAAAATCAAGTCTTTGTTTCACCGGGTCCAGGAGGTCGTACTTCCGGATTTTTGTCCACACCCCAAACATCCCAAGGAGAAAAAGTGGCATATGCTTGATGTTCGTAGGGCGATACGTAAGTACATCAAACGCATGGCTGCCTTCCGTCGATCTGAATCACTTTTTGTTGCGTTTCAACCGGCCTCTTAGGGTCGCAAAGCTGCTTCTCAGACCATCGGTCGCTGGCTATGGGCCTGCATCACCTCAGTCCACATTCTTCAATCTATCCCTGTGCCACGCCATTTCACCGCTCATTCTACGAGAAGCGCCCCCACCACAGTGGCCTGGGCTACCCAGACACCGATAGAGGAGATTTGCATGGCTGCAACGTGGACTTCCTTATCTCCCTTTGTTCGACATTACAAACTGGACAAATTTGCCTCTGCGGAGGGGGCATTTGGGAGGCAAGTTCTCCAGGGCAGTCATACCAGCGGAGAGACCCTGGACGCTTCCGCTTCCCACCCTAGTGACATTTAGCTTGGGTATGTCCCATGCTAGGACTCTCCAGAGCAGCACCCAGGAAAATTAACATTGGCTTACCTGAAGGGTCCTTTTCTGGGTGCTGCGAAGGAGAGTCCAACCCTACCCTGGGGCCTGCTCCGCCAGTTGTCATATGGTTCTGCGGAACTATGGATACTTGTTTTGACCTTCCTTGACTTTGTTCCTGAACTTTTCAGCGTAGATTGTCCACGTCTTCATTGAAGAAAATCTGAAGAATAGCCGGCACCAGAGGCGTGGCTTAAAGTTTCAATTCTGTCCTGGGCAGATTGGCTATATTTAACCCATGCTTGGACTCTCCTTCGCAGCACCCAGAAAAGGACCTTTCAGGTAAGCCAATGGTCATTTTGTCAGTTGGGAGGCTGGCAAAAAGCCCTCCATTTCCCTATCGCCGCCAAATGGTTTGTGCCTTCCCCATACAGATTGACGCCGAAGGAAGGAAAGAAGCCGGTCTTGGGAGGGACCTTCCCTCCCCCTACAGAGAGCCCATGCCGGGAGAGAAGAGGTGTGTTGGTTTGAATGCGGGTGAGCGCTTGTTGGGGCGGGCGGAGAAAGATAGGAGGCATGCAATAAAGCATCCCCACCACCAAGGGCGAAGTGGAGCGCCTTCGCCCTTGGCTATCGTGCACCTCCTTTCTTTCTCTACCCACCCGAACGAACAAGCCACTGCCCACTAAACTACCTGCGTTCAAACCAGCCCACGTCCTCTCTCCCGGCATGGGCTCTCTGGAGGGGGAGGTCCCTCCCAAGATCTCGCATGTCCTGGTAGCACCCTGGCGATAGCAGCTGAGCAAAGGAAGGAGGCGTGCGGTAAAGCAGTCCCCTGTCACCACCCCCAAGGGCGAAGGAGAGCACCTTTGCCCTCGGCTATCATGCACCCCCTTTCTCTGCCCGCCCGAACAAGCAAAGGAGGAACTGGCCACTAAGTTGCCCGCCTGCAGGCAAACCAGGCCACCTTCTCTCTCCCCACACAGGCTCTTTAAAGGGGGAGGGAAGGTCTCTCAAGACCTGCTTCCCTTATCTTGTGGCATAGTTCCGGAATGGCGGGATATTCTTTTTTTCGCTGGTACAGGAGTATGCCCTCGACCCCTGCCTTCCTGTTGCCTCCAGCCCCTCACAACCTCCCAGCCACCCCACCGACCTGGGGACACTCCTGGCTGCAGTTGGCTTTCTCCTAGTGATCCTTCCTGGCTGCGCCCCCAGAGTGGTCACATGGCGACAGCGCGCGTGCTGCTGACTGACCCAGGGTCCACCCGGACACCTGGAGAGGAAGGATTGCCAAGAGAAAGCCAACTGCTGCCGGCAACGGCATGAAGGAGCAGCCGACCAGCAGCTGCTGTGTCCTGTTGCAGGCGCCCAGGGCGGCTCGATGTCCCGCTTCCCTGCTGCCTCCATTCCAACCCTGTGCAATCTCCCCGCCATTCCACCGACCTGGGGACAATCCCAGCTCTGCTGGATTGCTGCTCCTTCGCATCCCATTGCCAGCTGCAGTTGGCTTTCTCCTGGCAATCCTTCCTAACCGGAAGAAACCCTCCGGCCGCACCCTCCGGCCACACACTCTGGCCGCACACTGAGTCTCCAGAGTAGTCACATAGTGGCACATGGGCTGCTGACCGACCCAGGGTCCGCTCCAACCTCAGCTCCTCTGAAGAAGCCCCACACCCTTCTCTTTGGGAAGTGGTTTGCAAAGTCCTAGTTTTGCAAGGCCCTTGTTAAAGAGAAGGAACCGCCGAGTCCTCCGCTCCAGCAAAGGAAGTAGGTGGGTGGGGCAAGCATGGCGCAGACAGGCAGGGGTGTGAGAGAGACAGCGAATGGCGACCAGGCAGGTGGGGGGAGTGAGCGGGGGGGGGGGGACAGGCCAGTGGAGGGACTACTCCAGTACTGGGCCTCCAGAGGCCCTGGTATGCAAACAGACGGCAGATTTCCGCCACCAGACCGGCTGAAACCCACCTCTGGGTTGTAAGAACTGAATTGAAAGGTAGATCTGATACCCAACTTTAAGTGGCTTAGGTTCCACTCTCTTTTTGTCTGCTTGAGCCTTGTAGGCTACTTTTGCTTCGTCTAGGGCTTTGCGGCCTACGAGCCTGGTGGTCTTTGATTGATTGATACACTTCTTTAGGGAGGGGATGTCAGCATTCCAAATACCATCCAAAATTAAATCAGAGTCCAAGGCAGAGCTTTCCTCAAGGTTCCAATTTATTAATATTGGCACATCTGTGGAAAACCCAAATCTGAAAGCTTCCTGGGTTTTCCACCCAGTTGAAAGTTCATGATCTTGCCCCCACACCCACAAGTCCATCATATGGTCCAATCTTCCACTTCCACACTGGCAGTTCCACCCATCCAGTTCCGGTCAGGTTCAGAGGTGTAGAGAACTAAAGATGACCTTGGACTTCTAGAAAGGAACTTTTTATTTTGACAACAACACATTCTACTCCTTACTATTCCCCCTCCCAATTCCCCACTAATGAAAAAGCATAGTAAAATAATAGAGAGTGTTGCAGGCCAAAGATCCTAAAAGGAACCGGCTACAGGCCTGACGGGATTTTTGGTTCAACAGTGGGTAGTTCATTGGGTTAAATTCTTGGCCTGTGACTACTTGGAATGGAGTAAAACCTTTGCTGATGTGCACTGAATTATTGTATGATACCTCAGCAAATGGCAACAGGTTGGTCCTGCTGTCCTGCTGGTAGTTAATAAAGCATTGGATGTATTGTTCCAGAACTGAGTTAATGTGTTCCATTCCCCCATTTGTTTGAGGATGGTGACTAGAAAGGCCCTGGTTTAAAAAGATTTAAAAGAGCTTTCCAGAATTTGGAGGTGAAATGGACCCCTCGATCTGATATAATGTGGAGCACCATGGAAGTGATATATATTAAATAAAAACAGTTTTGCTAGAGCTTTGGCCGTTGGGATTTTCTGGCATGGGACAAAATGGATCTGTTTTGAAAAAAAGGTCTGTTAATACCCAAATTATTGTTTTTCTGGAGCGCTCTGGGAGTTCTATGATAAAATCCATAGAAATCTCTTTCCAATGGCTTTGCCGTTGTACAGGTGGGGCAGCTGGCAACATAACTTTCAATGTCCTTTTAAAGGAATGGCCACCAAAATTGTTGTTTCAGGAGATGCAGAGTTTTTACAAACCCAAAGTGCCCTGCCAATTTGGAGTCATAGGAGGCTTGCATGAGTTTTAGTCTTTCTCTACTGGGACATAGAGTTTTCCTCCACCCATTGTAGTCCATCTTGCATGGAGCAAGTGTTTTTGTGGTTGAGGAACCACCTGTCCTACTCTATGGCATCTTTAAATACTACAGTGATGGCGTTGTCCATGGGGGGGGGGTCCCCTTTCACTTGCAATCTTATGACCCATGCTGCTAATTGCCATTTGGGTAGCATGGGCGTATCTACTTCTGTCTTTGCACAGTTATATTGGGGCAATCTGGATAAAGTGTCTGCCAAGAACACCCCCCCCCCGGCAAATAGTGGAGGGTGAAGTTAAATCTCTGGAAGTACTGGGCCCAGCAGGTTTGCTTGGGGGACATTTTCCTTAGGGTCTTTAGGGCTTCCAGATTCGTGTGGTCGGATTTTATTCCCATCCAAGAAGTTCTGCCAAGTGAGAAGAGCGCATCTGACTGCAAATGCTTCCTTCTCCCATATTGCCCAAAGCTGCTTGGTTTTGGTTAGTTTTTTTGATGTGTATGCACAGGGCTGTAGTTGAACCCTCTCATTTTCCTGCAGCAATACGGTGCCTGCTGCCATATTGCTGGCGTCAGCCTGAATCACTAAGGTTTTTTCTGGGTCTGGGTGTTTCAACACTGGCTCGGCTGAGAAGCACTCTTTTAGCTTCTTGAATGCCACTTGGCATTCCATATTCCACTTTAGCAGTTGGCTGAGTTAGGCTTATCTACCCCCTTAGTTCTTAGTAAGTTAGTACCATGTTTCTCTAAAAATGCGACCTACTCTGAAAGAAACTCCTAGCTTGATTTTTACATATGTGCCCAATATAAGCCCTGCCTCCAAAATAAGCCCTAATTAAGACCCTGCCCACTCCAGGGTGCACAGGTAAAAATTAAGCTAGGGTGGAGATGGAGGGGTGGAGCTGCTCTACTACTTACCTATAGATAGTTGCAGCCAGGCCTCGCACACCTCGGGCCATTTCTTTTCTGCACTTGGCAAGGCTTTCCTGAAGGCCTCTTTAGCCGATAACAGAACTAGGGATTGATCTGGAGCTCTGTTATCAGCTGCAGAGGCCTTCAGGAAAGCCTTGCTGGCCTTGCCAGATGAAAAAGTTCCTGAAGGCCTCTGATAGCAAAAGAGAGGTCAGGGCGATGTGTGCAAGTGAGGCAAGTCAGTGGATGAAACCCCCCTCCCAAATGAGACCTGGTACCTTTTTGTTGACAAAAAATATAAGACATGGTCTTACTTTCGGGAAAACACGGTAATAGGAAGGGTGATTTGGTTAAATGATGGGATGAATTGCCTATAGAAATTTGAGAACTTGTCAAAAAAGTTAAATATCTTGGTATACATTTATCTGCGAGGTGTGTGACCATCAAAGAAGACAATTGTACCAATCTGATTAATAAAACTAAGAAGGATCTAGAAAGATGGAAAAACCTACAATTGTCCCTGATGGGCAGGATCACAGTTATAAAAATGAATATATTACCAAAATTCCTTTTCTTATTTCAGAATATACCCATTAAATTAGAAAAAGGTGTCTTCAAAGATTTGAACCAATTGGTTTCGAAATTTATCTGGCAGGGAAGAAAACCAAGAATAAAACTTAAGGCTATGCAAGACACTAAGGAAAAGGGAGGATTTGGCGTACCAGATTGGGAACTCTATTATACTGCGGCCATATTAACATGGCTAAGGGAATGGATAATGCTGAGAAATAAAAGATTACTCAAATTGGAAGGTCATGACCTCCAAGCAGGCTGGCATGCCTTCCTTTGGTATGAAAAAGGATCTGCACACAAATATTTTAGTAGACATTACATTATACAATCTCTGTTAATAATATGGAACAAAATTAAACATGACCACTATACCAAAATACCTATTTGGCTATCTACGATGGAAGCATACATACACCCAAATTTAATTAACGTGGAAAATATAGTCACATATAAAGAGCTATTGAACAGGCAGGTGGAGATCAAAACTAGATCAGAATTGACATCACAAGGAATACAAGTAGAATGGTGGTCTTATTTTCAGATACAATCAATGGTCTTATTTTCAGATACAATCAAGGTATGCACAGGATAGGAAGAACGAAGGTATTGCCAAAGACTACACAATATTAGATAAACTGTTGATACAGACAGAAAACAGACTGATCAAAGTGCTGTATAGATTTTTGTTGGAATATAAACTAGAGGAAGAACAAGAAACCATGGTCGCCTGGGCGAAAAATTTCAGTTACAATGTGGAATTGGCTAAGTGGGAAAAACTTTGGATACTTAATCAGAAATTAACATTGGCTACGGCGTATAAAGAAAATCTTTACAAGATGTTCTACAGATGGCATCTCCCGCCAGCACGGCTTTCTAAAATGTTTAAAAATCTGGCCCCAAATTGTTGGAAGTGTAAAAAAACACCAGGCACTTTCTATCATATGTGGTGGACGTGCAATGAGGCAAAAAAATATTGGAAAATGATTCAATCATGGTTAGAACAAATGGTGGGAGAACAAATTATGTTTAAACCAGAAACCTTTCTCCTAGGCATAATACCGGAGGGGTTTAAGAAAGATACACTCTATCTAATCATACATATACTAACTGCAGCGCGCATAACCTATGCACAGCATTGGAAAAAAGAAAATACACCATCAGAGCTAGATATAATCAGAAAAGTGTTGGCCTGTGCAGAAGCAGATAGGCTCACTTTGGAACTTAAAAATAAAGGGGAATCAGAATATTTTGAGGTATGGAATAGATTTTATGATTGGTATAAGTTAAGATGACAAGACTGGAACAAATGTAAATATTGTGATCAAACAGAAGGACAGACAATGTATTAAGTAGATTAACTGTTAATGGTTGAAACTAGCTGTACGTAATGTGAATGTACGATCACTCCGACTCTGCGGCATTGCATTGTTTTAAATGTAAAAATAATAAATATATATATATATATAAAGAAATTTGGGAACCCTAGAAAGCTTTGTAGTTGTTTTTGGGTGCGCAGGGCTTCCCAAACTAACACCGCTTACACTTTTTCCGGATTAATTTCCACCCCCTAGTGTGAGATCTGGTATCCTAGGTGTAGTCTGTTTTGTCTTTGTGGAATTTGCATTTTGAGAGCTTAGTGTATAGTTTGGTGTCCCAGAGGTTTTTCAGGACTGCCTAGACCATATATCAAATGTCATCAAGGTACACTTGTATAGGTGTTCATGCAGTACCTCATTTATCAGCTACATGAACACTGCAGGCTACATGAACACTGCAGCTACATGAACACTTGGAGCCCAAACGGGAGCATGTTAAACTGGAAACACCCAGTGGGTGGTTAAAAGCAGTTTTCCACTCATCCACCTCCCAAATTCTGGCTTAGTATTAGGCTAAGATCCAGCTTAGAAAAAATCTTGCCCTTTGAAAGGTGGACCAGCATGTCCTTTATGGGGGGCAGGGGATACACATTTTCCATACACACTGCATTTAGACCCCTATAATTGACGCATAAACAAAGTGAGCCATCTTCCTGGAACAGTACCGGGGCAGCTAATTTGGGTATGGCAGGCTGGATGAAGCCATGCTCTTAAGTTTTTGTCTATGAAATTGCCCAGCTCATGTAGCTCCTGGGGTGTTATGGAGCAGAGTTTCGGCTTTGGTAACTTACTCCTAGGAGGATTTCAATGGCACAGTCAGTGACTTCTTTCTGCTGGGGTTTCCCCCTAGCCTGGGAACATCAGGTTCCACTTAGTCCAATCCACCTGTGGGTTCCACTTTTTTAGTCAAGATAGTCCTAGGACCAGGGGCCATTCCATGCATGGAACCACAATAAAAGCAATAGTCTCAGGGTAGCGCTCTATGGTAAGTTCCAGGGGCTGTGTGGCAAATGTGGCTGGGACTCCTCTTGCGGTGGACCCATCAAACTGGCAAAACACTAGGGTTTTTTAATTGTCTAATAGGACCGTCAGTGCCACCTTCTGGCCCACGTTTTGGATTAGCAGTTCTACGGGCACAATGATGGGCTCAATCGTCCCACTTAGCAAGGGGTCATTGTCATAGTTGCTATCCGATGGGCTCAGCTATTCTCATGGGGTCGGAGTTGCAGGTCCATGCTTGGAGGAGGACTGGAAGTCTACGATCTTGCTGCTCTTTTCAGGGCAGTTTTGCTGGAGCGCTGGGAGAGTATTGCTGGCTTTCTCGAGATTGCTGATCTTCCTTTCTGGTCAGGGTCTTTGTGTGGCATTCCGCCACATGATGGCTTCCCTTCCCACAATTGAAATAGGCTGTTAAACATGGTAGAGTGGACTGGGGCTTGGCAGCCTCTCTCTTCCTCTCGGGTGCTGACCTCTTCCAGGTTCTGCTCAAGCGGTACTGCTTTTGGTCTTGGTCAATTACAGCTACTTCCACCAAGATGTACTAGTTGTGCAGGCAAGCCTCTGGTGATTGAGGTGTGGTTCAGATCATCATTGAGCCCCTCCTTGAAACAGCTCACCAGTTTTTCTTTTGGCCAGTCTATCCGGCAGGCTAGGTCTCAAAACTTTTCTGCATATTTGGCTAGTGGCCCATGACCTTGCTTTACGGTTTTGATGCAATCCCTGGCTTTTCAGTCAGCAAAGGGGTCCTCGAATCTGCTCCTTAAGGTTGTCATGAAGCAGTTAAAATTTCAACGCTCAAGCGTGTACACATTGTGCAGTCACCATCCAGTATGCGGCAGCCCCCTCCAGGGCCACAGTGATGACCCTGACCCTCGCCTCTTCACTTGAGAGACCCCTCCCATACCTCTGCATGTATGTAAGGACATGTGCCAGGAAGAATTCCAGTTGTTGGGGATCTCTGTCAAATTTTATGCCCTGGGAGGTGCCTTCCGTTCCAGCTGTGGGTGTCCTCTCCCACCAGCACAAGGAATTTGCACTCTCCCCGGGAGTGGGTTCACTGGGGTGGCAACAGATCCATCAGCATTCTCCATGGCACCTGCAGAAGTCCCAGGGTGTCAGCCTATGTTTTGGTTCCTTGCTTACGGCAGCTTTGCTACGCTTCCTTACTATCGGCTGCCATTGGAATTGGGGGGGGGCATGGTATTGGGGAAGGGAATAATATTGTACTGGAGGAGTCTTGTTCTCACCATCTTCTGTGCATGCTGATGGCTGATGTTTGGACTTGGTCAAGGCCAACCGTCTCACATACCAACTTGATGAGGCTGTTTGAAGATACACCCCACATGACACCTTAGGGAGTTGCAGATTGGACACTGGGTTGGGGAATTGGGAGGAGGGTGCTGGGTAAACGTTTGATATGTATATATTCCCGCCTTTCTTTTTCTTTTCAATGCAATGCCGCGGAGTCGGAGTGATCGTATATTCACATTACGTACAGCTAGTTTCAACCATTAACAGTTAATCTACTTAATACATTGTCTGTCCTTCTGTTTGATCACAATATATACATTTGTTCCAGTCTTGTCATCTTAACGTATACCAATCATAAAATCTATTCCATACCTCAAAATATTCTGATTCCCCTTTATTTTTAAGTTCCAAAGTGAGCCTATCTGCTTCTGCACAGGCCAACACTTTTCTGATTATATCTAGCTCTGATGGTGTATTTTCTTTTTTCCAATGCTGTGCATAGGTTATGCGCGCTGCAGTTAGTATATGTATGATTAGATAGAGTGTATCTTTCTTAAACCCCTCCGGTATTATGCCTAGGAGAAAGGTTTCTGGTTTAAACATAATTTGTTCTCCCACCATTTGTTCTAACCATGATTGAATCATTTTCCAATATTTTTTTGCCTCATTGCACGTCCACCACATATGATAGAAAGTGCCTGGTGTTTTTTTACACTTCCAACAATTTGGGGCCAGATTTTTAAACATTTTAGAAAGCCGTGCTGGCGGGAGATGCCATCTGTAGAACATCTTGTAAAGATTTTCTTTATACGCCGTAGCCAATGTTAATTTCTGATTAAGTATCCAAAGTTTTTCCCACTTAGCCAATTCCACATTGTAACTGAAATTTTTCGCCCAGGCGACCATGGTTTCTTTGACATGTTCTTCCTCTAGTTTATATTCCAACAAAAATCTATACAGCACTTTGATCAGTCTGTTTTCTGTCTTTATCAACAGTTTATCTAATATTGTGTAGTCTTTGGCAATACCTTCGTTCTTCCTATCCTGTGCATACCTTGATTGTATCTGAAAATAAGACCATTGATTGTATCTGAAAATAAGACCACCATTCTACTTGTATTCCTTGTGATGTCAATTCTGATCTAGTTTTGATCTCCACCTGCCTGTTCAATAGCTCTTTATATGTGACTATATTTTCCACGTTAATTAAATTTGGGTGTATGTATGCTTCCATCGTAGATAGCCAAATAGGTATTTTGGTATAGTGGTCATGTTTAATTTTGTTCCATATTATTAACAGAGATTGTATAATGTAATGTCTACTAAAATATTTGTGTGCAGATCCTTTTTCATACCAAAGGAAGGCATGCCAGCCTGCTTGGAGGTCATGACCTTCCAATTTGAGTAATCTTTTATTTCTCAGCATTATCCATTCCCTTAGCCATGTTAATATGGCCGCAGTATAATAGAGTTCCCAATCTGGTACGCCAAATCCTCCCTTTTCCTTAGTGTCTTGCATAGCCTTAAGTTTTATTCTTGGTTTTCTTCCCTGCCAGATAAATTTCGAAACCAATTGGTTCAACTCTTTGAAGACACCTTTTTCTAATTTAATGGGTATATTCTGAAATAAGAAAAGGAATTTTGGTAATATATTCATTTTTATAACTGTGATCCTGCCCATCAGGGACAATTGTAGGTTTTTCCATCTTTCTAGATCCTTCTTAGTTTTATTAATCAGATTGGTACAATTGTCTTCTTTGATGGTCACACACCTCGCAGATAAATGTATACCAAGATATTTAACTTTTTTGACAATTTGGATACCCAATTTCTTTGTTAACTCCTCTTTTGCTTTTGATTTCATATTTTTAGTCAGCATTTTGGTCTTTGTCATATTTATCTTTAGACCCGCTATTTTCCCATACTCTGTCAGTTCCTCAATGATTTTTGTACCAGACTTCATAGGATCTTCTAGCACAAACACTAGATCGTCCGCAAAGGCCTGTAACTTAAATTGCTCCTTTTTAATTTCTAATCCCTTTATCTGTACCTCTTTACGTATATTCCTGGCTAGTACTTCTAGGGTTAGTATAAACAACAGGGGGGATAGGGGGCAACCTTGTCTTGTACCTTTCTGGATTACAATACTTTGTGTTAGTTCACCATTGATTATTTCTTTGGCTTTTTGGTTTGTATAAATTGCTCTGATCGTGTTTATAAATTTATCCCCACAATCCATGTATTCTAATTGTTGGTGCAAAAATTCCCAGTTGACATTATCAAATGCCTTTTGGGCATCGAGAAAGATTAGTGCAACCTGTTTGTCATTGTGTACTTCATAATATTCAAGAATGTCCAACATAATTCTCATATTGTTTTAAATTTGTCTTCTGGGGAGGAATCCGTTTTGATCTGTATGGATGAACGATGTGAGAATTTTTTTTCAACCTTTCTGCTATTATTGAGGCAAAGATTTTGTAATCTGCATTTAGTAGTGATATTGGTCTGTAGTTTTGTATAAGCACCTGGTCTGTGTCCTCCTTAGGTAATAGTACAATGTTAGCCTCCGTCCATGATAATGGTGTCTTCGCCTCTTTCATCACAGCGTTGTAGACTTCCAACAACGTTGGGACAAGTATATCCTGGAATTCTTTATAAATTTCCGCTGGCAACCCATCCAGCCCTGCAGCTTTATTATTCTTTTGTCTTTGTATGGCCTCGGTTATCTCTGATGTTTTAATGTCTTCTTTGAACATGTGCCTTAATCTCCTCTGGTACCTTTGGCAGATCTGACTTTTCCAAATACTGTAATATTCCTTCCTTTATATGGTCTTGGTTTTCTTTATATAATTGTTCATAAAACTCTTGGGTAATCTTTTTCTTTTCCTCTAGTTGGTAGCAGATCTCGCCTTTTTCATCTTGTAGTTTATTAATCCAGTTCTCTTGTTTTTGCTTCCTCAACCTATAGGATAGCCATCGCCCCGGTTTATTTGCATTCTCAAAGAAGTTTTGTTTTGCTTTTTTTATAGATTGTGCCAATTTTGCTTTTTCAAATATAGCCAATTCATGTTTAATCAGTTCCATATTTCCTTTTATACTTCTGTTCTGCGGTTTCTTTTGCAGTTCACTCTCTAAATTTCTATACCTTTCTTTCAGCTCTCTTATTTTTAGATTCTTGGTTTTTTTCTTCCTGGCTGTGGCTGATATTGTGACCCCTCTTATTAATGCCTTAGTTGTATCCCATAAGTTTTGTATGGATGTATCTCCTGGCCCGTTTTCTTTGAAGAAGAATCTTAATTCTTGGTTGACTCTTTTAATATATTCCTGGTCTTTTAGAATTGATCTATTGAGTAACCAACGGTAACTGCCCTTTTGTTTTTTCCAAATAATCCTCATGGGATTGTGGTCAGCCCATAGATTGGGTTCTATATCTATCTCCTTCACTTCTGAGATTAGCTCCATCGGCAGCCATACCATATCTATCCTTGACCAGGATTCGTGTCTATTCGAGTAGAAGGTATATTGCTTACCCTCTGGACATCTTTCTCGCCATACATCAAACAGATTAAGTTCTTCAGCCATTTGGAAGAATGACCTTGGCAAAGTTCTCCTAGCTCCTTTTCTCTTCTTTCCACTTTTATAGTCCCGTTTCGGGTCAACTATAGCATTGAAATCACCCAGTAAACAAACATTTTCGTTTCCCATCTCTCGAATAATGCTATGTAGTCTATGATAGAAGTTTTCCTGGCCTTCATTAGGTGCATATATTACAACCAGTGACACCTTTTTTTGGTTTAACATTATTTCCACAATTGGTATTCTCCCTTCCTCGTTATGATAGATTAGTTTAGTCTGAATTGTGTCTTTGACATATAATGCTATTCCTCTTTTCTTTTGGTCAGCCAGTGCCGTGTAAAGTTTACCCAATCTAGGACATTCTAAGATCTGGATCTGTCTTTTAGTCATATGGACCTCTTGAATTGCAATTATATCGTAGTTCAAATGTTTTAATTTATTAAATATTGTTTTCCTCTTCTGGTGTGAGTTTAGACCATTAATATTCAATGATAGAATCTTGATTTCTCCCGACATACTTCTATGTGTATTTGGGTCGTGTGCTTCTTGTTGCCCTTATTTCTCTCACTTCCTTTGGTTCTTCCCCTTTTTCGTCTAGAACGACTTCTTTCTCCTTTCGTGTCTCCACTGGTTCCTTTTCTCTTCTTATCTGTGCCCTGGATCCTTACCTCCTTGCTCCCACCTGTTCTCCTTCGTCTTTCTCATCCTCCTGCCCAACAAGAGTATTGTAAAAGTCTTCCGCTTGTTCTATTGTGTCTATTCTAAATCTTCTATCTCTCCAGGTTACCAGTACGCTCTCCGGCATCAGCTATCTAAAGTTAATTTCAAATTTGTTCAGGACAGATGTTAAAATTGATAGGGCCTTCTTAATTCTCTAATTCTCCTCGGTACCTGTTTTAGAACTGCTAGTTGTCGTTGGTTGTAAATTATCGGGTCGTCTCTAGTTCTATTCAGCACCTCATCACGTATTGATTTTTTAACAAACTTTACATGAACTTCTCTTGGTAGATTATTCTTTTTTGCGTAATTTGTCTGTATTCTATACATGTCGTCGATCTCACTTGCCATCTCATCCTTTTCTATTCCCAAAGCCTTTGCCATTAGATCTGCCATCGTGTCTGGTAGATCCTCGCCTTTTTCTTCCTTTACGTTCTGGAACCGTAGGAATTGGGCTGCTTTCTCCGATTGTAACGCGAGGACCATTAACTCAAGTTCCTTGTTTGCCTGGATCAGCCTAGCACTCAGCTGCTCCATTTTTTCGTCCTCCTTTTCCAACCTTCCTTCTATTACATTTATTCTTTGTTCGTGTTTATTGATCTGTTCCTGGAACTTCTCAAATTTATCGTCCATCTTCTGCATTCTCTCCTTTAATTCTACCATATCACTCCTTATTTCTTTAATATCCTTTTTAAGTTCTTCGTGATTTTTAGCCATTGCCTCCTGCATGGTCTGTGTATCATCTGCAATTCCTTAGTTGAGTTGGATCTTTCTCTCTGAGGCATATCCTCTGAAGATCTTTGGTTCAAGGGACTGGCAGCCGCTAGGGATGGCTGGGATGCTGGCTTCCTCCCCGTGCCAATTTTCATTAAGTTTGTACTACTTGTCATTTTTTGGAGGAATTGGATCCCTACTTTAATTTTTTTCCAGAACTCCCACTTACTTCTCTCCCTCGTAACTTTCTCCAGTCCTTCCTTCCTTCCTTCCTTCCTTCCTTCCTTCCTTCCTTCCTTCCTTCCTTCTTTCCTCCCTTCCTCCCTCCCTCCCTCCTTCCTACCTTCCTTCCTTCCTACCTACCTACCTACCTTCCTACCTTCCTTCCTCTCCCTCTCCTCTTCCCTCTACCTCTACTCAATTATTTTAAATAGTGATAGGGGGTAGTAAACTCTATATATCAATTAGTTCATATGTTATATGGGAACAGCTGTCATAGGATAGTGAGATAGTGTGAGAGACTTATCGGTTTATCACTGTATATATATGTGTGTGTATGTCACATTTATAATACTCCTAACTTTCTATTAATCTATTAATCTATTTTGATAACTTAATAAAATCTAAAAGTAGAATGCTTATAGTTATTACTTATATTATGATCAAACAATCTCCTAGATTAATCAGTACTAGTGCCAATAATATCGAAAGGAGTTAGGATTAATAATCTTATAACAATAACAAAAACAGTATATTCCTTTGATGGTAGTATTATAACATTAATTCCTATTTTTTAAGTTCAACCTTAGATGCGTCCCTCCTGTGTTGGATAATTATATGAGAGTGTTCTGGGTTCCCCTGCTCCGATAGATCTTCTCTCTCTCTCCAGATAGTAGTATCCAAAGGTTATCCAGAGAATATAGTCAGCAAAAATCCTGTTTTCTCTTAAGGTATTAGGGGGGGGGGGGGGGATTCCAGATTTCGCCAGTAGATGTCGCTCTTCCACTTGTCCAGAAGCTAACCAACTGCAATCAATATGTTGCTAAGATATATTTCTTCCTTCAAACCTTCAAGACTTGTATAATTGAAGGTATCTGTGTTATTTACAGCCAGCCTTGTTACGTTAACAGATTAGGTTTAGGTTTCAGTTTATCAGACAGTTCAGAGAGTACAAAGATAAAGCCTCCATTTTTCACTCAGCATATTTCTCTCGCTGCTGTAATGGAGGAGGGTAAGCAGCACCCCCCCCCCACTTCTTCTTGGAGCCCTTAATCTCTTGAGCTGTTTTGGGATAGAATTACCTTCTCCAAGATCCGGAAACTGTTAGGTCACTCGCAACTCCGACAGCTTCTCTGTAATAAATCCTCGCTTGCTTTGAACTCTTGTCAGCATTTTGGGACGGCCATTACTGTCGCTCTCTTCCACGTCCGGGGATATGAAGGAGATTTCAAGCACAGACCATGGATTGCCGTCCTATGGTCGTGTCAAACCAACCTTCTCTCTTCAGTCTTCCCTCCAGGAAGGCTTGGCTTGTCAAAATCTTTTCAGCAAACCCCCTGATGTTAGATCTGGCTGCTGCTAACAGAGCTCTCTGTCCGAGCAGCCATTCATGCTGGCAGCAAGCCCCCCCCCCCCCATATGTTCCTTCCTTTCTGGCTCCTGCTTTCCTTTTAGCTACTTACACTTCATATCTAGTAAAAGTACTTTATCTCTATTAACATGGAGCTGAGGTTTTTCGTTCTTGGATATTGAAGGAGGCATGCCTGACATTAAGCAAGATCTCACTTCGCACCCATCCCGGAGTTAAAAGCTTCCGTGGGTGGAGCATCCAAATGTCTTAACCCCTGCAACAAGCAGGAGAAGAGAATGGCAAGGGTCACAACCAGCTGAAAACCAGGAAGATGACTGGCAGGCAGCGGAAAGAGAGGATCTCATGATGCTTTACACCTTCTTCAGGAAGCTTGGGAACGATGCTGTGCCCGTGTAAGTCTCACTGAAAGGGAGAGTGGATTAGCTGAGCAGGCGGAGGGTGGAGCAGAAGACCTGGTAGTCCTGAAATGTCCCTGGGAACAGCTCCCTGAGTTGGGCAAGAGGGAGGGGCCGCAGCAGCAGTTCGAGCTCCCCTAAGGGAGGGAACCCCCGAAGGCACCAAATGCCTTAGATTCCTCCACTTGGAGTGAACTACAGAGGAGATCCCAAAGAACTGGGGTTTTTTTTACTGCAAATTTGGGATTACATTACAAGAGTATGGGGAAGTTTTCTCATCGGAAGTTGCCAAAGTGAGAAGTGTTACTATGGCTTTGGCAGGCAAAGCGGCTGCCTGGATGATAGCCTTGCGTAATGATGATTCCCCCCTGCTGAGGGATTACAAGGAGTTTAGGAGTGCCCTGAGGAAACGTTTTGATAACCCCCTCCTAAATCAAAAGGCGAAAAGCAGGATGAAACCCTTAACCCAGGAGGAGAGGTGTGAGGTTGACTACACACAGGAGTTTCGTGAGCTGTTTGTGCATATGCTGACCCTGGCTGGTGGGGAGGAACCTGGCTGGCAGCTAGGGAGACATTTTGAAACTGGCATGGAAGGTGCTGATGTCCTTCCTCCAGGCCAGAAGGAGAAGGAACCCTCCTCTTCCACGGGAAAAAGTGAAAATGATTCAGATGATGACCACTCGGTGAGTCCCTGATTGGGCCCCATGACCATCCCAATAGAATTAAAAGTGCCGAGACTTCCAGGGGTGACGTCACATTGGAGCAGTTACAGGGGAAGACTCTCTGTCTCCCCTGTCTGATTTTTCGTGTCTGGAGGCTGTTAACAGCAAAGCTGAGCCTTGGTGAGGACAGCTTCAAAGAGGGGAAAACCCAGCAGTGACGGAGGAAAAGGCGATCCCTCGTTCCTTAGGGTGAAATCCCTGAAATCCGATACGGAAGAGACCAGTTGCCATGGCACGGTTATGGCCTGGTCCAGAGATATGACAGCCTGATTATCGGTGGAAGGAGTGAAAAGTGTGTAGCAACTGAATCTATCGGCGGGCAGTGTTAAAGAATTTGATACTCCGAGACACTTCTCTAAACTGATGGAATTTACAACAGTGCAATAAAGAGAAAACAAAGGATGCCTGAGCTACAAGACGATGCAGAATTTGTAGAGAACGGAATGGATTGTAGTTACTGAGCGGTGTATTTTGCTGACGTCGGAGCCTGGATCTATAGTGATACCAGCTGAGTTTTGCGTGGGTGTCGAACAAAGAAAGAAGGAAAATTGTGAAAGAAGGAAAGAACAGTCCCTTTTTGCGTAGAAGAGAAAAAGGCAGAAGAAAGAAAGAGACAATGACTGTGCAATTTTGAATACAGAAGCCATTTTGAAAGCACAGGGAATAGAATTTGCAAGACAGTAGAGAGAGGAAAAAGAACTCCCACCGTAGGATTTTGGATTGGACTCACTCATAACCAGCTCTATGTACTTCTGATATCTCTACATTATTTAGGGTATTGTAATACTGTTATATTTAATATTTTATACATTTTACTTATTTATCCATATCCCACATGTATTTAATGTAGATTTAAGCATATTTAAAACAAGATAGAATTTATAGCCACTTCTTTTACTACTGCATATTGGAAAATTTACCTACCTTTAAATTAGGAATTGTCAATAAATAATAATCTTTAATTAACTGCATATATTGATTTATATATTTATGAACTTTTAGCAAACATATTATATAGCGAAAAGTGTAATAGATTATTTAACAATTTTATATTATAAATATTTATCTATTCTCCATGGCGCTGCTTGGAGAGTCCAAGGAAGGGTTAACACAGCCTATCTGCCCAAGGACTGAGTTGATTTTTTCCCCTGGTCACGCCTCCTTTGCCTCCACAGGGTCAGTTTTAAAAACTCAGTCCGCCCTATAGGACGTAGTCTGGGGAGTTCCCGGTCTTTGGACAAATAGGCTGGGTTCCCCAAAAAGAAATTTTTTTTAGTTAGCATAATACTTATCAGGATTTTTTCCCTCCTTTTTCTAATACCAATTCGGCCTTTTTTTATTATTGGCTTTTATTAAAAGAGACTAAATTAAAACAGAGGCATTGGAGGAGCCCACCTGTTGCCCTAGCAACGTAATCAACTGTGGCCACTGGTCTGGCGTCTGCCGGCGAGTGCGGGGACGATCCTGGCATTGGCTCGCCCCCGGCCGCTTGCTACGGAGATTTTCGGCTGGATTTCTCCCTCGGCGGCGTCCTTGCTGGCTCCGGAGGTTTGGCGGCCATTTTGAAAGCTGCGTGTTGGCGCGCTTTCCAACGGCCGTTTTAGACGTCTGGCTGCATTCTGGGCGCGTTTTTAAAGCGCGCGAAAATTGCGGCAGCCATTTTCTCTGCTCACCTTAACAGCTAGCAGCAGGGAAAGCGCTTGGATTCTCCGCACCTCTCTGCCTCTCAGCAGATCGCTGCGGAGAGCTTGGAGTGTCCTGCTTGGGTCACCGGCAGTACCGGAGCCTCTTGAGTGTCCCTTCCGCTGAAGGAGCAGCTGTGGAGTGTCCTGGTGCCTTCTTCCAGCCTCCAGAAAATTTGAAGATCTGCAGACGCTTTGGAGCCGGCTGGCCAGCGTCAACTGCCCTTCTCCTGCAGTTTGAATTGATCCAACACCCGTGCAGCCATGGCAGACGAAGGTTTGGAGCAGAGGGACGAGCTGGCTGGGCCATCCGCCAAGCGCAGTAGGCCAGATCCCTCGGGCCAGGGGAGAAAGGGTGGTAAAGGGGCTGGGGGAAACCCCCCCCCATAACTCCTCAGGAAACAAGGGCCCCAAGCACCTAGGAGATAGGAGGCTTGAGGGCTCCAGAGAGCAGCCTGACAAGGCCCAGGCCCCTCATCTTCCTCAATCCTGTGAGGCTGAGCTTGGCCCTGTCCTAAGCAGACGTGTGAGAGAGGACTCTCTCTCTAACCAAGGGGATCAATCTCCTTCCATTAGTGGTAGGGATTCCAGATCTGCTTCTCCTGCTGCATCTCTGGGTTATCCAGATTCCCCCAGTTCCTCTGTAAGGGACGATTTGGGGCCTTTCCCTGGCTGTCCCCACATGGAGGGGCCTTTAGCTCCTACCCACTATGCAAGGGGTTCAGGCTCTTCTAGGCCCAGGCCTGTTGAGGACAAGGGCCCAGCTATTTCGCCAGAGATGCAGGAGATAATTACTCAGGCCATCTCTCAGGGGGTGGTTGAGGCCTTGCGCCACATGGAGAGCAAAAAGGGTAAGGCCTCAAGGCCTACCTCCTCTCTAGCAGCGGGCAGGGGCCGCGAACCTGGTTCCCCAGGCACCTCTGTTACCACAGAGGTGTCCACGTGGGAAGATGAGACTGCAGATGAGTTCCAGCTTTCGGAGGATGAGGATATGCCCCCGGACAAACCAGCCTTCACTGGTTTGTTCAAGCCTTCTCTGTTTAAGGCCATATTGCACAAGGCTAGGACCTCCACAGAGTTAGGGACTAAGCCTAAGGATAAGGCCTCTATTCCCATTCCTCAGGACCTTAAAGCGGGTCTATTCAGTGAGACCACTCCAGATCCGGAACTTATCCCAGTTCCTGACATGTTTATGGACGTGGTACAGCGTCAGTGGGTGCAGCCGGGGACCCTAGCCAATCCCAGTGGCGCAGACAAAACTCTGTTCCCCCTGGAACAGAAGTTGGAGGATGTGCTTAAAATGCCTGAAGTGGATGCTCCAGTGGTTTCTCTGACCTCCCCTACCTCCCTCCCAGCTGACCTGCTGGAGGGTTTGAAGGCAGAGGATAAGAGGTCTGAGAAGGCCTGCCTTAAGACGCACCAGGCGGCTGCCTGGGCGATCAAGGCCTCCACCTCTTCTTCTTTCTTCACGAGGGCTTCCTTGTTATGGCTACGCCAATTGAGATCCAAGCCTCCCTCCGAGGCATCTCGCTGGCGTCATGATCTGGACAAAATAATTACGGCTGTAGAATATTCTGCCGACGCTTCCCTAACAGCTGCAAAATTTGCATCCAGGGCGCTCGCCTCCAACGTGACCTCACGTCGCTTGCTATGGCTCCGGCACTGGCAAGCTGACATGAAAGCCAAATGGAAGCTGGCCTCAGCTCCCTTCAAGGGATGCATTAGACAAATTCGTAATAGAGACGAAGGACAAACGTAAAGTCCTTCCGTCTACTTTCAAAAAGAATGAAAGAAAAGGTTCTGGGTCCTTCAGGAAGCAGCCTTTTCGTAATCAGGACTCCGCCCAGGCCTCCACCTCTTCCTATTCCTACCAGAGGTCCTACAACCAGTCCACTGACAGGGCACAGGACAGGGGTAGTTTCAACCCCAGGGGTAGGCAGCAAAACCAGGCCTCCTTTCATAAGCCCTTTAGAGGGGGAGGCAACAACCGTCAGTTCAGGCGTGGCAAGTGACCACCACGGGACTGCTCCCATCGGCGGCCGCCTGCAACTTTATGCAGATCGGTGGGAGGAGATTACCACGGATTCGTGGATCCTAAACACTGTCAGGAAGGGGATGACTCTAGAATTTCTATCATTCCCGCCCCGGACATTCATTCGTTGTCCTGTAGCCAAAAATCCCATAAAAAGATCCCTCATGCAAGCAGAGATCGATCATCTTCTTTTGATAAGGGCCATAGAGCCCGTTCCCCCAGAGCAGGAAGGGAAGGGATTTTACTCCATTCTATTCCTGGTCCCCAAGAGCTCGGGGGGGGTGGGGTGGAGGGCCATATTAGACCTGAAGCGCCTGAACTGGCATCTGGCCTACAAGCGCTTCAAGATGCAGTCCCTCCAGTCCATTCTCAGCTGCATTCGGCAAGACGACCTGCTCACCTCCATCGACCTCAAGGAGGCTATCTACATGTGCCCATTCATCCGGCTCACAGGAAGTTCCTTCGGCTGTTCTACAACGGCAAACATTATCAATACAAGGCACTGCCGTTCGGACTCTCTTCAGCTCCACGAATGTTTATGAAGCTTCTTGCAGCTGTGGCGGCCCACCTGCGCAAGCTTCCCATCCGTCTGGAGTGCTACCTCGACAACATCATCATTCACTCGAGGAGCCAATCACAGGCAGCAAAGGACGTAAGTGCCACCATCCGCACCTTGCAGGACCACGGGTTCTCTGTGAACTTAGAGAAGAGCCACCTGGTCCCTGCCACTCGCATACAGCACCTGGGCACCATCATAGACTCGGCCTCGTGCCATGTTTTCCTGTCTCCAGACAGACTGCGCAATCTCAGGGCCAGAATCCGACAGTGTCGCAAGACTACCACCTTGCCAATCGTCCATCTATCCCAGTTACTGGGGATAATGATATCTTGCATCAATGTGGTTCCCTGGGTGCGTCTTCATGCCAGGGAATTGCAATGGTTCCTCCTGCCAATGCAGAGGGCGAAGGCAAGCAACTCGTCCAGGAAAGTTCGACTCCCATTGAAGGTGTCCCGCTCCCTGAAATGGTGGCAGTCACGAGCAGTGGAGAAGGGCTGTCTGTTCAAAGAGCCCGACAGGATTGTTGTCACTACAGATGCAAGCCTCTTCGGTTGGGGAGCGCATTGCCAAGGTCAGCTGGCGCAGGGCAAGTGGTCTTGCGCGGAAGCGGCTCGAAACATCAACTGGCTGGAGCTGAGAGCTGCCAGACTCGCTCTGAGACGGTTTTGGAAACAACTCCGGGGCCACCACGTGCTTCTGCTTACAGACAATATTGCCACAAAAGCACACGTGAACAGGCAGGGTGGCACTCACTCCAAGAGACTCATGGCGGAAGCAGAGGCCCTGAGTCGTTGGGCAGAGCTTCACTTAGCTTCGCTGAGAGCAGATCACATCTCAGGCACCAGCAACGTAAGTGCAGATTGGCTGAGTCGTCAAACACTCGACAGCTCCGAGTGGAGGTTGCATCCGGATCTGTTCTACCAGATTGTACAACGGTTTGGCCCGCCACAAGTCGACCTCTTCGCCACGGCAAAGAACACTCACCTGCAGAGATTCCTCTCTCGGTACCGGTCTCATCAGGCGGAGGGGACGGACGCCCTGAGGTCCCAGTGGCCTCCCGGGCTGTTATATGCGTTCCCGCCTCTACCTCTGATTCCACAGGTGATCTCCAAACTCCTGAGGGAGAGGGCGGAGCTCATCCTGGTAGCTCCATATTGGCCCAGGAGATCCTGGTTTGCGGATCTGACCGACCTCTCAGTGGAGAGACCATGGAGAATCCCCCCACAGAAGGTGGTACTGACACAGGGGGCAATCACTCATCCAGAGCCCCAGTGGCTCCAGCTAGCCGTCTGGCGCTTGAGGGGCAGCTCCTGAGGGACCTACGCCTCTCGGACAAGGTCATTCAGACCATACAAGCTTCCAGACGACCGGCCACGACTCGAATTTACGAAGCAACTTGGTCCGCGTTCTCCACTTGGTGCGAACAGCGGAACATCGTGGGCGCTGAGGCTTCTGTGCCTCAGTTACTGGACTTTCTTCAAGCTGGGTTGGACAAAGGTTTGGCACCAGCTACTCTTTGGGGGCAGGTCGCGGCCTTGTCTACCATTCTGGCGAGGCACCATTCTCAGACCTTGAGTCATCACCCCCAGATCAAGAGCTTCCTAAAGGGGGCCTCCAATTTGCGACCCCAAGTGGTGCATAGATACCCAACCTGGAACTTACCATTTGTTTTGCAGGCTTTAACCTCTGCGCCCTTTGAACCGTTGAGAAAGGTCTCCCTTCGGCACCTGTCTCTAAAAACCGCCTTCCTGATAGCTATCACCTCGGCCAGACGGGTGTTGGAGATTGCTGCTTTCTCTGTCAGGGAAGAGCTTTGTATCATCCACCCAGACCGTGTCATCCTACGTCTGGACCCAACCTTCTTGCCGAAGGTAAATTCTCCTTTCCACAGAACGCAGGAGGTGATACTCCCGAACTTCTGTCCCAAACCTCAGCACCCCAGGGAGCGCTGCTGGCACAAACTGGATGTGAGGCGTGCTGTTCGGATCTATTTGAAGAGGACTAAGGACCTCAGACGTTCTGAGGCTTTCTTTGTATCCTTTCAACCGGGGTCGTTGGGGTGCAAGGTTTCCTCATCAACTATTGGTCGTTGGCTCCGGGCCTGCATCAAAATGACCTACGAGCACCAGGGCAAGACGGTTCCAGCCCGTGTGACGGCCCACTCCACGAGAAGCGCGGCCACGACTGCAGCATGGGCGACCCAGGCGTCTATCCTGGACATTTGCAGAGCTGCTACGTGGGCATCTCCAACGGCCTTCATCAGAAATTATAAAGTAGATTCCTTTGCCTCCGCCGAAGCCTCTTTTGGGAGGAGAGTATTGCAACAAGTGGTTGAGGCTCCGGCCAGTGGTGACATTTCCCTCCCTGGGACAAAATAGCTTGGGTATGTCCCTTCCTTGGACTCTCCAAGCAGCGCCATGGAGAATGACCGTTGTCTTACCTGAACGGTCGTTCTCGGGGCGCTGCGGGAGAGTCCAAGACCCACCCAGGGTTCATAGATACATATGTGACAGTTTCCGTGAACTTGCAGATGCATTGAACTTCCTCGACGGTCAAGACTTCGTTTTTAAAACTGACCCTGTGGAGGCAAAGGAGGCGTGACCAGGGGAAAAAATCAACTCAGTCCTTGGGCAGATAGGCTGTGTTAACCCTTCCTTGGACTCTCCCGCAGCGCCCCGAGAACGACCGTTCAGGTAAGACAACGGTCATTTCTTTCCATTGCTCCCTCTTCCCCTTTAACGTGATTCAGTCTATAGCTTTCTATACAATTGTCTATAATAAGAGAGAGAGAGATAGGAGTACTTAGGGAAAGACCTGGTGTGAACATTGGAAACCTATGGCATTGTGGAATAATTTTTTCAAAAAGCTAAAGATGGCAAACACATCCACAGCTACCAAAGCCTTAAAGAAAACACAGCCAGCGGTAGCCTTTCCAGCAGGACAAAAGTTAACAACAGATCGGTCGAATAGTGAAAAACCAGGATAGGCACCAACCCTCCAAAGCCTACAAACCTCATTAAACATGATTCAGGAATTTATGATAAAAACACAAGAATCAATAGCTAATAATCATGATGACATGAAAGGTGATATAGGGGAAGTGAAAGGCAAGCTAGCGGAAGTGAAAGGCGATTTAGGGGAAGTAAAAGGTGATATAAAGAAGTTGGATGACAGAATGGGGAAAATACAGGAAACAATAGCTAAAAATGAGCAGAAGATAAAAATGATAGAAACTAGGACAGAACAAACTGAAAAGAAATTGGAGGAAACACAAGAAAGACTGCAGGAGTTAACAGAGAGCTTGGGGAGGCAGTAGTCCACTTAGAATTAGAACGATCCTCTTTCTAGTTAAGATTTCAGAACATAGTAGAGACAAAAGATGAGGATCTACCAAAACTCATGAGTGATCTTCTAGCTGACCAACTGCAAATGGACAAAAGTGAACTGAGGAACAATATCGATGAAATCTATAGAGTACATACAAATTATGCACGAAGATACAAGTTTCCCCATGAAATGCACATAAGATTTGCAAAAAAACCTGTCAGAGATGAAATTTACAAAAGAACAAGGGATGAACAGATTGTCCATAAAGGAAAAGAAGTCATAACCCTTAAACAAATACCAAAGAGAATAAGAGAGCAAAGAAGGAATTACCAATTCCTCTCTACACAACTGATAAAATATAAAATAATGTTTCGTTGGTTGATACCGGAAGGCATGTTAATATCTTGGCAAAATAAGAAAATAAGGATTGACACCGTAGAGAAAGCCCGGGAATTCTATGAACACTATATAGAGGGTGAATCAGACAGCAGAGAGGAGTTGGAAACCCAAAGCCAAGAGGAGCAGCCGAAGGAGGAAAAAGGACTAGACCAAGATGTGAGAAAGAAGACCGATACAGCAGCCCAGGAAAGAGAAGGAGTGAGGACAAGAAACCAAAATGAAACAAAACCAAGTAAAGGAACGAAGGCGATAAACTAGTAACAGGATGGAGGAGGAAGTGAAATTAATATCAGTCAATATAAATGGATTAAATTTACCTATAAAAAGAAAACAAACAATTTCTAAGCTCCAAAAACAAAACATGGACATCACGTGCCTACAGGAAGTTCATATTAAAAAAGGAAATGGCAGTATCCTGGAATCTCCAAAATTAGGAAAACTACATTTGGCCCTGGCTGATACAAAGAAAAGAGGAATTGCAGTATATATAAAGGACTGGCTAAAACCTAAACAGGTATACGCAGATGAAGAGGGAAGAACATTATTAATTGAAGTATTAATAAAACAAAGAAGAGTATTAATTGCAGTCATATTTGCACCAAACACGAACCAGAAAGAAAACTATAGTAAACTACATAAACCGATTGCAGAACTGGAACAGGATAACATATGTCTACTAGGGGACTTCAATGCAGTGGTAGATCCAAAGAAAGACTATAAAACAGATAATTAAAAAAATGTGAAAGGAGAACTCTACCAAATACATTCTTTGAAATGCCCCAAGAATTAAATTTAAAAGATGTTTGGAGAGAAATCAATCCACAGAAGAGTCAATACACATTCTTTTCAAACCCCCATAATTCATGGTCCAGGATCTACATGGTGTGGATGGATCCAGAAATGGAGAAAGATGTAGAAGAGGTAGAAATAACACCGAACATGTGGGCAGACCATAACCCATTAGCAATTAAATGGAAAGGAGAAGCAAAAAGGAAAAAGAGATGGACCATGAATCAGCGGGTTGTAAAAGAAAATAATTATGTACAGTATATGGAAAAAGAATTAGCAATCTTCCTAAAAGAAAATTGGAATGAACAGACAACTATTCAAAACCTAAGGGATACTACTAAAGCTTATGTACGAGGCATTACAATAGCATATACAATAAGAAGAAATAAAGATAAAAAGAAACGATATGCAGAGCTTCAGGAGAAACTGGGGAAATTAGAATATAAACTTCAGAAAGAACCTCAAAACAAAGAAGCCAAAGAAGAAAAAGAAATAATTAAACATAGATTAAACTTAATTACACAAGAAGAAATGGCCCAGAAAATTAGATCATATAGGCAAAATTATTTTGAAAATGCCAATAAACCGGGGAGATGGCTAGCTTATAAACTAAAAAAAGAGAAAGAAAAGAAAATAATACAGCAACTAGAGGATGAAAAAGGGGTGATACACCACCAAATGGAGGGAAAAAAATATAGCAGTAAGATACTTCCAAGCATTGTACTGCCGAGAGGAGATAGAAGAGGAGGATATTAAAAGATATCTACAGAGGAGAAATCTTCCAACCCTACCGGAAACAACAAAAGAAACATTAAATGAGAAAATAACTAGGTTAGAATTAAAAAGGGCAATTCAAAAGCAAAAGAATAATAAAACACCGGGCCCAGATGGAATTCTAGCAGAATTTTATAAAGGATTGCAAAAATCGTTAGAGAACATATTACTAGTAACGTGTAATGAAATATTAGAACGAGCTAAGACACCAAAATCCTGGATGGAGGCATTAATAACACTTAACTCCCAAAGACAATGCTGAAAATCAAAAGATCCAAAATTATAGGCCAATCTCGCTGCTAAATGCTGATTATAAAATATTTATGACAATTATGGCGGAAAGAATTAAAAATACATTAAACGAAATCATACACCCAGACCAAAACGGATTTTTACCCAACAGACACATAAAAAACAATATACGAACAATAATGGACATATTAGAAAACTACAAAATACATCCAGGAAAACAAGCAGCTTTGATATTTATTGATGCTCAAAAAGCATTTGATAACCTGAATTGGGATTTTCTTATAAATCAACTAGCAGTAATGAACTTCGGAGATAAATTCATCGGAATGATCAGAGCAATATATTCGAGTCAGAGGGCAAAAATAATACTAAACGGGGAAGCAACAGAAGACTTCAGTATAACCAAAGGGGTAAGACAGGGATGCCCGCTATCCCCTTTGTTATTTATCCTCTCACTAGAGACATTGATATCACAAATCAGGCAAAATAAGGACATAAAGGGACTGAAAATTAGAACACAGGAATATAAAGTGCAGGCCTTTGCAGACGATCTTGCATTTATCATAGAGGAAAGCCTAGAAACTGGACTAAAACTATTACAGGATATAAACCAATTCGGTAAAGTAGCAGGGCTTAAAATAAATAAAGAAAAAACTAAAATATTAACTAAGAATTCAACCAAAAGACAAAATGAAGAACTGGAGGAGAAACTGGGAATTTTGAGGGCCAAGAAAATTAAATTTGGGGGAATATGGCTATCGGCAAAATGTATCACAATAAAAGAAGATAACTACAACAAATTGCTACGACAGATACAAAAAGATTTGGACAATTGGACTAAACTACAGATATCACTAATTGGCAGAATCTCAACAATCAAAATGAATATACTACCCAAATTACTCCCACCACGCCACAGATTGCAGTATTGAAATAATCCCAGGGGAGAAACTCCCTAAGCCCCAGATATACTCGACCCCACGTGAAATGGAGGAATTACAAAAGTTAATTGACAAAAACTTAAAAAGGGGTTTCATACAACCAGCTAGGCCACAAGTTGCCGCACCTGTATTGTTCAGAGAAAAGAAAGATGGCTCCTTTTGTTTATGTGTGAATTACAAAAACCTTAATAAAATTTGCATGGAAAATGTATACTCCCTGCCACTCATGAAGTATATGTTAGCCGACTTGGGAAAGGGGAAGATTTTTACCAAGTTGGACCTAAGGGAGGCCTACTACAGAGTCAGAATCAAAGAAGGGGATGAGTGGAAAACTACTTTCAACTGCCCTTTGGGATGCTTCCAGTTCAGGGTGCTTCCTTTCGGTCTGCAGGGGGCGCCTGTAGTTTTCATGCAATTAATAAAGGAAGTTTTGCATGAGCACTTGTAGAAGGGTGTGTTAGTCTATTTCGATGACATCTTTATCTACACGGAAACACGTGAGGAACATGTGACTTCGGTCCGCTCAGTCCTCAAGAAACTCCGAGCCGCTGAACTTTATGCAAAATTGTCTAAATGTGAATTTCATCAGGAGAAGATTGATTACCTGGGATACTGTATCTCCCACAAAGGCATCGAGATGGATCCGGCAAAAGTCCAGGCCGTTACTGATTGGGTGCCTCCTCGCACCCGCAAGCAATTGCAAAGTTTTCTGGGATTTGCAAATTTTTATCGTCAATTTATTCTCTCCTTCACTAACATTGCTCTGCCCATTACAAATCTTCTAAAATCTAAAGGAGAAGCAAAACATAGGCCGTGGAAGTCTTAGAATTGGACTATGGAGTGTCAAGCCGCTTTTGAGAAATTAAAGTGACTTTTTGCAGCAGAGCCAGTTTTGAAACACCCTGATATGGATGCACCATTCATGGTACAGGCTGATGCCAGTGACATGGGGGCGGTATTACTTCAAACAAACGCTGATGGTAAATTGCAACCATGTGCTTACACCTCACATAAGCTTATAGAGACAGAAAGGAGATGGGCCATATGGGAGAAGGAAGCTTTTGCTGTTAGATGGGCTTTGTTGACATGGTGACATGGAGGTGGCAAAGCACCCTTTTGAAGTATGGACTGATCATAAAAATTTAGAAGCATTGAAGACCCCACAAAAACTGTCACCTAAACAAATGCGTTGGGTACAACACTTCAACCAGTTCAATTTTACCCTGAAATACATCCCAGGGGAAAGAACTTTATGGCTGATGCCTTGTCCAGGCTTCCCCAGTACAACAGCTCTAAACTCAGCGTGATTCATCTGGTCATTCCAGCTAGAAATATTGCTGCCCCAATGATTACTAGGAGCCAAGGCCCAGTAAACTTAGATGTAACTACGGACCTAATGAACAAATTCAAAGACGACCTTAAATCCGATGACTGGTTCAAGGAACATTCTGATGAATGAATGCACCATAAAAGATGGACTCGCGTGGATAGGAGCTAAACTGTATGTTCCGGCTGACCTGAAACCTGTCGTACTTCAGCGGGCCCGTGATTCAAGAATGGTGGGCCATTTTGGATTTGTAAAGACTTTGCATCTGATTAAGAGGCAATTTTGATGTCCTTCAATGAAAAAAGACATTGAGTCCTACATAGCCAGTTGTCCCATCTGTGCGGCCGCAAAAGGACCACCAGGGAAGCCCCTGGTTCTCCTCCAAAGTGTTGCCCATCCTGGGGCCCCATGGAAAGAGATATCAATGGACTTTATTGTCGAGTTACCAGAAAATCTTGGGAATACAGTTATTTGGGTTATCACCGATCTGTTTTCCAAACAGGTTCATTTTGTGCCGTGTTCGAAGATCCCATCAGCGAAGTAATTGGTTAAATTGTTTATTTCACATGTATATAGGTTGCATGGAGTGCCTGAACACATTATTTCAGACGGGGTGGTGGTGGTGTCCAATTCACCTCCCTCTTTTGGAAAGAGTTCCTGAAATTCATTGGCTCCACCCAGGGGCTAAGCTCCTCCCATCATCCTCAGACCAATGGGGCTTGTGAATGGACTAACTCGGTTTTAGAGCAGTACCTTCGATGTTTCATCAATTATCAACAGGATAATTGGGCTGAACTGTTACCACACGCAGAGGTGCCGTACAATAATTTGGTACACAGCAGTACCGGCATGACCCCTTTTAAAGTTGTCTTTGGTCAGGACTTTGTGCCAATTCCTGAATTGCCTCAGAGAAACTGCAAATTTTGTTCTTGTCTGAATGGAGTGATTAACTTAGGCAGTTTTGGCCCATGACCCACAAAGTGTTAAATGTGGCACACCAGACTCACAAACGACAAGCGGATAAGAGAAGGGTTAAGCCGAAAGAGTACCAAGTTTGGGATAGAGTGTTTTTGTCCACCAAGTTTCTGCAAACCACCCAAAAGTCGAAGAAGTTGGGGCCGAAGTACATAGGTCTGTTCCCCATTGTAAAAATCATAAATCCAGTATCGGTGAAGTTGGACCTGCCGAAAAACCTTAGCAGAATTTATCCGTGTTTCATGTGAACCTGTTGAAACCAGAGCATACTACTTCCTTTCGTCCGCCTCAACCTTCACCTCCGGTCCCTCTTCTTATTGAGGGAGAGTAACATTTTGAAGTTAAAGAAATCTTGGACTCCAGAAAACATAGGGGTCGCATTCAGTATTTGGTCTCCTGGAAACATTTCCCCCTTCCCAGGCTGAATGGGTTGACAAATCTCATGTTAGAGCTCCCAGACTTTTGTGGAAGTTCTACACCAGTTATCCCGATAAGCCTTGATTTTATAATAGATGTGTATGCTATATTGTTATTTTGTATTGTTTTTCCCCTCTCTCTTCCTGCAGGGATGATATCTCTTTCTGAAGGAAGGCCGGATGTCAGCCTCTTTTTTGGTTACTTGCTTACAGCTGCTTTGCTACGCTTGCTTACTATCGGCTGCCATAGGAATGGGAGGGCATGGTATTGGGGAAGGGAATAATATTGTACTGGAGGAATCTTGTTCTCACCATCTTCTGTGCATACTGGTAGCTGATGTTTGGACTTGGTCAAGGCCAACCTTCTCACATACCAACTTGATGAGGCTGTTTGAAGATGCACCCCACATGACACCTTAGGGAGTCACATATTGGACACTGGGTTGGGGAATTGGGGGGAGAGTGCTGGGTAAACGTTTGATATGTATATGTTCCCGCCTTTCTGGCTCAGATCTTGCTTTCCTTTCAGCTGCTTTCACTTCATATCTAGTAAAAGTATTTTATCTCTATTAACATGGCATTGAGGTTTTTCTTCCTTGGATATTGAAGGAGGCATGCCTGACATGCTGGGAAATTATCTTGCTCACCAGGGCTCTCTTCTCGGCCCCTATTTTCTCCAGCGATTCAGG
This sequence comes from Natrix helvetica, assembly GCF_964273705.1. Taxonomy (NCBI): domain Eukaryota; kingdom Metazoa; phylum Chordata; class Lepidosauria; order Squamata; family Natricidae; genus Natrix; species Natrix helvetica. The sequence goes on along the minus strand of NC_138549.1, from coordinate 58,912,128 downwards.
CCCCATCTTCTCAGACTCTCATTTCTTGGAGGACCTCTCTCATGAGATGCACCGCTTTCTTCGTGAGTTGGTTGGATCGGCCCATTGCTTCCTCCATCTCATAGTCCTCATAAAGGCTTTTTCAACCCTGCTGTCGGCTGCCCCGGATGAAGGTGACTCCTTGGATTCTTCCGTCCCAGTCTTTCTTCTTCCCTACATTGACGGACCACCTCGGCAGATTGCCAAGGATGATTCTGTCCTTTGTCCATAAGCTGATGCTTTTGTCAGGTTGAGCCTTAATGGGGGCTTCCTCCTCGCATTCAGCTTCCTCATGATTGCTGTCCTGGTTGGACATTCTTTGCATGGTCCCCACGGTAGGGATGGAGCCTCTCTGGGTTGACTGCTTTTCAACTTTTGCCTAAAGTAAGGTCCTACCTTGCCAGCCTTCTGAAGAAAGCAGAAATCTTGAAATGAACTGCATTTCAAAAGGAACTTTTATTGGAAGACAGTGATAGCAGAGAGAGTGTATGCAGAATCTGAATTTCACGTGCTGGAGTGTTAGGTTAAACTGCTCCTTTCGAGGCCCCTCAAAATTTCTAGTTCATCTTTGAGCCAATCCTGAAGTGCGAAGATGTGTGAACTTTGGGCTGAGAAGGTGCAACAGGTGGTTCCCAGGTGCCACAATCTTGTTCCTCTGATGGTGAAACAAAACAGATGGCCCAAGGCACATTCTTTCTCTCCTCCCAACATCCCAAAGATACATCAAAGCAGAGAAAAATAACCTGAGCAGAAGGCAATGTTAGAAAATTACTGAGCTGAACTTTAGTAATCGTCTAGAAGCTATTGGAATCCAGAAATCATCATCAATACCACTGCCACGACCAGAAGTATCTTTGATATACCACTGTGACTATTGTAAACATTATAAGTATCATTAGGATATTATTTATTTGCCATGACTAAAAACCAGGACAAAATGAAAAAAGAGATAGGAGAGGTAAGAAACGATACAGGAGAACTTAAAAGAAAAAATGCAAAAGGGATGATAAATTTGAATTTTTCCAACAACAAATCAATAAAAATGAGCAAAAATTGCAGTTGATGAAAGAGAGGATTGAGAGAGAAGAAAAAAGAGTGGGCAAAATGAGTGAGAAATTAATCCCGGGGAACAAAGAATTAGAGACAACAGTTACCTTCTCGAATCAGAAAAAGCAGTGTACTACATAAGCTTCCAAAACAGTGGTTCTCAACCTGTGGGTCAGGACCCCTTTGGGGGTCAAACTACCTTTTCACAGGGATCGCCTAAGACTATTGGAAAACACATATTTTTTTAAAAAAATATGGAAAACATAAAATAATCTTATGGTTGGGGGTCATCACAACATGAGGAACAGTATTAAAGGGTCGCGGCATTAGGAAGGTTGAGACCAACAACAAAAAAGAGTAGCGTTGTATATTAAAGAAACAATATGGCCTAACAAATTTATAAAGATGAAGAGGGCAGAATTTTAATTGTGTAAATAATTTTGAAGTCAAAGGCAGATCCTTTTAGTAGAAATCTATGCCTCTAATGGGGGACAGGAACAGTTTTACAACAAAGTGCACAATATTATCTGAGACATGCCTTGTTTCCCCGAAAATAGGACAGGGTCTCATTTTCTTTTGACCCACAAAATATGGCTTGGACCTTATTATCAGGGGAGGGATTATTGTTTTGGGGTTGCCGGGCGGCTGCTTTCTTGCGAGTGGGCTCCCGAAGAGGCAGAAGGGGCGAATGGCTGTGTTGCGCTGTCGCAACAGCGCAGCACAACACAGCATCTGTGAAGTGACCACGCTCACGAGCAGCCACCTGGAAAATCTCCTTTCCAGCCAGGGACAGTGCCATTCACTGAGCTAGGAGTATCGCCAACCGCTTGAGCTCCTGTTCACCACCCTCGGCTCCTGCGGCTTTTGGCGTATTCACAATGCCTCTAGGTCAGTGAATGGTGCTCTGCATGGCTGGAGAGGGGTTGTGTAAACGGCTGTTTCGCTCCCTGTTCGTGCGACTCCCAGCCTCACAATGCCCTGGCCCAACTCTCCCTGCAGAGCCAGGGCACCGCCACTGTTGCCATCATCCCATCATGGCTTTTTCTACAGCTTCCAAACCACGGAGGTAGGCTCCCGAGTCTTCCGGCAGTGGCCGCTCTGGGATTACACCCTATGGTTGTAGGCCGGTCACCGGCAGAGTGTACTCCCAGAGCATACAACCATAAAGCTTACTCCCAGAGTGGCCACTGGCAGAAGACACAGGAGCCTACTTCCATGGTTTGGAAGCCGCAGAAAAAGCCATCCTGGGATGGCGGCGGTGGCAGTGGTGATGCCCTGGCTCTGCAGGGAGAGTTGGGCCAGGACATCGTGAGGCTGGGAGGCACACGAGCGGGGAGCGGAACAGCCGCTCGTGAAATCCCCCTCTCCAGCTGTGCAGAGCGCCATTCACTGACTTAGAGGCATTCTGAATGTGCCAAAAGCCATGGGAGCCTGGGTGATACCCCTAGGTCAGTGAATGGCGCTGTGCCCGGGTGGAAAGGGGATTTGCTGGGTGGCTGCTCGTGAGTGTGGTATCTTCATGGATGCTCCTGAGGCTGCGCCCAGCTCTTCGGGAGCCCGCTCGCAAGAGAGCAGCCGTCCAGCAACTCCCCTCTCCAGCTGGGCACAGCGCCACTCACCAATCTAGCAGTATCCAAAGGCACCAACCAACACAAACGCCTTTGCCCCCTGGGTTCCCACGGCTTGCCACCTTTGGGATACCGCTAGGTCAGTGAGCAGCGCTCTGGCTGGCCAGAGGGGGGGGATTGTCCAGGGGGCTTATTTTCAGGAGGGGGCTTATATTTTTGCCCACCCGAAAAATGTGGCATCGCCTTAGTTTCAGGACGTCATATTTTTGGGGAAACATGGTAGAATGTGATAATCTCTGTAAGTTAGGAGATTTTAATGCGATAGTAGACAAAGAATTAGACTAATGAAGCAATACATTAAAAAATAGGAATTAGAAGAATTTTGCCTAAAACTTTCTTCAAAATGATAGATGAATTAAATTTACAGGATACCTGGAGAGAGAGAAATCAGGGGAAGATACAATATACATATTACTCCAATAGACAGGAGGCCTGGTCCAGACTTTACATGGCATGGATGTCAATGGAATTGAATGCAGAAGTGAAAGAAGCAGAAATTGACACAAATACATAGGCAGATGATAACCCAATGAGGATCATTTGGAAATGACATAAAAAATGGTATGGGACCCTTAATAGGTCAATCCTAAAAGAGGAAAAATTCAAGCTGACAATGGAAAAACAAATTGATTTTTTTAAAAAAGAAAACACATCCCTACAAAATTTACGGGATACTACAAAGGCGTACATGAGGGGAGCTGCTATAGAGAAGAAAAAGAGAAGAAAAAGTGGAGACGTCAAAAAAGGGAGCTAATTAATTAATTAAATATAAACTGAATATGCTTGAGAAGGAGGAGTTGGTGAGAGACAAAAAAAACTAACCAAAATTTATTTCAAAATGCAAACAAACCAGGGAGCTAGTTAGCATATAAATTGAAGAAACGTAAAGAGAAAAGATGGATTATTAAACTACAAAATGAGGAAGGAGAGATGTGCTATCAGAATGAGCAGAAAAAGAATATAGTGCAGGAATATTATAAAAAATTGTATGATGATACATATAGGTATTCGGAAGATAAAGTAATAAAATGTTTAAAGAAAGCTTTGTTGCCTAAAATTTCAGAAGAAAAATGTTAAACAAAGAAATAAGGATGCCAGAATTAATAGAGGCAATAAAAAAACAAAAGAATAATAAAACACCAGGCCCTGATGGGCTGCCAGTAGAATTGTATAAAGAGCTACAGGATACATTTGGACAAGTGCTGCTTGAGATATATAATGCAGTGTTAAATGAGGCAAAGATTCCACAATGATGGATAGAGGCAAATATTATATTGATTCCAAAAGAAAATACTGATTTAACTTTAATTTAAAATTATAGGCCTATCTCATTGTTGAATACAGATTATAAAATATTTATGGCAATAATAGCTGAAAGATTGAAAAGGCTTTTAAATGAGTTCATATATGGATAAAAATGGCTTCCTGCCAAAAAGACAAATTAGGAACAATATGAGAATAATACTTGATATGCTAGAACAGTGATGGCGAACCTATGGCACGCATGCCACAGGTGGCTCGCGGAGCCTTTTGTCAGGGCAGGTGAGGCGCTGCCCCGTCAGCTGGCCAGCGCGCATGTGCGCACTGGCCAGCTGAGTTCACCCATTTTTAAAGCCATTTATAGGAGCCTGGGGAGGGCGAAAAGAGCAAAAAACTGGCCCTACGGGCAAACCAGAAGTTCGGGAACGGACTTTCGGTTTGTTCGGAGGGTCGTTTTGACCGCTCCAGAGGCTTCAGGGAAGCATCCTGAAGGTTCCTCAAGCCTTTGGAGCGCTCAAAACGACCCTCCGTGCAAACCGGAAGTCACTTCCGGTTTGCTCGGAGGGTCGTTTTGACTGCTCCGGAGGCTTCAGGGAAGCGTCCTGAAGGTCCCTGAAGCCTCCGGAGGGCTTCCAGGGGGGTGGGGGATGCTGTTTTCGCCTTCTCCAGGCTCCTATAAAGCCTCTGTAGCCTTGGGAGGGCACAAAAAAGCATGCAAAAAATGGGGGGTCGTGCCTGTAGTGCGCGCATGCACACTGGGGGGGTGTCACACATTGCATTATGGGTGCAGCACAGCCGCACACTACTCCCCTGCACCCCCCCCCCACACTTATGGCACGCTAGCCAAAAAAGGTTCGCCATCGCTGTGCTAGAATATTACAAAATACATAGCGAGACACAAACGGTATTGATGTTCCTAGATGTCAAAAAAGTTTTCGATAATGTCAAATGTAACTTTATGCTGCAACAATTAAGATATGGATTTTGGTGATAAATTTTTAAATATGTTCATGGCTATATATTAACAAATGGAGGCCAAAGTATTAGTGAATGGAGAGAGACACAAAATTTTTAAATCCGGAAAGATACTAAACAAGGGCATCCACTATCCCTGTTGTTATTTATATTGTCTTTGGAAGTACTAACAAGAACAATAAGAAAAGACAACACAGATTAAATAATTGGAAATTAAAGATGAAAGTTATAAATTGCAAGCTTTCACAGATGATTTAGTTTTCATTCTAGAGGAACCACTGCAATCGGGTTTGAGGCTCTTGGAGGTACTGGAGGAATATGGAGAAGTAGCCGGACTAAAAGTAAACAAGGAGAAAACTAAAATGATAGCTAAGAATATGACTTACAAACAAAAAGATGATTTGACTAGGGGAATGAAGATTCATTTAGCAAAAAAGTTGAAGTATCTAGGGATCTATCTGATGGCAAGGTGTGTATCAATTAAGGTGGGCAATTATATTAAATTATTAAATCAGATAAAGACAGATTTGGAAAGATGGAAAGGCACTCGACTCTTCCTTATAGGTAGAATAGCGACAATTAAAATGAGTGTTCTGTAAAAATTACTCTTCCTATTTCAAAATATACCTATAAAATTAGAGAGAAAGTACTTTGACAATCTGAACAAAATTGTTGTCACATTCCGGAAAATCACGTTGAAACAGAAAGACAGGTTGTTTATCTCTCTCTAGCAAATCAAATGTTAGCCGGCACTGAATGACAAATGTATGATACAAACAAAATCCAAATCAGTTCTAACCCAGGTTAAACTCACCACCGTATATATGCACTTCGCCCCTCCCATATCCACCCACATACATTAACTCCCTCCTTCCCTCCTTCCACCATACCCAATCAACAATACGGGCACAGACCTCCATAACCACTCCACCCTACAGTCCGCCTCCAAATGAGACAGTCCCATTCGCTCAGCCACTCTAGCCACTGTAAACAACAACAACGAGGCCGCCTCGGATGACATGGATCCTCCACATGCGCCAGGGGAATCAGATCGGTGCTGCTCGTCCATGCACTGGAAGAATCACTATGGATTTGCCTCCTCAACATGCGGAGGCTGCTGCAGAGCCACTCAGACATCAAAAGAGAGCCGCCGTCCAGAGGAAAAAGATGGGGACGCCTGAGAGCTCCATAGAGTGCTGAGGAACAGGCAAGGAGAGGGAGGGCATCAGTGGCACACTAACATCGGCAGCAAAGCAGAGTGATGGCAGCATACAGCGGTGGATGGGCTCCATTCGAATGGCAGCCCGAGGGCTGACAACTGTGTTGAAATTTATATGGCAGGGGAAAAGTCAAGAATTAAATTGAAACTACTTCAGGAGGCCAAAGAAAGAGGAGGGTTTGGTTTGTCCTATTGGGAATTATACTACCAAGCAGCAGCAATCACCTGGTTCAAAGAATGGATAACCTTAAGAAACAAAAGATTATTAACATTAGAAGGTTATGATATTCAAGCAGGATGGCATGCATTCCTCTGGTATGAAAGACATAAAGACACCAATACTTCCAAAGACATACAATAAGACTGGCTCTATTGGAGATATGGAACAAAATAAAAAAGCAGAACTATAAGGAAATACCGAACTGGCTCTCCACCCTAGAAGTGGTGGTGTATCCAAATCTTATAAACTGGGGGGAAATTGTGACATATAAAGATATATTAGATGATCATGGGGATTAAAATCAAGATTTTAATCTAACTAAAAGAGCAACTAAAAACAAGGATTGGAATTAGAATGGTGGTCATACTTACAAATTCAGTCAAGTTATACGAAAGATATGAGAACATGGGGCATCAATAGGAATTAATGGCATTAGATAAGCTTATTAGGGACAGAGGAGAAAACGATCAAAGCAATGTATAAATTTTTACTAGAATAAAAAATGGAGGAAGAGCGTGTTAAAGAAACGATGGTGGTATGGGCAAAGAACTTTGGGTACAATATCAAATTGGAAAAATGGGAAAAATTGTGGGATAAGAACAGGAAAATAACTTTGGCCACATCATACAAAGAGAACTTATATAAAATGTTCTACAGGTGGCACCTACCTCCAGCCAGGCTAATCAAAATGTATAAAAATTTATCACCTAAATGCTGGAAATGTGACCAAACACTGGGCACCTACTACCACATGTGGTCATGGAAGAAAGCCAAGAATATTGGCAAAGAATTCAAAGGTAGTTAGAAGAAATGACTGGACAGAGAATGGAACTCAAACCAGAAATATTCCTACTAGGAATTATTAGAGGATCTAAGTAAAGAGTTAACATACTTAACACTACATATTATAACAGCTGCAAAAATAGTTTATGCCCAACAATGGGAGAGTGGAAACATACCTAACGAAATGGAAATAATAAAGAAAATATTTGATTGTGCAGAATGTGATAGACTGATGCTAGAATTGAAAAATAAAGGACAGAGAGAGTTCTATGAGATTTGGGATAGATTTTATCAGTGGTTGGATTTAAGGAAGGGAAGTTGGAACAAATAAGCACAAAGGTGCATAGATTGAAACATAAGGCAATATTGGTAGTATATTATGTAATTATAATGTAATTGCAATCATGTAGAAGAGGTTAAGTATGTATATATAATCAGTAAGTAGCAATGTGTATTGAATTCTCATTGCTTGTATGTATTGAAAAGATTTGTAGTATTTGCTGTATGGTGTAGAGCCGCCAAGACGGTTTCACCATGTCCATTTTCTTGTTTAACAATAAACATTTTTTTTAAAGTAGAGAAAAATAACAAATGAAACCTTCATACAAGCATAGCCCAAATTATCTCTCTCCCCCTCCGCCGCAAATGGCAAGGTTCTGATAGAGATCAATGGGTCCTGAGACTTAATACTTCACTCTTTTGTTTCCTAAACTTTGAGCATTAGTGTACAGGCATTTGAGTCCTTTATGGATCTTGGGTATGTTTCAACCGTCCTGCATACCAACCTGATGATGTTCCTTGAAGATGGAACTCACATGACACCTAAGGGATTTGCAGATTGGACACTGGGATGAAGGTTACCAGGGGGAGGGGGTTTGGTCACATATTGATATGTATGATTTTGTGCCCTTTTGCCTCAGATCTTGCCTTAATTCTTGCGCAGTGTGATTGTGGTACTCTATTAAATCGATTTCTACTTTAAGTGGCCACTCGTTACCATGCCCACAAATTGTGTGGCATCCCTCAGGGTAGCAGCTGTGATACTTATATACTGTTTCACAGTGTTTTATAGCCCTCTTTAAATGGTTTACAGAATCAGCCTATTGCCCCCAACAATCTGGGTCCTCATTTTACCGACCTTGGAAAAATGGAAGACTAAGTCAACCTTGAGCCTAATGAGATTCAAACTGTCAAATTGCAAGCAGCTGGCAGTCAGCAGAAGTAGCTTGCAGTCCTGCATTCTAACCATTGTATCACCAGAACTCATATAGCTCCTTGTTTAGTCCCTCTAGGAACTGGTAAACCAGCATGCACTTGGACTAATCTCTCAGGTGGCTAGCCAGGCTATAGAAGTCTGGGATATACTCCATCACCGTCCACTTACCTTGCTTCAGGGTGCGGATGCAGGCTTCTGCATGTCAAGCCGACATGGGATCCTCAAACCACTCTTGTAGGATCTGCATGAAGACATCCAGGCTGTTCAGCTTTGGAGCTTCACCACCATCTAGGGACATCAGCCATCCTGAAACGTTCCCTTCCAAATTAGCTGCAACATCATGGACCTGAACTGCGTTGTCTGGGTATATCCATCTAAAACGCTCCACATGGTGCCACACCTGGGACAGGAAGTAGGTCAGGTTGTCTGGACACTCATCAAAGCAAACCATCTGTGGGGTGGCCATTCTTGCACCAGGATATACCCAGGCAGCAGCCCTATCGCTCCCACCAGCACTGGTGCAGGGACCCCTTCTGACACTGGAGTTGCCGAGACAGCTTGCTGGGGGCAGGGTGGCAGATTTAGCTGTTGTCGTCCCTTGCACAGAGGTCCAGTCGCACATGTTAGAGTTGGCACCATCGGCTCCAAGAAATAGGGAAACGGGATAGTCGATGCCGCTAGTGACTTCACTCCTCCTGTCCTGGTTCCCATTGCCATGGTCCCAGGCAATGTGGCCATTTGAATCTCCAAGCTGCCAAACTTCTCCCTCATCTGCACCATTGATGGGCTGCGGGTGGTGACTGGGAGCTTCCATTCAGTGGGCTTATCCCAGTTGCCTGGCTGCCTCACTTTCAACTTGCTCTCTCGGACCACATTTACCCCCGAGAACACTTAAGCGGTCTTCAGCTTCTGCCACCTTGCTCATGTTCGTTGCCCAGCAGCTCTTGAGTCCCTGATACAGGGCATCATTTGTTCATTCTCTTGTGTTCATCGGCTGCTTGAGCTTCTCAGCCTTCTGTATGGTGTGTGCGCCCACTGGTTGCTCCCCTGCTCCAGGGTGTAACATTGCCAGAGCCCCTCAGGCTGGGAGTTCTCCTGGTTCCTTCTTTTCCTTCGATTCCTTGTCTGCTGTCAACATCTCAGGTTGTTGGCCTCCTTGTGAGGTCCAGGTGGCTAGTACTGGGAGAACTGGCTTAATGTCAACTGTCCCATTGGCATATGCAGCAAAAAAAACCCACCTGGGATATTATTTTACCAAGAGTATAACTTTACTGATTAGATCCATATAGATACAGTAAGAAGCAAAGCTGGTTCTGAGATTTTGGTGCAAAAGGTAGCATAATTAAAATCCCCCTTTTTCCTCCCTCGGCCACCCCATGTTCATTGTCCTCCAATCCATTTCAATTATTTTGTTTTGAGAAACAGCCTGTGCCTCTCGAAAGTTTTCCATCAGGCAACCTTGAAATGTAGGGATTTTCCCAGGCTACAAATGACTCACTTTCCTTACTTCCCTTCCAGCTCCCCATACACCCCAATCATCCCTCCACCTTCCCTTAATCTCTATTTGCATTACAAATCAGAACATTTTAATCTTGCCACATCATTAACAATGCTCCAAAAATTCCTCAATTCTTCTTGAAAATTGGAGCCCCATCCCACTTGAGGGGCCTATCATCTGACTATATCATACTTTGGGTGATCTTACTGGAAAAATTTAGCATACAATCCTGGTATTTTTCAGTTTAAGAATCTGCCTGTAGTGATGAGGCAATCTAATTGGGAGTGCCATAAATGTGTTACTCTTTCAATGCAAGAACATATCTTAATGTTATTTTCCAATCCAAGTATTTAAAATTTCCGTTAGTTAAAATTTGGAAAAGATGTAACTGGCTTTATTTTTATTCAGAATTCTTCATTAAAGTACCTATTCACTACTACGTTTTGACTTCTTGCAGCATTCTTAGCTCTGCAGTCTCATAACCTCTTTTATGAGAGAAAAAGATTTTATTTGAAAGCATGCATACCTCTTTGTAGAATACATGTATCTCCTTGATATATTTGGCAGTGAAAAGAATGAAGAAAATGGTATAACAGTTAAAATGTCCCCAAGATATTGATAAATTGTTATTAAGCCTTATTTTGCACAATGATTTTTATTGTATTGCTGATGCTTTCTTTGTATGAAAAACAATGACTAATGCACTTGAAAAAATTTTCATACCATTTTGAAGCACATTTCTGGGATCAATTGCCATAAAATGGTTATTGGCTTAGTCTATAGTTTTATCTGTTCTTTGAGAAATAGCTTTGAACATGCAGTTCATAATGTAATTTTTATCTGTCCTGAAGGTTTGTTGTTGAATTGTGTGAACCCATACAAGTAAAACAGCTGGATATTGCTAATCATGAGTTATTCTCATCCACTCCCAAGGATTTTCTGGTGTCTATCAGTGACAGGTATGTCTCATGATAAGAATCCAATTGTAGAATTTATTGTCACAAAATTTAGTGAAACTGAAAGTCATTTTCAGTATTTGTAATTTCATAATTTTTATAATGTTCATGATTTTAGCAGAGAAATCTAGCATGCTTATTTAAAGTTTAATATTCGGGAAAGTATTTTTTTAACAAATTCTCAGTTACAGTTCTTTTCTTTGCCGGAAAAAATTGAATTCTTAACTTTACAAGTGAATAAGGCTTCAGCTAGTTTTTATTATGGTTATACCAAACTGCTTTTTTAAAATAATAAATTTAGGCTAACGGGCTGCTTTAAATTCTTTCCATTTTAATTTCACATAATTATATCATATGTAGCCTGCTTTCAACACAGACAAATGCCAATACAAAATACTAATGAGTAACTTTAATGCAAGAATAGGAAGAACAATACTTGGAGAAAAAAACGACTGGCCTATATGGAAGTGGTGGAAGAGATAATAGAGTCAACAGAATAGTAGATTTTGCTGAAGGACAGGAACTTTAGGTAATGAACCCATTTTACAAGAAAAAAAGCTAGCAGAAAATGGATATGGAAGAGTCCATCTGGGATGGACAAGCAAAATTGACTAGATCATGTCAAGTGATAGAACCATATTCTGCAATTGTCATCAATCATTTTAACATTGGAAGTGACCATAGAATGGTACAAGCTAAAGTGAAGATAGACAGTTAAAAGGAATGTATGAAATCACAAAAAATAAAGAGTGATATGTTGTTAGAGGAGAACAGGAATTTTGAGATTAATTTGTCAAATCGCTTTGTTCCACTGCAAGATTTGGAAAAGATGAATATTATGGACCAAAATGAACAAATAGTCAAAAACACCCTTGAATCTGCTACATCTATAGCACCGCAGGAAAAGATTTTTGTATAGTCAAAAAACTTTGATGAAACTATTGATTTAATGAAAAAATAATGGACAATGATTAATCCTGCAAGTTTCACTAATAAACTGGAGTACATTGAACTTTGCAAGACCATAAGAAAATGTATCCAATAAGAAATGTGTCACTGTAATGTGAAGCTTGTGAAAAAGGCAATTGAAGAAAACAAAGGGATTAATAGAGTAAAACGCAAGCTTATAAATACAAGACAGAAGGTTTTGCATTAAAATTGAAGATGGCTCTGTGTGTAGAACAAGACAGGAAATGTTAGAAATAATTGGAAAATTTTATTTAGAGCTATACAAAGATAAACATCACTCAAAAGTAACAACACCCACAAAAGAGGAAATGCCAGATATTCTAGTGGAGGAAATATCAAGTGCCATAAAATCAGTGAAAAATGGCAAAGCTTCAGGAAATGACTGCATTATGGTTGAAATAGTGAAAGCTGGTGGTTACACTGTACACAGGATACTAGCAAAACTATACTTAAGATGTCTCGGAGAAGAAAAAATACCTGATTCATGAAAAAATGTTGAAGTGATTCTTATATACAAGAAAGGGCCCCCGGATGATTTAAAGAACTATCGCCCAATAAGCTTTCTTTCAGTCATCTACATGGCTTTTGCCAAGATAATACTGTGTTTCCCCAGAAATAAGACTGGTCTTCTATATTTTTTTCCACCAAAAAAGGCATCAGGTCTTATTTTCGGAGGGTGTGTTTTACTGACTCACCGACAGCCCCGCCCAACAGGAGCCCGCTGCTGGCCAATTCTTCTGCAGCAGCCTGTCGCCCATGTTTGCTTCACCCCTGGCCTTCTTTCAGGAAATGTCTCTGCAGCCAAGAAACGGGCTCCAGATTGATGTGCATGGCGCCCCCAGCCTCCATTTCTCCATCAGAGGCCCTTCAGGAAAGGCCTCTGCAGCCAGAACCAGAGCTATGGAAGGACCACTACATATACCTTGGCAGACAGATCTCAATGGAAAGTGATACAACAAAGGAAATTGAATGGCATGTTAAATGTGGTTGGCAGGTTTTTGACAAACTAAGTTCAAGAACTTATGCCTTTGCTTCAAGAGAAAAGTTTTTGATCAATGTATGATCTAACATATGCTGGTGAAACATGGGCATTAACCTCACAATCAATATAAAAACTATACATGGCCCAAAGAGTCATGGAAAGATACATGCTCTGCATTACATGACAGGCACATGGATTAGAGAACAAATAAAAGTATGTGATATCAATCAGAGAGTAAACTAATTGAAATGGAAATGGGCTGGGCATAACAAGAAGAACTGATGTCAGGTAGACCAAGGTAGTCATACAATGGATCCCACTTGATAAAAAATATCCATTTAGAGACCTAAAACAAGATGGATCAATGACATCAGCAATTATTGCAGGCCCAATTGGCCAAAGAAAGTTCAGGACTGTATTGGTTGAAAACATGTGGAAGAGGCCTTCATCCCGCAGTGGATAGACAATGGCTAAATGATGATGATGGTATTATCTGTAAAATAGAAAGCATTGTTGGCAAACGAAAGTTCAGGACTGTATTGTTGAAAAAATGTGGAAGAGGCCTTTATCCTGTAGTGATAGACAATGGCTAAAATGATGATGATCTCATATGCAAAGTAGAAAGCATTGTATAATTTATATGACATTTTAAGAAGTTTCTTATTTGCTATTTATTCATAAAGTCATTGTGTTTTCTGATTTTTTAATGCATTGTTTTCCTAGATATCCAACAAATAAGTGGGTCAAGCTTGGTACTTTTCATGCCAGAGATGAAAGAAATGTCCAGAGTTTTCCTCTGGATGAACAGATGTATGCCAAATATGCAAAGGTAATTTATTTTGGGGGATTGCAACTAATAAAATAGACAAAAATAAATTATATTATTCGGACTCATAACTACCAAGTTGTGTAAGGCAATATATGTTGGCCTGCTGTTATGCATGTGGATAACAAATACATGCATGCATTTAAGCAAAATTTCACTTGTCAGAAGAGGACAGATGAAGTAAACCATAAAAGGGACAATTTAGATCACGGGTGTCAACTGGATTTCTTTGAGAGCCGGATCATTATTGTAGTTCTCCGCGGGCTGGCCAGGGGAGGGAGAAGGGATAGACGCCTCCTGCAGCACCCTGCTGGGCAAAATTGGTGCTGGGCCCAAGTGCGGCCCACCTGCGGCCTGCTTTTGGCCTGGATGGCCTCCTACAGCATTTTGCCAGCCAAAGCGGGGTGTGGGTGGCCTCCCTGCACCCTGTTTTGGCTGCCAGAGGTACTGCAGGCTAGTTGCTGTTTCCAGGCCGGCCCCGTGGGCCAGATTTAAGCACCCTGTGGGTCGGATTCTGCCTGCAGGCCTTGAGTTTGACACCCCTGATTTAGATCATCATATAAACTTTCCATAGGAATTGTGTTTATAGTATGTTTATAGTATTATGTATCTAGTTTATAGTGTTAGAGTTTATACTATATGATTCTAGTAGTCTTGACGAACAGTTATTCAAATTCTGCTTATATATTTCAAAAATGAGCATTTGTCTTCCATCAGTGGATTTCTTCTTAATCTCTTCCTATCACCAGTTCTTTTTCTCATACTCTGATAATTGCTTTTCTGTGACTTGAATACAGATAATTCACTCTCAGTTCTTAGAAACCTACTTTATATTTGAATGCTAAATGTATACTGCATGTGCTGTGTGAACGTATGTGTGCATATAGATTGAAACTGATTATGGTCCCTTTTTAGACAGTATTCAAAATACAGGGCTAAAACCTGATAATGCTTATTGATGATAACAAGAGAGATTTGAGTGGTGGAGAGGGGAGGAGTTGGTGACTAGTGTTCAGTGCCATCTACTCTAGTATCCTTCTGAGCCACCTGCATTCAGCAGCTGGATTTGTATTCTTATAACAGTGTCTGAGACTAGGAAGATCTGTGTGGGTTAAGTAAGGCTCAGTTGTGGCACAGTAGAATGACTCTTCCTCCAGAAGCCATCTCTCTGGTGAATACCATCGTTGACTGATTGGTGGCTTTACTATTACAGAGCAGCTGTACATCTGGACAATTGTCTTGGAGTCATGTCTTCTATGATAGTAGGCAGAATGAAAAAAGAATCTTTGGGTAGTTGTGATTACTCCTGGAACAGAAGGCTTTATTGATTGTCACTCATTCCCTGTGATCTCTTGCTAGATTACTACAAAGTTCATTATCTCTTGACTAGATTGTTACAAAGCTCATTACATGGGACTGCCACTGAAAAATATTTGGAAACTAATTTTGTCCAAAATGTTGTAGTTCAGCTATTAACAGTTTTTACCTTTTTTATCATTTGCCATCTATATTGTAGAAACTTCATGGATTTTATTTGGCTTCTGGATGAAGTCTAAGTTGTTGATTATTATCTTATGGCTAGGTGTTTGTATCTGCAAAACTGAAAAGAGAATTCCGCCACTACAGTAAGAAAATAAAATAGATGGCATTTAGAGGTACTTCCACCTAGTGAATGTCAGCAAGGTGGAACTCAGAAATAAAACACCTTAACGGTGGCAGTTGTTCTGTATAACAGCTTATCCCCCCCCTCCCAAAAAAAGATGGCCTTGTCTCAGTTAGTAGGTTAGAAAACAGTTAAGACCTCACTCTTTCAAAGTCCTTTGAAAATGCAACTACTGTGTTGTTCCTAAGGTGAATGAAGTGATTTATTTATTTATATTTGTTGTTTAATCTTGATTTTAAAAATACTGGCAACCTCATAAAAGGGAACCCATTTATTTGACTCATTCATTGCATAGATTCTATTGATATCTAGATTATTAGGCTAGAAATTTCAATATTGCTATTATTGGTGACTTTCATTCCATTCCCTTGACATCTGCTATTAGCAAGGGACAATCAAGTTCTTGATACTTATACTCACTATCACAAGTTAATTCTGAAGAATGGGCTATCCTAATGGTGATGGTTTCCTACTGATCTTTGGCATTGACAGTTTTTTTTCTTTCCTCCTTTCTCTTAAGAGAAGGCAAAAACCACCCCAACCCATTGTTGAACGCAGTAGGATTCCAGAAGGAGCTTGGAGTTTTCTGTAAGGATCTGGTGGGCAGTTTATTTGAGCTTCTAGTAGCTTGTTGAAATAGGCAGATGACTTGGATCTTGGACCATATCACCCTTATGCAGCCACTTTGTGTACCAACTGAGGGTGCACCTTGGCTTAGCAAGGACATCTGGAAAATGAAACAACAGAAGAGAAGTCTGAAGCAGCATTGGAGGAAGAGTTGACGTGAGTCTGATTGGACATGGCTCATAACCTATATTAGAGATTACCTTGTGACAATAAAGGCAACAAAATGCATTATTTCTTGAGCCTTATTATATCCACAGAAATCCATCTAACAGCCTTGTTCAGTTTCACCTGTCCCTATTGGATAAGGAGACACCTTGGAACTTCTGCTGAGCCACTGTGTAAGGATTGCCCCTCCTTCTTACTTAAGAAAGTGAAGACTCTTGAAGTATTTCAAAATGAAGCTTTTATTAAGCAGAAGTGAAAACAATAAGTTCAAAGCAACATCTGAATCCCCTTAGGCAAGGCAAGTAGAATTAAAACAGTAGAGACCCCTCCCATTAATCAGAATGCAGATTTTAGCCAATACACGTGTGAAGATAGTTCCTTTACCAGCTGCCCTGAGAACCGGATAAGCATACATTCCCATGGCTATCTTCTGTTAAATATTAAAGTGAACCATCCCACATGGCCATCATAAACATTCCCCAAAAGATGAGGAAATCTCAGGATGCTTCAGCGCCAGGAAACAAGTTTAAAATATCAATTGTCACAGGCTCTGCTAATAAATTGAATCCAAGCCCCCCCCCCCTTCTCCAAATTGAATGGCAGTATCACTTTTAGGGATCTGACATGCTGCCTTCCTTAGAAAAAGGAGAGATCCACCTGTGAAAAGATAGAAACAAAAATTCCACCATAGTATTTTAACAAGGTTTGTTACGATATTGGGAGTGATTTTTTTTCAGTAAAGTAGGCCCCCTAACATGGTGTTTAGCTACCCATTCATTTTGGGATGAGGGTAGATGCTTCCAAGCAACTAAGTACTGGAGTTTCCCCCAGTGGATCCTAGAGTCAAGAATTTCCTTGATTTCAAAGTGTTGTTTACCTTCTATCATTATGGGAACAGTTGGTATAGGTGCAGATGGTCTGAGTGATGAGATTACCTCTCGTTTGAGTAAACTAATATGAAATATTGGGTGGACTTGTCTGAGTGTCTTTGGAAGGAGTACTTCTACAGTTACTGGATTGATGACCCTAATGATAGGGAAAAGTCCAATGAAATTTGGCCCTAATTTCTTCGATGGCTGTAATGATTTCAGGAATTTTGTAGATAAGTATACTCTATCTCCAACATGAAAAGGTTTGAGTTCCATTCTGTTCTTGTCAGCTTGAATTTTAAAAGTCTCTCTAGTTTCCTTTAAAGCTAATCTAACTACTGGCAATATGTTTTCTAAGGTATCCATCCACTCCTTAAGTGACAGAATAGTGGATTCTTCTGTGGGTTGTTCAGGCATAGGGCTGAAATCCTGGCCTCTTGCTACTCTTAAAGGGATAAAACCAGTACTTGAGGGTACAAATTATTGAATGCTACTTCCGCAAAAGGTAAATGTTCAGTCCAGTTATCCTGTTGAAAATTAATAAAACATCTTAGATATTGTTCTAGTACCAAGTTAGTTATCTCACACTGACTGTTAGTCGGCACATGGTGCGAAGAGCTTAACCCCTCGGCGGTGCCAAGTAAGTTTAAAAATGCCCTCCAAAATTTTTTCGGACATGATTCTCTGTGGGATTCCATGAAGACGATGTGTATCACAAATAACCTGGCTAGACTTTTGGTAGTTGGGATTGTTTGGCAAGCTATAAAATGTGCCTGTTTTGAAAACAGGTCTATTACGACCCAAATAACAGTATTCCCCGCACTTTGATTCTACTTCCTGTTTCTGTGGACGACGGACATGCTGTCCCCCGCTCGCCGTCCCGGTGGCCCCCCCTGATCTACGGGGGGGCACAGGATGCCATGTAGGGGCTTCCTGCCGAGGGGGCGGCTTGCTGGAGCCCCCTGGAGCAGCGGCGGCTGCAGGGGGGCTGCCAGCTTTGCCCTAGGCCAGCAATGGCGAAGCTTTTTTTGGCTCGCGTGCCACAAGTGGGGGGAGCGCAGGGGGGTCATGTGCGGGCGTGCCGCACCCATAATGCAACACGCAACCCCCTCAGTGCGCATGCGTGCACAACGCGCGACCCCCCCATTTTTACATGCTTTTTCTGCCCTCCCAGGCTCCAGAGGCTTTATAGGAGCCTGGGGAGGGTGAAAAGAGCCTCCCCCGCCCCCCTGGAGGCCCTCCCTGAAGCCTTCGGAACCCTTAAAACCACCCTCCGAGCAAACCATAAGTAACCTCCGGTAACTAGCCTCCGGACGGTCCCTAAAGCCTTCGGAACACTTAAAACCACCCTCCGAGCAAACCGGAAGTGACTTCCGGTTTGCTCGGAGGATCGTTTTAAGCGCTCCGAAGGCGTCAGGGAAGCCTCCGGATGGTCCCTGAAGCCTCCGGAGGGCCTCTGTGGGGGCGGGGGGGCTCTTTTCGCCCTCCCCAGGCTCCTATAAAGCCTCTGTAGCCTGGGGAGGGCGAAAAATGGCTTTTAAAAAGGTGAACTCAGCTGACAGGGCAGCGCCTCGCGTGCCCTGACAAATGGCTCCGCGTGCCACTTGTGGCACGCGTGCCATAGGTTCGCTATCACTGCCCTAGGCACTGGGAGGCTTTTGGGGGGCGCGCCTGCCACGCACACTTTTGTCCGGAGGAGATCGGAAGAAAACGCTCCACTTGAAGGCAACAGCAGAAATGCGGTGAGGGGGGACCCCCCCCCCGGTGTCTTTCTTTTTACTTTCTTTGAACAACCAAGTAAATGAGGATTAGCAGTATCCTTAAGACTCTGATCTTTGTGAAGTGTTAAGATTGGAGAGGGGGGTTTGTTCTCCCCCCCCCTCGGAAAAGCGGCTCTACACGATCTTTCTCTCTCTCGGAGGAGAGAGGGAGAATTGGGGGAAAAAAAACCTTTGATATTCACTTCTTTCAAGCAATGAGTTAACGACCCTTTTTAACAATTGCGGAAGAAAGAAAGTGAGCTGACCTAAAAAGCTATGAATGGAAACTTTCTAAATGACTGTTCTCCGATCCCTGGGGAAGGCTGAGCCAAAATGGCATTTCTTCCCCCATTTCTGTTGTTGTTACAAATGAACTGTCGTCTCTGAAAAACTTTTTGCGCTGGAATTATAAAACCCGGATGAACCCTAGAGGAATCTCCTTGTACAACTCCTACTTGGATTGGGAAAAATTGATCTTAACCAGAGGGGAGCTGTAATGAAGATCAATATCCCACACTGGACTTTGCCTGTCTCTTGGCCCCCCCTGACAGCGCGCTCCTACAGACGCCATCTTTTCTGCTTAGACCTATAACTTTTTCTGAACTTTGAAATGCCTGCAAAAAAGCCTCCACCCAAACCAGCCTCGGCTCTATCTTCTGCTGTCTCAAGCCTGGTTCCCCCGCAAACTCAATTAACTTCTTTTTTGCAACCAAAAGCCCCCGAGGGGGAACAGCAGTCTCAAGAAACGTTCCACCAAATGTTTCAGACACTCTTAAAGGGACAGGACGAAATAAAAAAGCAGCTGGCGGACTTAAAGGAAGAACTCAGACAGAATCAACAACAGACTTTACAAAATAGTCAAAAAATAAATGCTCTGGAGGAGGGTGCTGTGGGGGTTGGAGAAGAGATGAAGGCTTTACAAAAAAAAATGTTGGATTTGAGAGCTACATGGAAAAAATGGAATTTGAAAGGATGTCTTTTTTTCTTAGATTTCAAAATATACCTGAAACAGAGGGTGAAGACATAAAAGAGACCATGATAACAATGTTAGCAGATTATATTAAAAGAGATCAACAGCAGCTAGGGTGGTATATTGACCTGATATATGGAATCAATTCAGCATATGCTAGAATACACAATGTTCCAAGGGAGGTACATGTTAAATTTTTTTAGAAAGACTACAAGGGATGAGATTCTAGGAGTTCAAAGGGGGGAACCTCTAAGATATAAGGACAAAGAAATAACCATTTTGAAACAGATACCAAAAGAATAAGAGATAAGAGGAAGAAATTCTTCTTTCTAACTAAAAAGTTATATGAAAAAAATATCTGGTTTCGGTGGTTAATTCCAGAAGGCTTGTTGATTTTTTGGGAGGGGGGGGTAGAGTGAGAATTAACACAGTGGTGGAGGCAGAAGCCTTCATGGGAAAACATAAGGACCTCCTAGATGAAACAAGAGACGGCACACAAGACATGAAGGGGGAAGGAGCCTTGGCTCAGCCAATAGACAGGGGAGAGGAGACAGCAATGAAACTTAAGTCACAGAAATGAATTAAAAACATATCACAATTGCTAATATAATGAAATGTAGAAGTGATATAAAGTATGGTTGAAGATGTCAAAGAATTGAGTAAAATAACTGCTAATATGAATGTAACAATGATATTTTTATATATATAAAATATGAAAGAGATGCAAGATTCCGGGGAAGTACCACTTTCCGTATGATGTAGCTGTCAAAAATTTTTTCCCACATTTATGTACCCTTTTCCCCAAAATATTTGAAAAAAACCAATAAAACTTTTGTTATTAAAAAAAAAACAGTATTCCCCGCACTTTCTGGTAGTTCAACAATAAAGTCCATAGCAATCTCTCTCCGAGGTGCCGAAGGTTCAGCTACCTTCTGTAAGAGTCCTGGGGTTTTCCCCTGATGTCTTTTTGCTGCTGAACAAATGGGGCAGCTAGCTACATAGCTCTCTAGGTCCTTTTTCAGTGATGGCCACCAAAATTGTCTTTTAATTAGGTGTCAAGTTTTCACAAAACCAAATGTCCAGCTAATTTGGAGTTGTGGCAACTTGCCATTAAGCACAGTCTTTGGCTAGCTGGATACAACTTCCCTCCCACCAAGCTAAGTTATCTTTCATCAGGCAGCTAGATTTATGGCTCAAAAACCATTTATCGGTGGCCAAAGCTTGTTTAAAAGTTCGGGTGATGTCATTGTCCGTCAACGTTTCTTGTTTTGCCTTGCATCTGGTGATTACTTTAGCGGCTAATTGATTGTTTTGTACTAGGGATTTGATTATATCTGGCTTCATACTATTGTATTGTGGTTTTCTGGATAGTGCATCTGCCAGAAAGTTTTTCCCCCCAGGGAAATATTTGAGTGTAAACTCAAACCGTTTAAAGTACTGAGCCCATCATTCTTGTTTTGGGGAGAATTTCCCTGGGATCTTTAGGGCTTCTAAATTTTTATGATCCACCCAGACTTCAAAAGGGATCTTACACCTCTCTAGGAAATACCTCCAGGTTAAAAGCACCCACCAAACTGCATAAGCTTCTTTCTTTCAAATGTCCACCGTTGCTCAGTCTCATTCAACTTTTTGGATGTGTAAGAACATGGTTGTAATTGGTCATGCTCATTTTTCTGAAGCAGGACCACCCCTATTGCCACATCGCTGGCATCTGCATGTATGATGAATGGTTTCTCTGTTTTGGGGGCTTTGGAATTGCCTTTGCTGAAAACAGCCATTTAAGTTTTTCAAATGCAGCTTGGCATTTCATTGTCCGGTTCAAAGGCTGCTTCGGTTTTGGGTTATCATCCCCCTTTGTTTTTAAAAGCTTAGTGATGGGGAAGGCAATCTGAATGAAAGTGGGGATAAACTGGCAGATAAATTTGGCAAATCCCAGGAAGCTTTGTAACTGTTTACACATGCAAGGTGGTTCCCAATCAAATACCACTTGCACTTTTAGAGGGTCCATTTCTATGCCCTGTTGTGAAATGCAGTACCCTAAATTATCGATTTTTTTCTTGGTGGAATTCACATTTAGAGTTTAGCATAAAGTTTGTTTAGAACAGCCCAGACTAGTTTTACATGCTCTGCTTTGGTCTCGGTATATACCAAAATGTCATCTAAATAAATTAAGACCCCTGTAAAGTTTCCCAACGATGCTATAACTAATTAATAATAATAGAGCCAATGTTTTAATACAAAAACCAGTGATTTATTAACAGCTTCATTAAGCATTATTCATTAGGCAAGATTTATTTGCAGTTATTTCTTTGCTTTGTTTATCTGCTTCTGAACTTTGCCCCTGTTCCTTTCCTCCACACTCAGTCTGTATCATAAAACACGTTACCCAATAGATACACCGATCTTCAACCAGCTACTGTAATCTGAGATCCGGCTCCGCCAACAGTATGCGTGGAATGTCAACATTGAGAGTTGACAACCCCCTTATACAAATGCTCATGTAGCAGGTGCTTTCCTGTCTTATTATTCGGAGAGGTTCCAAGGAACTGATGTACTCACTAGTTCTTGGTCTTTACCATAATCATTGATTCTGCATGGAACCATTTTTAGTTCACCATACCTCCCTTGGAAGTTGAGCTGCTGTGAGGATTATTATTTAAACTATCTGATGGATAAAGTCTCTCATATTTGCTCTGACTTGGACTGTCATTGGGCAGGGCTGCAGAGGTGCCTGAGGCATAGTTTAGTAGTATGATTTGGGATGTGTTTGAGTCAGGGAGTCTTGAGAATGAACAGAGTTCTCTGTGCTATCAGTTCAGCTATCCATTCATTGGATCTAAGCCCCTCCTGTATCAGAAAAATGTTGACAAGATGACCTGCAGTGGAGTATGTGATATAGTGTTGGTCTCTTTGAAGGAGGAAATATTACCTGCCTTGAAAGAGGCTTGGAGCCCCTCCTCAACTGACTATCCTTGGAGGTACTGTGTTTTCATAACTCTCATCCAGTTTCTGACCTTCCCTTATTGGGAAAGGGTGTTGAAAAGGTGGTCAGCCTGCAGTTGATAAGAATTCTGGAACTGCATTATGTAGACCGATTTCAGTCAAGTTTCAGGCAGAATTTAGTACTGAGAAGTTGGCTGCACTTCCACTTGTGGTAGAAGCAAAATGAAGATGTGCTCCTACATCTCTCAGCTGCTTTTGTTATTGCTGACCACAGCAACTCTCTGATTCTGCTCCGTGGATTGGGGATACATTTTTCAGTAATTTTCTTTCTTTCTCTGAGGCCAATATCAGATGCGGGGATGTATGTTTGTGAGTATTGTGTCTTAGCCCCCTTATTTGTGAGGTGCCATAGCGTTTTACTTTCTTTCCCTGTTAGTCAACATCTCTGTGGAACTTTTGGGTGAGATCAGTACATATACCGGACTACATCAGTACATTGTACATCAGGGCACAGTACACTGGTTATACTCAAAGTTATCTTTTGACCCTTTGGACAGTCCTTTGGACAGTATTCTGTCCCAGTATCTGGATGCTTGTTTTTGAATGAATAGAAACTGTTTCTAATTCAATATTATCAAGACAAAGAGGCTGTAAGTGGCTCAAAAACCCATAGCTCCTTAGCCATTTTAGGATTGAATTGGATGGTGTAGCCTGTTCAAAGATGGTGCACCATCTGGGGGTCTTCCTGAATTTACAGCTCCTGCTTGAGCAGGTGAAAGCAACGGCCAGAAAGGCCTTTGTACAGCTTCACCTGGAGTGCCAGTTATGCCTCTTCCCAAATTGGGAGGTTCTTCAGACATGCAGTCACACTTTGTTCACCTTATGACTTGACTACTACAAGTGCTCTACAGTTGATCTAAAATGCAGGCATGCACATGTAACTTCCTTGCTTTGCTCTCTGCAATGGTTGCCAGTTTGCTTCTAAGTGTGATTTAAGGTAATGTTTATTATTCTATAAAGCTCTATGTGGCACAGGGCCCAATTACTTAAGGAACCATTTGTCTGCCATATCTTTCTCATTGATACAGTCTAGCTGGATTGGCATACTCTAGGTTCCTTTGATTAACTAAAGATGTTGAGTCCTGAAAGTACACCTTCGCTTTCATAGCCCCCCCCCCCCCCCCAAGATTCAGATAGGCTCACCCTGATGGTGTTTCTAAGATTCTTGAAAGAGCTGGCTATTTGACAAGGGTGTTTGAATGCTTCTTTAAATGGCGTAAGTTTGTTTTTCCTCTTTTCCATTTTGTTGTCTTATATTGCTTGTTCTAGTTTATTATTATGTTTTACAGGTAGTCCTCGACTTAACAACCATTAACTATTCAAAGTTACAACAGCACTGAAAAAAGTGACTTATGAGTGGTTTTCACACTTACAACCGTTGTGGCATCCCTATAATCACATGATCAAACTTTGGGTGCTTGGCAACTGGCACGTATTTATGACAGTTGTACTGTCCCAGGGTGACATGGTCACCATTTGTAACCTCCTCAGTTGGCACCTGGCAAATAAAGTCAGTGAGGGAAGCCAGATTTGCATAACAACCACATGATTCACTTAACCATCCCAGTGATTTGCTTAACAACTGTGACAAAAAGGTCATAAAATCGGACAAAACTCATTTAACAACTGTTTTGCTTAGCAACAGAAATTTTGAGCTCAATTGTGGTTACAGGTAAAGGACTACCTATATTAGTTTTAATGTTTACCTGTGAAAAGCCCAGAGGTATATAAATTTAATTGCTTCTAATTACAATTTAATTACTATTAAATAGTAATTGCTAGTACTTCTACATTTGTTCAAGAAGGCAAACAGGAAAAACATAACCTTAAGTAATCATGTTAACATTCATTAACTTTAGAATCACATTTCTTCCATTTAAAAAGAAATAAAAGTAATAAAGGGAGGTAGATGGGAAGTTAAAGAAATATGAATAAATAAAAATGAAATGAAATGAAAATAAAACAGACCCCTTTTGTGGATTCTTTGTTTACATATTATCTGTGTAAAATATATATGTATTATCAGCAAAATACTGGTAATTATATCAAAATAAAAAATATTCATTATTGTACAACTTGAAAGCCTTGTACATCTCTAGGCTATAATAGTGATATTTATTTCTGTTTTATTGGGGTTTTATTTTCCTCTAGCATTCACCTGTAATTTTGAAGCATGCCAGGTGTTCGGCTACATAACAAATAACTGTGATAATTTGACTGCATGTTGTGACTTGTAGTGAGCATCTTATCATTTTCTGCAAAAGCATCGCTGTATATTGGATTGGTGAGAGAGGGGAAGGAAAACAATTTACATTCACTATTATTAATTGCACAATAGCTAATTTATTGCCTGCAGCATGCATGTATTTGACTGATGCTTTCTTTTTTTTTTCTTTTCTCTTACTTCAGATGTTCATCAAGTATATAAAGGTTAGCAATATTTTAATAATATTGAAAGCCTAAAGCATGGGTACACTTTTGTGGCTCTGCACACTAATGCATGAAAAGAACAGAGCCTGACAATATTCCTTTAGTTAACTTTGGGTGAAATTTTATTTTATCTTTATACAAGAGCTATTAATCATTTTCACTTTTCAGTTATTAAATACTTTTTATTTTTCAGGTGGAGTTAATATCACATTTTGGATCGGAACATTTCTGTCCTTTAAGCCTTATAAGGTATTAATGAAAAATATTATTTCTATGCTTTTTATATTCTTAAAACAAGATATTTCTGTTTGATGATATTTGCAAATATTCATTTAGATAAACTAGTTTTTCAAGGCAAAACTATACAATACTTGAATATATAAAGATCAGTATGAAAAAGTTGAAAAGTCAAGACTGTTGCAAGATCTAATCTGGGTCAATCATCAGGACCAGAGAACCTCTCCCTACCAGAATGTATGTTTCAGGACATTCTGTTTGTTGTATTTATGTGGTGCTTTCTTATTGATTGATTGATGTGTTGATGGCCGGTGATTGGCTATTGTTTACTTGTGCTGCGAAGTCCTTGGCTCCTAAGTACATGGTCAGTGGTCAGCTGATAGTAAACCAGCACTCCTGTTGACTGGCAAGGAATCATTTCCCTGCCTATCTTTGTATCTGCATGGCCAACAATCTTAGTAGTGAAATTGAAAGCTGTGCTGGACTTGGCTCCATCCTGAACCAAAAAGCAGCTACAAAGCTTTCTAGGCTTTGCTAATTTTTACCGCCAGTTAATCCCATCTTTTGCGCAGATTGCACTCTCCATCACAAACTTGCTTAAGACAAAAGGAGAGGATAAACCTAAACCTAGTCAGTCTTTTAAAAAGACTTTGGAATGCCAAGCAACTTTTAAAAAGCTCAGGTGGCTGTTTGCAGCTGAACCGGTCCTGAAGTATCTTGATCGAAATGCTTCCTTTGTCATCCAGGCTGATGATAGGAATGTAGTTATGGGAGCTGTGCTGCTACAAGAGAATGAGGCTGACCAGATGCAGCCTTGTGTTTACGCGTCTGGGAAACTGTCAGCAACTGAACAGAGGTGGGTGGTATGGGAAAAGGAAGCTTATGCAATGCATTGGGCCCTCTTAACCTGGAGGCACTTTTTTGAAGGAAGCAAGGTGCCTTTCGAGGTATGGACTGACCACAAGAACCTTTTGAGGCACTAAAATCCTCTTGGAGGGTCTCTCCTAAACAGATGCGATGGGCGCAATACTTTAACTGCTTCAACTTCATGTTGCACTACGTCCCTGAAGGGAAGAACTTCCTGGCTGATGCTTTGTCCTGAATACCTCTATATAATTCCCCTAAAGCAGAAGTAGTCAAAACACTTACTCCCATTCAAGCAATTGGCCCAAGTGACCACCCAGGCACAGGTGAAAGAAAACCGGCAAGTCGACAATGAGGTGACAACCACACTTAAAGCCACCCTCAAAGATAACAGATAGTTTCAAATCCATAGAAATGTTTGTTCAGTCCAGATGGATTAGCCTGAGTGGGGTCTAAACTATATGTACCGGAATGCCAGAGCCTGTTGGTCCTGGGTAAAAGTCATGAGTCCAGGTCCTCTGGGCACTTTGGTTTTGTAAAAACTCTACATCTAATCAAAAGACATCTCTGAACAAAGACATTGAAAACTATGTGGCAGGTTATCCTGTCAGTGTCTCTTATCAAGCGTCGACAAGGGTAAACCCCTGGACTCCTCCAAACAGTAGCGGAATCATCAGCACCCTAGAAAGCGATCTTGATGGACTTTATTGTGGAGCTTCCAGAAAGCTCTGGGTACTGACTGTCTGTTTTCTAAACAAGTGCATTTTGTCCCCAGTCAGAAGATTCCCTCAGCACGGGAGTTGGCCAAATTATTTTACACCATGTCTATAGACCACATGGAGCCCCCCAATGCATTATCTCTGGTGGGGGTGCAATTCACCTCATAGGTTTTGGAGGGAATTCCTTAAATTATTGGGGACTGATCAGGGACTGAGTTCAAATCACCAACCTCAAACTAATGAGGGTTGTGAATATATAAACTCAGTACTCGAACAATATCTCAGGTCAGTGGTCTTCAAACTTTTTAAACGGGGCCAATTCATGGTCCCTCAGACTGTTGGGTGCCCGGACCAGCTGGGTGGATGTGACTAGGAGATCATGTGACTGGATAGACGTGGCTAGGAGATCATTAAAGTAAACTTTAATTTGTTTTCCTCCTGGGGATGTTTTATTTGCTTTTGTTTGCATGTTGCTATTTTGGTTGACTTCTTTTTACTAGATCATTTTTTTCAGTTGTTTAGGAGTCTAGTGGTCTACTTCAGGAAACTCAGTTTTGCAGCAATTCTTCTCAGCCCCAAGGAGGTTACAATCAACAAGTCTTTCTCTCTCTCTCTTGTCTCTCTTTCCCTCTCTTTCTCTCTTTGTCTTTGTCTTTATGTCTCTCTGTCTATCTTCTGGAGGTGGGGGAGGTAAAAAAAACAATGTTCATCACCATCGATGAGCGGCCTTTATCTACCAATAAAATAATGTCCTGATATCGTTTCAGGTCTTTCAAGCTGTGTTGCTCCATTGGGCTAAGCATATTATTTGGTTTGTGTGTGACAAGCATTGCTGATAGTTTTTGTCTGATAGCATGTTTTTCTGGCCCTTCTATCTCTATTCTGTTAATATGAATTCTAATTTATGTACCACATAAATATGATTCATTGAATAGCCCAAAGCACACATTCTGGTAGAGAGAAAGTCCCTGAGGATGGACTCCAGCATGAGTCTGAAAGCTTGGAAAACTAAATCTCTCGTTTTGGTAACTGACCCAGATTGGATCTTGCAACATTATTGTGGGGCACATATATTCACCTTCATTCATAGGCAACTCTGTGATAACCGTAACTAGTAACAGCTGGGGAAATGTATTGCACATCAGTTTTATCAGTACGCTAGTGTGAAATTAGTCTTTTGTGTAAAAGAAAACTATCATGTTTTGTTACTTCTTTAACTAGTTTAATTAAAATATGATTTACAGAGTGTTTGGAACTAGCATGGTTGAAGAATATGAAGAAATTGCTGATTCACAATATCATTCTGAAAGGCAAGAACTCTTTGATGAAGATTATGGTAAGTAGTTGCTCACAATTTTCAGATAAATTATAGTTACATGATAATCAAGGGAGAACTTACCTGGAAGACTTCATTTCCTTTATTTATGAATTAGAGAACAAGCCTGAGTTAATGAGTAAGTAAGGTAGTTAAAAGAAATATACAAGTGTAGATATTTATTTTTGTAAAAGGAAAACTTAAAGGAATTACATTAAACAGTTAGAAAATGAATAACTCTCTATAAATCCCATGCACACACTTACAATCACTTTGCAAATTTATCTTCACATTGTATTTAACAGATTAACAGAGTTGGAAGTGACCTTGTCCACCCAACCGCCCAAGCAGGAGACCCTACACCAGGAGTTTTCAAACTTTTTAAACAGGGGGCCAATTCACGGTCCCTCAGACTGTTGGAGGGGGGCTATAGCTTGAAAAATTGGACAGCTGGCCTCCAGAAGTTGTGGGTCCTCCATCACTAGAGGTTTTTAAGAAAGACTGGATAGCCACCTAAGAGTTTAAAATGGTGGGGTCTCCTGCTTGAGCAGGGGGATGGAATAGAAGACCTCCAAGGTCCCTTCCAGCTCTATTCTGATTGTATTGCATGAAATAAAAGAGACAGTTCTGCTGCATTTGTTAGGCCCAAAAGACAGAACCTCACTGGACAGTGAGGCCCTTGAACTTCAAATCCACCAAGATTTAATGTGCTCAGAAACCAATGCCGCACATTACAGGATCAATCCTCAAATCTATGACTTGTCAGAATAATTCAGCTATCCCTCCTCCCCCCCCCCCCCCCCAAAGTGTGAAACAACACTGGAGGTTGCTCACCTTGGTGACCGATCGGATGCAGTACCAGATCCCTTTCCAATCTCTTCTAAGGCAAGGCGAACCCTCCACCAACATCCCAACGGCATGGATTCCACGGGGCTATTCCCAGGTCACTATAAAAGCAGCCATCATGACAGCTCAGGAAGAAGCCTCGAGACTTTTCTACTTAAGCTGGGTCTCCACGCAAGGAAGGGAGCCAGAAATGTGGGGCACGACTGAAAAAAAGGAGGGGGAGGGGGGAAATCCCTGTGGCAAGATTTTCTGCTTGCAAATATTGGAACACTGCTATCATGTCACCCCTAGTTTTTTTCTCTAGCTGTTCCCAAATCCTGCAACGGTTCTTCACATATTTTTGTCTCCAGGCCTTTAATCATCTTAGTTGCAGTTCTTTGCACTTTTTCCAAAGTCTGAACATCTTTTTTCTAATGTGGTAACCAAAACTGGATGCAATATTCCAGGTGTGGTCTTACTAAGGCTTTATACGTAAAGCAGTACTATTACTTCACATGATTTTGATTCTATGCCTCTGTTTATACAACCAAGGAATGTATTAGCTTTTTTGGCTGCTGCCTCACACTGCTGACATGTTTAAATGATCATCCACAAGGAATCCAAGGTCCCTCTCACAATTACTGTTTTTGAGCCAGGTTTCATCTAATCTGTACTTGTACCTTGGGTTTTTTCTGCCCAGGTGTAAAAACCTTGCTTTTCTCCACATTAATATTCATTTTGTTGGATAGGTCCTATTGTTCAAGTTTGTCAAAATCTTTTTGGATCCTGAGCTTGTCTTCTGGGTGTGGCTATTCCTGCCAACTTACTGTCATCTGCAAATTTGATGAGTTCCCCTTCTATTCCCTCATTTAAATCAGGGGTCCCCAAACTGTGGGCTGTGGCCCACTACCTGGCTGTAGTTTAATCACCACCAGGCCACATGAGTGGCTGGCTGGTGCCTGTGCATCTGTGTGTGCACATGGCCCCACTAGCGCGAGCCACATTAAGGGTTCTTGCCATACTCGCAGGAACCTCATTGTGGGCAGTTGCAGTCCCACTCGTTGAGTCTTATTGCAGACTCATGCAGACCTACTTGCAAGAGGGTCACTGAACGTTGTGGATACTTGCGTGCACACACATGCACCTGCCCCTCCCACAAAATTGGGCGTTAGTTCCTACCTGATATGCCCTTTCTCTGGATGGTGCATGGGTTAACTATGTCAGTATCCAATAAGGCTGAGTCTACAAATGGTGATATCATGGCTCCTGAAGTAGCTCCTCCCAGCTTTTGATGAAGTTGAATGGTAGACTGCTGTACTGTATGTGACTGAATTATGATGCTCATCTCTCCTCCTGACTACTCATTGGTTCAGGTCTGCACGGAGATAAAGGGTGGGGATGGATGCTATCTTCACAGTCCAGAGAAAGGGCGTATCAGGTAAGAACCAACACCCATTCTCCAAAGTTGGTGGAGATAGCATCCATGCATGGGACATACCAAAGCCTGTCCTGTCCAAACGGGAGGGATCGTGCGGTGACCTAGGGTCAATGTGTGGAAAGGACCTGCTGTAATACCCATCGGCCAAATTCAGCCTCTGTGGTTGCATATTTATCGAGCTTGTATTGGCAGACAAATGGAGATGGAGTTGTCCATGTGGCCACCCTGCAGATCTCCTCCACCGAGGCCTGTGTTTTCCAAGCCGCTGAGGTGGCTGAGCTGCATATTGAGTGTGCTGTGATGTTCGATGGGGGAACAAGGGCATGAGCTGAGTATGCTTTGGCGATGGAAGATCTTATCCAGCATCCTATGGCAGAGAATGAGGCCTTTCACTCCTTATTACTTGGGTTAAAAGAAACAACACCTTGGACCGTCAGAAGTC
Source organism: Natrix helvetica (assembly GCF_964273705.1). Lineage (NCBI taxonomy): Eukaryota > Metazoa > Chordata > Lepidosauria > Squamata > Natricidae > Natrix > Natrix helvetica. The sequence goes on along the minus strand of NC_138549.1, from coordinate 58,881,204 downwards.
TGCAGTTCTTTTGATGTAAACCCGAAGAGCTCGGCGCACGTTTAGGGTGTGCCACTTGCGCTCAAGCCTGTGGGTCGGATTGGGGCAAAAATTAGGTAAAATCAATTCTTGTGTTCTATGGAAGACCAAGTTCACCTTCGGTACGAATGTCAGGTTGAGGCAGAGAACGACTCTCTCTGAGTGGAAGACGCACAGATCATCCTTGATGGACAGGGCCACCAATTCTGAAATCTGCCTCGCCGAGGTGACGGCGACTTGGAAGGCCACCCTCAAGGTCAGATGTTGTAAAAACATGGACCTCATGGGTTCGAAGGGAGGTTCAGTAAGAAAGTCCAGGACTTTGGCAAGTTCCCAAGTTGGGAACCTGTGGGCAACAGAGGACTGAGATTGGCTGCGCCCATGAGGAATCGGCGCACATGCAGATGCAGTGAGAGTGGCTCAGACGGGCAGATCGTGAGGACTGGGCCACAGCATGTCTCTTGAGCGTGTTTGGTGAGGGGCCCTTTGTCTAGTCCTGCCCGAATTCGAGAATGTTAGAGGTGGATGCCCTGAGAGGGACAATGTCTCGCTTACTGCACCAGGTGGCAAAAACTGCCACGTGGCATCATAGATCCTATTGGTGGAAGAACATTGAGATGCTTGAATCATCCGAATGACCCTGTCTGACAGGTCTGCTGTCATTAAGGCTGGCCACTCAATCCCCAAGCGGTTAGCCTCAACCATTGAGGGTCTGGGTGATGGATTGACCTTTGATGAAGAAGTGAGCTTGTCTGTGGGAGCCACCACGGAGGAGCCATCGAGAGGTTCATCAAGTCCGTGAACCAGGACCGTTGAGGCCAATGGGGTGCTAGGAGTAACAGCTACGCTTCCTCCTCCAGCATTTTGCGGATCACCCTCTGAATCAGAGGGAAGGGAGGAAACACGTACAGGAGACCAGGGACCACTTGCACCTCAGTGTTCCCTCTGACCCTGGTGTCACGTAACACGTGAAATACCTTGGCAATTGGTTGTTGAACTGCGTGGCGAAGAGGTTGAGGACTGGAACTCCGTACCTATTAGTCAGTTGAGCGAAGATGCAGTGTTGAAGGCTCCACTCTGCCAGATCTATCTGTGTGCAACTCAGCCAATCCACCTGTGTTTTCTGTGCCTGAAATATGTTCTCCACAAAGGGAGAGCAGGTGAGTTTCTGCCCAACTACCCAGGCGAAAGGCTGACACCATGAGGGATATGGCCTTCATCCCCCCTTGGCGATTGACATGTGCCTTGGTGGTGGTATTGTCTGTGAGAACCAGTATGTGGGAGTTGCGCACTGAAACCTGAAAGTGTAGAAGGGCGAGGTGGATCGCTCTCAACTCCAGCCAATTTATTAGGGATCGGTGTGGAGACCTGGGAGAGCTAGGGGGCGCTGGGGAATCCTGCCCGAGGAACGAGGCCGTGGCCGCTGAGGCAATCCGAGCCTTGTGGGGCCAGACGGGAGTGTTTAAGCCTCCTAGCTGCATTGGCGGCAAGCGGCTGCAGGGGCGGTGCCTGCGACGGCCACTGTGGTTTCAGCGGCGGTGTTGGCTGCAATGCCTGCGGCAGCAGCAGTAACAACAGTGGTACCAGTGGCGACGGTGGTGTTGTCTGAGGTGACGGTGGTAACAGCAGTGCTTGCGGGGCCGGGGCCAGTGGTGGTGGCATTTGGAGCTGCAGCGCTTGCGTCGGCGGTACTTCTGAGGCTACTGCGGTGTTGCAATGGGCGACAAAGGCAGTGGGCGGCAAGAGACAGAGGTCCCGGAGTTCTCATGGGCTTGCCGCTTGGAAGGAATCGCTGCCTGTTGAGTCCCTGTGAAGCCACTTCTGACCGTTGGCACCCTCCCTGCCTCAGGGCAACGGCGCAAAGCCCTCCTCCCCTGCCTTCCTGAGTCCAATTGAAGACTGACAAAAAAATTTGTAAGATTCAAGCCAAATTTAAGTATTTAGTTGGATTTTTTAATCCAAAATTGGAGGAGAGAGTTAAAAGCACAGCCAGTCCAAGAGAACTGAGTCTAAAAAGCTGGGAGGAGCTACCTCAGGAGCTATGACATCACAGTTTGTAGACTCAGTTCTATTGATACTAACAGAGTTAACCCATGCATGGATGCTATCTCCACCAACTTTGGAGAACATCCCCTTTTCCCCCTGTCCTTGCTCTGGGCCGTCAACCTGGAAAGCTTGGAGAACTCTGATCTAAGTCATTTATGAAGCTATGGTATAAGTACTGGCCCTAAGACAATCTTCTGGTACCCCACTGCTTCCTTCCCTCCCTGTAGATGTAGTGCCATTAAGGACTAGTCATTGAGTACAGCTTGTCAGCCAGTTACAAATCCATGTCTGTCCCACATTTTTCTAGCTTACTGAGAAGTAGGTTCTAGTCTAGTTTGTCAAATGCCTTGCTGAATAAATGTACTATGTCCACAGTATTTTGGTGGTGTACTAATTTAGTCACTGCGTCAAGGAATGAAATAAGATTGGTTTGGCTTGATCTGATTTTAACAAACTAGTTATAACTTTATTTATGTCTAGAAGTTCAGAGATCTGTTTTTTTATTATTTTTTCCAGTATCTTCCGAGGTATTGATATTAAGCTGATTGGTCTATAGCAGTGATGGCAAACCTTTTTTGGCTTGCATGCCATAAGTGGGGGGAGCGCAGGGGGGTTGCGCGCAGGCGTGCTGCACCCATAATGCAACGTGCGACACCCCCCAGTGCGCATGCGCGCATGAGAGGCGCGACCCCCCCCCATTTTTTGCATGTTTTTTTCACCCTCCCCAGGCTCCAGATGCTTTATAGGAGCCTGGGAAAGGCAAAAACAGCCTCCCCCGCCCCTCCCGGAGACCCTCTGGAGGCTTCAGGAACTTTCAGGAGGCTTCCCTGAAGCCTCCGGAGGGCTTAAACCGACCCTATGTGTTTAGTCCTCCGGAGGCTTCAGGAAAGCCTCCTGAAGGTCCCTGAAGCCTCTGGTGGGCTTAAACCGACCCTACGAGCAAGCTGGAAGTCTATTCCCGAACTTCCAGTTGCCCATAGGGCCGGGTTTTTTGCGCCCCTGAAGCCTCCGGAGGGCCTCCGGGGGGGCGGGTAAAGCCTCTGGAGCCGGGGGGGGGGCGAAAAATGGCTTTAAAAAAGGCTGAACTTAGCTGGCCAGTACGCACATGCGCGCCTGCCAGCTAACAGGGCAATGCCTCGCATGCCCTGACAAATGGCTCCGCGTGCCACCTGTGGCAAGTATGCTATAGGTTCACCATCCCGGGTCTATATTTCCTGGGCATGTTTTGTTTCCTTTTTTGAAGATGAGAACCACATCATCTCTTTTCTAATCCTCTGGTAGTTCCCCAGTGCTGGGATGTAATCCATCAGATCCCAGTGATTTATATTCATCAAGGTTAGACATTTTCTAGCTTGTTTTAATTTTTATTTCTAATCTGTCTTTTATATTTATCCTTTTGGTATGTTGGACCATAGTTTCATTTTGTGTAGAAACTGATGCAAAGAATGAGTTAAGCAGCTCTGCTTTCTCTCTACTGCCTGTTACTTCCTTGCTATCTTCTCTCATTAGTGGACTGACCTTGACTTTTTTCTTGTTATTTATATGTTGAAAGAAACTTCTTTTCTTATCTTTGACTTTTGTTGCAAGTCTTTGTTGATTCTGAGCCTTTGCTTTCCTGACTTCATCTTTGTGGATTCAGGCTTTATGCTGGTATTGTACCTTAGTTATGTGTCTCTCTTTCCATTTTTTGTATTTACCCTTTTTGTCTTTCAGTTTATCAGAGATATCTTTGTGCAACCATGCTGGTTTCTTCTTGGATTTCTTCTTTTTCTTTTCAGTGGTATTGTGTTGGACTGGGCTTTAAGATCACATTTTTCAGTGTTTCCCATGCTTCTTGAGTTGTTTTCCCCTTTAGGATTTTTATCCATGAAAATTGCTTAGACAATCTCTGAGTTTGTTAAAATCGGCTCCTTTAAAGTTTAACATTGGATTATATTCTATAACTTGTTTTTGCATTATATTGAATTCCAGGATGACGTGATCACTCTCACCCAAGGTTCCAGCAGCTTCAATTCCCCCTATCACTTCTTCTCTATTAGTAAGAATTAGGTCCAGTGTGGCTTTTCTTCTAGTTCCTCTACCTTTTGGATGACAAAGTTGTCAGCTAAATTGGCTAGGAATCTCTTCAATTTCCTACTTGCTGCAGAGTTTGTCTCCCAGTTGATATCAGAATAGTTAAAGTTTTCCATTACTACTGCTTTCTACCTACATTTGTTAATTGATTAGCAACAAGTTCGTCAATTTCTTCTGCTTGGTTGGGTGGCCTGTAGTATACTCCTATAGCAATGTCATTTTTTCCTTTTACATTTTGTTAACCTATCAGCTATTTTACAATAGCTAGACTGATGCGGTAATCTGATCAGTTTCTACTTTACAGCTTCTCTCACATTACAGTATTTAATGTCTACATGTTTACTTTACAGTACACTACCTTAACATCTTTCAGTAATTGCACATACCTTGGTTATTATCAACACTTCCTGGTACTATTGAAGTTCATACTTAACACTGTGTGCCCTGATCTCTTTTGCAGTAAACTGTTCAGGAGGCATGCCTTTATTACCCCTCTCAGATCGTCTTGGAATTATGTTTTCCTGTGTCACTGTTTCTGGTCTCTCCTCTTCTACATCTATGTCATCTGTGCTTTTACATTTTATCAAAGTTCTATACTCTTCTACATCTCTATCTGACTCGGTCTCATCTTCCAACAGATTAGAATTCCGTATTGGCATGAACACCTCATGATTAGCATGTATCTTGTTCCAATTGTTCTGTTCTCCAAAACTAGCAGATCTTGTTATCACTACTTGCTTAGTACCATCTGTAAAACTGTACCTCTTTGTTCCTGGCTCATACCCAACAAACCAAAGTTTTCTGGCCTTTCTCTGACCTTTTCTCCTAGTATATTTCGGATTATGCACACAAGCATAATTACCAAACGTTCTTAAATGAGTTAAAGAAAGTTTCCTTTTATGCATCAGGAAATATGGCGCTTGCTGTATTTCCTCACTCCATAACCTATTAACGATATAATTCACTGTCTTTATGGCTTCTCCCCAATATGCTTTACTCATGCCTGCATCAACAAGCAATGTGTCTTTCATTGTCTATAGCACACTATTTCTTCTCTCAGCCACACCTTTTTCAGAAGGCGAATACTTTTACTTTACTTTACTTTTATTCATATTTCTAGACCGCCCCCTCTCCCAAAAGGGACTCGGGGCGGTGTACAGTCGATGGAATACATAAAAAATACATAAATAAACAAATACTTAAATATTTAAATACTTAAATAATTAAATGCTTACATGGAGGAGGTTATAAGAACTGTACATTCAAGTAAAGCATTTAAAATACAATATTTAAAAAACGACCCCTAAAAATACCCCAAAGAATTAAATTTAAAATAGTTCCCCAGAAATTCCAATTAAAAATATCTGCCAGGAGGTAAAATAAAACTATGAGTGTGCCAAGCCGGCTAATCGAAACAGGTGAGTCTTTAGTTTTTGTCGGAAGGAGCGGAAGTCGGTGGTAGTTCTGATGTCAGGGGGGAGGTCATTCCAGAGGGTTGGGCCCATCACAGAGAAGGCTCTACTCCTAGGCGCCGCCCGTTGGCATTGCTTGGTGGATGGTACCAGGAGAAGTCCCTCCCTGTGAGAGCGGATTGGTCGCAGGGATGTATGCGGCAGGATGCGATCCCGCAGGTAGCTAGGTCCTGTGCCATGGAGCGCTTTAAAGATGGTGATCAACACCTTGAAACGCACCCGAAAAACCACAGGCAGCCAGTGCAGCTCACGCAGGAGAGGTGTTACGTGGGAGTACCTAGTACTCCCCATGATGGCCCACGCGGCTGCGTTCTGGACTAGCTGTAGTCTCCGGGCGCGTCCCAGGGGAAGCCCCATGTAGAGAATATGATTTGTTTTTCTATGTCGTATGCCTAGATTGCTTAACCATCTTTGAAACCTCTCAGACATAAATTCTGTTCCCCTGTCTGTTTGCAGCTGGCATACCTTACATCCATGCTGTTGTTCTACAAGTGTTACCTATTTCCTGAAGTGTTGCAATACTTCAATCTTATTTTTCAGTAAATAAAACATTAAAATGACGAGGACAACCACCACAGTTACCAAAATAGGGGGGGGGGGGCAACCGCGACAATAGCATCCCCATCAGGATTATATTCAGCGGAAAGCATGCTAGGAGGTGAGAAATCAGGTTCCACTATAAATCTACAGAACGTGCAATCAACCCTAACTTCAGTTCAGGAGACAATGATGAAGATGCAGGAGAAATGACAAAAAGTCTTAAAGAACTTAAGAGTGATATGGGGAAGGTGAAAGGAGAGATATACAAACTAGATGATAAAATTGGTACAATGCAGGAAAAGATAATACAAAATGAGCAAAAAATAAAATAGTGGAAACTAGAAAGTAAAATGATGGTAAACAAAGAAACTGAAGAGGCCATTATAAATTTAGAGATGGAGAGATCAGTGTTTTATCTTAGATTCCAAAATATATTGGAAACTGTTGTGACCCAGCAGGATCCTTCGCAGCTGCTGAGCGACTCAGATAGCGACGAACCCTATGAGTCGGCTATGGAGGAGGTGGAGGACCCTGGGCAGGGTTCAGACGCAGAGCAGGGACCAGAGAGGCTGGTTGGCCACCAGGATGCGCCTGAGGCATGGAGCAGTGGGGAAGATCAAAGGGGGTTTGTCCCTGACGCCCGGCAGAGAAGGGCGAAGAAACGAAGGCAACAGCTGCTCCGGAGACAAGCTCCTAAGAGATAATGAAGCTCAGGTGGCTGTGGCGTGGCCCCTCCCAAGACAGGACTTTGGGAGGTAGCTGTTTGCAGGACTCAACTGTTCGTAACAGTATTGAGAAATTCTTGTCTGGTCTGTCTTGTATTCCATTCTGTTTGATTTGGGTTGCTGCCAACTATTCTTGCATGTGATTCTTGTCTGGGCTTTCAGCCAACAGAGTTGTAATCTTTGTGATTAAAGAGTGGCAAACAGCCAAGCCTGTGTCGGCGTTCATTACCGGATGGAGGAGGGTCAGAACAGGAAACTAAGGAGGAAGACCTTCCAAAGTTATTGGCCGAACTCCTGGCTGAACTTCTGCAAAAAAGCAAGTAGGATGTGGAAAATGACTTGGACGATGTGTATAGGGTCCACACAAACTATGTACACAGACATAAACTTTCATGAGAGATACATGTAAGATTTACAAGAAAAAGGACAAGAGATGAAGTCTACAGCAAAACAAGAGAAGGGTCTTTGGTTTATAAGGGAAAAGAAATCATAACATTAAAACAGATGCCAAAACGGAGAAGGGAATGGAGAAGATACTACCATTTCCTGTCGACCCAACTGCTCAAATACAAAGTAATGTTTAAATGGCTTATCCCTGAGGAGATGCTAATAACCTGGCAGGAAAAAAAATTCCATATTGACTCGCTGGAAACGGCACAGGAATTTTATGATCACTATATAATAGGAGAAGACGAATAAGATAGTAGAGAGGAAGCAGAAAATAAGAGTCAGGAAGAACAGACATCAGAGGAAAAACTTACGGAGCAGGATATAAGGGACCGAAGGGAAACAGAACAACAGGAGAGAAGGAGCCAGGACAAGAACACAAACCGAGACAAGAACAAGGAAAGGACCAAAACCAACATACAAATTAGATGGAAGATAAAGATGAACATCAATGGTATCAACTCACCGGCCAAGCGAAAATAAACATTAACAAGACTCAAAAGACATAATATGGATATTGTCTGCCTACAGGAGGTCCATATAAAAGAAAAATATGGTAATATTCTAGAATGCCCCAAATTAGGAAAGCTGCATCTGGCATTAGCACAAAATAAGAAAAGAGGAATTGTGGTATATTTAAAAGATTGGTTAAATTCAAGGAAAATATTTAGTGATAGAGAAGGCAGATTCTTAATGACAGAAATAACAACAAATCAAAAAAAGAATTCTGTTGGTGACAATTTATGCTTCAAATATAAACCAAAAAGAATTCTATAATAAATTACACTAGAAAATAATTGAATCAGATTGGGAAAATGTCTGTATAATAGGCGATTTCAAATCAGTGGCAGACAGCAAAATAGATTATAGGAATACAAAGAAGAAGAAAAAGAAAAGACAACAACTACCGAGTACCTTCTTTGAAATGGTGCAAGAATTAAATTTAAGGGATGCATGGAGACAGATAAATAAAAAAAATGCACTTTCTTTTCTCATCCGCATAATTCAGGGTCATGAATCAATATGGCATGGATGAACCCAGAATTGATCAATAACATAGAAGATATTGAGATTTCACCAAATAGATGGGCAGACGATAATCCACTAATGGTAAAATGGAAAGGTCAGAGGAAAAAATTCAGATGGATGGTAAATCAGAGAATTGTAAAAGAAAAATCATATATACAAATGATGGATAAGGAATTAGATATTTTCTTCAAGAAAAACAAGAAAGATCAAACAACACTACAAAACCTATGGGATACCACAAAAGCCTATGTGCAGGGTATAACAATAGCATATACTGCAAGGAGAAATAAGGAAAAAGGGAAACAGCAAACACTATTACAGGAGAAGCTTTAAAGAGTTGGAGACCGTATTGCAGAAACAACCACAAAATATTAAAATCAAAGAAGAGAGATTTGGTGAAACACAAAATCAATTTAACACTTCAAGAAGAAATAATATGTAATATAAAAATGGCGAAACAAAACTATTTCGAAACAGCAAATAAACCAGGTAGATTGCTGGCCCACAAATTGAAGAATGAAAAAACCAAAAAGCTAATACAGCAATTATAGGATGAACATGGGAATTTGTTCCATAAGACAGAAGAAAAAAAATGTATAATAAAAAAAAATTCAAACTCTATGTCAGGAAAACATTTCAGAAAAAGAAATCCAAAGTTTTTTACAAGAGAGAAATCTACCAAGTATTTCAGAGGAAGCAAGAAAAATGCTAAATGAAAAAATAACTATTATGAAATATGGAGAAAAATTCATTAGAATGATTAAGGCAATATATTCAAACCAGACAGCTAGAATAATGGTAAATGGAGATCTAACAGACAAAGTCAATATAAATAAAGGGGTCAGGCAAGGATGCCCACTATCGCCTCTTCTATTTATCCCCTCATTGGAGGTTTTACTAACACGGATTAGGGAAAAAGAGGAAATAAAAGGGTTAAAAATTAAAAAAGACGACTACAAAACTCAGGCATTCGAAGACAATATGGTTTTTATAACAGAAGTAGAGGAACTTGGTAAAGTTGCAGCCTTAAAAATAAATAAAAATAAAACAAAGATAATTACTAAAAATCTTACACAAAGGCAAAATGAGGAATTAGAAAGAGTATTGGAAATGCAAATAGTTAAAAAGGTAAAATATCTTGGAATCTGGCTTACGGCTAAACGTTCTACCATAAAAGAAGACAATTATTCAAAACTGTTACAACAAATACGAAAGAACTTGGAAAATTGGGCTAAATTACAGTTATCACTGATTGGAAGAATTGCGACCATAAAAATGAATATCCTAGCAAAATTTTTATTTCTATTCCAAACTACCAGTAAAATTAGGGATTTTTTTTTCATGGAATTAAATAAAATAATTTTAAATTTTATTTGGCTGGGGGGAAAAGCTAGGATAAAATTAAAATTACTACAGGACTCTAGAATTAAAGGTGGATTAGGTCTCCCAGATTGGAAGCTTTACTATTAGGCAGCAGCAGTAACATGGCTCAAAGAATGGATAGTTCTTCAAAATAAAGGAATATTGACGATAGAGGATCATGACTTACAGCTGGGCTGGCATGCTTTTATCTGGGAGGGAAAGAGTAAAGCCCATAAATATTTCCAGAGGCATCAGGTAAGAGGGGCCTTACTAGAAATATGGATGAAAATCGAAAGAAGCTTCTACACAAAAATTCCCAGATGGATATCAACCATGGAAGCAATTATCTACCCCAGTGTAATAGATTTGAATAGGATATTGACAAATCAGGAGTTATTGGATGGGCAAGGAAAACTTAAAACAAATCAGGAGTTAAAATTACAGGGAATTGAATTAGGCTAGTGGTCGTACCTACAAATTCAAACAAGATACAAAAAGGACTTAGAACAGCATGGATTTCAAAACGAACAAGAATTGGACAAAATAGTAACAGAAGAAAAAATGATTACAAAAACATACAATTGCCTCTTTAAAATTCAAAATGGAGGAGGAAACCGTGAAGGAAACAATGATAATTTGGGCTAAAAACTTCAGGTATAATATTGAATTGGAGCACTGGGAAAAAGTATGGGGGAAAAATTATAAATTGACAATGTCGGCATCCTATAAGGAAAACATTTACAAAATGTTTTATAGGTGGCATTTACCTCTGGCGAGATTGGCCAAAATGTTCCCAAATAGATCTCCAAACTATTGGAAATGTAACCACCAACAGGGGACCTTCTATCATATGTGGTGGACGTGTCCGAAAGCCAAAGAATTCTGGACCAAAATTCAGAAAAGTTTAGAAGAAATAATAGAATAAAAAATTGACATGAACTCTGAGCTGTTTCTTCTAGGAATAATAAAAAAAATATTAGTAAGGATATCCAATATTTAATGCTTCATATAATCAATGCTGACAGAATTTCATATGCTCAAAGTTGGAAACTAAAAGCCATTCCATCAAATGCAGAAACCATAAAAAAAGGTGTTAGAATGCTCAGAATTGGAGAAACTAACGGAATTGGACAAACTAACTCTATGTATGTATATATTGTAAAAATGAGAAAGTAAACAAGAATATGTATAAAATAATAGAATGGAAAATGGAAAACCCGAAATCAGAAAAAAGAAATACCAATAACAAAAAGCTGTAAAAGTGTAATTGTAATTTTAATGTTTGGAAAATGTCAAATAAAATAAATATTAAAAAAGAAAAAAAGAAATGGTGCCTCGGAAGCCCACCATCCCAAAGGAGTAAAGAGACCTTCCTAAAGTGTTTAGTGAGAAGGAATCCGACATCCTTTCCCCCCACCCACCCCCATCGCCCTATGGACTGCACTTGAGAACTTGCCAGGGGCAAAACTTCGCAAGCCTAAGATGTACACAATGGCCCCCAAGGAGGTGGGGGAACAAAGAGACTTTGCTGATAAAAATCTAGCCAGGGGCTTCATCCAGCCAATGAAGTCCCGAATGGTGGCCCCCATGCTGTTAAAGAGAAAAAAGACAGGTCGCTGAGGCTGTATGTGGATTTTTACAGGATCAACGGGATCTGCAGGGAAAACGTGCACTTGCTCCCCCTCATGAAAGACATGCTGGCTACTTGTCCAAAGGAAAGATGTTTACCAAGCTGGACCTGAGGGAGGCATACTACTGTGTGAGAATTAAAGAACTGTTGCAAAAAGAGTTTGTGGTTTGAGACCGATCAGAGAGATGACAATGATGGGAGAACGAGCCTTCAAAGGAGACAAATCGTAGATTCATGACAGCCTGCAAACACAAGTCCTGCAATGAAGTTAACGATGCCAAGCAAACCGGCCACTTTGGGTTTCTAAAGACCCTACTCTTGGACAGATGGCCATTTTCGTGGCCAAAGATGAAAAAGGACATAGCTATGTGGTGAGTTGCCCCATGTGCGCTTCTATGAAACAACAGCCAGGAAAGATCTCTGGACTACTGCAGCAGGTAGCCAACCCAACCAATCCTGAGAGGAAATCGCTATGGATTTTATAGTGGAGTTACCTGAAAGTGGGGGGGAACACTGTAATTTGGTCTGTTGTGGATCTATTCTCCAAGCAGGCCCACTTTGTGACATGTCCCAAACTCTAATCAGCCCAGAAACTGGCCAAGATGTTCGTGCAAACACATCTATGACTGCATGGAGTGCCCAAGCGCATCATCTCTGATTGAGGAGTGCAGTTCACAGCAAAGTTTTGGTGCCAATTCGTTAAACTGATAGGGTCCTCCCAGGGACTTAGCTCCAGAATCCATCTAAGTACAAACACGACTGCAGAACAAGTTAATGCAGTGGTAGAGCAATACCTATATTGTTACTTTAATTATCAAATCCAACTGGGCTTAGCTCTTACCATTCGCAGAAGTAGCATATAAAAATTCAGTGCATAGTAGCACTGGGTTTGCCCTATTTAAAGTAACCTTAGGAATAGAATTTGTGTCTATCCCAGTGTAAGGTATTTGAATTCAGCTCAGAATCTGATAATTCCAATGAAACTCTGAACACGAGGCTACTGATAATCAGTTTTTATTTTCTGCAGAAAGCAAAAAGACTTCCTGCCATTTTTTTAATTAAAAGTTTTAATAAATTTTACAAACATTACCCCTTCCCCTTCCCTCCCTCCAACCCTCCCTCCCCCCAACCTCTCAGAGCAAAATACAGAGTATAAACATTTAACAATCATACGCTAACATAAACTGATTTTAACATCCTACCTCTTCTTGTGCTTTAATTCCCCTTTTGTTAAGCTAACTTTAGGTAAATTGTAACATTCCTTGTGTCTTCACTCATAAGCTAATTGAAATTTTTTAGTCCGATATTTATTTTGAATATAGTCAATCCATCTTCTCCATTCCAACTTATATTTCTCATCTGAATGGTCCTTCAAGTATGCTATAATTTTGGCCATCTCTGCTAGATTTACTACTTTTAGCGTCCATTCTTGAATAGTAGGCAATTCTTCCCTCTTCCAGTACTGCACCACCAACAATCTTGCTGCCGTCGTTAAGTTCAAAATCAAATTAGTCTCTATAACTGTACAGTCTGTAATTATAGCTAACAAAAACAACTGAACTTTATTCTTTTTTTAAGTATATTTTGAATAACCCACCATATTTTTATCCAAAATGCTTTGACTTTTTTGCAAGTCCACCATATATGGTAATACGTAGCATCAGCACAATCACATCTCCAACATTTAGGTTGTAAATTTGGATATATACAAGATGATTTTTTGGGATGTAAATGCCATCTATACAACATCTTATAAAAATTCTCTCTCAAATTCTGAGCTTGCGTAAATTTTACATTTCTTACCCAAATCTTTTGCCATTTTTCCATCATTATTGGCTCTTCGAAATTTTGTGCCCATTTTATCATACAGTCTTTAACTAACTCTTTCAGAATCTATTTCTATTAGTATATTATACAACCTTTTTATATGCATTTGACTCTGGTCCCTAATTTGTTTTACCAAACTATCCTCATTTTGTGTGATACCAATTGTCTGATCTTTTTTCCATCTAGCTTGTAACTGTCCATACTGGAACCAGGTTTGAATTACCCTTTCCTCTCTTAACAAATTCAAAGGTTTTAACTGTAGTACACCTCTCCATATATTAAGAAGTTCTCTATATGTAATTACATCCTGTTTTTGTTCTATACTTACATTCTCTATCACGTGTCTGGGTACTACCCACATAGGTATCTTATCATTTAACCTATATTGGTATTTTTTCCAGACACACAATAGGGCATTCCTTAATATATGGCTTTTAAAAATCTTATCCACCTTCTTATCGTATATTAAATAAGCGTGCCAACCATATACCAAATCATATCATTCAATATTCAATCCTTTGTTGATTAATTGAATCACTAATTGTTGATAAAACTACTGCTTCATAGTATAATTTTAAATTGGGCATTTTCAAACCTCCTTTTCCCGTATATCTTGCATTATTTTAAGTTTTACTCTTGGTTTCTTCCCTGCCCAGACAAAGATAATAATACCTTTCTGCCATTCTTCCAAATTTGCATCTTTTTAAAGTATTGGTATCATTTGAAAGAGAAATAGAAACTTAGGCAAAACATTCATTTTTACTGCTGCTATCCTTCCCAACAATGACAATTGTAGTTTTTTCCATTTATTCATCTCTAACTGTACTTTATGCCATAATGGTTCATAATTATACTTATATAATTTCCCATTTGAGGTTGTAATGTAAACTCCTAAATATTTAACCTTTTCTACTATCTCGCATCCTGTTACTCTTTCTAGTTCTTCTTTTTGATTTGTGGTCATATTTTTAACTATCATCTTTGTTTTTCCTAGATTTATTTTGAACCCAGATACTTGACCATATTGATTAATTATGTTCATTAAAACTATAGCTGATTTCCCCGGTTGGGTTAAAGTTACAACCAAGTCATCCGCAAATGCTCAAACTCTATATTCATAATGCCTAATCTTAATTCCCTGTAGGTCATCTGGCCAACGTATTCTATTCAACAATAACTCCAAGGTTACAATAAACAATAATGGAGACCGGACACCCCTGCCTTGTTTCTTTTTCAATTTTGAAGGATTCTGTTAAACTACCATTAACTATAATTTGTGCTGTCTGTTTCTGGTATATTGCCTTGATAGATTGTGTGAAATTTATTTATTTATTTATTTATTTATTTTCAAGATTTATAGACCGCCCCCTCTCCCCGAAGGGACTCAGGGCGGTGTACAGTCATCTCATTAAAAACCAGATACAAAAAATAGATACCCTTAAATACCCTTAAAATCAAATTAAACCTAACAGCTGAACAGGATAATAAAAGTTAAAAATCAACCTAAAAACTAACCCCTAAAAATTTAAAAATGCAGATTTGAGGGACAACTGGGATTAGGCCAGGCCGGCTAAATTGAACAGGTGGGTTTTAAGCTTCTTACGGAAGGAGCGGAGATCGGTGGTGGTTCTGATATCAGGGGGGAGGTCATTCCAGAGGGTCGGGCCCATCACAGAGAATGCCCTACTCCTGGGCGTTGCCCGCTGGCACTGCCTAGTGGACAGCACCCGGAGGAGTCCCTCTCTGTGAGAGCGGATCGGCCGAAGGGATGTATGGGGCAGGATACGATCCCGCAAATAACTAGGTCCTGTGCCATGGAGCGCTTTAAAGATGATAACCAGCACCTTGAAACGCACCCGGAAAGCCACAGGTAGCCAGTGCAGCCCGTGCAGGAGAGGTGTTACGTGGGAGTATCTAGTGACTCCCGCAATTGTCCGCACAGCCGCATTCTGAACCAACTGCAGCCTTCGGGTGCATCTCAAGGGGAGCCCCATGTAGAGAGCATTACAGTAGTCCAGTCGGGACGTCGCAAGCGCATGGGTGACTGTGCAGAGGGCGTTCCGGTCCAATAGGGGACGCAATTGGCGCACCAGGCGAACCTGGTGAAACGCCCCCCTTGCCACAGCCGTCACATGGTCATCCATTGACAGCCGGGCATCCAGGAGGACGCCCAAATTGCGTACCCGATCCACGGGGGCCAGCTGTTCACCCCCAATGGCCAGTGATGGGAGCAACTGGTTGAACCGGGGTGCCGGTAGCCACAGCCACTCCGTCTTGGACGGGTTGAGCTTGAGTCTGTTACTTCCCATCTAGATCCGTACGGCTTCTAGACACCGGGACATCACTTCGACGGCATCGTTGGGGTGGTTCGGGGTAGAAATGTACAGCTGAGTGTCGGCAGCGTACAGATGGTAAACCACCCCGAACCCACGAATGATCTCGCCCAGCGGCTTCATGTATGTGTTGAACAGGAAAGGCGAGAGGACCGACCCCTGCGGCACCCCGCAAGTGAGCGGCCTCAGGGTTGACTTCTGCCCCCCTGTCAACACACATTGCGCTCGGCCAGAGAGGTAGGAGGAGAACCACCGCAAAACGGTGCCCCTCACCCCCAACCCCTCCAGACGATGCAATAGGATACCATGGTCGATGGTATCAAAAGGCGCCGAGAGGTCTAATAGGACTAAGATGGAGGAACAACCCCCATCTCTGGCCCTCCAGAGATCATCCACCAACGCGACCAAAGCCGTCTCCGTGCTATGACCGGGCCGGAAGCCGGACTGGCGCGGGTCCAGATAATCAATTTCCTCCAAGTGACGCGGGAACTGTTGCGCCACCACACTCTCTACAACCTTTGCCAGAAAGCAAAGGTTGGAGACGGGACGATAGTTAGCTAACATAGCTGGGTCTAGGGAAGGCTTCTTGAGTAGGGGCCTCACCACCGCCTCTTTTAAGACGGCCGGCAAGAACCCCTCTCTCAGCGAAGCGTTGACTAGCTCCTGGAGCCAGCCTCGTGTGACCTCCCAGGATGCCAGTATAAGCCAGGAGGGACACGGGTCCAGTAAACATGTGGTGGCTCGCAGTCGCCCATGTAACCTGTCCATATCGTCTGAAGTAACAGAGTCAAACTCCTCCCAGGATGGCGCCTCAAGACCCACCTCCGACGTCCCTTCTAGACCGCTAAAGGGGACCCACTCGCTGCAAATCTGAGCGATTTTGTCCTGCAGATATTCCCCAGATTCCTCTGCTCTACCCTGCAAAGGGGCTTCCCGCGGCCTCTGTGAAAGGAGGGAGCGGGTCACCCTAAACAGGGCGGCAGGGCGGTTATCTGCGGACGCAATAAGAATGGCGCAATACTGACGTTTGGCCACTCTTAATGCCACAAGGTAAGTCCATAAATAGGCTCCCACCTGTGATCGGTCAGACTCGGAGCGTGACGATCTCCATCTGCTCTCTAGGCATCTCTTGCGGCGCTTCATCACCCCCAGCTCCTCGGTGAACCAAGGGGCCTGGGTGGATTGATGCCGCAAGAGAGGCCGCAAAGGCGCAACCCGGTCCAAGGCCCCGGTAGCCGCATTGTTCCATGCGGCCACTAGGTCCTCCATCCAGGTGCGGGTCAGGGCTACAGGGAATGGCCCAAGTTCCGTCTGGAACCTATCAGGTTCCATCAGGCGCCTGGGGCGGAACCATCTAGGACATTCCGGTTCCGCCTCCCCGCGATGGGGAGTAGCGGTTGGAAAGTCAAGCCGGAGAAGTGAGTGATCTGACCATGACAGGGGTGTAATGACTAAATCCCCTACTCCCAGATCACTCCTCCACTGGCCAGAGACAAAAATAAGGTCCAGTGTGTGACCTCCCTCGTGTGTGGGGCCCTGAATTACTTGGGTCAGGTCCATGGCTGTCATGGAGGCCATGAACTCCCGAGCCGCCTCGGATGTTTCCCCTACCGATGGCAGGTTAAAGTCCCCCATGACCAGCAGCCTGGGGGTCTCAACCGCCATCTCGGCGATCACCTCGAGGAGCTCGGGCAGGGCCGCTGATGCATAGCGAGGAGCCAAGTATACAATCAGCAAGCCCAACTGTCTCCCTGGGCCCCACTTCACGCATAGGGACTCACAACCGGTTATCTGTGGCACAGTGGACTCTCTCGGCTCAAGGCCTTCCCTTACGATAACCGCTACCCCGCCACCCCTGCCCAGGGCCCGTGGCTGATGAAATGCATGGTAGACTGGCGGGCACATTTCCACGAGGGGGAGACCTCCCTCGTGGCCCAGCCAGGTCTCCGTTATCCCTGCCAGGTCCGGCTCCCCCTCCGAGACCAAGTCGTTGATGAGGGGGGCTTTATTGGCAATGGACCTGACGTTGCATAGCATCAGTCTCAGGCCCCGGCTCTGTAGGTCCTGACCACCTAGATTGCGGGGGTTGGGACAAATGACCGGCCGTATCCAGCGGCCACGGTCTCCCAACCGGTTAAATCCCAGCCTACCCTCGTACCTACCCCTCCCCACGACCGTTGGGATGGAAAGACCCTCTTCTGGAATATCGCTACTCCCCCTTCACTTAATAGCTCCGCTCACTCCCTTGCTAACCCCACCTGTCTGCCTGGCACTAGTCCCTCCCTCAGTCTGACTAAACCCACCCCCCACCCTGGAACCCCTTAAGATACGAATAAAAGATCTAATTAAAAAACCCCTGAGGTTGCGCTTCGTCCACCTCTCTGGATTAATAAATCCCTCATCAAGGTGGGCCCTCGAGAGGGCGGGGGGCCATACTTGCGAGAGGGGGGACTCCCGCAGTAGGATCAGGACTGCCCTCGGGTAGATGATGGATCATATTACCGCAGGGCATCAGGTTTGGTTATAGGGATGTTGCAGATGTTAAAGACATAGTTAAAAATAGTTTAAAAATTCACTAATTCCAGTAAGGTACCAAAGGCCAAAATCATGGGTAGGGTGGTAAGATGATCAAATAGTCAGCAGATAGTCATATAAAGTGCACATAGTCATATAGAATGGAAATACTCTCCAAAATGCATCTTTTGTATTATTTTTATTAGAAATTGCCAATTCACTCGGTCAAATGCTTTCTCTGCGTCTTAGAATAAAAGCGCTGCGGGGACTTGGTTGTTCTTCCCCAAATATTCCAATATATTAACAATTTGTCTTACATTACTTTTCATTTGTCTCCCCTGTATAAAACCAGATTGATCATTATGAATCGTTTGTTGTATAATTGACATCAACCTATTTGCTAATATTTTAGCAAAGATTTTATAATCTGCATTAAATAATGAAATAGGTCTATAGTTTTTTGGCTGAGTGTGGTCCTGATCTTCTTTTGGAATCAGGAAATAAAGGCTGTTCTCCAAGATGACGGTACCCTTCCTTCCATTTGAATTATTTTAAATAATTCCTTAAGAGGATCTACCATTTCTAATTGTAACTTTTTATAATAAACCGCTGTCAATCCATCTGTACCTGGGGCCTTCCCAATTTTTAATTGTTTAATTGCCAGGAGAATTTCCTCTGTGGTTACAAGTTGATTCAATCTTTTCCTTTGTTCATCTGTAACTATAGGTATTTTCTCTTTCTCCAGATATCTATATCTAAACCTTGTATTTTATCACCAGCGTACAATCTAGTATAATATTCTGAGAAAGCCTTTTTAATCATATCCTGTTGATAAACTTCTTTGCCTTTGTATTCTACTTTCTCTATAGTTACAAGACTTTTGTTTTTTCCTTAACATGTATGCTAGCCATCTACCTGGTTTATTTGCATTACAAAAAGTATTATGTTTAGCATATATCAGATTAGTGGCTACTTGATCTGACATCAACATATTGAACTGTCCTCGCAGTAAAGTAATTGCTTCTCTTGTCTTCTTATCATCTGGGTTAGATATTAACGCCTGCTCTTTCTTTTTTATCTCTTCTTCTAATTCCCTTTGTTTTCCCCCTGTCTACGCCTATATAGATAGTTCAAATTTATTAAAACACCTCTCATGTAAGCTTTGCTTGCATCCCAAACCATTTCCATCGATGTCCCCTTATGCATGTTAAAAGCAAAATATTCTTTCAATAGTTTTTTACATTTTATAACATTTCTCTCATATCTAAATAAATTTTTATTTAACCTCCAAGACCTCCTAGATCCCTCTCAGTATTCCAATTCCATCCAAAACGGATTATGATCTGTTAGAGTTCTCGGGCATATCTTCGTCTTCTTCACCCTAGAAAGTAAATCATTTGTAATTAGTATGAAGACAATTCTGGAAAAGGATCGATGCCTATCGGAAAAAAATGTAAAATCCTGTTCTTTAACATTCCGTTCTCTCCAAAGGAGAAGATACCTACGCATGCCCAAGATGGTGTCCTGTCGCGTTTGAGGAGAGCTTCGGGGAGATGATTGTCCATCTTGGGGCTTGCAGGGGTACCCTATTCCATCGTTGGTTCCAGGTCCAGCTTTGAGAACTTCCTGGGACCTCGGGGATACCCTTGAGCTGCGATGTCCTGCCTTATAGCCAGACTATCGTGAGTGAAATGGGGTGGTTAGCGGTGAAAGGAGAATGGAGAGTGTTGGTGGCTGCCGGCGTGGGTGTGGTCAGCAGCTGGGGCGGGACACCCGGCCTGGGGTCTCTGCAGCCAGTGTGGGTATGGTCGGCCGTGGCAGCGGGACGCCCGGTCTGGGGTCTCTACAGCTGCCACTCCCCATGCTGTGGTGTTATCCTGGTTGCTCCCCCCTCCTCCTTGCTTATGAACATGATAAATTAGATCAGTGGGGAGGGGCTGAGGCAGCTGGCATGGATACTAACGCCAGGGGAAGATGGCTTCGGGAATTGGCGTGGGCGCAGTTGGAGTGGGGGGTCCTTCATTGTGCTCCCCTGGTGTTACCGCCGTTGCCTGGGCCACTGTACTGTGTCAATTGGCCATTTGCCCCCCCCCCCTTCCTGTGATATTATGGACTGGGTCAATGGAGTGCAGCCCTGGTGATGGATGTGAGTGCGGCTGGCATGGGCGGAGCTTAGCTGTTGGAGTCAGAGTTGGAGCAGCCGCCGATGCCGCCACTGTCCTCGTTGCCACCATCACTGGCCGCTTCACCACCTCGCAAGCTAGCATCTGCTGTGATTTTGGACAGCTGTCTGTTACCCTTACATATTGTCCCTAACACCGACTATTTTTATGATGGACATAGCTTCCTGCTACCCCCTTGAACACTGCCGGCTGCCCCCCCCCCCCTGTGAACATGTCATCTCCTTGTTCCAGCTCCCCATGATGTCATCCCGTTTGGTTGATGCCACACTGTCCTCTACATTAGAACTTTATTCCCTCCAGGAACTCCCCCTTTCCCGAGGATGGCCTTCTGACCTATCAAGACGCTTTCTTAATGACGGATCTTGGGATCCCGAGAGGTGGCATGCGAAGAAGAGACTTCTTAAGGGTTTTTTATAGGGGCTTTTAAACCAAATTTTAAGGGGGGAAGGCTGGGTTGATTCGGATGGCTCAGACAGGCTTGGGGGGGCGAGTCTGCCAGGGCACAGGCCAGAGCTAACTAATGGGCGCGAGTTGGGAGGGCTAGGAAGGGTTGGGATTCCGGGGGAGACATTAAGCCATTCCATTGGGGGTTTCACCATCTCTACTGTTTGTGGGAGAGGCAGATATGGTGGGGGCCGAGGGCCAAATGATGTTCGGAGGACGCGGGTTTGCTGTTTAACAGCGATCGCACGTTCTGACCCTCATCGCCCTTCTTACACCCCCGGGTGCTCGGGATTACCGGACTCTGGTCTCCGGCTGGTGTCGCTTAACGCCAGGTCCTTGGTGCATAAGGCTCCCCTCATTTACGACTTCATACAAGAGGGTAGAGTGCATTACGGAGACCTGGCTGGGCCATGAGGGGTGTGTGCCCCTTAGCGAACTATGCCCACCAGGCTTCCGGGCGTTTCACCAGCCGAGAGCCCAGGGCAGGGGCGGGGGTGGTGGCGGTGGTTATTAGGGAAAGTCTCAGACCTCAGGAGGTCACTGTGCCTCAGATAGGCGGGTGTGAGTCCCTTTTTGTGAAATGGGGCCTTGGAGCTCAGGTGGGCCTTTTTGTTACGTACCTGTCTCCCTGCTATGTTTCATCGGCCCTGCTGGAGCTGCTAAATATGTTAACTGGATTGGCGGTTGATTTCCCCAGGCTCATGGTCCTGGGGGATTTCAATCTGCCTTCCATTGGCGAGACATCTGAGTCAGCTCGGGAGTTCATGGCTTCCATTACAGCTATGGACCTAACTCAGTTATTTCAAGACCCCACCCATAATGGGGGACACACGCTCGACCTGATTTTTGTCTCTGGGCAGTGGATGAATGATCTAGATTTAGGGGATATTTCTATTCAACCCTTGACATGGTCTGATCATTTCCTCATCAGGCTTCACTTCCATACCGCTACCCCTCGCTGCAGGGAGGCGGAACCAACTAGATGGTTCCGCCCCAGGCACCTGATGGACCCCGAATGGTTCCTCATGGAGCTTGGGACTTGAATCCCTTGGTCACAACTCGACCGAAGCCCTAGTGGAAGCCTGGGATAGGGCTGCCGCTGTGGCGTTGGATCGCGATGTGCCTTTGCGGCCTCTGACCAGGTGTCGATCCCGGGTGGCTCCCTGGTTTACCGAGGAGCTCCGGGAGATGAAACGCTGGAAAAGACGCCTAGAGAGTGGCTGGAGGGCCAGCTGGTCCGAATCTGATCGAACACTAGTAAGAATTCATATTAAATCCTACTTAGTGGTGATAGAAGCGGCAAAACAGCAATATTTTTCCACTCTTATTGCATCCCCAGATAACCGCTCAGCCGCCCTGTTTAGGGTGACCCGCTCCTTACTTAACCAAGGAACTGGGGAAGACCCCTTGCAGGGTAGGGCTGAAGAATTTGTTCAATATCTGCAGGATAAAATCGCTCAGATCCGGGCAGGCTTGGACTCTGACTGGGTAGATTCGGGTGAGCCGACGGGGATGAATCTTGAGACAATCTGGGATGGGTTTGACCCTGTGACCCCCGAAGTCATGGACAGGATTATGGGGAGACTCAGTGCTGCCACTTGTGTGCTGGACCCGTGTCCCTCTTGGTTAGTTTCGGCTTCCCGGGAGGTGACACGAGGCTGGCTCCAGGCGATTACCAACGCTTCATTGAGAGAGGGGTTCTTTCCCACCGCCTTGAAGGAGGCAGTGATGAGGCCCCTCCTTAAGAAGCCTTCCCTGGACCCAGCTTCTTTAGCCAACTATCGTCTGGTCTCTAACCTTCGCTTTGTAGCAAAGGTTGTTGAGAGTGTGGTAGCACGTTAGCTTCCCCAGTACCTGGATGAAAGTGTCTACCTGGATCCGTTTCATTCGGGTTTCAGGCCCGGGTACAGCACGGAACCGGCATTGGTCGTGTTGGTCGATGATCTCTGGTGGGCCCGGGACAGGGGCTGCTCCTCTGTCCTGGTCCTATTAGACCTCTCGGCGGCGTTCGATACCATCGACCATGGTATTCTACTGTGACGACTCGGGGGGTTGGGAGTGGGGGGCACCGTTTTACGGTGGTTCTCCTTCTACCTGTCGGATCGGTCACAGTTTGTGTTGACTGGAGGGCAGAGATCGACCCCCAGGCGCATCACTTATGGGGTGACCCAGGGGTCAGTTCTCTCACCCTTCCTGTTCAACATATATATGAAACCGCTGGGCGAGATCATCCGTGGTTTTGGGGTACGGTATCATCAATATGCTGATGATACCCAACTTTTCATCTCTACCCCAAACCACCCAAACGATGCCCTCGACGTGATGTCCCGATGCCTGGAGGCTGTGCGGATCTGGATGGGGAGGAACAGGCTCAAGCTCAATCCCTCGAAGACTGAGTGGCTGTGGTTTCCGTCATCCCGATTTGTACATCTTGTTCCATCTTTGACGATAGGGGGAGAAATTTTAGCCCCCTCAGAGAAGGCTCGCAATCTGGGAGTCCTCCTGGATACACAGCTTAGTTTAGAAGAATACCTGACAGCTGTGACCAGGGGGGCCTTTTACCAGGTTCACTGGTACATCAGTTGCGCCCCTTCCTGGATCGGGATGCTCTATTCACAGTCACTCATGCCCTCGTCCTTTCTCGCCTGGACTACTGCAATGCTCTCTACATGGGGCTGCCCTTGAAGAGCACCCGGAGGCTTCAAGTGGTCCAGAATGCAGTCGTGCGGGTTGTCATGGGGGTACTTAGGTGCTGCCATGTTACACTCCTTTTAGGCGGCCTGCACTGGTTTCCGGTTGTTTTTCGGGTGCGATTCAAGGTATTAATTATGACCTTTAAAGTGCTCCATGGCCCAGGGTACCTGTGAGACCACCTACTGCCACCAGTAGCCTCCCACCGTCCAGTACGATCCCACTTAGTTGGCCTCCTCAGGGTGCTGTCGGCCAGACAGTGTCGGCTGGTGACCCCCAGGGGGAGAGCCTTCTTTGTGAGAGCGCCTTCCCTCTGGAATGAGCTGCCCCCGGAGCTTCGCATAATCCCTGACCTCTGGTCCTTCCGACGTGCCCTAAAAAGTTGGCTTTTCCAGCAAGCCGGCCTGGCCTGTTAATTTTAACTCATTTTTAAATGTATTGTCTTATAAATTCGTTTTTTTTTAGATATGTATTTAATTTCTTTTTAACTTTTGGGGGGGTGTTTTTTAATGTTGTACACCGCCCTGAGTCATTTTGGAGAAGGGCAGCATATAAATCCAATAAAAACAAAACAAATACAAACAAATGTCTCTCAGTTCCGTATCATCCATCAACTCAAAAAAGGATCTAGGGAGTCTTGTTCATGTTTGATTATTTTGCAGTACTCTCTTCTTATCTTTGATGGTGTCCAGTACTCCGTTCCAGTCACCCAATAGTATACACGATCTATAATCCCATTGTGTTAATTTAGTATGAAGCAACTTGCTCCATGGCACAGGACCTAGTTATTTGCGGGATCGCATCCTACCACATACTTCCCTGCGACCAATTCGCTCTCACAGGGAGGGACTCCTCCTGGTGCCGTCCACTAAGCAATGCCAACGGGCGGCGCCTAGGAGTAGAGCCTTCTCTGTGATGGGCCCAACCCTCTGGAATGACCTCCCCCCCGATATCAGAACCACCACCGACTTCCGCTCCTTCCGACAAAAACTGAAGACTCACCTGTTCCGTTTAGCCGGCTTGGCCCATTCATAGTCTTATCCTACCTCCTGGCAGATATTTTTAATTGGGTATTTTTAGGGGTTATTTTTAAAATTGTTTTTAATTGCTTTACTTTAGGTACAGTTTTTTACAGCCTCCTCTTTTAAGTATCTGACTGTGTTTTAATCTGACTGTACACCGCCCCGAGTCCCTTTTGGGCAAGGGGGCGGTATAAAAGTTTGAAATAAAGTAAAGTAAAAGTAAAGTAAAATTTTTCTTGTTGTTGATTGGGAGCATATACTCCTGTTAAGAGTTTTTCTTTCCTTCTATTAGTAGTTCAATTGCAATATATCTTCCTTGAGGATCTGCTTCGATTAATTCAGCCTTTAAATCTTTTCTTAAGTATATAACTATACCATTTTTCTTCTCTGGAGCGGATGCCACAAAGTATGGTCCCAATGTTGCATTCATTAAGTATTTCTGATCCTGGGTTCTAATATGTGTTTCTTGCAAACAAATTATATCATTTTAAATTGTTTCAGATAGTGAAATATTTTTTTCCTTTTTTGTGGTGAATTTAAACCATTAACGTTCCAGGTTAGAAATTTAATTGTCATCAGCTCCCTGAAGCTTTCTATGAGCTGCCTGGAAATCTTGCTGGGATTTCACCTTTGGTCTTGCTCCTCCCACAGCTTCTGTGTTCGTATTTGTAATTTCTTGGATTATTGTCTGGGCTTGCCGCATCTTTAATTCTTGCTCTTTGCGTTTAGTGGCCGCTCAAGTTTGTCTTTGTTCCATAATTTCTTCTGTCTCCTCAGGTAAGTCCAGAGCTTGAGCAGCTCCCGCTTGTACCTGAATATCTTGCTGTCTGGTCTCGCCTGCTTCTTTTCTTCCTCTAGATCCTGGGGATGGAGGGTATCCGGCCTTTAATACATTGCTATAGAAATCTCTTGTTTTCCAAACGAGTTAAGATGATGTCTTGCTTCTTAGTAATTCACCACCAATCCAGCTGGGGCCTCCCATCTATATTGTACCTGCCGATTTCTAAGGTCGTCCACTAAAAATGCGTAATCCTTTCTGGATCTCAACATTTTTGGAGGGATTTCCTTCAATGCTACCACGTCTTGTCCTGCCACTTGCAACTCATTTTTGTAAGTTGCTTGCAGTATTTCATTCCTAGTTTTCCTGGTGACAAAATAAATTACAATATCTCTTCGTAGTTGTCTCTGTCTGGCAATCCATGAATTGACATGGTAAATTTTATCGATCTGCCAGGCACACTCTACCTTTGGTTTACCAGTTAATTGAGCAAAAGCTTCAGCAAATATATCTCTCAGGTCTTCTTGGTTGTGTTCTTTCAGACCTCTTATTCTTAAGGCAAATTCCATTGTTCTGTATTGTATCATTGTAACTTCTGCCTCTGATTTATCGATTTTGCTTTGTGCCTCCTCAACTTTATTCTCCAA
Source organism: Natrix helvetica (assembly GCF_964273705.1). Classification (NCBI taxonomy): domain Eukaryota; kingdom Metazoa; phylum Chordata; class Lepidosauria; order Squamata; family Natricidae; genus Natrix; species Natrix helvetica. The sequence continues at coordinate 58,855,423 of NC_138549.1, read as the reverse complement.
CTTGATGTTAGACTGATTAATTTCTTCCACCTTCTCATCCAGAGATGTTACATAACCAAGTAAACCCTTAAATTCATCTACTATATCCTCCCTAATCTGTTGATTACGGGTTTGGATTAAATCCTTAATTCCAGACATTTCCTCAGACACATCTTTAAAAGCATTTGAAATCTTTTCCTCCAAAACAACGGCTTGGTCCTTTAATGCATTTTGGAGAGCCTCAAGTGTCAGAGTTTGTGTTTCTACTGAGGGTAATAAAGATTGTAATTTCTGTGTCTGGGCTGGGGAACTTCCTCTTGCTGGCATTTTTGTATCCCATCATAACAGAGCAGGCATAGAGAGTGAAAAAAAACAGGCCCAAGTCTCACCGTCCAGTCGTGGGGAAAAAACTTTTTTCCAAACTTCTTATAGTCTTTGCACAGCTTGTACTGATTATCAGTGTTAGAAACATTATTTCATGTTACACAAACCTCATGATTTTTCTCAGTGCACTGAAAACAATAGACTTTAGAAGAGGAAAGTAATACATTTTCTGGCATATAAGACAGAGTTTTGTTTGGGAATGCTGAACAAGTTGCAAGCAGTTACTTTACTGGATCATTTTTTTTCTTTTCACAAGTAGTTATTTTGCTAGGCTAAGCTTGGCAGTTCGCCTGGAATTTTTATCTATGAAGTTGGCATGTTAGGTTACAATGGAGCTTCTCTCAACAGCAATTTAACAAAAGGTGAATTAGGTTGCACTCTAAGTATGCTCTAATCTTTCAGAGGTCCTTTCACCAGAATATCCAAAGGAGCCACCTTCCTCAATAATTTTTACAGAGTGGTTGGACTCCCTAAAGGGGGCTTGGTGAAATGTGAAGAAAGCCCTAGCAAAAGCAAGAGAAGCGCAAAAGCAAAAGTAAATATAGGGCTCCTCAAAATGAGTTCAAGGTGGGGGAGAAATTGTATTTAACCACTACGTATCACTAAGTACTTGAGGCTAAGGCAATCATGTAGAAAGTTAGATCCCAAGCATATACCGTGTTTTCCCCAAGGAGATATTCAATCTAGAAATAAGGAGGAACTTTCTGACAGTGACCAATCAACCAATAGAATAGCTTGCCTTCGGAAGTTGTGGGGGCTTCATCACTTCAGATTTTCAAGAAGAGATTGGACTGCCATTTGTAGGAAATGCTGTAGGGTCTCCTACTTGAGCAGGGGAGTTGGGCTAAATAATCTATAAGGTCCCTTCCTACTCTTAAATCTGTCACTCTAATCTGTCAATGACCAGAAAATAAGCCCTAGCATGATTTTTCAGGATTCTCATGATATAAGCCCTACCCAAAAATAGGCTCCAGATGTCAGTCCTGGGGGTGTGGCCAGCTGAATGTTGCTTGCAGGGGGCGCCTGTGGCACTTCCTCTTGGAGATGGCGGCTCTGCATCCCGTTTGCTGGGGCTGTCATGGGTGTGGCGGTGGGCAGGAGGACGAGGTTATATGGCGGAGGCTGAACGTGTAGGGACTGCAACGTGGTGCCACCATCGCCCTGCCATGCCTCACAGCTCGGCTATGGCACCAGCAGCAGGTGGATACAGAAACAGAGGGGAAGGCACACGATCTGGCCCACCAGACTCGCCGTGCAGCCGCCAGCCCTGTTGCAGCTTCAGGCAAACAAAGATGGTGTGACAGAGTGTACGGGTGGCCACACAGCACATCCGGCAGGCTGGATTGTATGCCTCTCCCCCGCACCTCTGCCTGTTGCTTGGAGGGCTGGGCCGGTGGTCGCAGTACTTGGACTCACCTGTACTATTCTAGAGCTGGAAAGCAAGAAGCATCCTCCCAGCCAAGGATGAGATCTCCGGCGGAGGCAAAATGCCATCTCTTGTGGCCCAGGGGAGGCGACACAACTTACTTGACTTCAGGTTATGGCTCCCATGATGGCAGAATGACAAAGAGGCATGGAGATGAGTGGGAGTGCCAGGGAAGAAAGTTCTCTGCTGGGGGGGCTCCATGCGCTCGGAGCCTCAAATGCGGGTGACCGTGTAGCCGATGCACTCTGGGGCTGCGCAGCCTATGCAGTGCAGGTGAGTCTGAGCACTGCGACTGCCAGACCGGCCATCCAAGCAGTAGGCAGAGGCAAAGACATTGGAGGGAGGCGCGCGATCCAGCCCACCAAATGTGCTGCACAGCCGGCCATCCTCTACGTTCCACCATCTGTCTTTGTTTGCCTTAGCCGGGTCATGTGACTTCCCCTGTGCCTCTGCTTCTGTCTGCTGCTTGGAAGGCCGGTCCAACATCGCAGTGCTCAGACTCACCTATGCTACACAGTTGGGTTGGCTGTTAAGGGGCCAGTGGGCTGCAACTGCTGCTGGAAATTGTTGGCTCTTGCGCACTCCCCGCCTCTTGTATGCACTTGGGGGGGGCACCCAGCTGGGCTGAGCCAGAACCAGGGCGGCAGGGGCCAATCCTTCGGGATCACCCTGATACTGTATTTCTCTGAAAATAACCCCTAATGTGTCTTTGGAAGCAAAACAATATAAGACCAGGTCTTATATTTCGGGAAAACACAGTAGGTCCTTTTCCTATTGTGAAAATCATCAATCCAGTTACAGTGGAGCTACAGCTACCTGTCAGTGTACAAGGGAAGTTCATGTAAGAGTTACTAAGAAAGCAATCAAGACACAAATACTACAAAAAGCAAGAGACAGAAAATTGGAATATAAAGGCAAGGAGATTGTAGTCCTAAAACAAATCCCAAGAAGAGTGAGAGAGATGAGAAGAGAATACCAATTCCTGACTAAAATTTTACTCAAAAAAAGCATCAATTAGAGATGGCTTATACCAGAAGGTCTAATGTTTGTATGGCAAGAACAAAGATACAGAATAGACACAACTGAAAAAGCAGAGGCATTTTTCATAGAACATCTGAGAGGTAAGGCGGAGGAGGCTGGAAAAGAATAATTATTGGCAGAACTTCAAGAGGCATCCACAGCTGAGTCTGAGAAAGAAGAAAGTGCTGTAGGTGGGATTGAGATAGAAGAAGGTGCTGCAGGCAGCGTTGACACCAAAGAACCACGAGAACCGAGATCAACTAGAGCTATAAATCCTACTTAAAAACATAAACATGGAAGAGAAAAAAATGATCACAATCAATATAAATGGACTTAACTCAGCAATTAAAAGAATATTCCATAAATTAAAAAAATAAAACTGGACATACTCTGTCTACAAGAAGTGCATATTCAAAAGCAATATGAACATTTATTGGTGCAGCCAAAATTGGGGAAAATATTTACTACATTGGCAAACTGTAAGAAAAGAGGAGTGATCTTTTACATTAAAGATACAATTCCAGTGGAACAGAGCTATACAGATGATGATGGAAGAATTTTGATGGTGGAAATTTTGGACAATAACAAGAAAATACTTCTAATAACAATCTACATTCCTAATGATAAGCAAGATGAATTTTATAGAAAGCTACACAGGAAAAGAATCTATTTGGACTACCCTAATATTTGTATGATGGGAGATTTCAATGGAATTGTAGACCAGAAAATGGACTATAAAACACAAAAAACAACAAAGCTAAATAGAAAATCACTCCCCAAATCCTTTTTTTTAAAATGACGGATGAAGTAGACCTAAAAGATATCTGGAGAGAAAGAAACACTACAAAAAAACATATACCTTTTATTCAAATAGACATTTATTATGCTCTAGAATTGACATGATGTGGGTTTCAGTGGAACTGATTTGTAACATACAGGAAATTGAGATAGAAACAAGTACCTGGGCAGACTAAAATATAAAGAAAAGACAAATTTTCAAAGGGCTAGACAATTACTATAAGGCTTTTGAAAAAGAGTTACAGAAATCACCACAAAAAAAGGACATTAAATTAAAAATGGACATTATTAAGCACAAAATGAGCCTATTGGAAAAGGAGGAATTAGCACAAAATATTAGTGCTAAACAGAATTATTTTGAAAATGCAAACAAACCAGGTAGGTGGTTAGCGTATAAATTGAAAAAAGAGAGAGAATCAAAGAAAATACTGCAATTAATAGATGATCAAGGGCAAATTTGTTATGGAAATGAAGAGAATAAAAAAATTATACAAGAATACTATGGTAAATTGTATGAACAAGAGAATATAGAAGAAGGAGGAGTTAAACATTATCTACAGGAAGCCAATCTTCCCCAGATATCTAAAGAAACTGAAACAATGTTAGAAGTCAAAATAACTATGATGGAGCTAACTGAAGCGCTTAAAAAAACAAAACAACTGAAAGGCACCAGGCCCAGACGGGCTGCCAGTTGAATTTTACAAGACACTCCAGAAATCGTTGTCTTTTCCATTATTATAAGTCATGAATGAGGTGATGTCTGAGAGGAGGATACACAAATCATGGTCAAACGCATATATCATATTTCTGCCAAAAGAGGAGGCTGATCTATTACAAATTAAGAACTACAGGACTTCCTGTGGTGACGTCATCGTGCTTGGAGTTGAGGAACGGGAGTTCTCCTAACCTCTAACTCTAACTTCTTCGTTTGGGCTCATTTTTGAGCGCTGTGGCTCCTGGAGGGACCAACAGATTAAGGAGGAAACTCTGAAGACACTGGGGTGATAAGGCAAATCCTCCCAACGGTAGGAGAAACCCACTAAACAGACGAGGATCTATCCTGCCACTTGGTCAGGACCGAAGCGATGGCGACCGCATAAGAAGGAAGCAGAGAGAGAAAGCAGTTGAAATCGAGACATCTGTTACTATTATTGACAACCCAAAGAAGAGGAGAACAACGCGTAACTGGCAGAGAGGGTGAGCTGGAAAGAAGGAGGCTCTGGGAAGGAGATTTTTCAGATTTTTGCCGAAAAGCTGTGAGAGCAGAATCGCTGAGTTGGAATTGAAGCCGTAAATAACTTGAACTAAAGTGGCCAGAGGGAGAACGAAAACCCGGCATGGACAACAGGAGTAGGACATAGTAACTGCTGAGAAGACGTGTAAAGCACAGAAGGATTGTTTAACATTCGGGTTGGTTGTTGACTTGTTGACTTTTTTCTTCTTGCTCTTTTGGAACGATTAGAGGGCTTCGTTATCCACCCACCCCTCTATTTTCCTTTGTCATTGGACTTGTTGTATTAACTGATTGACAATAACAGGGATACTGAAGAGAGGGTGACACATAGTGGATCAAAATTTGAACCGTGAAATCTGATGTAAGAAAGCTAACAATGAAATAACCTGATATATATGCATAGAGAGAAACTAATTATAGAATTGAATACCTATATAAGTGATACCACTGAAAGACATCTATTGGTATAAGATAACAGTATGATATATAACTCTAGGATATATAATTAAGGATCAAAAACAGAATAGAATAATACATAGGAATGTTTAGATATTGAAACGTGATATTAAGGAAAGTTAATTATTGCTAAATATTGAGATATATAATTATTGATACTATTGATATTGCTGATAAAGTAGAAGTAAAGTAGAATTTATATGCAAGTGTGGACAAGGATAAATAGGGGGATAAGAATGGCAACTTCAGGAAAGTTAGTTAAAAAAACCACACCCAATATGATCTCAGCAACACCTCCCTCCTCAAATCAAAGATCAATTGAGAGCGCATTGGGGCTGGAGAAAGGCGGAACGATGGCAGGAGCAACGGGACCAGCACCAACAATGCAGAGTATGTAATTGATGCTCCAGATGATAGAAGAGACATTGATGAAAAACCAAGAAGTGGCGGCTACAAATCATGAAGAGACAAGGAAGAATCATGAAGAAATGAAAAATGAAATGCGAGAATTGAAAGGAAATATTAAAACCATGGATGACAAAATTGAAAGGATACAGAATGCCTTCGCAATCAACAAACAGAAAATCCAGAACATCGAAACAAAAATAGAACAAACAGACCAGAAGATGGAAAAAATGGAGCTGGAATATAGACAAGTTAATAAAGAACTAGAGTTATCAATAATCCATCTGGAAAATGAAAGAGCTGCATTCTATTTAAGATTCCAAAACATACCGGAAGACAAGGAGGAAGACCTGAAAGGAAAAATGAATGGAATCTTCACTGAAATTCTACAGAGAAAGGAACAAGAGTTGAGAGGGGATATCGATGAAGCTTACCCTGTGCATACTAATTATGCCAGAAGACATAGGCTCCCGAGAGAAGTTCATGTAAGATTTGCCAAAAAAACAACTAGAGATGAAGTATTAAAAAAAACCAGAGAAGGGACGATTACATACCAGGGAAAAGAGTTGATCACGCTTAAACAGATTCCACGGAGAATTCGTGAACGACGTAGACAATACCAATTTTTAACAAATCAGTGAATTAAAACAGAATAATGTACAGATGGTTGGTACCAGAAGGGGTACTGGTGTCTTGGCAAGGAAAAAGGTATAAGATAGATAATATAGAAGAAGCGCAGGAATTCTATGAGAAATACTACACAGGGGAAGAAGAACAAGGAAGTAAAGAGGACCTAGAAAGTAGAAGTCAAGAGGAAGAAACATCAGAAGACAAGGAAAGAAACAGGAAAGAAGAACAGAGGCAAGAAAGAGAGAGCAGAAAAGGAGGTCGCGAGAGGGAAAAGTCAGATACAAATCAGAAGCAACAAAAAATACCCCATCTAAAGATGGACCAGGAAATAACAATTATTTCAACAAACTTGAATGGACTGAACGCACCAAAAAAAAAAGAGTGCAGATGTTTAATAAACTTAAGAAACTGAAGGTAGATATAATCTGTATACAGGAAGTGCATATTAAAAGGGAACATAAGAACTTACTGGAAAACAAAAAAACTAGGGAAATTATACACAGCACTAGCAGATTAAAAAAAAGAGGGATAGCAACCTATATAATGGAAAAAATAAATTCCAAAGAACTCTACTCTGATGAAGAAGGCAGGATACTAATGATTGAATTAAAGACAACAGAAAAAACTATATTATTAATAGTCATATATGCACCAAATCAGAAACGAGGAAATCTATAGGAAATTGCACAACAAAATAAATGAATTAGAATATGAAAATATTTGTTTAATTGGGGATTATAATGCAATAGTGGATAAAAAAATGGACTATGAAAGCAAAAAGAAAAATAAAACAAAAAATATGCTACCCAAATCCTTTTTTGACATGGCAATGGAATATACATTATACGATATTTGGAGAGAAAGGCACAAAACAAGAAAGCAATATACCTTTTATTCGAACCCCCATCAGTCCCTATCAAGAATTGACATGGCTTGGATTTCATCTGGTCTATGCAATCAAGTAGACGAAATTGAAATAGAAGCAAATGAGTGGGCAGATCACAATCCATTAAATTAAGATGGAAAGGTCAAAGAGGAAGAAAAAGATGGATGATGAATTCAAATATTATAAACGAAATGGAATACACTCAAATGCTGGAGAAAGAATTTAAACTATTTTTTAGAATAAATAAAAAAGAAGAAACCTCAATTCAAAATCTCTGGGACACTAGGAAAGCATACACAAGAGGCCTTACGATTGCCTACATGGCGAGAAAAACTAGAAAACAAAAAGAGCAACAAGAATGTATGCAAAAGGAACTTATGGAAGCTGAAGATGAACTCCAGAAAGACCCAAAGAATAAAATTAAAAAAGAAAAAAGAGATAATTAAACATAAGCTCAACTTAATAACTGTGGCAACCCCTGAGGTATTGGAACACTGCTATCATGTCTCCGCTAGTCCTTCTTTCTGTTAAGCTAAACATACCCAGTTCCTGCAACCGTTCTACATATGTTTTAGTCTCCAGTTCCCTAATCATCTTTGTTGCTCTTCTCTACACTCTTTCTAGAGTCTCCACATCTTTTCTACATTGTGGCGACCAGAACTGAATGCAGTATTCCAAGTGTGGCCTTACCAAGGCATTATAAAGTGGAACATATTACCATTTATGGTGGACCTGTGAGGAGGCTAAAAAATTCTGGAAAAAGATCAAAATTTGGCTGGAGGCAATAACGGGGGTTAAAATAGAATGGAAACTTGAAATTTTTTTATTGGGAATAATGTCTGCGAAATACAAAAAAGAAATCCCGTATTTAATACTACATATAATTACGGCGGCAAGGATTGCCTTTGCCCAGAAATGGAAAAACAAACTAACGCCAAGTGAAGATGAAATAATAATAAAGGTTATGGACTGTGCTGAAATGGACAAACTAACTAAAGAAATTCAGGGAAAAGAAGAATCAGAATTTTACCAGATATGGGATAAATGGTATAGGTGGATGGAGGAAAGAAACAAGAATCAATGAAGGAAGGTAACAAAACTCAAAAATAATAGTTATGAGTAAAATAAGAAAGTTAAGAATGGTGAAACCCAAATGAAATACAATTGAATGGGAAATAATATAAGGTGAGCGGTATCGATTGATAATTGCTACTAGAAAGAACAGGAAGCTCCTGCTTGTATTGCATTGTGTAAATGTGTTGTACGTCTAAGTTTTGTGTGTGTGTATTTTATATGTCTGTTAATAAAATTGAAAAATTGGGGGGGGGGGAAGAACTACAGACCTATCTTCCTGTTAAACTCAGATTATAAGCTATTTTCTTTAATATTGGCAGAACGACTCAAAAATATTTAAATAGTTTTATTCACTCTGATCAAAATGGTTTTTTACCATAGAAACAAATTAAAATATGAGAATAATTTTGGACACTTTGGAGTATTATGAGGCGCATCCCAAAAAACAAATGGCTTTGATTTTCTTAGATGCACAGAAAGCATTTGATAATGTGAATTGGTGATTTATGTTCTTACAACTGGAACAGATGAGCTTTGGTAAAAAATTTACTCAAACCATACAAACGATATATCACAAACAGCAAAGATAACGATAAATGGAGAACTGACAGATCCTATTGAAATAAAGAAAGGGACGAGACAAGCTGCCCACTATCACCTCTATTTTTTGCTTTAACACTAGAAGTTTTAAATAGAAATATCAGAGAAGAAAAAGAAATAAAAGGAATGAAAATTAAAAAGGAAGAATATAAACTACAAGCATTCTCAGATGATCTGGTTTTCATCTTAGAGGATCCATTAAAAACTGCACCTAAATTAATAGAAAAAATAGAAGAATATGGAATAGTAGCAGGTTTGAAAATAAACAAAGATAAAATGAAGATTTTGACAAAGAATATATCATCAAGACTAAAGGAAGAATTGGTGGAAGCCTTGGAAATTCAAGTTACGAATAAGGTTAAATATTTGGGGATATATTTAACCGCAAAATGCAGTACACTCAAAGAGAACAACTACCATAAACTTAAACAGCAGATTGCGATTGATCTGATGAAATGGGAAAATCTACAATTATCAATGATAGGGAGTATATCTACAATCAAAATGAATATCTTACCTAGAATCTTATATTTGTTCCAGACAATTCCAATTAGATTAGGGGAAGACTACTTTAAAAAGCAAGAATAAAATTAAAATTGTTACAAGAATAAGAGGAGGATTGGGCCTGGCTAACTGGGAATTATATTATCAGGCAACAAGCTTGATGTGAGTTAAGGAGTGGATAACTTTAAGGAATTCCAGATTACTGACTGTAGAAGGTCATGATTTACTGTTGGGATGACATGCTTTTTTATGGTAGATAAGGCGAAATACTGAATGCAGAGGGTGAACTTAAATCTATGCAAGAATTGGAACAGAAAGGAATAAGGATGAATTGGTTTTCATATGTGCAAATACAATCTATATATGACAAAGATCGTAAAACGGAAAGTTTCTATGATAAAATGACTGAGCTAGATAACATTCTGACAGGTGCTGATGAAAAAGTAATTTAAAAATTATATGGACACTTACTAAGAGGTTAAGCTAAAGGAAGAACAAGTGAAAGAATCTATGATAGCTTGGGGGGAAAACTTTGGACATGGGATTGAACTAGAGAAATGGCAGAAACTGTGGTCTCAAAATTATAAAACGACCATGTCAACAGCATATCAGGAAAATTTGTATAAGATGTTTTATAGGTGGCATTTACCCCCAACGAGAATAGTAAGAATGTTCAAGAACAAATCGGAAAAGTGTTGGAAATGTCATCAGACACTGGGTTCATACTACCGTATGTGGTGGACTTGCACAGAAGCTAAAGGATATTGGACTAAAATCCACACGTGGTTGGAGAAAATGATACAAAAACATATAGACTTTAAACCAGAGATATTTTTATTGGGAATTATACCGAAAATATACAACAGAGATCTGAAATATTTGATTGTAAATGTTTTAACGGCAGCTAGAATTGTATTTGCAAAAAATTGGAAAAATGAGAAAACACCAACGCAGGAGCCATTCAAAAAATAATGGAATGTGCTGAAATGAATAAATTGACATTTGAAATTAGACAACAAGAAGATGAACAATTTTATAAAATTGGTGGTTAGTGGTTAGATAAAAAACCATGGAAATGAAAAATGTTGGAGAATTTTTATACCGTAAGAATAGTAGAATTATATAGGTGATATCATAAAGACATATTACTATTAAATAAACTAAGAATGATGCAATAGAATGTTGGTATATATAGAATCCAAATCTAGAATATTTTGTTTAAAATGAAGGAATAACAATTGTAGCTGAACAAATGATGTATAATGATAATGTACCTATGTATATCTGATAGATAATCTGTGACTTTATATACAATTGAAAATGGCGATACACAAAAACTTGTAACCAAACGACATGCTATATGTAATTGATGAAGGTTTTATGTTTTATTTGTTTTTGTTTGTCCAAAAATAAAAAAACTTCAAAAAAAAAAAGAATTTATAACTGGAACAAAAGTGAGCCAATGGGAACTGTTTGGTGACTGAGACACAGGATTTGTTGTGAACCATGTCAGATGCTCGGAGCCTGAGCATGGATTAGTTTAACTGTTCTGTGTATATAAGAGTTTGTTTGTATTTATTCCTTGCTTCTAGTTCTTGTTCTTGTACTTGCTACTTCTTCTTCCTGAAGGCTAAGGAGCACTGAGATATTGTTATTAAGCCATCCCAGGCACCATTAGCAGCTGCAGATCAAAGGCAGCGCCCTGGCCTACATCATGTTATGTTTAGAAAATGAACAATTTTTGAATATAGCTGATTTACAAACTACAAAGGAGGTTTGGCTGAAATTGAGAAGTGAGTGAGCAGTTCTCGAGATAATTGTACAGATCCTGGCTGCTACCACAAGAGAGTATACAGAAGCATTTCCTGCACATGCAGACTCTGCTTTTTGAATTAGAACAGCATGGAATGCAGATTCCTGAATCTCAGAAAGTGCTGTTAGTGTTAAATAGTCTTGATGAAACGTGGGACATAGTTTCAGCCATTTTTGAATGCAAACCAAAACATTACGAATGGAAGCCCTTAAAAACTTGTTCGATTTCTGAAGAACTAAAACACCATTTTAGAAGAAGCCAGGAGGAGAAATTCCTGGTGTGGGGGCCCAAAGAGCAGAGAGAGAAGAGCAATGGAAGACAGATTACATTCCAGGATGCAGGCTCCCTGCAGAGACCAGAGTAAAGAAGAGACCAGATTATAGCCCAGCAAAGATTTTCTAAGAAAAAATAAAAGGAACGGCTGTGTTTCATCTGGGTAAGCTTCGTAGAAAGGAGATATAAACAACAGGTATGTCAGATGAAAAAACTTCAGGGCGATACCTTTGGAACGCGGTGGAGGCTTTGAGGGTTTCTCTCTGACCTGCTTCTCTCCCTTTGGGGTTGACATTCTCACACAGTACTCGTTTGTGTGGTGACCTTCCTTCCCGCAATGGAAGCAGGCGGCTGAGCACGGCGGGGCAGAGCAAGGTTTGGTTTCCTCCCTCCCGGCAGGGATCTCTTCCAGGAGAAGTTTGTGCATTAGTGGTTTCGAGCTTAGTTGATTTCTACTTCCTCAGCCAAGACACACCAGCTGTGCAGGTGGACTAGGGCTCCACGGGCAACGCAGATCATCATTTAAGCCATCTATGAACCAACACACGAGTATTTCCTCTGGCCAATCTGTGTGGCAAGTCAGATCATGAAACTCTTCTTTGTACTCGTTGACTGGACGGCGTCCCTGTCTGATGTGCCTTACGCAGTCTCTAGCCTTGCGGTCAGCTAGGGGGTCCTCAAATCTCAGTCTCAGGGCTATCACGAAATGGTTGAAGGTCGGGAGCTCTGGTGCATCTACATTATGGAGGCTCACCATTCAATGTGCAGCTGATCCTTCTAGAGCCAGGGTGACAACCCCACCTTCTGTAGGGAGATCCCTCCCATACTCCTGCATGTAGGTTAGTACATTTGTGAGGAAAAATTCCAGTTGCTGGGGATTCCCATCGAAATTGACACCAAGAGTTCTGTTCGCCTTCTGTTCTAAGGGTAGAAGCCTCCTCTGGCCGAGTCACAAGCCTTGCTTTGCATTTAGATGTCTCCTGGGCAGATCTTCCATGGTGGAAATGGGTTTATCAGTAACCCCCGCAGTTTCAGCCAATGCCCCTGGGGTTGGGGATCCTTTTTGTTCATCAGTAGTCCCCTTTTGTACTTCTAACTGGCCTGCAGTGCAAGCCTGGATGTCCTGGGTCCTCATGCCATGGATGGTCTCCCTCGTGAGGTTCATGGCTTCCCTCAGGAGTTGGTTGGGCCGGTCTGGGGCTCCTTCCAGTTCATCATTGTTGTAAAGGTCTCCCATCTCCTGCTTCCAACCAGGTTGTTGGCTCCCATGGGTGAGGGGGATATCTTTGGTTCTGCCACCCCAGCCTTCCATTTCCCAACACCGATGAACCACCTTGGCTTGGCAGAAATGCTTGAGGCAATGTTCTCCTTAACCCAGGCATTGAGATTTTGGGGGGTGGGGTTCTCCCCTAGTCTTCAGCCTCTTCGTGGTCACTGCCCTGGGCAGACATGGTGTGCATGGTCCCCACAGTAGGGTTGTTATCTCTCCAGGTTGACCAGTTTACAGTTCTTGCCTAATGTAAGGTCTTGCCTCTCCAATCTTCCCAAGGATGCAACACTATTGAAACTGCAGTAGTTCCAAAGGGAACTTTTATTGAAAGGTTTGTAATAACAAGAAATCTAGGCAAGAACTGAAACTTTTCAAAACCAGCTATTTAAAGCAATGTTAACCAAACCCTTCCCACCTACATCATTGCAGGGAAACAGAAACTTCATATAGAGATTAGCACAGTAATGCAAGAAACAGAAACTTCATATACAGATCACTCCATTCCTCCCCCCCCCCCCCACTTTCTCCCACGCAAAATACCAGCATCCCTGTAGAAATATCTGGGACCTGACACTACCATTATGGATACTCTGGTAAAGACCATTCCTGAGATCATAGACATGGCTTTTCTAATGTGGTTAATAAAAGATAATATTTTTGATAACATATCAAATATGTTTGATAATTATAGGGAGGTAGAAAATAAGTGTTATATTGTATATTTAATATTAAGGATCATTTAAATAATATGATAAAATAGTTCTTACTCTACTCCATAATATATTTATTCTAATCCACCTAAGCAAGCAGATCTGATGTTAAAAAGGAGTTACTGTATTGACCAAATATATTTTTTTATTCATTTTCGAACAGATTTTCCTTTAGATTATGATATAAGAGAAGAAAAATCTTCAAAAAATCTACTTGGTTCTGCCACAAGTGAGTATACTAAAATCTACTTTTCAACATCTTAAAATCTTAGGAGATTTGAAAGATTTTGTTCAGTGGTTCCAAGAGTACATGTGCCAGCTTCCTCAGAATTGTGGAATATAATCCAGTGATGGCGAACCTTTGGCACATGTGCCACAGGTGGCACATGGTGCCATTTGTCAGGGCATGCAAGACTCTGCCCTGTCAGCTGGCCAGCGTGCATGTACGCACTGGCCAGCTGAGTTCACCCTTATTTAAAGCCATTTTTTCGCCCTCCCCAGGCTCCAGAGGCTTTATAGGAGCCTGGGGAGGGTGAAAAGAGCCTCCCCCCCCTGGAAGCCCTCTGGAGGCTTCATGAGCTTCCCTGAAGCCTCCGGTGCGCAAAAAACCAGCCCTGTGGGCAAACCGGAAGTTTGGGAACAGACTTCCGGTTTGCTCGGAGGTTCGTTTTGACTGCTCCGGAGGCTTCAGGGAAGCGTCCTGAAGGTCCCTGAAGCCTCCAGAGGGCTTCCGGGGGGGGAGCTGTTTTCGCCCTCCCCAGGCACCTATAAAGCCTCTGGAGCCTGGGGAGGGCGAAAAAAGCATGCAGAAAATGGGGGGTCGCTCCTGTAGTGTGCGCATGCACACTGGGGGGGTTGCGTATTGCATTATGTGTGCGGCACACCCGCACACAACCCCCCTGCGCTCCCCCCACTTATGGCACGCGAGCCAAAAAAGGTTCACCATCGCTGATATAATCCATATGGTCCTGGCGATTTGAACTTGTCTAGAGTGGATAGGTGTTCTCTTACCATTTTCTTGTCTATTTTGGGTTGCATTCTTATTCTGTGTTTTAATGTAGTGCTTTGGTTGAACTAGTTTCTCTTTTTTTTAAAGACAGATCCAAAGAATGAATTAAGCATTTCTACTTTTTCCCTGTAACTTATCACCTCCCTGCCATCTTCACCTGTTAGTGGACGAATCATTTCCTTGACTTTTTTTATAGATTGGCATATATTATGGATATATATGTTGCATATATAAGTCATTTAGCTAATTGAAGATAACAACTGACAGATCATTTTTAAATCATCAATATTTCCTATTTTTTCTGATTAAAGTTTTTTATTTCCATTTTCATAACATATAATCATATGTATACTATTACATAACCAACATCATATTTTATTATTAAATGTTTAAATCAATTCATCTTACCGACAACTCCCCAAAACCAATTATTGGCTCTTCTGCTCTCCATACACCATATTTGCACTTTATTCATCACTTTCTTCTCCCTCTCTTCTCCCCCTCCCTACCTCCTTTCTTCCCTCTGTCCTTCTCTTCTCAACTTCCCCTCCCTCTCTCCTTCTCCTCCCTCTCCTTTCCATTCCTCATTTCTCTCCTCCTTTCCCTCCCACTTTGCCTTCTCTCCTCTTCTTCCCTTCCCTTTCTCCTTTACTTTCCACTCTTCATCTCATTTACTTGGTGTATTTCAGCTTCTGAGCAAGCTCCCTTTTATGTTGATGGTATTTATAATTCTTTTTCAATACGCATATTTATTTTTTCTCTTCTTTTTTAGTAAAAAATTGATCTAACAGAACAGTATACATATATATAGTCATAGTGCTTTTAAACTAGCAGGCCTGGCTCAACCATAGCTCCATTTTATTCCTCCTGGCAATTTTTAAACTTGTAATTTCTATCGGGGTTTTAATTTAACTTATTTTAATATTTCTATGTTATTATAATATTGTATTGTGTTTTATACCTCCTCCGTACAATGTGTAATTTTATAATATGTGTTTTTATTTATTGTACGCCGCCCCGAGTCCCTTTGTGAGAGGGAGCGGCTAACAAATTTAATTAAATAAATAATAATAAATAAAATAAATAAACCCACCCACCCCCAACCTAAGTTTGGTCAAGCTGTATACCTGGTTACAATTCCCAGCTATTTTCATCATTACCTTTATATAGTTATACATCCTTACATGCCCACAATTTGTGATTCTGTCTTTTTATCACAATTATTTCCCATTGTAGGTATATTTCATATTCCCTCTCCATTTTTCTATACCTTGAATTAGATTACCCTTGGTTATCTCTAGATGACAATCTTTACTGTTCAGTGTTCATTACACTTCCCTTAATGCATTATATAAAGTAACAAGCGGTAAGCATCTCACTTTGTTCATCATCTTAAAGGTTCTATAAATGTCCATGTTACATAGATTTTGACCCATGCTTAGCTGTCCTTCTATTGTCATATTCACTCAATTCACAACTCAATTTGATTATCATGTTAAAAAGGTACATCACAAACCTCTGCTTTACAAGCTCCCCATATCAGTTTCATATTTATCCATATTCCGTATATTTTAACTTTTATTTAGTTATCTTTCCATTATCGTGTTCAACCAGATAGCAACACCATTTTATTATCATATTTAGGAATAAAGCCCTTATCTTAATTTTATATTTTCCCATATAGTAGTTTCTAATTATCTGGTTTTTTTCCTGGTAAGTATTTTGTCCCACTTCTCTGTTCCTGTCTTCTCCCTTTTCTTTATTTTAAGACATCCACTCCCTTCAAATTTCCCCAGGTGACCAAATGAATAATCTTTATTTCCTCTTTGTTGGGGGGTAACCTCCTGCTTCAACTTTCCTTATACCACTAACAGCCGCCAAAATTACTTTTGTCAGCTTTCTTTTCCCTTTTGTTGGAACACCTCCCCTTTTCACAATTTTCCCTACACCATTGCTGGGAGCAAAGGAGTTTTTTGTGTGCTTTTTATTTCCCTCTGCTTCCACCCTTTCAGTGTCTCACCCCCCTTCTTCTTTGAGTTCTTCTGTAGCTATCTGCTTCTCTGGATTCAAAATTTTAATTAGGCTTGATTTTACTGATTTATGTATATTACTTAAAATTCCACATAGTTCTTCAAATTCCCAATTTTCCATGATATCTAGTTCCAAAGTTACAGTTAATTATATGGTTATGCAGTTATTTCAGAGTTCTGTTCCACCTTAAGTTTGTCTGCTTCAATTGTTATGGGGGGAAACGATGGTGGCCATCTTAGTTTTTTGTTCCACCTTAATGTCCAGATCCAAAATTGCAGTTAGTTATAGAAATCCCACTTCGAGACTCTGGACCACCTTAAATTCAAACCAGAAGAGAAGCTGGGGCCATCTTACTCTTTTGCCCAGTGAAAAAAAAGAAGAAGAAGAAAGCAAAAGCTGCTCACAATATATCACTTGAAAACAGGCTTGCGATCAGCGATTCTACTTTTCAAAGTTCTGATTTATGGCAGTTAGTTAATTAAAACCTCCTGCACAGTCAAAGTTAGGTCATCAGTGTCAGTTTGTACTCCCTTTGCTTTACCCTCTTTGTGTCGGCTTGCTTCTTGTGTGCCCAATGAGCAGCTTCCAATGTTTTGCGGGTCATGGGCCAGATTTGTTGGAGTTCGTCACTCCACTTGGAGAGGGACAAAATGTGTGGTTTTTCACGGGGTAATTCTGGAATAGGTACAAAGTCCTGTCCAAACACAACCCTAAAAGGGGTGAAACCCGTGCTGCTGTGCACAGAGTTGTTGTATGCTATTTCCGCATGTGGTAACAGTTCAGCCCAATTATCCTGCTGATAATTGATGAAACACCGGAGGTACTGTTCCAAAACAGAATTAGTTCTCTTACAAGCTCCGTTAGTCTGAGGATGGTGGGCAGAGCTTAACCCCTGGGCGGAGCCAATTAACTTCAAAAACTCCTTCCAGAAGAGGGAGGTGAACTGCACCCCTCTAACTGAAATTATGCATTCCAGTACTCCATGTAACCCGTATACATGTGTAATAAACAATTTAACTAACGATTTAGCTGAAGGGATCTTGGAACATGGCACAAAATGAACTTGTTTAGAAAACAGGTCTGTGACCACCCAAATCACGGTATTACCTTGACTCTCAGGTAATTCAACAATGAAATTCATTGATATTTCCTTCCATGGGGATGCAGGACGGGCCACACCTTGGAGCAGGCCCTGGGGCTTTTCTGGTGGCCGTTTAGCGGTAGCACAAAGAAGGCCATCAAAATTGCATTTTAACGAGATGCAGAGTCTTTACAAATCCAAAGTGGCCTGCCATATGGGAATCATGGGCTCGTTGAAGCACAAAAGACTTCATGTTCGCAGTAACATACAATTTATCGCCTATCCAAGCTAGTCCATTTTTCATGGTGCATTCATTTGAATGTTCCTTAAACCAGTCATTGGACTCAAGGCCTTCCTTGAGTTTGCAGATAAGGTCTGTTGTGACCGCCAAATTAGAGTTGCTTTGGCTTCTGGTAACCATTGGGGCAGCAAGACTCTTCGCCGGGATGACTGGATGAACTACGCTTAGCTTTGAACTGTTGGTTTGAGGGAGTCTGGATAATGCATCAGCCATGAAGTTCTTCCCTCCTGGGATGTACTTTAGGGTGAAATTGAACCGGTTGAAATGTTGCGCCCAACGCATTTGTTTAGGAAATAGCTTTCGAGGGGTCTTTAACGCCTCCAGATTTTTGTGATCAGTCCACACCTCAAAAGGGTGTTTAGTCCCCTCAAGGAAATGTTGCCAGGTCATCAAAGCCCACCTGACAGCAAAAGCTTCTTTTTCCCATATAGCCCATCGTCTCTCCGTCTCTGTCAGTTTTCGGGAGGTATAAGCGCAAGGCTGCAGGTTCCCGTCAGTGTTTGTTTGAAGTAACACTGCCCCCACCGTTATATCACTGGTGTCAGCTTGAACAACAAACAGTGCATCTATGTCCGGGTGTTTCAAAACAGACTTAGCTGCAAAGAGTCGATTTAATTTTTCGAATGCGGCTTGACATTCCATAGTCCATTTTAACGGCGTCCCCGGTTTGGGCTTGGCTTCCCCTTTAGACTTCAGGAGATTTGTAATTGGTAGCGCAATGCAAGGGAATAAATTGATAAAAATTCGCAAATCCCAAGAAACTTTGTAATTGCTTTGTAATCGGGGGGCGCCCATTCGGTGACGGCCTGGACTTTCATTGGGTCCATTTCGATACCATTGTGGGAGATGCGATAACCAAGGTAGTCAATTTTTTCCTGATGAAATTCACATTTAGATAATTTGGCATATAGTTCCGTGGTGCAGAGTTTTTTGAGAACTGAGCGCACCAATGTCACGTGTTCTTCACATGTTTCTGTGTAAATAAGGATGTCACCAAGATAGACCATCACGCCCTTGTATAGGTGATCATGCAAACCTTCATTTATTAGTTGCATGAAAACCGCTGGTGCCCCCTGCAGGCCAAAAGGGAGTACTCGGAATTGGAAACAACCTAGGGGGCAGTTGAAAGATGTTTTCCACTCATCTCCCTTTTAAATCCCGACTCTGTAATAGGTCTCTCTTAGGTCCAATTTCGTGAAAATCTTTCCTTTACCCAATTGGGCCAACATATCCTTCATCAGAGGGAGGGGGTAAACATTTTTTTTTATTAAAAGAGTTTTATACAAACAGATTTTCCCCCTTTTCACCCCCCCCGCCATACAATGTAAATCTCATACAAATGCTATGCCCCCCCAACCCCCCCGCAAAAATTCACATTCAACTATTATACCAAATACTTTGCCCCCTCCCCTCCCCTTAAAGTAAATTACTCGTTCACATATTGTACCCCCTCTCCTCCCAACAAACACAATATAAATTTCTCTTAGATTAATAATAGCACATTGATCCCATCTTCTAAGCTAATTTAACATATATAACTCTTAATATAAATTTTTCCTAAAATAACAATGTTTCATTAATCCCATCTTCTAATTTATTCATACATATATATTGCCCCGCCCTCCACCCTAACCCTCCCCCACCTCCCACACAAACCCACCCCCCTGACTTCCGCTGTATACCACTCTAACAATTCCAAGCATCCCATATATTTACTCTGATCATCTATCAATCTAAACATTCTTACCTAAAGGCTATATAGTACTTCCTAGTCTGGTATTTATTCTGTATGTAATCAATCCATTTTACCCATTCCTGTGTATAATCCTCCTGTTTCTGAGCTTTTAAGAAAGCTGAAATTTTTGCCATTTCGCCGAACCCCGCCACCTTCTGAATCCATTGATCAATTGTCGGTAAAAAATCTTTTTTCCAATGTTGCGCAATCAACAACCTAGCTGCTGTGACCATATGCAAGACCAATTTTGTTTCCCCTTTGGTGAAATCCTTAGCTATACCCAATAAAAACATTTGCGGAGTGAATTGTATTCTTTTCTTAAATACATTCTGCATAACCCACCATATTTTTATCCAAAAAGCTTTAATCTTGTTGCAAGTCCACCATACATGAAAAAAGGTAGCATCTAGGCACCCGCATCTCCAACATTTTGGTTGAACATTTGGGTACATGCATGATAATTTTTTAGGATCTAAATACCATCTGTAAAACATTTTATAAAAGTTCTTCCTTAAATTCTGTGACTGTAAATTTAACATTCTGAACCCATATTTTTTCCCACGTTTCCAACATAACCACTTCACCAAAATTCTGAGCCCATTTAATCATACAATCCTTAACCAATTCACTTTCTGAGTCTCTTTCTAACAGTACATTATATATTCTTTTAACTTGTTTTGGGCCAGTCTCTTTTATCTGCTTAATCAGTTCCACTTCTTTATCCATAAAACCGACCCTACGATCTTCTTCCCATCTCTTCTGTAGCTGTATGTAATGTAACCAATTTAAAGTAATTCCTTCTTCCAACAGCTGTTCCAAAGTTTTTAACTTCCATTCGTCCCCATCAGCAATAAGCACATCTTTATATAAACAACCCCCGAGTGACTTAGTATTCATAATCCCCATGGTGTCTGCAAGATCCAACCAAAGCGGTATTTTATAATCCCAATTGGGCCGGTGCTTCTTCCATATTCTCATCAAGGCACTTCGGAGAACATGATTGTTAAACACTTTATCCACCCTATCTTCATAAAAAAGATATGCATGCCATCCCAGGACAAGATCATGGCCTTCTATATTCAGCAATTCCATTTTTGTTTTCCCAAACCAATCTGCTACATGCGTTAGTACCGCAGCTTCATAGTACAATCGAAGGTTTGGGAGTCTGAGGCCGCCTCTTTCACGAGTATCTTGCATAATCTTCATCTTTACTCTCGGTTTTTTCTCCTTCCAAACAAATTTATTTAATGTTGTTTGCCAGTTTAACAAGGTTTTATCTGATTTAAGCACCGGTATCATCTGGAATAAAAAGATAAATCTAGGTAGAATGTTCATTTTAATTGCTGAGATCCTTCCAAGCAAAGACAATTGTAACTTTTTCCACACTTCAAGATCTTTCTGTATCTTTTGCCACAACACTTCATAGTTATTTAAGAAAAGATTTGTATTTGATTCTGATATTTGTATTCCTAAATATTTGACTTTAGAAACTATTTCAAAACCTGCTAAACTTATAAGTCTCTTTCTTTGAGTCTCTGTCATGTTTTTAACCATCATTTTCGTTTTGTTTTGATTTAATCTAAACCCAGACACCATGCCAAATTCTGTTATGATTTTTTTATCTGGATTATTGATTTCAAAGGATGTGAAAGGGTAACAACCAGATCATCGGCGAATGCTCTAGTTCTGTATTCCTTTTGCCTGATAGCTATGCCATCTAAGGATTTTGAGTCCCGAATTGCGTTCAACAAGACTTCCAAAGTTAAAATAAATAACAATGGGGATAATGGGCAACCTTGTCTTGTGCCTTTTTGTATCTCGAAAGTTGTTGACAAATTTCCATTAATAATAAGTTGTGCATTTTGTTGCTGATAAATTGCTCCAATCGCCTGCCGAAATCGTGGTCCCATATCCATCTTTTCCAAAGTCTTGGTTAGAAAGTTCCAATTCACTCGATCGAAGGCCTTCTCTGCATCCAAGAAAACCAGCACTGCAGAGATCTTGCTTATTCTTATCAAGATAGTCAATTAAATCTATGAGTTGCCTTACATTCTCCTTCATATGTCTGCCTTCAATAAATCCTGCTTGATCATGATGAATAATCTCTTGAATAACCGGCATCAATCTGTTGGCTAGTACCTTAGCAAATATTTTATAATCTGTGTTCAGAAGAGATATCGGCCTGTAATCCTCTGGTTTCTTAGGGCCCTCTTTGTCTTTAGGTATCAATGAGATAAAAGCCGCTTTCCATGAGGAGGGTATTTTACCCCCTTGTTGTATATTACAAAATAGTTGTGTAAGATATTCAATCATTTCCAGTTTTAAAGTTTTATAATACATTGCAATCAAACCATCAGTCCCTGGAGCCTTAGCTAATTTAAGTTGATTTATAACTAAAGTGATCTCGTCAGCAGTTATCAGACGTTCCAGATTTGCCTTTTGAAGCACGGAAATTTTAGCAACCCTTTTTCCTTCCAAAAAATCATCTATTGACTTGTTCTGTATATTATCCTGTACATATAGCTTAGCATAATAGTCCACAAATGATTTTTTAATCAAATCTTGTTGATATACCGTCTTCCCTCCATACTCAATTTTATCAATAATTCTGTCATTCGTATTCCTTCTCAAAGTATAAGCCAACCACCTACCAGGTTTATTAGCGTTAGCAAAGGTGTTATGTTTAGCAAATTGTAAGTTAGTTGCTGTTTGTTCTGCTATAAGCATTTGAAATTGATCTTTCAACAGCTTTAGCGCCATCTGGAGCGCCTGGTCATTCGGGTTTGCTATAAGCAGCTGTTCCTTGCTTTTTATTTCATCTTCCAATTCCTTTCTCCTTTTCTGTCTAATTTGTTTATGTTTAAAGTTCATATGTATCACCCACGCATATAAGCTTTACTTGCATCCCAAACTGTTTCAATGGGAGTACCCTTATTCATGTTAAAACTGAAAAATTCCTTCATATGTTTTTTAAGTTTATCAACATTTTTTTCGTATCTAAATAAATTTTCATTTACTCTCCAAGAACTTCTTGGCCTCTTCCCTAATTCAATTTGTAACCACACCGGACTATGATCGGTAAGTGTCCTGGAGAATATCTTGGATTTCTTAGCTTTAGGAAGTAGATCCGGTGTTAACAAAAAGAAATCAATCCTTGAAAAGGATTTATGTCTATCTGAGTAGAAAGAAAAATCCATCTCATTTGGATGTTGTGTCCTCCAAACATCTTTTAATTTCAGGTCGTCTTGTAAATCGAAAAAAGCCTTTGGTAATTTGGTAGTGAGTTTAGTCTTTGTACTCTTATCTATCCTTGAAGAAATCACTCCATTCCAATCTCCCATTATTAGAATACTCTTAACGTTCCAGTCTAAGATTTTTAAATGGAGCATCTTATAAAAGCTTTCTTGGCGTTGATTTGGTGCATATATTCCTAGCACCAAAATGGGACCAAAGTCTGTATCAAGTTGAATTGCTATATTTATTTTATTATTTATTTATTTATTTATTTATTTATTTATTTATTTATTATTCACACTTATAGACCGCCCCCTCTCCCGGAGAGGACTCGGGGCGGTGTACAGTCACTAAAATACATTCTAAAATACATACATAAACAATTAAATTAATACTGGTGAAGGAGGTTATGAGACTGTAATCGAATAATAAATATAATACGTTAAAAGCCTATAAACCCTTAAAACCCAATTAAAATAAATAAATCCCGGGAGGTAAAACTAAGACGGTGCCAGGCCAGCTGATTGAAATAGGTGAGTCTTTAACTTTTGCCGGAAGGAGCGGAGGTCGGTGGTGGTTCGAATGTCTGGGGGGAGGTCATTCCAGAGGGTTGGGCCCATCACAGAGAAGGATCTACTCCTAGGTGTCGCCCGCTGGCATTGCCTAGCAGACGGCACCAGGAGGAGCCCCTCCCTGTGTGAGCGGATAGGTCGCAGGGACGTGTGTGGTAGGATGCGATCCTGCAGATAACTAGGTCCTCTGCCATGGAGCACTTTAAAGATGGTGATCAATACCTTGAAACGCACCCGAAAGGCTACAGGTAGCCAGTGCAGCTCGCGCAGGAGAGGTGTTACGTGGGAGTA